>NW_028318680.1:1910000-2510000 GCF_062004578.1 Staurois parvus | reverse complement strand
ATTGGGCTATGAATGGGGGAATTATAGGTGCTCGTGATCCTGTAGGTAGCCACACAGGGTTTAAAAGTGCATCTGGGACAGCAGTATGGACCCTTGGTCGCTGACGTGACACCCGAGTACTAGTACTTGCACTTACACTGCTGGTACTAGCCATGTCAGAGGAAGATATTGAGCTGCTGGTGGTTGCTTGCTGGTCCTTGGAGCTCCTCAATCTTTTTGTTGGAACACCTTCTTCTGATTCAGAGAGTGAACCGCTGCTGTGTACTGGTTCATATACAGAATCTGAGTCTGACAGTGAGAGCTCTCCGTCACTCTCATCTGTCATACTCAGAATTTGAAATGCCTCCTCGCTTGAATATAATCTTTTGGCCATATTTTTGGCACTGTGATCAGGAACTACTGGAATGGCGGTGATCAGGATGATGGTGCTGGTGTACAGTGGTCTGATGTTACTGTAGTGAGGGACAGATGGCTGTCTGCGGTTGGTTTACACAAGATGCTGTTGGGCAAAGATCAGAGATACCGTGAGCTGGCAGGCAATGTTTTGTGAGTGTGTGTGTAAACTGTGTGCAAAGACTAAAAAGTACTCACAGTTTGCTGTAATGGCTCTCAGGTGATCAGGACTGGTATGGTGGTGATCAGGACCCGTGGGTTTAGCAGCGATCAGGATCCAATGATGTAGCGGCGATCAGAACCCGCTGGTATGGCGGGGATCAGGACCCACTAGTTTGGTGGTGATC
Organism: Staurois parvus; assembly: GCF_062004578.1. Classification (NCBI taxonomy): domain Eukaryota; kingdom Metazoa; phylum Chordata; class Amphibia; order Anura; family Ranidae; genus Staurois; species Staurois parvus. The sequence goes on along the minus strand of NW_028318680.1, from coordinate 2,509,260 downwards.
AGGATCTGCTGGGGTGGTGATCAGGACCTGCTGGTATGGCTGTGATCAGGATCTGTTAGTGTGGCGGCGATCAGGACCCGCTGGTATAGCTGTGATTGGGACCTGCAGGTGTGGTGGTGATCAAGACTTGGTGGTATGATGATCAGGATATGGTAGTGTGGAGGTGATCAAGACCTGCTGGTGTGGAGATCAGGGACACTGGGACGCTATGCAGTGACCAGGGACACAGCTGGGCCGCTGTGTGGCGATCAGGGACACTGGCGATCAGGGACACTGACAATCAGGGACACTGACAATCAGGGACACTGACAATCAGGGACACTGACTATCAAGGACACTGACGATCAAGGACACTTGTGATCAGGGACGCTTGTGATCAGGGACGCTTGTGATCAGGGACGCTTGTGATCAGGGACACTGACGATCAGGAACACTTGTGATCAGGGACGCTTGTGATCAGGGACGCTTGTGATCAGGGACACTGACGATCAGGAACACTTGTGATCAGGGACGCTTGTGATCAGGGACACTGACGATCAGAGACACTGACGATCAGGGACACTTGTGATCAGAGACACTTGTGATCAGGGACACTTGTGATCAGGGACACTGACGATCAGGGACACTGACGATCAGGGACACTTGTGATCAGAGACACTGACGATCAAGGACACTTGTGATCAGGGACACTGACGATCAGGGATACTTGTGATCAGGGACGCTTGTGATCAGGGACACTGACGATCAGAGACACTGACGATCAGGGACACTTGTGATCAGAGACACTTGTGATCAGGGACACTTGTGATCAGGGACACTTGTGATCAGAGACACTTGTGATCAGGGACACTGACAATCAGGGACACTTGTGATCAGGGACACCGACGATCAGGGACACTTGTGATCCGAGACACTGACGATCAGGGACACTTGTGATCAGGGACACTTGTGATCAGGGACACTGGCGATCAGGGACACTGGCGATCAGGGACACTGGTGATCAGGGACACTGGCGATCAGAGACACTGGCGATCAGAGACACTGGCGATCAGGGACACTGGCGATCAGGGACACTGGCGATCAGAGACACTGACGATCAGGGACACTGACGATCAGGGACACTTGTGATCAGGGACACTGGCGATCAGGGACACTGGCGATCAGGGACACTGGCGATCAGAGACACTGGCGATCAGGGACACTGGCGATCAGGGACACTGGCGATCAGGGACACTGGCGATCAGAGACACTGGCGATCAGAGACACTGGCGATCAGGGACACTGGCGATCAGGGACACTGGCGATCAGGGACACTGGTCACTGACAATCAGGGACACTTTTGATCAGGGACACTTTTGATCAGGGACACTTGTGGTCAGGGAGAGTCAAGGACACTTGTGATCAGGGACAGACAATCAGGGACACTTGTGGTCAGGGACAGACAGTCAGGGACACTTGTGGTCAGGGACAGTCAGGGACACTTGTGATCAGGGACAGACAGTCAGGGACAGTGATCAGGGACAATCAGGGACACTGTGATCAGGGACAATTAGGGACACTTGCGATCAGGCTTGCTCTTGCTCTTCTAATCCGGCTCCTTCTCTCACAGACAGAACTCCGTGTGAGGAGAAAGAGCCGGAAGCCGCACCATGCGGCTTCTGTTTACAGTTATAATTGGTCACATGGTACAGGACGATTTCATTGGTCCTGTACCATGTTACCTGATCCCCTGTATCTGAGGGACCCGGCGATCTGTGGGCACGCGCGTGCGCGGTCAAGGGGGCGGAAGCCGCACCATGCGGCTTCTATTTACATTAGGACTGTGTCCTTATTGGACACATCGGTCACATGGTACAGAACGGTCCTGTACCATGTCAGGTGATCGCCGGTATCCGAGGGACACGGCGATCACCGGGCACGCGGGTGCGCGCTCTAGGAGCCGCGCACGAGCCTCGGATGCGGGCGGCCGTTTATAAACGGCCACCCGACCCTGCACTGCCACCGTCCGGCCGTTTATATACAACGGCCGGTCGGGAAGTGGTTAAATGGTCTCTCAGTCTGGTTCAGTAGGAATCACAATCATGGGAAAGACTGCTGACCTGACAGTTGTGCAGAAAACCATCATTGACACCCTCCATAAGGAGGGAAAGCCTCAAAAGCTAATTGCAAAAGAAGTTGGATGTTCCCAAAGTGCTGAATCAAAGCACATTAATAGAAAGTTATGTGGAAGGGAAAAGTGTGGAAGAAAAAGGTGCACAAGCAGCAGGGATGACCGCAGCCTGGAGAAGATTGTCAGGAAAAGGCCATTCAAAAGTGTTGGGGACTTTCACAAGGAGTGGACTGAGGCTGGAGTCAGTGCATCAAGAGCTACCACACACAGACGGATCCTGGACATGGGCTTCAAATGTCGTATTCCTCTTGTCAAGCTGCTCCTGAACAACAAACAACGTCAGAAGCGTCTTACCTGGGCTAAAGAAAAACAGACCTGGTCTGTTGCTCAGTGGTCCAAAGTCCTCTTTTCTGATGAGAGCAACTTTTGCATCTCATTTGGAAGAATGGAGAGGCACACACTGCAAGATGCTTGAAGTCCAGTGTGAAGTTTCCACAGTCTGTGTTGATTTGGGGAGCCGTGTCATCTGCTGGTGTTGGTCCACTGTGCTTCATTAAGTCCAGGGTCAATGCAGCCACCTACCAGGAGATTTTGGAGCACTTCATGCGTCCTTCCACAGATGAGCTTTATGGGGATGCTGACTTCATTTTACAGCAGGACTTGGCACCTGCCCACACTGCCAAAAGCACCAAAACCTGGTTTAATGACCGTGGGATTACTGTGCTTGATTGGCCAGCAAACTCGCCTGACCTGAACCTCATAGAGAATCTATGGGGCATTGCCAAGAGAAAGATGAGAGACATGAGACCAAACAATGCAGAAGAGCTGAAGGCCACTATTGAAACATCCTGGTCTTCCATAACACCTCAGCAGCGCCACAGGCTGATAGCTTCCATGCCACGCTGCATTGAGGCAGTAATTGCTGCAAAAGGGGCCCAAACCAAGTACTGAGTACATATGCATGCTTCTACTTTTCAGAGGTCCGATATTGTTCTATGTACAATCCTTGTTTTATTGATTGCATGTAATATTCTAATTTTCTGAGATTGTGGATTTGGGGTTTTCATGAGCTGTAAGCCATAATCATCACAATTATGACAAATCACAGCTTGAACTATCTTGCTTTGCATGTAATGAGTCTATCTCATATATTAGTTTTACCTTTTAAGTTGCATTACTGAAATAAATGAACTTTTGCATGATATTCTAATTTTTCGAGTTTCACCTGTAAGTATTCCAGTTTATTCCTCTATCCCTATACCTAATGAGCAGTTAACCTTTGCAGTATAGGGGGATGCCACTGCAAGGGTATTTTTTTTCACAGAATCACAGAAGTCTGTTTTATTTATTTTTTTAAGGGAAAAAGATAAATTCTGGTGACAACAATAACATTGTTTTATACAATGTTAACAAAAACTGATTAAATAGAGATATTTGATTTGAGCATTCTGAGGGTCCTATAGATCTGAAACATTTCAGCATTTGCTGAAGATATATAGTCAAGCAGATTGTTTCTGCTAGCAGAGAATAAATTTATCACTGCGGGCCATTGCATGGGTGTCATGGGACTATTTATGCAGTGCTGTATATTGCAGATAAGAAGCAATCAAAGTGAAAGGTTTGGAAGGCATTATGACTTGCATAACTTAAGGTCAGAAACATGACAATGCAGCTTTAGATGGAGGACCAATAGATGAATGAGTTATTGTATAGCTATCTTTAACAATTAGGATATTAAAAGCAATATGTAAAATCTTATTGTTGTGCTATTTTGACTGATATTAGAAATAACAATAATACAATGAAATGTGCATTGCATGTGAATATTATGGCATGATGGTTATCTTGTGAATCTCTTAGTACAGTTATCCTTTAAAGGACCACCTCTCCAAGTCTTTCACTTACTTTCCATCCCTACTCCGACATCTCCGCTGCAAAATACACAGTTGCTGCAGAGGAGGTCTCCTAGTCAGGCTTTTTTTTCATTCCGCACATGTGAAAAAAATATTTTTTTATCTTTATGGAGAGGCTATCCATTGTTGGAATGCAGAACAGACTGCCTCTCCAGAGGAATGAAGGTTCTTCCATTCATGCATGGAAGAGGAACCCAGCTGGGAGATTTCTGCAGCTGTACCCACTGGGAGCGCATAGCAAAGATATTGGAGGAGCAAGGAAATGAAAATATAAAGTTCTTGGGGTTGCTGAGGAAAAAGGGGGTTATTTAAAGGATAACTGTATTAAAAGTACAGTTATTAAAGATTATAACAGGATAAAACTTCTATCCAACATTCTAAAAGAAGAAGAGTATAAGAAACAATCAATACAAATTTCTGTAATAATGTACAAAATCCTAAATAAACTCTGACTTGATGGAACATTTATACTTTCATTGTTGACCTCTCTTTGCGCTTCCATGCTAATCCAGTTACTTCAGTATTTTATGTGTCAATGACCTGGAAAAAGTATGCACCCTTTTGCCTTGCTTTGTTTTAAGTAATGCAAGCTTATTCTGGGTCAGTATTAAAACTAGAGGGCTAGGCAACTAGCAATTTAAAGCAAAACTCCAGTCTCCAACAATTCTGTACCCTCTGCTTTGGTAATCTGTGTTGTTCTGACATTTTTTCCCCTTTCCCTCCCCACTGTGACCCTTACTGAACAGCATTTTCATAGGTTCACTTTCCTGTTTGCAGATGCCCAATCTCCCCCAAGACCTAAGACTGTCTTAAGCTGGCCATACACTGTCGAAATATAATAGGTACAGAGGGAGATTTGTCCATCCATGCTGAAATATCAGTTTCAGTCTAAGGGCTGAACAAAGAAAAATAACATATTCCTCCCTCTACACTATACTGTGTGGATGGATGAATCTCCTGCTGGATCTCACAATATCAAAACAGAGGCTGCATCTGCTTGGATGCAGCCGCTATTTGGCTGAGAATTTGCCTCACATTTTCAATCAAGGGATATCTGGTGGGAGCTTACTGATTGGTAGCCCACAGAGTGTATTTCATCCAATAGCTTGTGAGCCAGCTGAAATTTGTAAAGTGTCCAACTTTAGATTGTCTTTGACTTGCCCCATGGGCTTCAGGGGGTGTAAATCAGTTTGCTGTGTCCTATGTTGTGCAGACAACTGCACAACTGAATGAGAAAAAAGTATTGCAGAGCCAATAGTGACAGCAATGTGTAAGGTTGACAATGTCACACCCAGAATCTAAGTTGCTCTCTATGTGTTAATGTGGTGTTTTTTCTCCGTGTTTACAACTGACCCACAGTATTCAATATTGTATTAGGTATTAATCTGTGCTGTATTATCCACAGAAGCAATAAAGAGTACTAAAGGGAGCTTAGACTAGTGCAGGGGTAGGCAACCTGCGGCTCTCTAGCTGCTGTGGAACTACATTTCCCATGAGGCATTGCAAAGATTACTGACAGTTACAGCTATGACTTGCAGGGGCATGATGGAACTTGTAGTCCTGCGGCTCTCGGGTTGCCTACCCCTGGACTAGTGTCTTGCTCTGTGTTGTGTAATGTGGTCTGGACTACAAAGCATGTAACACACAGCAACTAGTTTAATGCCTTAATGCCTTCTATTGTTCACATTTAAAACTGGGTGCACTAGTTTAGATGATGTCTGCTATCACGGCACAGTGTCTGCAATACATCAAACACTGTTAAGTAGGCATTACTGCATAGATGTGCTGGCGTCACCTGATCCCGAACACATGTCATTGTAGAGCAAAATCAAAAGTTCAAGGATGGTCATGTGACCTCTCTTTCTATTTATGTGTAGGGACCTTGCCATAAGGAGTAGTGTCCCTATTCTAAATATAGTTTCGCTGGGCTATGCCCAGAATTAGCCTGCATTGATAGTTCTGTTTCTAATACGTTTTCCCCTAAGTTCAAGTTATTGTCTACTTTTGCCTGCTAGAGTGCCCCTAGCAATAGTTTGGAAAGTTTCAGTAGCCTGAGTTAGATTGCTTTTTATGTCCATGATCAAAACGGGGAGTTTTATTGACAGTGATGCATGCTGAAGGAATGTATAAATATTTGGAGGATCCTTTTGGAAGCTTTTTTCCTTCCAGGCTTTGACTGAGGAGGACATGTGTGTAGCTGGTTTCTAGCTTCCTGCCTGGCGGGACACATGTGCGTTTGAAAGGTAGTCCTAAGGCTGGGTCCTGAAACCTGCACTGCCTGCCTGGAGGTGTTGTCCAGGAAGAGTGAATATGAATTCTGAACTACTGCTGCATAAGAAATGTCCCGAGAAGCTTGGACCAAGTCTAGTCGCTCATTCAGTAAGTACAGTGCTTTACTGTCAAGAGAACACAGTGTGATGGTCTAGCTTAATGGTCCTTTTTCTGTATCAGTTGTAAGTGGATTTTTGGAGTCTGTGCATTGTTATTTTTGGCATCCTATGCCCCAACCCTCTCCCCTTGGTGTTTATTGGCCTTAATAACCTCTATCACCTATCCAAAATATTATAACCCATCTTTTCTTATCCTCAGGACAAGTCAAAAATCTAGCTCTGAGGTTAAATGTCAACCCACTTGACCTCTTTGGGTTCTGGATAGCCTCTAGGTGGTAAGGGGGTGCTACATCTATTTCTGAGGTATAATACTTTAGAGAAATGTTAAAAAATGAAATAAAAATTCACAGCATGAAGAGTGCTGCATTACATTTTCACTGCATCTACGGTCCTCAGCATTGTCTGATCAATGGGGTCCTCAATACTGAGAAATACAGGCAGATACTCATCCATCCTGCCATACCATCAGGGAAGTGTGTGAATGGCCCCAGATTTAATCTGCAGCAAGACAATGACCCCAAACATACAGTCAATGTCATTAAGAACTATCTTCAGCATGAAACAAGAACAAGGAGTCCTGGAATTGATAGTTTTTCCCCCACAGAGCCCTGGTCACAACATCTCAAGTCTGTCTGGGATTACATGAAGAGACGGAAGGATATGAGGCAGCTTAGATCCACAGAAGATATGTGGTTAGTTCTTCAAGATGTTTGGAACAACCTATCAACCCCCAACCTAGTTCCTTCAAAACGGTGTGCAAGCGTACATAGAAGAATTGATGTTGTTTTGAAGCCAAAGGGTGGTCACTCCAAATATTGTTTTGATTAGGATTTCTCTCCTGCATAACGCATAACGCATAACTGCATTGACTGCATAAAGAAGCAGAGATATTTAGGGATGACATCACTGTAACGGAAATAGAAAGGTTTTATTTAAAAATGTCATTAGCATGTTGATGAGGGAGGAACCAGGAAAGGCAACATATAAGCTGATTAAACTTTAGCTCTAATTAAGCCTTGATTTTTCATTTTTTTCTAGAATGTACCTTTAAGCCTACGATCAAACTGTAAGCTTTATTCCACAAAACAGCAAAAAACAATAGTGATGTGAACAGTGAAGAAACTAATCATCAATTATCTTTTAACTGACCTGACTACAGTAGGTGAAAGGTAATTGGTTGTTGTGGATTACTGTAGTTTAGATATCATTATTGCTCTTGCATTGCCTTACTGAATAAGAACACACACACACACACACATATATATATATATATATATATATATATATATATATATATATATATACTTATAGGGGTCCTATTCCAAATGCTTTGATGGTGTAATTGCATTTCTCTTAAAAGACAATCAGAATATGGATATTCATTGTAATGGAATACCTCATAAGCAATTACTTTCAATAACTTATTTTATCTACCTTCAAAAAGCACACAGACTTAAGACATCGTAAATCTCAGGGATTCAGTTAGGCTTGTAGTACAAATGTGCTCTGTTGATCTGCTTTCTATACATCATACAAAAGGTGTCAGATTCTTGGGGAATGATTCAGCCTCGCTAATAAATTAAAACAAAAAAGGTGACACTCCATGGTACTGTCTTATTAATATAAATTAGATTATCTATAATAAAGAACTTGGTGATACTGAATGGTAATGAATTCCACAATTTTAAGATACAATAGGTAGAAAGGCTGATTTTTTTTCTTTTTATATAATTGTTTACCTATTTTTTTTAAGTTGTTTTTAGCTATTTGTCTATTTAGAGGTTTATTTATAAAGAATTTGAGGTGCAATTTGCATGGTGAATGCTTGTTGGACAATGTTTGCTATAAAGAGTTATCATGCCTACAACCATAATATTAGTGAACTGGTGGATTGACCAGTTTGTTATCCAAAGCACTGGAGATTAAAGCACTTTTTTTTTATAATAGTGCATTAAGTAACCAAAAGGCTCTGGCAAATATATTTAATATTACATGTTTTAGCTATTTGAGCTAATTTATTTTTCAGCCTCTGGTCACTCTGCAACCAGTTAAATAGTAATATTCTTTTTGCAATGTGATCACATTGTACTCTTTTCATCTTTGAATACTGGAAGAATCCTGACGCAAAGGATAGAAATATAATAACAGAACACAAGGAGCATAGCTATTTTACTCCCATGCAACTTCATTTTTTCACAACAGGCCACTGTATGAAAGACCTGAATCTCTTGGTTCTCAAGGGAAACTTTAAAACCATTCAGTAAAGGAAAACCTTTGAACTAAGAAAGATTATTCTATTTGACACAAAAGTTAATAGACTCAAAGTTAATCTCAGTTTTCTAATTCACTGTCAGATACTTTTATGACCATTCTCACCTCTATGACTCTACTCTTACTAATTCCATAGCCCTGTATCCACTCTTTAGCAGGCTAATTTTATGACATTGTGCATTTTTCATTCTTCCCTAACTTTCACTGGTTGGAATCCTAATTATACAATTTGGTTTTGCATTCTGTTAAACCTTGTAACCTTGTGTATCAGTCCCTGGTGACAGGACTGAATCTCTTGAAAGCTTGGCATAACAAATAAATGGTTGGTGCAAATTAAAAAAGTATCACATAGAATAGTCAACTTTTTTCATCTCATATAAAGTATTATAGAACAGGGAGACAAGAGAAGAACATTTATAGTATAACGTTTACTGTTTTATGTGAACAGGTCTGGATAAGGCTGGCAGGCCACAATGACTGACAAGGTACTAAATAATAAATATTGTATTAAATATTGCTTTATTCAAATGAATTGAGTCTATGTCGACAGTATAGCAACTTGCTTATTTAATAAGAAGACTTAACATAAAATCCACTCTCTTACCACTGCAATAGAAAAAGGGAGACTAGAGAGCATAAGGCGAGAAGAAGTGTCTAACTTGGGACTGTACTGACCTGTGGTAAATTAATGGAGGGAGAGGGGGAGAGAAGGAGAGAGGAGAGAGGGGGGGAGGGGCAAGGGAATATACCAAGGGTACAATACATAACTATTAAACAAGTTGCTGTGGCAGTACACTAGCCCCTCTGGCAAATGCAAGAGCTGCCAGCCTATACAAAGTGTAGAGGCTGTCAGACCTCCAAAATTGCAGTGGTTATCTCCACCATTCCATTTTTAGCTTCTATTACTATTTTGCTGTTTAAAGAAACTACTTGGAAATTTGATATCATATATTTCCATGATATGTAGACATCTGTTCATACAGTATATTTATTACTTAATTTTGTGTTTACTTTTTGTTGAAAACCAGTTTAGATATACCTGCTTTTATACCCCACCTCCCCAAAATTTTTCAGAGCAGTGTACTGTGATGTGCAATGACAATTTACAACACTGTTTATTAAACATACATGAAAATCTAAAAAGTAATTTCAAAGAATATTTGACTTTGCACAACTGGGGACTTTGCTTGTCATAAGGTTGTTCTTGATTAATCATTTTAAATCAAATTCATCAGATGTATCCAAACTGCTTGCTCTTTTGCAGCTTTTGTGAACATGGGATGAAAATAACTCCTAAAACAAATAGCTGGGAAAGAAATTAAATGATTTAAGAGTACACAGAAAAAAGGAGGTATATACCCTGGAGATTGTCATTTGACTGCTGAATCACAGAACATGCACAAAGGCTTCTAATTAATCTAGGGCTCCTGTTTCATGTTAGCAAAGATTTATTAACCATGACAAGAAATGTAACAGAGAACAATATCAAGGTAATTCTGTTTGCTAATTAAAACAGGACATTTTCCCTGTGTGTTTCTTTGCTATAATCCTTTATTTAAGACCATGGTATAGCAATAATATTATGGATTTCATTGCACATGCAATTTAAGAGTACAAAGCAAGATAATGAGAGACTGTACATTTTGTTTTTTCATTTTCTAGACTGAGGTACTTTCTTGGGTTAATTACGCATAAGAAAAAATTAAATACCTTAGAAACTCTGCACCTGGGACCTGCTGAAGAAAATATGGGCAAAAGAATGAAAGCTGCAGAAACTTAGTTACAGAAATTGTGGTTTACAGAAAATTAAATGCAAGTCTATACTACAGAATAATACAAAATGTATACCTGCTATTTTTAAAGGTGACCATACATCAGAGAATCTGAATATTCACAGATAATCAGATCATTGGATAAGACAATATTGGTCCAACAAGCGTATACAGAATTATTTGTATGTTTGGAAATGCATATGTGGCATTACTGCATATGTGGCATTAATCAAAAATGCTGTGTATAGAGACATTTTTTATGGGAGACTTAGGGTTGACCTGGCTATGAGTAGATAGGGGTAGATAATCAAATTGTCCTTTGTACTGGGGATGAAGGCTCTAGTGGAGGATATTCTGGAATAAGTATCAGAAAGGAGAGGAGATAAGTGGGTCAAGAGAACAGAGAGGGATGAGAGAGGGGAGAAGGGAAGATGAAGTAGTCACTGACTGAGAGGAATAGCCCCCAAGCCCAGTTCATGATATAATATTCAGCAACACAAATGACTTCTGAAGTAGTCAGATCTCATATAATTGATCCAGGTACTTCAAGTGGAGAGCTATTGGTTAAATTTGTCACATAGTCAGGCTGTCAGTTTCTCCATTCACTGCAAATGGGTGAATTTGGTGACCCATGGGGGTTTATTTACTAAAGCTGGAGAGTCCAAAATCAGACTCCCTTCTGCATAGAAACCAATCAGCTTCTAACCTCAGCTTGTTCAATGAAGCTTTGGCAATGAAACCTGGAAGCTGATTGGTTTCTATGCAGAAGGGAGTCTGATTTTGGACTCTCCAGCTTTAGTAAATAAACCCCATTGGGTCTCCAGTGTCTCAATATAATTTTTCTGGCAGTTACAAGTAAGAAGCCTTTCATTGGCTTCCTTGGTTCATATTTGGTTCATTTATTGTAACAATCTGTGTCCAAAAGGGTGATATTAGAGGGCAGAACCAGCAGATGTGTAGCATAGTTCTGTTTTCTTTCATGCAGTAGCAGCAGCAGTTTGAGACTGAGGGGAATATTTTGTGTAAGAAGGAAGGGCATTTATAACAACATATCAGAATCTTAAAAAAGTGAAATTATGGTTCCCACTTAGAGATATAAGAGATGGAGGGGTGATGAGCATTTCTGAGTCAAGTGAATGGCATAGATTTGAAGTGATTAGGAGTTTGGGATTGAAGGTAGGTCTCTATGGATAGCTCCTGCTCTGTTAAGATAGTCATAGTCTCTCAGCTGTAGGTAATGGAGCCAACAGCCTGGGAAAGGGTGTTGGTTCACAGCTAAGGTGGTGAGAGGCTCCAGCCTGCTGGCTTTCAGAATCGTATCTTTCTACGGACACCTTGAGTATATATTGCACTAACCAGAAAGTGCAATATTATGTGCATTTTAGTAAATTACACCACTCCTGGTCATCTGTATCCTGAAGGCAACTTAGGGGATCATCTGGTACTTGTCAGCACATCAGGTGATCATCCGACTGCATATCTCCGGGTTCCAGGATATATCCAATCCAGTGTGAATGGACCAGTAATGGGAAAAAGGAGTAACTGGAAATCTACCTTAAATGGCTCATAAATGAACAAGCCAAAAAGAAAGTGCCTAATAGTGCAGTATTTTTTATTAAATGGGTAAATTTCATATACAAAAAGTATTACACTCACATCTGGCAATTGCAACAACAGTAAAGATGGCCACCGGCCTTCCTCGTGTCCTGTGTGGCGTGACGTCCCTGCTTTGACCTCCTCCCTAATGCGTTTCGTCTTGGGCATGTTTTCAAAGGGAGCGTGCCAAAGCCCAGTGCGGGTTTATATGCGGTGCCACGCGCATGAGCGGTTTGGCGATTTGACGCCATATTGGTATGGTAGTGCATGCGCAGAGTGCAGTGCATTCTGGGGCACGGTGGGCGAATAGTCAGCCAAACGCCCTTACCGTTCATGTGTTTGCCGAACACACAAACGGCTGATGTTTGAGTCGAACTTACAAACGAACATCAAGCCCCTCATTAGTGAGAGGCAGCTGCAAGAGTAAGGCCCGCCTCTTTTTTGTCCATTGCACACTTTGAGAGTAGGCATTGGTATTTCTACACAGCCATTTAAGGGAGATACTACAAGACCAGTGGCTCTCCTGGCTGAAACGTCTGTGTTTCTAGCACAGGTGCACAGGGGGTATGGTAAGGCAACTCCTGTTATGTTTACCAGGTCAAAACGCTTTGATCTTGCAACAGACCGGTTACTCTGGTCATCAAGAATACTATACAGTCTTACAGCCTTTTTAGGTTCTCCTGCTGAAAGCAGAGGGGAGGCAAATAAGTATATGTGTATATAATGTCCTCCAAGCACCCACAAGCAGTTCACAGGGTCCAGATAAATGCAGTATGCCAGATCCATTCAAATATGATGGATTGGGGTATTAGATCTATACCTTTATAGTTGCCAAGGGAAATGCTGTCCATGATTGTAGAGGCTAATCTTTTAATAACATATTTGTGATTTTTAACTTGATTTGCGTAATACCATTTTTATTTTGGAATAAATTGTTGCATATGTTTGGGTACCAAGAAAGTACATATATGGTTTTCTTCAATCATATCTCTAGTGATAAGACCTGGAATACCCTGGGGTTTTTGTTGTTGTTTTTTTTTACCATTTATTATGGGCTTGCCCTAATATGCAGGGGCTCCCCACTATCATTTCCCCCTAACCTAGACCTTGACAAATTCACCAAAATGTTTTTACATGAAACTTTATTTACAGCTAGGAAATTGATATCAAGATAGCGGATGAGGGCTGTACCCCCTGAATTGAACGCTTGGACCCAGGAAATAATTAACATATTGCCCTACAAGAGATTTATATACATCCATAGGGGTTTCCCATCCAAGTACAATGGGTTTTGGATCATTGGCTGCAGTCCACTGCAACCTGTGTGTGATTATACTACATTTTTATACCTAAGTAGTTGCCTCCTTGGATACCTCAAAGCCCAATTTGATTTTCCCTGCATGCCTCTTTCTCAAATCTTTAATTCACATAAATATTGTGTACTTGATACTCATTCTCTATTCTTCGAGCAGTCATTGATACTGTTTGATTTTTGGGGACCTCTTTGGCCTTCTTGTGTATATTGGTAATCTCAAGTCTACTGTATGCCCAATCCTTGATATCTTATCTCTTTTTTATGTCTATTGTGTCTTGTTACATATTATCTTGTGTGGGGAAAAAAGAAAACAAAACTTTACCCCTAACTATCTGTGTAACTACAACCCCTGGCAAAAATTATGGAATCACCAATCAGGGAAAATGTTCATTCAAATGTCTAACTGTGTAGAAAAAAAACAATCACAGCCATGCCTCAAAACTATTTCGATTTAACATTCGATTTAACATTTAAGAAACACTTAATAAAATAAAAAAAGAATGAAAACTGTAGTCAATTGCAACTGTTTTTTGCAGATCAAGCAGAGGAAAAAAAATATGGAATCACTCAATTCTGCGGAAATTATTATGGAATCACCATTTACTTTGCAGTTCTAAAAGAAATATCTGCATCAGATTACATCTGCTAATTAGTCTACAGTTAAAAAAGAGTGCTTGCACACCTTCGTGAGCTGTTGCACCAAGCTGCTTGACATGAATCATGCCTCCAACAGGAGAGATGTCAGTTGAAACAAAGGAGAGCATTATGAAACTTTTTCAAGAAGGTAAATCATCTCCTTGCAAAAGATGTTGGTTGTTCCCAGGCAGCTGCATCTAAAATCTGGACCAAGTACAAATCAAATGGGAATTTTGAAAAAGGGAAGCATACTGGTAGACCAAGGAAGACATCAAGGGGTTTATTTACTAAAGCTGGAGAGTCCAAAATCAGACTCCCTTCTGCATAGAAACCAATCAGCTTCCAGGTTTCATTGCCAAAGCTTCATTGAACAAGCTGAGGTTAGAAGCTGATTGGTTTCTATGCAGAAGGGAGTCTGATTTTGGACTCTCCAGCTTTAGTAAATAAACCCCCAAGAGTCAAGATAGAAAACGTAAAGCAATATGCCTTGAAAACAAAATGCACAATAAAATAAAGGAGGAACAAATGGGCAGAAACTGAAGTCAGTGTCTGTAACCGAACTTTTATGATTTCATAATATTTTCCTCAGAATTGAGTGATTCCATATTTTTTTCCTCTGCATGATCTGCAAAAACAGTTGCAACTGACCACAGTTTTCTCTCTTTTTTTTTTTTTAAGTGTTTCTTAAAACCGGAAGTTTGGAATGTTAAATGAAAATAGTTTTCATGAAAACATGTCTGTGATTAGTTTTTTTCTACACAATTAAACAATTGAATAAACATTTTCCAAGAGTGGTGATTCTAGGGGTTGTACTGAAGCCAAATTCTATGGTCACAAATTCTATAATCTGCAACCTTTTTTATAATAAGAATTTTTTTCATTCAAATTATATAGAGTTGTGCTCTATTAGCTGTAGCTTTGCCTAAATAACCTGGATAAAACTTTTTGGGCAAATTAGCATATCACATTCAACATATTGGAAAATGTTTTCATTGTGTGGTGCTGAAGTTTCCAAACTGAAGATCCAAGATATGTTTTCACCAAGTCTTTCTCTTTAGATTGCTGTGTGAATTAAAGTATAACTAAAAGCCAAAAATTTCTTTAGTTTTGGATAGAGTAGAGAGGGATTAGAAAGCTTGTCAGATTGTATTGCTTTCTGTGCACCCGTTAGGGAGATTCACCCTCCCTATGCATCCTGTTTACCATTATCATTGAAAGCAAAAGCAAACAAAAATTCCACATTTTTGGATTCTGGTTGTTCCTAGAAAAGTAATAGAGGGGAAATCCTCCAATGGGGACACCAGTTCTGGTGGCCTGAGAAATTCCTTTAATTTGCAGGGATCTTCCCTTATTTCCTGTTTTGACTATGGGACAGGAAGTGAAGGTAAATCTCCCCAATAGGGCACAGATGGGAAAAAATTAACCAACAGGGGTTATAACTCTCCCTTACTCTATCAATGTCATTGGACTTTAAAGTGTTACTAAATCCACAACAGTAAAATCAGTCTGTATATGCAGTAAAGCATGCTTGTTATACTCACTGTGGAACCTAAGGGGTTACTCTTCCACATTGTGTTAAAATGCTGTTTGATCCTGACTTATCTGATCCTCCTCTTCTGTCAGTGTCCCCCTGTTATCTCCTGATTAGACATATCGTGTGGAGTCACTCTGCACATACTCAGTTTGGTGTGTATTGCTAGAGAGGTTTTTTTTTCTTGGGAGAGTGCATGTGATCAGCAAAGGGCCAATCAGCACTGTCCAGACATAGGTCAGAGGTTCTGCATCCTCCTAGAGCAAAATTAAAACTCCTTGGCTGTACACTGATAGAACTCAAAAGACTGCTCTAACTGCTGATGAGAAAAGGTATTTAGCAGTTTATATTTACTAAAATAATTGCACTTCCATGTTCTGTTTAGTGTGGGAGTCCAGATATAGTGAATGCAGGGTCCTGGATTTATTAACACTTTAAGGGAGGATTCACTGTTCAATATTTTTATTACATTGGTGTCAATCACAATGGGTAGTGAAAAGAAAGGCATAGGGCAGGAGGATATGAATTAAAGAATACCTTTGGAATCTACTTAGCGACGCCAACATGTTTTTAGGATAGTTTACAAATTACTCTTTTATGGAAATAGAGCCATTATAACATGTAAACATAGCCCGCAGGTTTCCTTTAATATACTGTCTAGATTATTTTATCAAAAACTACAAATATTACAAGTGTACAGTAATAGTTTTATTGTTTGGTTGTGGGCAAGTATTTTCCTAGTGAAATATTTGTAATCATCTTTAACATTTTCAAGGTCAAGATCTGTTTTTATGGAAACGCAAATAACTAAACAACTCTGTAGTTCCACTAATATCTGTTGGTGAAAAGCTGAAATACCTCTAACTTCATAAAAATAACATTGTTAAGTGCTAGTACAAAGAGCTAAAGTAGCTGGGGTCACCTAAGCACAAGGGCTCTTATGAGTCATACAAATGAAATATACCAGGTGAGATAACAGATAATAAATTTTAGCTGTGCAAAAAATATTATAATATTAAACATCACATCCATATTGTCTTAAAATAAATTAGAAATATATGTTCTATCATTTACAGTTTTATTGATTGAATGAAAATAAAAGCTCCAGAAATACATACATTCATCAGTATACTGTTTGTAATTTTAGATTTTCAGTATACGTTGAGATTTATAACTGTATGTGATATCTTTTTATTTAGCAACAGATGTGGATACTGATTAAGCAAATGTGCAGCAAGACTGCATACAGTAAATTTTCAAGTATACAGTATGTTGTGTTTCTTAAGTTGTAACTGTGGAAGACACAATGATGACACCCTTTACAAGATTTAAGGGTTGAAAGATAGAAAAAAGAAAAGGGATCCCATGATTCTACAATTTTTTTATTTAAGTTATCAAGGTAAGTACTTGTTAAGTCAAAATTGGCTATGAGGAGGCTGACTCTGGGTGAGTTAGAGGCATTTTATCTCCAATTAAGCATCAACATTTTTTTCTAAGGCATCCCTTGATTTGTAGTTACACCCCTGCTTACTCTCACTTTGCACTTTTCTACTTGTGAGGTCTGGCAGAACAAAGGCAAGATGCTTGTATGATGGTAAGATAAAAACACAGCAGTTATTTCACTGAGGCTTAGGATTTTTTTAAACACCGAACCACCATTAGTTTGAGGCTCTCTTCACAGTGTAGACCCCACACTCCTGGCTGCTCCACTCTGTTAGGCTGTGCTCCACATTACATAATCCTAACCAAAGCATTTAAAACATAACTCAGTGATTGACGGGTATTTTTTGTACTTGTGGTGTTTTTCAAGAGATAAAGTAGGAGGAGATTTGTCATGTATTGGATACATGTACTGAATAGTTGTTGTTTTTTTGCCTATACATATAAATTAAATTTGGCTCACAAAAAGTGCTAGTTCTATGTCTCTATTCTGTATGCAGTAAAGTGTACATAATGCCACTGCTTCATTTTTAAAAAATAATCTTTTGCCTTGGTACAAAGACTGAAGCATATATGTGCAGTGTATAGAGTGTGTTGTCTCATGCTTTATTCAACCAATTTACAATCCTTCAAATGACCCTGTTTGGAATGCAGTGGAACAGATGCCAAGCTGGACAGGTCACAATAGAATGAGCAGCCAGAAGGACAAGATTGCTAAAGGAACCCCATAGTCTTGGCTCTAAATGGCAAACTCAAAGTGTTACTAAAACCACAACAGTAAAATCAGTCTTTATATGTAGTAAATCATGCTTGTTATATTCTCTGTGGAACCTGAGGGGTTAATCGTCTGCATTGTGTAAAAATCCTGTTTGATCCTGTCTTCTCTGATCTTCCCCTTCTTCCACAGTCTCCAATCCATCTGCTGATAGTACAGAGCCCTAGGAGACACTCTGCACATGCTCAGTTTGGTGCATATTGCTAGAGAGTTTTTTTTTGGGGGGTACATGTGATCGGCACAGGGCCAGTTAATGCTGTCCAGACAGTCAGGGGTCATGCAGCCTTATAGGACAGCCAGAGAAGAATGAAAACTCCTCCTACAAGCTTAACCAGTGCTCAGCGGGACACTGATAGAAGTCATTGCTCTAAATGCTGATAATAGGTATTTAGCAGTTTATATTTACTAAATGAATTGCATTTCCATGTCCTGTGTACTGTGATAGACCAGATATAGTAAATGCAGGGTCCTGGGTTAAGTAACACTTTAAGGATAGTTCTGTACATAACCTACTAATTTAGTAGCCAAAGTACTCATATCTAATCCTAATTATAATGATTATTACCACACACAATCCAAATAAAACAATGAGGGAGAATTAGATCAAATTTTAGTTAAAACTGATGCACAGATAACTTGCATTCAAAAAAATATGTAAATGTTGTTCTGTTATTCTCTCATGTAATATCCCTAAGAGGGAGAATAGTGCACTGGAATCCCCTTTATGTCTAGTAAATGTAGCTTTCAAAATGATCCATTTGTCATGCTCTCAGCCAAAATATATGTGTATGTCAAATGTAACTGAGGCGAATCCAATATTATAGGCTGGAGGTCTAAGCATATATGGCTCATTAGGCAAATAGTTATTTATCAATTTGACGGAAACAGTGAGCTCATCCGCTCATTTAAAAGATACTATTGTAAATGGACAAATGTTTACTATTTGGAAACAATTGGCGTTTTTCAAAGGTTTGCCAAAAAAATATATATTTTATTTAAATTTTTTCATGTAGACAAAGACAGCACATGCCTGCAGACAAGTAAAAATACAGTGAAAAGCAGATAAAAATTATATTGTTTATTTTTACAGGATACAATGGGTGAAAAGGACTAGCAATGAAGCGAAAGGGTGTTTTCATTCATGTTAATAAAATGTCACTTTAACTTCAGGACTCATCTGCAAGTCCTAACTTCAGGGACAGTAGCCAGCTCTTCTGAATATCCATGAGTCCTGTAAGTTACTTGTTTGAAATGTAATTTATGGACCCTAAAAATTTTAACCGTTAAATTAAAAAAACAGTCAAAAACAACTATGACATCAAACCTATTAAGCTTACAGTGTGTGGCAACAGCCATAATTGTGACACAACAGTGTTTTTTTAACTGCAATTTCTTTCTATGTACTGTATCTTACATCCACTTCACCTACATTGCAATAATAGAAAACAAAACCCAAACAATAGTGCTACGCAACCTATAAAATTAGTTACAAAATGTCCACATACAGTATGTGTAATAGAATAATGTAATAATCCACATTGCTTAGATAAAGTCCACAATAATCTTCACAAATGATGCAATAAAGTCTGTGCAAAATATAAATCCACCACAGTGCTTCAAAGTGATGGCTTAGATAATAAAAAACCGCTCACCTCCCACATAGGACCACTGAATCAACTGTAAGGCCACTAGAGTGCTTTCCCCATTCAGGGGTTAAATCTTTGCTGTCTTTAAAACTTCTTCTCCCCAGCCAATGGCAAATTGGCTGTGGGATCACATTACAGGTAGGCTCAGCCCTCTATACTCTTTAGGTCCTAAATCAAGGAATTCTTCAGTAGGAGTCCCTGTCTTAGCACCTAATGCATATTGGGGGGGGTGGAGCCTACTCGTGACATTATCCAATGGCCATCTTGCCATCGGTTGGTAGCCGGTCCTGTGTACACACGCTTTTTTTTAGCACTTTTTTTGGAAAAGTGCCTTGTCCTGTAAGTCTACTTTATATTGTTGGGCAGTATTAAAGGTTTTATGGAGAACACTAGAGGCTCTTTTTGTGTTTTTTCATGAAATGTAACCTATGCTTGGAGTCAGGTAGAAAGGGGAGAAGAAATTTTAAAGACAGCGGAAAATTAACCCCTGAATATGGTAAGCGCTCTAGTGACCTTACTGTTGATTCAGTGGTCATATATGGAAGGAAAGCAGCCATTATTCACTATTTGGTGGAGGCACATATTGACGCCCGAGTTTTGTATTATATAAGTCATCACTTTGATGCACTGTGGTGGATTTATATTTTCCACTGACTTTATTGCATCATTTGTGAAGATTATTGTGAACTTTATGCAATGTGGAACATTACTTTATTCTATTACACATTTATGGATATTTTGTAATATATTTTACAGGCTGTGCAGCACTATTGTTTGGATTTTGTTAGTTTGAAAGCGTGGTGAAATCACTTTCCTAGTGTTTAGCCTGCAACCCTTGTTTGTAATTTTTGTTTGTTTGGTTTGGGCAGAATTTTTTGGTTTGACTGCACTGATTGTTCTGTATAGAGTAATAACAGAAAACAGTAGAGATTTTATTGACTTGAATACTGTTGTCCATTGAAGATGTTAAAAGAGAAGTATGGGGTTTGTTTATTTCCCCAAATTATACTTACCTAGGTGGATGCAGCATTGGTACGATGCTGCATCTGTTCCCCGCTGGCTCTAAGTGTGAGAACTCATCGATCACATGACTGCTGATCGCTGAGTTCTCACAGCCGCTCTGAACAGAGCCGCTCTGTTAGTCACCACTGTCTGCTCTGTCCCTCACTGGAGCACTTAGCTGGAGACATGGAGGGAGCGGCTGGCTCAGGCTCTCAGCAGATTGCTGAGAGGCTGAGCCTTTTGCAGCTCCAGACTCTGGGGTGGATCCTGACCTTAAAAGTTGGGATCTTTCACCAGCCTGGATCGGCTGAGTGATGTCAGTCAACAGCGGGCTTGTCTAACCCTGTATATATATATATATATTTTTACATACGGGCAATGGAGAAAGTGCGATGTCACTATGGTGACATTGTTCTGCTGTGGCAGTAATCATGTACAACAGGTGGCTGCTCTGATATAACTGTAGGTCAGTGGAGCCATTCATTGTTTCTGATCACCACCACAGGTGGGGGCAGCCATGTACCAGTAGGCTAGGCTTGCTTGTCTTAAAAGAACTAGGACTGCTACAATTGATGTTACACTAAGCTATATTCCCTGACCACTAGTACAGAGTGATAATTACAGTACATAGTTTTTGATAAGGTTTGTTTATTTTTGTGTTACACAAAATACAATGTCCAATACCTAATCAGTCCAAATATTGAAAAAGTCTTACACATGGTATCCCCAAAGGTAGTCAGGAAAATAAGATGCATAATTTATGCCCCTAGAAAGCCTGAAGGTACTCCTTGGATTTTGGGCCTCTCTATGTGGTTAAGCTGTAAACAGGTCTCACACATAGTATCGCCATACTTGGGAGTAACAGACTGTGTTTTGAGATGTAATTCTAAGTATGCAGATGCTGCATGTTACAAATACCTTATTGAAAAAAACATATGTTCATTTTCATTCTGCATTTTCCAAAAACTTGTGGCAAACAAAAATGGCATTTTCAAAGGACTTTCCAAAATGTGGTCATTTTGTAAGTGTTTCTCCAGTCCTGGCACCTCAGGGACTCAAGAAATGTGATAGGAAGTCATAAAATTAGATGCTTAATTCATGCTCCTTAAAAGCATAAAGGTTTTCCTAGAATTTTGGACCCTTTTATGCATCTAGGCTATGAAAAAATCTCACACATATGCTATCCCAATACTTGGGAGGAGTAGGAAAATGTCTTTTTCAGGGGGTAAGGTGGGGGGGGGGGGGTGGGGTGTAATTGTAAGTATGCCTATTCATCGTACAAGAGATAATTTAAAATTACAAGTTTGTAAAAAAATGTTATTTCGTTTCTTCAACTTCTCAAACTATTTCATAGTTTGTATACTCTACAATTGCCACACAGACTAAATAGTATACACTGATTTTTTCTTCACCAAAGAAATTTACATTTTGCCCTAAATTTATAAAGAAAGATTATTTATTTGCAACGTTTTATAACAAAATCTTTTTTTTCCAAAATGTTTTTCTCCTTTTTGTAGTAAAAGGTACAAAACCAAGTAGTGATTAAATACCACCAATAGAAGGCTCTATCTGTCTCAAAAAATGATATAAAATTAATTTGTGTGCAGTGTTGCTTGACAAAATAATTGTCATTCAAAGTGTGACAGTGCTGAAAAATTAAAATTGGCCTGGACTGGAAGAGGGTAAAACAGTTGGTCTTTAAATGGCTAATATATAGATTTTTCATATAAAGGCTTCTACTCATGAGCCTCTGACTTTGTATCTAGGGCTGTGGTATTACCTTAGTTTTGGTCACATTATGACAAAAAGTCTACCATAAAAACAGTTTTCAGTGAAAGGAACTTTCAGTAACAATTTAGATTTTAGTTCAGCACTGGACACATACAGCATATGATGTATTGACATCTACATCCATCATAAAGAGCCTTTATGATGGATATGTTTACATACTTTGCCTGGGAATGAAAATTACTCAGGTGGCTCTGGACTCTGCGTCAAAAGCTGTTTGAGTATGAATAGTTACTCATGGGAGAATATGACATGACATGATCTGCAAGTATAAATCATCTCACTTTTCCTGTTCAATAAATTTTTATTGAGAAGAAAACAATTATAACAAGATGTACAATAAGGCATCAAAAAGGAACCATTGGTTAAACTTCGTAGTCAAATAATAGTGTAACATGACAGTGAAGTAGTATAAACCAAATGCATTGGTCATAAATATGAAATTGTCCAAAGATCTTTTGTGTATTTCTTGGTGTATATAACTGTGAATGCCCGAAGTCTGGATGGATGCTGGTCAGGAGGTATGGTAAACACTTGCTAAATGGGAGAGAGAGGTATTATCTTGAGCTCACACTGTGAGTTTGAACTAAAAAGGTCACATTACCTTATTTTGGTGGTAGGAGGGGGGAGATACCCATATTGTTAGGGATGGAGCAGGTGAAATAGTGGCTACTCAGGGGTAGATAAATTGTGAAAAGATGAAAAGGAACAAAGAAGGATGAGTTGGGATCTTCTCCCCTCATAACCCCAATACATCTTTCTATGTTCTCGAGGGGGAGGGGGAAGTGTTACAGAAGAGCCAGGAGGCCCTACACCAAAAAGCAGATTGCCCAATATGTAAGCGGGAGACAGAAACCAACAAAGGAACAAGGAAAGTAGAAAGCCTCCTCTGTTTTTACTGGTTTAGTAAGGTGCTAGATCTATGAGCAATATGGAGACACAGCAAAGCTTTAGGGTAAGCATTCCATTATCCATGGCTCTCAGATCATTTAAATTTACAACTAGAGTTATTCTGGATCACTGTAAGTTTCCCATAAAGCTCGTCTCATCTTGAGGATGACATATGAAACATAAAGGAAATACCATCATAGCGTAACCAAATTTATTAATAATAAAAAAAAATGAATAGAAAGATACTTACTAGAGATGAGCGAATCGAAGTAGGCGAAGTGGAATTCGAGTCGAATATTGGAAAATTTTCGATTCGCGCGAATCGAAATTTTTCCTAAAATGGCGGCGGACATGTGCGGCGACGGAGCGGGGATGTCTGGGAAGGCGCGCAGACAAGGCGCGCTGACCCATAATGCATTCCTTAATGACATGTGATCGCATTAGCCAATCAGCAGCCAGGCAGCCAGCACTGTGTAATGGTCGAGCTATAAATAGCGGCCATTTTAGAATTCTTCATTTGCCTCCAGTCATTCAAGAGAGGCAGACCGCTCTGTATTAGGGACAGAGTTAGGGCCACAGAAACGTTACTTGGGGACAGAGAAACGTTACTTAAAGACAGAGAAGCATTACTCAGGGACACAGAATTGTTAATGAGGGCCACAGAATCGTTACTTAGGGCCAAAGAAACGCTAGTTAGGGCCACAGAATTGTTACTCAGGGACAGACAGAATTGTTACTGAGTGCCAGAGAATTGTTACTTAGGGCCACAGAAACGTTAGTTAGGGCCACAGAATTGTTACTCAGGGACAGACACAGAATTGTTACTGAGGGCCACAGAACTGTTACTTAGGGCCACAGAAACGTTATTAGGGCCACAGAATTGTTACTCAGGGACAGACAGAATTGTTACTGAGTGCCAGAGAATTGTTACTTAGGGCCACAGAAACGTTAGTTAGGGCCACAGAATTGTTACTCAGGGACAGACACAGAATTGTTACTGAGGGCCACAGAACTGTTACTTAGGGCCACAGAAACGTTATTAGGGCCACAGAATTGTTACTCAGGGACAGACAGAATTGTTACTGAGTGCCAGAGAATTGTTACTTAGGGCCACAGAAACGTTAGTTAGGGCCACAGAATTGTTACTCAGGGACAGACACAGAATTGTTACTGAGGGCCACAGAACTGTTACTTAGGGCCACAGAAACGTTATTAGGGCCACAGAATTGTTACTCAGGGACAGACAGAATTGTTACTGAGTGCCAGAGAATTGTTACTTAGGGCCACAGAAACGTTAGTTAGGGCCACAGAATTGTTACTCAGTGACAGACACAGAATTGTTACTGAGGGCCACAGAAATGTTACTGAGGGCCACAGAAACGTTAGTTAGGGCCACAGAATTGTTACTCAGGGACAGACACAGAATTGTTACTGAGGGCCACAGAACTGTTACTTAGGGCCACAGAAACGTTAGTTAGGGCCACAGAATTGTTACTCAGGGACAGACACAGAATTGTTACTGAGGGCCACAGAATTGTTACTTAAGGCCACAGAAACGTTACTCAGGGACACAGAATTGTTACTGAGGGCCACAGAACTGTTACTTAGGGCCACAGAAACGTTAGTTAGGGCCACAGAATTGTTACTCAGGGACAGACACAGAATTGTTACTGAGGGCCACAGAATTGTTACTTAGGGCCACAGAAACGTTACTCAGGGACACAGAATTGTTACTGAGGGCCACAGAACCGTTACTTAGGGCCACAGAATTGTTACTCAGGGACAGACACAGAATTGTTACTCAGGGACACAGAATTGTTACTGAGGGCCACAGAACCGTTACTTAGGGCCACAGAAACGTTACTCAGGGACACAGAATTGTTACTGAGGGCCACATAACCGTTACTTAGGGCCACATAATTGTTACTCAGGGACAGACACAGAATTGTTACTGAGGGACACAGAATTGTTACTGAGGGCCACAACCGTTACTTAGGGCCACAAAATTTTTACTCAGGGACACAGAATTGTTACTGAGGGCCACAGAACCGTTACTTAGGGCCACAGAATTGTTACTCAGGGACACAGAATTGTTACTGAGGGCCACAGAACCGTTACTTAGGGCCACAGAATTGTTACTCAGGGACAGACACAGAATTGTTACTGAGGGCCACAGAAACGTTAATCAGGGACACAGAATTGTTACTGAGGGCCACAGAACCGTTACTTAGGGCCACATAAAAGTTAATCAGGGACACAGAATTGTTACTGAGGGCCACAGAACCGTTACTTAGGGCCACAGAATTGTTACTCAGGGACAGACACAGAATTGTTACTGAGGGCCACAGAATTGTTACTGAGGGCCACAGAACCGTTACTTAGGGCCACAGAAACGTTAATCAGGGACACAGAATTGTTACTGAGGGCCACAGAACCGTTACTTAGGGCCACATAAACGTTAATCAGGGACACAGAATTGTTACTGAGGGCCACAGAACTGTTACTTAGGGCCACAGAATTGTTACTCACGGACAGACACAGAATTGTTTCTTGAGGGACACAGAATTGTTACTGAGGGCCACAGAACCGTTACTTAGGGCTACAGAAACATTAATCAGGGACACAGAATTGTTACTGAGGGCCACAGAACCGTTACTTAGGGCCACGTAAACGTTAATCAGGGACAGACACAGAATTGTTACTGAGGGCCACAGAACCGTTACTTAGGGCCACAGAATTGTTACTCAGGGACACAGAATTGTTACTGAGGGCCACAGAACTGTTACTTAGGGCCACAGAATTGTTACTCAGGGACACTGAATTGTTACTGAGGGCCACAGAACTGTTACTTAGGGCCACAGAATTGTTACTCGGACAGACACAGAATTGTTACTCAGGGACACAGAATTGTTACTGAGGGCCACAGAACCGTTACTTAGGGCCACAGAATTGTTACTCAGGGACACAGAATTGTTACTGAGGGCCACAGAACTGTTACTTAGGGCCACAGAATTGTTACTCAGGGACACAGAATTGTTACTGAGGGCCACAGAACTGTTACTTAGGGCCACAGAAAGGTTACTCAGGGACACAGAATTGTTACTGAGGGCCACAGAACTGTTACTTAGGGCCACAGAATTGTTACTCGGACAGACACAGAATTGTTACTCAGGGACACAGAATTGTTACTGAGGGCCACAGAACCGTTACTTAGGGCCACATAAACGTTAATCAGGGACACAGAATTGTTACTGAGGGCCACAGAACCGTTACTTAGGGCCACATAATTGTTACTCAGGGACAGACACAGAATTGTTACTGAGGGACACAGAATTGTTACTGAGGGCCACAGAACCGTTACTTAGGGCCACAGAATTGTTACTCAGGGACAGACACAGAATTGTTACTCAGGGACACAGAATTGTTACTCAGGGACACAGAGTCGTTGAATTAAAGAGTATGTCAGACAACATGCAGAGGAGTGGCAGAGGAGGCAATGTTTTAGGAGCGAGCAGACGTGGCAGCAGAGGAAGGGGTCGAGGCAGCACTATTCGCAGCCAGAGGCCAGTGCTCCCGGTGTCATCCAGCGGTCGTGTCTCCACCGACAACCCTGCCGTCGTCGATTGGTTGGCTCGGTCGTCTTCCTCTTCCCAGGTCACCTCTGACACCTACAGCCAACGGTCGGTGGGTACGTCAGACACAACCGTTAGTTGGCATGGCCCAGGACCAAGCCCACTGAAATCACGTGTCCTCTACCTGCCCCTGTCCTTTGGTGTTCCCTCACCAAGCGAAGTATCGCATGCTGTGGGCTCAGCCCCACTGTACAGTGAGGAAGAGCTAACAGAGGGCGGTCAGGAACGGGGGGAGACATCCGCCTTTTCAGCAGCCAGGCGAAGAAGTAGTGGCGAGGAGAGTGGCTCGGTAGCCGGTCTAGAGACAGGTCTGTCTCCTGACCCAGACGCAGCCGAGGGGGCTAGTAGTGAGGCGGAGACCCTACTTGATGATGAGGAGGTTGATCGCACTTGGCAGCCTCGTCGTCATCAGGCAATTTCTTCCGCATCATCAGGAGAAGAGGGTGACAGCTCGGCAGCGAGCGAAACAGTCGGTGGGTTGCCCAGGAGACAGCAGCAGGGTCGCAGCAGTGTCAGTGGAGCCAAACGGCCACGGAGTAGAGCACCAGCTCCACTGCAGCCTACCACCACGGCCAGTAGTGGTGCCGGTGTGCACGGAGGAAGCAGCAGTCAGCCAGTGAGGAGTATCGGGGGCAAAGTTTCCTACTCGGCGGTGTGGCAATTTTTTGTCAAGCCGCCCGAGGAAGTAAACGTAGCCGTATGTCGACTATGTGGCCAGAAAGTCAAGCGTGGCCAGGGGGCCCATGTTGGGACTACAGCGTTGCGGCAGCATATGCAGCGTCGCCATTTGGTGGCCTGGGAAAACCGTGATAAAGATACGGCGGTTCTGCCCGCCCCAGCCCCCGCTCCATCACCCGCTCCGTTACTTGCTCCGTCACCCGACGTCAATCGCCCTCCATCAGCCAGTCAAGGCTCCAACACCTCTGCTGAGGGGAGTTGTCGCTCGTTGGCATCTTCCGCTTGTTCAGATGCTCCTTCTCCTGCTACTCCTCTTCACGGATTCCGTCAGCAGTCTTTCTTGGAATCTGTTTCCAAGAGACAACAGTTTGCGAGCACGCACCCGACGGTGCAAAAGCTGAACGTCCTCCTGTCCAAGTTGCTGGTGCTGCAGTCCCTCCCTTTCCAAGTGGTGGACTCAGCACCTTTCCGAGAAATGATGGCTTGTGCCGCGCCGCGGTGGAGAGTGCCAAGCCGTCATTTCTTCGCCAAAAAGGCAGTGCCAGCCCTGCATTCACATGTAGAAGAGATGGTGGGCCAGTCTTTGAGCATGTCGGTCTCTGCCAAAGTGCACGGCAGCGCCGACGTGTGGAGCTGTAACTACGGTCAGGGACAGTACATGTAATTTACGGCCCACTGGGTGAACGTGGTGCCGTCACAGCCGCACCAGCAACTTGGACAGGTCACGCCGCTTTTGCCTCCACGTTTGCACGTCCTTGGTCCGGCAAAGATGTCCGCCTCTACCACCTCTTCTTCCGCCGTGTCCTCAGCCGCCACCCCCGTGCCAAGTCCCATTACCCGACCGGCATATCACATGTGCAGGGCGCAACGGTGTCACGCTGTGCTGCACCTGGTATGCCTTGGCGAACGTAGTCACACAGGGGAGGAACTTCTCAGTGTAATGAACAGAGAAATCGACAGATGGCTGTCTCCGCGCAAACTCAAAATCGGAACCATGTTGACCGACAACGGAAAGAACATGGTGTCTGCTCTGCGTCAAGGAAGGTTGTGCCATGCGCCATGCATGGCTCACGTGTTCAATCTGGTTGTCAAGCGGTTCCTAAAATCCACCATCCCACTGCAAGACATCCTTAAAATGTCACGTAAACTTTGCATGCATTTCAGCCATTCCTACACCGCAAAGCACACCCTCCTTCTGCAGCAGCAGAACGGAATTGCACAGCATCGCCTGATCTGCGACGTTGCAACAAGGTGGAATTCAACCCTACACATGTTAGACCGCCTTTACGAACAGCGAAAGGCCATCACCGATTTCCTGATGTTACAAGCGGATAAAGGTACTCCCCTGTGTAACTTTGATGTCAGCCATTGGCAGCTCATGCGTGACACCTGCCGCTTGCTCAGGCCCTTTGAGGAGGCCACGCTATTCGTGAGTCGGCAGGACTATGGGATGAACGACGTCATTCCTCTGTTGCACGTCCTGGAACAAATGCTGTTAACAATGGCTGGTCAGGGTGCGGTAGATGTGGCGCACAGATCTCAATGCCACATGACCCCTGTGGGGGCAGGACAGGAAGAAGAGGAGGAGGTAGAGGAGGACATTTGTGCTCAGGAATTATTGAGTGAAATGGGTGGTTTTTCCACTCAGCGTACAGGAGTGGAGGAGCAGGAGCATCTGGTAGAGGAGGAGGAGACAGAGGACCCAGACGCACCGTGGCAGTATGCTGTGGAGATGGAGGCAGGGAGTCCCTCGCATTCCTTTTCACAAATGGCCCATAGCATGCTCGCTTGCTTGCGTAGCGACAGCCGAATAATAACCATCAGACAGAGGGATGACTTTTGGCTGTCCACCTTGTTGGACCCTCGCTACCGTTCAAAAATGGTGGCCTTTTTCACACCTGCTGAGAGGGAGGCCAAAATAACGTACTATAAAAACAACCTATGTAGTCAGTTGGTCTCTGCCTTTGTGCGCCAACGTCCATCCTCAGTGGGCCTGTGGGCCCTGTGCGCTCGCGTTCCGCTGCCATGGCAACAGGGGAGGGGTGGGGTGGTAGGAGCAGTGGCAGCTCCACCAGCAGCGGCTGCCTCAGTCTGCAGTCGATGATGAGTAGCTTTCTTCACCAGCGCAGTGAGGAAACTACTAACCAGCCGCAGCAGCAGCATCAGGTGGACCTGGAGCAGGACTTCAAACAACAGGCTTGGGCCTACTTGGACAGCACCCTGCCAACCGAGGTAGACAATCCCCTTGACTACTGGGCAACGAAACTTGACCTTTGGCCCCAACTAGCTGAATTTGCCCTTGAAAGGCTGTCATGCCCGGCCAGTAGCGTGGCATCGGAGCGCGTGTTTAGTGCGGCAGGAGGTATTGTAACTCCGCGGAGGACACGACTGTCCACCCAAAGTGTGGAGAGACTCACGTTTGTGAAAATGAATCAGGCGTGGATTAGTCTGGATTTCAAACCACCAGTTCCTGACACAACTGACTAAATCCGCCATGAATCATGCCTCAAACATGTGCCACTTTCAGGTCTCCTCACACACTGCTGGTGTGTTCCATTTTTTGTCATAGGGTGCTGGCAGATTACGGGCCTCCCATAGCTGCTGCCAGGCCCCTAATCTGCCATGGGCCCCTATACCGCCTCCTCATGCTGCTGCCAGGTCCACAGTCTCTTATGCCATGTGCCACTTTCAGGTCTCCTCACACTGCTGGTGTGTTGAATTTTTTGACATAGGGTGCTGGCAGATTACGGGCCTCCCATAGCTGCTGCCAGGCCCCTAATCTGCCATGGGCCCCTATATACCGCCTCCTCATGCTGCTGCCAGGTCCAGAGTCTCTCATGGGTCCCTGTACGGCCTCCCATTGCTGCTGTCTCCATCGCCACACTCTGCCATGTGCCACTTTCAGGTCTCCTCACACACTGCTGGTGTGTTCAATTTTTTGACATAGGGTGCTGGCAGATTACGGGCCTCCCATAGCTGCTGCCAGGCCCCTAATCTGCCATAGGCCCCTATATACCGCCTCCTCATGCTGCTGCCAAGTCCAGAGTCTGTCATGGGTCCCTGTACGGCCTCCCATTGCTGCTGTCTCCATCGCCAAACTCTGCCATGTGCCACTTTCAGGTCTCCTCACACTGCTGGTGTGTTCCATTTTTTGTCATAGGGTGCTGGCAGATTACGGGCCTCCCATAGCTGCTGCCAGGCCCCTAATCTGCCATGGGCCCCTATACCGCCTCCTCATGCTGCTGCCAAGTCCAGAGTCTCTCATGGGTCCCTGTACGGCCTCCCATTGCTGCTGTCTCCATCGCCACACTCTGCCATGTGCCACTTTCAGGTCTCCTCACACTGCTGGTGTGTTCCATTTTTTGTCATAGGGTGCTGGCAGATTACGGGCCTCCCATAGCTGCTGCCAGGCCCCTAATCTGCCATGGGCCCCTATACCGCCTCCTCATGCTGCTGCCAGGTCCAGAGTCTCTCATGGGTCCCTGTACGGCCTCCCATTGCTGCTGTCTCCATCGCCACACTCTGCCATGTGCCACTTTCAGGTCTCCTCACACTGCTGGTGGGTTCCATTTTTTGTCATAGGGTGCTGGCAGATTACGGGCCTCCCATAGCTGCTGCCAGGCCCCTAATCTGCCATGGGCCCCCGTACCGACTCCTCATGCTGCTGCCAGGCCCGTAATCTGTCATGGGCCCCTGTTGTCGCTTGTTGGCATATTCCGCTCGTTCAGATGCTCCTTCTCCTGCTACTCCTCTTCACGGATTCCGTCAGCAGTCTTTCTTGGAATCCGTTTCCAAGAGACAACAGTTTGCGAGCACGCACCCGACGGTGCAGAAGCTGAACGTCCTCCTGTCCAAGTTGCTGCTGCCAGGCTCGTAATCTGTCATGCGCCCCTGTACCGCCTCCTCATGCTGCTGCCAGGTCCAGAGTGTGTCATGGGCCCCCGTACCGACTCCTCATGCTGCTGCCAGGCCCGTAATCTGTCATGGGCCCCTGTACCGCCTCCCCATGCTGCTGCCAGGTCCAGAGTGTGTCATGGGTCCCTGTACGGCCTCCCATTGCTGCTGCCAGGCCCGTAATCTGCCATGGGCCCCCGTACCGACTCCTCATGCTGCTGCCAGGCCCGTAATCTGTCATGGGCCCCTGTACCGCCTCCTCATGCTGCTGCCAGGTCCAGAGTGTGTCATGGGTCCCTGTACGGCCTCCCATTGCTGCTGTCTCTATCGCCATACTCTGCCATGTGCCACTTTCAGGTCTCCTCACACTGCTGGTGGTTTCCATTTTTGTCATAGGGTGCTGTATGGCCTCCCATTGCTGCTGCCTCCACCGCCACACTGTGGCTCCACACTCTGGTTTTGGCCCCGTGACTGCCCAAATGAGTGAAGTGTGCGGTGATTCTAAAATCGACGGCACTCATCTGCATGTCATACTGACTGACAGTATTATTTCTCTTCCCCAGCAGACTCCAAGGGCATTTAAATTAAAGGTACAGTGTTCTGCACTAATATTAAGTCTCTCTGAAGCCTAGAAACACCCTTTTTTAAGTTAAATTCACAGCGAATATATTCGACTCGAATATAAATTTTTCCACGAATTCGCCGAATCAGTCGAATCGAAGTTTTGAATACTTCGCTCATCTCTAATACTTACAATACAAAAAGTTCTCTCCTAGCACTTAGGGTAAAATGGCTGCAATTGTTTGGTCTGGAGAAGCACCCTGTGCTGCTCCAGAACTTCTGTCCTTACTGCACCCTCTTTCCCAGAAACACGAGGACCTCACTGTGCATAAGCTCCGCCAAATTAATTTCCCCAACTTGGATGTATGATTTGTAGACAAGGGTAAGATGACAGGGAGGAGCCACTGAGATAGGCACTATGGACTTCTTGGAAGTAATTTTAGAAAGCCTGATGGGAGAAAGAAGTTGCTCCATCCATCTTCCATCATGTTTGATAAGCAAACTAGGATGGCATTGTGGAAAACTGTCATAGCAGCTTGAAGGGTAAAGAAGTTTTTTGTCTCTGGAGATGCAGAATGGTTATAAAACAAGAGGACCATCTGGTTATATGGTACTTACCTCCTTTTAGTGTCAGCTGTTATCATAGGGGTTTGATCTCTTGGAAAATGTCAAAATTTTTAGAATGGTCGTGAACTGGTGGGGCTGGCTGGGACAAAAGTGGGATGAACTGATGAATCCTTCAGCCATGTAATTTTCTGCCAGTTTCTGCACAGTGCAAGCAAAGTCTAAAGCTGAATAACAAAATATACAGTGCTTGGAATGCAATAAACAAAGTTTAAGAATTCCATAAATCCTCACTTTCTTATTGCAGACATACCCAGATGTCAATTAAAAACAAAAATATAATGTTTAAATAGAATAATTTTTTTTCCTCTGAAAACAAAGTTTTATTAACCCCTTGCCTACTGGGCACTTATACCCCCTTCCTGCCCTGGCCAATTTTCAGCTTTCAGTGCTATCGCACTTTGAATGACAATTGCGTGATCATGCAACACTGTACCCATATGATCTTTCTTTTGGTGGTATTTAATCCTCTCTGAGTTTTTTATTTTTTGCTAAACAAACCAAAAACAACTGAAAATTTTGAAAAATAAATATCTTCCATTTTGCTTGAGGTGATTGGAGCCGTATTAGTACTGCCTGTACCTTGAAGAAGGGGACATACCCCAAAAGCTTGTCCTCAAAATTGTATGCTAGTGCAAATAAAAAAAGTATCACGTCAGTACTCAATTATTTCTGAAAAAAAACGTTTTTTTCTTAGTTTCTGTTATACAATTTTGTAATAAAATGAGGCTGCAGTGATGGGCACTGATAGGCTGCACTGAAAGGAAGCACTGCTGGGCACTGATGAGGAGGCACTGGTAGGTGGCACTGATGGGCATTGACAGGCATCACTGGTGGGCACTGAAAGGCAGCACTCATATATGGCACTGGTAGATGGCACTGATAGGCGGCACTGACTGACACTGTTAGGTGGCACTGACTGGCACTGTTAGGCGGCACTGAAAGACATGGATAGGCAGCACTGATAGGCAGCACTGACTGGCACTGATAGGCAGCACTGACTGGCACTGATAGATGGCACTGATTGGCAGCACTGACTAGCACTGATAGGTGGCACTGATGCGCACTGATAGGTGGCAGTGAATGGCAGCTCAGATGGGCACTGATATGTGGTATTGATGTGCACTGGTAGGCAGTGATATGTGGCATTGATGTGGTACTGATGGGCACTGGCAGGTGGCATTGATGGACACTGACAGGTGACACTGATGGGGCTACACTGATCATCAGGGCACACTGATCATCAGGGCACACTGATCATCAGTGCCCTGATGATCAGTGTACATGTCCCCTCTGAGTAATGCCGATTACCGGCTCTCCTCTCCTCATGAGCTGTCAGCGTGGCAGCTCGTGAGGAGAGGAATGCTGATAACCAGCATTTCCTTATTTACATGTGATCAGCTGTGATTGGACACAGCTGATCACATGACAGATCCGACGTCATTGGCTCTTTCCGTTGATCGGTGATCCGCTTTGTGTCCCCCGGGGGCGCGCACGTGCGGTTAGAGTTAGAGGATGTCATATGACATCCTCCCAGAGCGAGAGAACAACCTTGCGCCCGTCATTACCTTATATGACGGGCGGGAGGTGGTTAAACCATAAAAAACACCTTCAAAAGACCAGACCAGAGCACTATAAGTTAAATTCCATGTTACAAACAGCAGCATACATTTGTCACTTCATCTACACACCCAAAGGTAATAATTGCCAGCTCCATAGTAGAATATTTAAAATACTTATATATAGTGTCATAAATATTATCACACGTGTAAATACCTGAGAGAGGGGATCATGTCACCTTCAAAGCCTTACAGGATGTGGTCTATGATCACACCAACTGGGGCTAATCCAGGAACCTCCAGCCAAGGGGCCCATAGCTTGTCAAGTTTACCAATACAACCTCTATGCTGGTAAATATATTTTTCAAGCTGAATAGTCTCCCCCATTTGGGAGATCCATTCCTTCAATGTGGGGGGGATCTGTAGATGCCCAATGTTGTAGAATCAATATACGTGCCTTAAAAAGGACTCTAGCTACTGCATACTTTGGAATATCCTCAATCAGAAGATCACTCAAAATACCCAAAAGACAATATTTGGGGTCTTCTGATATCGTCACCTGGAAAACCCTATGGATGGTGGCCAAAACCTCCGTCCAATAGCGATGTAGTTTTGGGCATCTCCATAGCATATGTATTAAATCTTCATGATCCCTGCAGCACCTAGTACACATGGGATCAGCCCGCACCCCCATATGGAACAGCCTAACATGAGTAAAGTGAACCCTTAGAAGCAGATATAGCTGTGAGAGGCGTTGTGCTATGTTAAGACCATTGCTGAACCACCAGTAAAACCTCTTCCCTCTGTTTCCCATCCAACTGTCCAACATCCTGCTCCCATTGAGAGACCACAGTAATCGGGTAATCTTTAATAAAAATATTCAGCAACATAGCGTAGGTCTGGGAGATGAACCCTTTATACGAGATTACATCTTGCATAGAATTAAAAATAGGTGTGGGGGATAGCTCCCAGATATCCGTACCTTGTTGAGCCCTCACAGCATGTTGAAGTTGGAAGTAAAAGAATAGCATGGAGGAGGGGAGTTGGAATTATGACTGGAGTTCTGCAAAACTTGTGAAACTTATGGGCTAGATGGGTAACACCATAGTGTTTCTATTTGGGGCCATACTGCAATAGAGCTAGTTCTGGATACTGTGAGTAATCCCAGATGGGGCTAAAGCTGGTAAATCCTGTAACCTGCTGCATCGTTCTAACTTTTTATCATACTTTTTGCATAAGGGCATAGGTTGGGAAAAGTTTATTAGATTTAGTAAATGTGAGGCTTCAAGGCCTTCAGCCACCTCCGTACCCACAGTGAATCACAAGAGTTTGGTGACGGGAACTCGGAGATTCAAGGCTAGATCAGCTGTCGGGTGTAGGACCCGAGCAATATGTTGTAATTGAGAGGCTAGGTAATAGAGCCAGTGTTTAGGCAAGGCCAAACCACCAGCATCATTTGGCCGCTGCAATTGCTCTAATTTAACTCTAGGAGGGTTTGATTGCCATAGAAGGGATCGGAAAATCGAATTAGTAATGCGGAACAGTTTCAGTGGGATAACCACAGGGGAATTATGAAGAACGTATAGTTGTGGCAGAAGGATCATTTTAAAGAGATTGATCTGACCTACCAGTGACAGTTCAAGTCTTCCCCATACCTTAATCCGGTCCTTAAATCTGTTAAGAAGAGGTGTCAAATTAAAATGAAGGTAATCAAGAGGGCGGGGGGAACCTGAATGCCTAAATACTTGAAGATGGAGGAGACTGGAATGTCCTGGACAGATAGCATTTATGTGTCCAGGGGCTTGTCTGGAGGCAGTAAGGAAGATTTGGACCAGTTTATAACCAAAGCAGAGTAAGTGCCAAATGTAGTGATTACCTTCATGGCTTCAAAATAGAATAATTTTAACAGTGAACAAGCTGTGTTGTATTTTCAAAATAAATGCTTCAAAGCATCAACTGGGTATGTGTTTGGGGTAATCACTTTGTTTAAAGTAGGAGTTTGATTTTTAATATAAAAGAACAGAAATGCAAAGAAAAAAATGCTAGACTGGCATCTGGGCAAAACATTTGTTGAATAAAAATATATTTATATTGAACATTTTTCTCCCTGGCTGAAAGATGCGGTTTTCTTCTTATTTGGAAAACACAAGCTGTTTACACTGAGAAAAGAATTAGGAGAATGGGAATGTCTATTGGTATCATTAACAATAACTGCTGAACTAAAAGCCTAGTGTCTTGGCAGCAGGCTTGTGTGTCACCAGGGTTCTGATCTGGTAAAACTAAGCTTCATTACTGTGTAATGAAACAACAGAATTGTGATTCATAGAGGGTCTGTTAATATCTGAAGTGTGGGGAGTGAGCCAATACAAATATGAAACTTCCTCTTTTAATATGGAAAACTGGATTTTGTAGACTAGCCCGAGAGTCAGATGGCAGCAGCTGGTGTCAGCAGGTATAGGCTAATGAAAAAAGGCCATTAGCAGTTGCTCACATATGGGTCATTACTGGATATGAGCACGTTGTTTTTATTCTGATCAGATCCATTACCTGTGGTCTGTGAATGTGGATGATCCAAGCTTAGTCTGGCTTAGATCAGTTAGTTTTAAAGACAACTGTGATATTATTTACCTGCCAGAGTGTTCCATGTACAATGTCAAAGTGCTCCTCTATCCAGCCAGAAGAACGGCAGTATTCATTACCAATGCTTTTGGACATATACTAGGTTTAAGACAATGAAATCCCTATAATTCATGCTGAATGAATTCAGCTTCACCTTCAGCATTTAGTTCAATATAAGAGACATTCATTTACTTCTTTGATGATTCCATGGACAAAAAAGAACTGAGTTCCTTGCTACTGTAAAAAACAAATTTGAACAGCACTGTTTAGACTGCAATGGATATTTGTATATAATGATATATGAACAATATGATTAATAATCTACCAATCAATATTTAAATAGCTGTTTCCCTATTTTAAGATCAAATTATTTTGGAAAAATGTGCATAAAAATACCATGGTATAATAAATCCAAATTTAAATCCCACCCACCACATCTCCAAAGGGGAGCTTTCCTAAATATGATTTCAACATTGCTAGCACCCCGGGGCAAAATTGTCCAGAAAAGAGACAACGAGCTTATACAAGGAAGGTGAACCAGCCCAATAAAAAACATATATGCATTGTGATGGCAAATATAATAGTATGTGCACATAAATAAACCTCCCTCCAAAGGCACAATAAGTATGTGCACATAAATAACCCTCCCTCAAAAGGCACAATAAGGAACTCATAAATGTGTCCTATGTTATCAGACAAGAATATCAAAATGTGCAACAGAATCTATGAGCTCAAAAATCATGGATCTTCATAGATTGTACATTTCAAAGGGTCCTCCTTCTTGATGAAAGAGTAACCTAGATGTAACCTAGAGTAACCAAGATGGTGATATGGATCTTTTCTGCTAGATGCCTATCATAAAAATGTTCAGTATATTTATCACTGTATTCACTCCTTAGGACAAAAGTACATATCCAATCTGCATGTGCATTTGAATAAATGCATTAGGAACTCTAACCTTGAGATCTGGTGATGATGACAATGTCTATGTTAGTAGTTTGAATCACTATTGGGATGTATTACAAACTAGAAAGATCTCTACCTTGAAATCCCCAACAACATGGGATAGATAATGCAGTATAGGTCCAACCATCTTTAAAATCAACTGGCCACATCTCTTATGGCCTGACCAAACTTAATGGCCACGGTGTATACCTATATCTTCTATTTCATAAAAATATGAAGGCTGCATTGCTGGAAAATTCTAGGTGCCTGGCAGAGTCTCTTTGACAGTATAAGGCACTGACCATGTAGGCTTCAAGACTTCCCCCTTCTATTACAATACTACCAAGTGGGCCAACTGGCATACTGGCAGTCCCCTAAAGGAGGTCTCTTATGGGTCTCCCTGGAAGCTTATTTTTGTGATTCTATATCAATAAAGATGAACGGGGACCACTATTTTGTCCAATTACAAAACACTCCTTGGGGGTGTGGAATAACTTAAAACCTGCTGTAAATATAAATTGTTCTTACCACATAGCCCTTTGTTTTTGATATTGGACAACCTCTCTTTTATGCCGGGTTTTACCTCTTCATCTGTATTTCACACATAGCTTTGCTATGGCTTATAGCTAACCACTCACTTTTTGAGTGAATTAGACACCCTTCCATTTTAAACTTTAAAGGATACATGTAAGCTTCTATCTAGAGACATCTTCCAGTACTTGAAAATCAAGCATTTTTTACAATCATAAACCCCAAATATCACTGACTTTTCCTCTCTCCTGCTTCTGAGGGTGCACTCTTGAATAAGACTGGATGCACTCTTTATTGTCCTCTTCAACAGTCACTACCCTTCCCTCCTACACGGCCAAGTGTGATGATGTCTTAGGAAGCTACAAATGGGCCTGATGTGGGCAAAAGTGGCTAAGAGTTCCACCCAAGTGTTAGCTGTGGAAGCAATATATAAAGTCCTCCTTCAGTGGTACCTTGTCCCCTTGAGAATTTCCTGTGCAATCCCACCCCAGTCTCCTAAGTGTTTTTTTTGGGTATGCCATACGGATAGTTATTTCAAACATAGTTGGTGGTATTGCCAGAAAGTTAGAAGATTTTGGATTAGGGTTTATCAAATGCTCTATATGGTTATGGGTAAATCTTTCCATAAGAACCCTTTCAAAGCTCTTTTGAACAGACACCATGAGGAATGTACCAATACTCAATTCAGACAAGTTACATACAGTATATTCTTATGACTGCAAAGATAGTTAAAACAAAAGAATGGAGGATCCTGACCATCCAATTTGCTGAAGTCCAGCACCAATTCCCCAAATAATAGTCTTCGAAAAAATGGTTGTTAGACAAAATGACTTTGTTTTGCAAAATATGGGACCCTTAGATTGAATTGTATCTGCCGCCCTCTTTTAGCCCAGAATTATTGTTCTTGTAGAGGGTGGCGGTGAGAGGCACGTTGGGGGAGTGAATTCCCCCCCCCCTTTACCTCTCTTTATTTCCTTTCCCTTTTCCTCATTTGCTTTCTTTGGGGGGGGGGGGGGGGGGTTGAGGTGGACTTGGATTGGGATAAGGTATCGTAGTCTGTGCTTCCTCTTTTCATCTCCTACATAATCCACTCTGATGTGTACTTCCTAGATCATGGGACACACCTTCAACCCTGATAGTATTTCTTGTTGTGTTCTTGTTTTATACAGCATTTGTCTAGTAGTGTTCTATATGTGACATGTTTTATTCTATCGCCCTTCAATAAGAGAGTTGTTCATATGTGTACATTAATCTATCTCTATCTGTAACAGTCCTGCTTGTTCAAATTCAAGTTCAAGTTTGAAAATTCATAAAAATGTAGTGAACAAAAATATGGAATGATTGATTTTTAAAGGGGCTGTAATTGCAGTGATTTCTAACAGTCTCATATAATGTATTGCCAGTCTATGACTGTCTCCTGAAGCATGTCTCCATTCTCCAACAACACCTATAGAATGTCCACAGTCACTGACATTCTTTGGTAGAATGTCTACAATTTCTGACCATCTCTTGTAACATGTCTGTGGTTTTTTACTATCTCCTGTCTCCAGTCTCTAAGGCTAGGTTCACAATTGCCTGCACTGTGGCAGATGATTACAGCTATTCTCCCACCCACAACCACCTGCTCTTAAACACTTGGGGCTGCCATTCATGCTTAATGGCAGCCCCACACATCCTAACCCACAGCGCATTTTAGGGTTTGGGAACCACAGGGAAATCACATGGTCAAAAGCACCATGCAAATTTTCCTGTGGCCACGTTTTGAAAAAGGTGCATGCACCTTTTTCTGCGGGAAATGCAGGCGCAGCAGCCTATTCAAAATGTGAATAAACTAATGACTAAATGTCCACTTAAATATTTAATGAAAAAAAAAAGTGCACACAGTTGCACATAACAAATAATGTCCATATACTGTGTATATATCTTCCAATCACCTTGCTTTTAAGTGACAGTGGAAAATTGATTCTTTACATACTTAGTCTGTTAGTCTGGCTGCAAAAAAGACAAAAGTCCATCCAGTTCAACCATGATTCTTCCTTAATCCAAAGTGATCTACCATGTGTAGTAAATATACTCACTCACCAGACATTTGTGGCCATAAAAGGCCTACCAAGCCTTGGAAGTAAAACCAAAAGTGGAAAGCAGATGAATCCAGTATCACCATAAACTCCAAAGCAAATTTTATTTCATAAACAACAGAAGCCACAAGCCAAATAATTAGACCTCTTATCTCATGGAGCTCTACTGCGCTTTTCCCACATATATGGGTATCAAGGTGGCTGGCTTCCAATTGGTCTCCTTTAAAACACTGTCCGTAGACTGTCCAGTATGCTCCATATATCTTGCCTAATACTTGGCTCAACCTTGACAGTAACCAGACCCTGTTGTGCAAATGACAGAATGTTGCCCCAACACTTTACAAGGCCTCCCTTTCTTCAAGAACATTTCCACGGTTGGCATTTTGAATTTGCCAGAACCAATATGTACCCCTTTGCATAACTTCAGACCAGGCTCAAAAAAGTAAATATAACTTTATTGACGGAACTTCAGCATAACAGTTCAATGTGAAAAATCTCCAAACCCTATTGCTAACTACATATTTTGGCTGCCTCTTGGCATTTCTTCAAAAGGTGGTAGTCACTATACTGTAGGTAGTTGTCAGGGATCCCGGACGCTCAGCGTTGCGCGCATGCGCAGATTGCCGATTCTTCCTAGCCGGCGAACACAGAGATCGTGGCGGCGGCCGCGCATGCACACTAGCGATCGTGGCTGCACCAATGAGAACACAGGGCGCCCTATTTAAACCTGCCCTGTGCATCTCCAAATTGCCGCAAGGTCTTGTTTCCTGTTCCCATGTTCCTGCTAGTACGTTTCCTTGTTGCCAAACTCTGCCTGTTCTGATTTATGCTGACCCTCTCCTGCTCTGACCCCGGCTTGTTCCTGACTATTCTTTGCCTGTCGTTACTACTATTTGGACCCTCTGTTATGGAACCCGGCATGTGACCTGACTACTATTTTGTCTGCTGCTTGGTACCGCATCTGTCTCCACTGTTACCGACCCGGCTAGTCTGACCACGCTCACTCCTGGCAGTCATCCATCCCGCTCAGACCTGGACCTGTCATCCGCTTTACAGCAGGCTCATCCCGGGCACATACCCTCAGCGGGACCCTCTACCATAGTTGGGTGCACCCAGGGGTCGCGACCTGGTTCCAGTCATGCATCAAGTCCATCCCCACCATCTGGGGCTCTGGTGAAAAGGCAGACTGGGACTTAGACTCCGCGCCCTGGGGAATCCCGTTCTGTGGACCACTAGAGATCCCGTTGGGCGGAGCCTGACAGTAGTAGTCCATTGTTGGTGATTCTCCAGAACCCCCGGTGTCTGTAGCGGACTGCTAGATGTAGCAGTTCCTTCTCCAAGTTGAGTGTAGATGGGAAAATCAGCAGCCTAGGACCTCAGCCCACTCCCTTTTTATAGCACAGATGGAATAGGAACCAAGATGGCTGCAGCATTACAGCGTGCATTCCAAAGGGCGGAAACTATGTCAGCAGAAGTTGCGTCATCAAACCTCGATCGGTTTCGATCAATGGATCGTCATCAGGAAGTGCCTTATGGCACTTTCCTATTCACAGGCAGCCAGGCTGAAAACACTGACTGCCAGGTTACGGGCACTTTGCTTGTGAGTTTTATTCTTATAATTTCTCCCCATCTTTAAAGTTTTTTACACTATGGGATGTTTGTTTTTGTTACTGTTCACATGCTGAAACTTGGTTTACTGCCTGGGAGGAGAGGAGAAAGTTTAAAAAGGCTCTTCAGAAACTACACTTTAATTTATATCCACGCTGGTCATCATCCTACTGTGCACAGCCATCCACAGCAGTGTTCCCGAGCTGACAGGGAGGAGGATCTCCCCGTTGGAGATCCCTGGAAATCCATGGAAATCCCTGGGATCCCTGGCAAGTAATTACTGGCCGGGGCCTGGTGATTGACAGTTGCGGCCGTGAATAGCAGTGCGAGTAGTGCGTGTGCAACCCCTACCCGGAGATGCAAAATCACGTATATATATATGTGATTTTGTGCACCCGTGCCATCCTGTAACAGTATTTCTGCTAAAGGGTGGCTGGGAAGCTGTTAAGATACCCAAAGTCCCACCCACCAGCAACACCCCCTAGTGATGACATCTCATAGTGCAAGGGTAAAAAGACACATAAACAAGTGAATCTCACTCTGCCTAAAGGTAGCTGCCATCTGTTTTTAAGTAAATATTCTTGTTATAGACTGTGTATGTTTTGTGCTAAACGTAGTAGAGAACTTTAAATGTGGTAACGGTTGTCAATCTGTCACGTTTAAAGGGATAGTGCACCAATTGTATGTATTTGCTGGAGATACTCAGTAAACACTATAATCCTGCTTGTTCTGAAGTGTTCATACTTTGTGCAGAACCATACTGTTTGTAGTAACTGTATACTGTATTTTTGAGTGGTGGAAATTGTGAATTTGCAGCATGGAGGACTTCATAAAGGAATTGCTACAGGATAATGCTGCCTAGCAACAAGCTCATCAGCAGAACCTGGCACAGCAGCCAAAGATTTTGGCACAACAACAAGAAACTAATAGACCGACAGTCTAATGCAACTCAGCAAGAATCTAATAAACTTTTGGAAGTTCAG
The DNA here is from genome assembly GCF_062004578.1 of Staurois parvus. Taxonomy (NCBI): domain Eukaryota; kingdom Metazoa; phylum Chordata; class Amphibia; order Anura; family Ranidae; genus Staurois; species Staurois parvus. The sequence goes on along the minus strand of NW_028318680.1, from coordinate 2,466,472 downwards.
GTGACTGCTTTGGCTCAGATAGCAGTGAGGGACTGACATACTCTAAGGGCTCGTTCACACTAGGCTGTTTTGCCAACGCTTGCCAAACGCCCCTATAGCGTTTGGCAAGCGTTGGTCCGGTGTTTGCGGAGCATTTTTAACGCTCGGCAAACGCTCCGCAAACGCCGCATGCGCGGTTTAGCGGCGGTTGCTAGGCGTTTGCCGAGCGTTAATAACGCCCCACAAACGCCTATAATGCATTTGAGTGATGTTACCGCTCCGCAAACGCCCCGCAACCGCACCGCAAACGCCGGCCGGGCGTTTGCGGAGCGGCACCATAGACGAAAATAGGAGGCTTCAAAGCCTCCTGACTCGACCAGAGGCGTCCGTTTTGCCGCGACGCAAACGCTCCTGTTAGAACAGCACCATGTGCTGTAATGTGCAGAGTTGGCAGAGGCGTTTGGGAAGCGGTAAAAACGCTTCCCAAACGCCTCTCTGCCGCCTGCACACAAGGCTAGTGTGAACGTAGCCTAACTCAGGTGGTACTACAACTTATAGCCCAAGCTACAGAGGTCTCTGTTTTCACCCAAATTCATTCTGTACACAAATGATATGCCACATAGAGTCCCTAAGAGCAGTGGACAGAGCTACTGATCCTGTTCCTTTGTGGAGAACTCCAGAAAATTTGCTTGGACCTGGTCCTGGAGAAGACCCATGACCAGGGGCGGACTGACCATTCGAGCACTCGGGCACTGCCCGAGGGCCCGGGGTCAGTAGGGGACCCCATGAAATGCCCCTGGTAACTTTTATAGGCTTTTTTGAGTGTGCTTTGAGTGTGGGCAAGGACACAGGGCCCCCATGATCCCCTATTGCCCGGGGGCCCCATGAGTTGTCAGTCCGCCCCTGCCCATGACTATGAGAAGGTGAAAACCAAAATCTACTGATGCTTTTGGGTCATGAATGTATGTGCCAAACATTTATGCCACTGAACCTGTTGGGTAGGAGAGCCACCCCTTTCCCACATGCCAGAACGTATGTGTCTTATAAAGAAGTGTCTGGCTCCAGAGAGTTTCACCATGGCCCAAATTGTGGAGAGGGGTATACTAGAACACTTTCTTCGGGCCCTGCCATCAACACTAAGGGTATGGGTAAGCCAGGCAGACCTAAATTCCCACATTCAGCAGACTAACTGATGGATCTAGATGCTGATCCTTCATGCCAGCTCTGCACCTGCAGAGAGGATGCTATTTCCTACTTCTGTAACAAGTAACCTGGTTTCCACGGTCAGGGAGGACCTTAAATTGGATGAAGCTGAGAGGTCTACAAAAGTCAATAAGCAGTATTAGTGTACAGAGAGGCCTGGCACTGGGAGCCCAGCTGAAACTGGTGGCCAATACAGTGTTGACAGTGTGCTCTGTCCCAGGTCCCTTTGGATTGTGACACTGCCATGCACATGTCTCTGATTGCTCACCCAGGTCTAGTTGCAGATCCCTTCATGCTGAACTGTGTGGTCAAGAAAGGAGGAAACAATGTACTTACTCTTCCAGACTCTGATAGCCTGGTTACCATGGTTCAGGCTAGTTGGTAAATGTGCTGGGATTTTTTATTGTTGTTTGCAATGTGTTAAATCCCTTCCATGAGCATCTTGCTGTAAAGGCTAGTTATACTGTATATTGGGTTGGTTCCACAGCTTGTTGTCTCAATTGTGTGTGGGGACACATTGGATGCTTTAAGCTGGCATTGTGCTTTTGCTTGGTGTCCAATGTGGCCCTGCACCTTTAAGGATGAGTGGGCCTTCTCCAGGCAAACCTTCCCCTAATTTGATCTACTGCTATATGTGCTCCAACTTGGAGACTTTCAAAACTATATAGTTGGGACCACAGAATATAAAGGAGCCTTGAAGAGGCACTGTGACTTTCACATATATTTGCAAAGGTGTGCAATGAAACTTTCTTTGACATGAACTGTTAGACAAAGCTAATTTTTTTTTTGTTTTTTTGCAGGCTAGCTGGTAAGTGTACTGGAAGTTTTTTTTGTTGTAATGTGCTAAACCCCTTCCATGTGCACCTTATTGTAGGCTAGTTAAAGATAGGGGTGTTTGCTGCTTATCTGCACAGCTTGCAGGCTGAATTGTTCATGTGTATACATTGTGCGTTAGGGCAAACATTGGATGCTTTCAGATGCCATAGTGCTTTTTCTGAGTGTCCAAAGTGTACTCTCCTCTTATTCAAGCTGTTTGATCATGCTGTTTTGTGTCACAGTTTACCTTGGCTCTTTTCCCAGAAACTCTTCTATCTCCAGCCATCTATGCCCTGCATACATGAGTAGTGTCCTTATCATCAGCTGGATGTACTTCTGGACTGAGACTGAGAAGCAGGCTGGGGCATAGACCCTATGTTCTGAGGAACCTTTAGTTAGCCTTCTATAAAGTCTTACTACCACAGAAATCTGACATTTTGCAACAATACCAATTGGCATAGGGGCAAGTGTTCTAGGTCCCTTGGGGGGGTTAAAAATTATTTTCTAATTTCCTCTTAATGTCATGTAGAGGACACCTGTACATTGTTATGATGGATTCTGTCATCCATTATCCAGAGGCTGTTTCTTTAAGAAATACCTCCTCCAAAACTATTACCAGAAGGTTGTTCCACGTTTTTACCTGCACGGAGCTCCCAAGGGACTGCCTGTTAGTGGTTATAAAATAATGTAATTTCTTAAATATTAATAATTGCAGACCCCAAACATATAGGTTAGTGGAAAGGTTTAATAAACCTCTGAAAAGTATGCTGAATAAGGTGGTAAACTGAGATGGGAAAGATTGGGACTTTCTGGTACCCAATTTCTATTTACAATCCAAGAAGTCTCACAGTCTTCAATGAGGTTCTCTACATTTGAACACTTGTATGGACAGCATCCCCATGGTTTGTTAAATGCTGCTAAAAAACTTGGGAAAATGTACAAATAATATATGAGTGTGACAGAACAAAGGAATTCCAGGTTGTAATGATGTTGTGACCAGTGGTGTATTTATCCCTTGTGCTGCCCTAGGCAACACTAAAATTGGGGGCCTCCCACCCCACCAGCACCCCGCTGCAACCTACCCCCGCTCACGACGCTGTGGGATCTCTTGTGTTTGCATTGAATGCTGTCGCCCCTCCTGTGCACAGAGCAAGGGAATTCCAGCCTGTGTTCAGTTCCAGGCTGATGGGATCATCTTCAGGTTCCACTGACAGCTGATGACAGCGCAGCCCCATAACTCACTTTATTGATGATCGGCTATCAATTGCAGTGGATCTTTTACTTTTTTGCTGAAGCTTGGTACTATGAGGGAAGTAGGCAGTCACTGGGGGAGGATGCATCCAGTGGCAAGGAGGACTGCTCCTTGAGACTATGCCAAAGTTTAATTGACAGCTGCTGTGTAGTGAAGGATCTGTGACAAGTGCTGTGTGCCCACTTCTTCCCCTGATCTGATCTGACAGCAGCCTCCCCAGCCGGTGATCTCCCTCTCCAGGCACTACCCTGTGCATGCCTCCAGTTGTGCCCACTGTGCTGGAGATGCCATGCCCTGTAAACATAGCGGGGGCAATGAGGGCAGCTCTGGGTGAAGTGTGGCTCTGGAGGGAGAGAACGGGAAAGAGAGTGCTACTATGGCATGAAGGATGTAACGGTCGGGGCAACTGGGTCCTCTTCAACTCCAACTGAAGGGATGGCTTGCTCCTTGCACCCTAGGCAAATGCCTTGTTTACCTCACAAAAAATATGCAGCTGGTTATGACCCCCCACTGTTAGGGAACATCTGCAACAGGCTCAGGGGGCCCAAAGTAAGAAGTAGTAGCAAGTCAAGTCAGGTAGTAGCAGGATGACAAATTTTCCAGTGCTTGTCTTAGTTTTCACAGTAGAAAGTGAGTTTCTGGTCAAGTAGCAGGGCCCTTATGAGGTGCAATGAGTGTGTGAGGTGAACTACAAGGTGTACCAGCCAGATAAATTGAAAAAAAGAGCAAATTTATCATGTAAATCTGATTAAGACCTGGAAAGATAGAGGAGCCAGTTTAGGTGACTGTGAAAGTCACCTTCCTGAAGTGCAACTTATCTTGAACTCCAACAGCAAAAATTTGCAAATATTACCCCAAATCCATAAGGTCCAATCAGGTAGTGGCCTGCTCCTGTCACCAAGAATCAAATGAAAATGTTCCCAGGTATATTTGGGTACTATTGTAGATTCATTATACATTTTATGCACTGTAGCAGCATCATAAAAGAACCTGACCAGAGGCAAGAACTCCATTGGAGAAGAGTAGAATGTAATGATGAAGAAGCTTTACAAAGTTTGAAACAGGTTTTGTGCAGACCGCTGGAGCTGGTAAAGTGTCTGGCCATTAAGTGGGTTTTGAAGTATCTACAATACTAGTTTTCTCATTTTTTGCTGGCTGGACTTTTGGTGGAGTGGGGATTTGACTAGGTGAAGAGTTGAGGGCAGGGGTTGTGCTTTTGGCTGATGGTGGTTGTTTGTGTTTGCGGATGCGTGTTTTGTCTTCTTCTTTAGGAACCTTTTGCAGCTTTTGGAGTCACTTTAAAAACAGCATTTTTTCCTTCCTTTAGTCTGTTAATTAAGGGGAGTGGTTAATTCTTCTCAGGTGCTACAGGTGCTATATACCTTCACATTTTGCTGGTTGGAACTTTGACAAAGTGGAAATTTGACCAAGTGACGAGTTAAAAAGCAGGAAGCAAAAATAGGAGATTAAAACAGGAGTCTTCTAACCTGTAAGTAACATCTTAAATTTCCTGCAATTTTAATATTGTAACTGGGATAGCAAAGTTGAAGGTTTTGCTCAATGCCACATGTATACAATAATGGAGCAACAGCTCCAGGATGAATACTGCTGAGACACATATGAGCAGGTAGCCCTTCTGGATGCTTACCTTAAAGATCTGGAAAAGCAGATTGCAACACTAAGTCAAACATCAACCTTGAAAGGAGTCTTCTGCTAACTGAGAAGGTGGTTAATGGGGTTGTTGTGGAGAATGGAGGGATAAGTCAAGACTATCAGGTAAGAAGAAGTTAATGCAGCTAGAGGGAGTGGTAGGGGCTCACAGTAAAGGAAGGCCAGTCCTGTGTTTGAGCAGTCAAAAAAATGTGCCACGTTGGGTGAAGATGTAGAGGTAACAAACTCAGATGTAGCAGAACCTAGATGTCATTGCTATCCCTAACAGCCAGGAGAGCAACCAAATTAGTAGGGCTGGTGAGGGTATTGCAGATAGGCCTAGACAGTTGGTAGTAATAGGGGATTCTATAATCAGAAAGACTGATAGAATAATTTGTTCCAGAATAGCCTCAACCAAATTCTTTGCTGTCTCCCTGGTGCTAGGGTTTGGCATGTGGTGGACTGTATTGATAAATTGCTGGGAGTAGCTGGGCATGGCCCAGGTGTCTTGGTCCATGTTGGGACCAATGAAAAAAATACATGGAAGGTGGAGGCTCCTTAAGAGTCTTTATAAAAAATGAGGCTGCAAGTTGAAGGGAGGGACATCCAAGGTTATATCCTCTGGAATATTGCTTGTGAAGGATTTGGGTTTCTAGAGCACTTGGCTGACTTTTCATTGGAGTACACCCTATAAACCTAAAGATGGATTGCATCTAAATGGAAGGGGGTCTGTTGTGCTGGGCAAGAGGTTTATGGGAAGGTTAGAGGAGTATTTAAACTTGCATTGAAGGGGGGAGGGTGAATTAGAATATAATGGGGCAGACAGGTCAGTCAGTAGTACGACCATAATGGTGGGTGAAATGAGGGAAGATGGGGGGAGGGCTATGGCAGGCAATAAAAAGGTTCCCATGTTACAAACAACCATTGGAAATTATAGTAATATTTGTACTTCAATAAATATGAAAAACAGAAGTGCAAAATTCAACAACAAATTAAAGTGTTCACCAAAGCCACATGGGGGCTGAAAACATGAATCCGTCAAACAGATGGGGGAATCAAAGGTGGAGAAGGATCTGGGTGTTATGACAGATCATAGAATTAATAATGGCATGCAATGCCAAGCTGCAGTTTCTAAAGCTAATACTTTCTTGTATTAACAGAGAAACCTCATTTAGCCCCAGGACAAATCATTAGTCCTAATCTTAGAAATGCAGTTATATTTTGAGCACCAGTTCGCAAAAAGAATATTGGTAAACTGGAGAAAGTGCGGAGTAGGGCAACCAAACTGATAAGAGGCATGGAGGAGCTCAGCTATGAGGAAAGATTAGCTGAACTGTATTTATTCTCTCTTGAGAAGAGGAGATTAAGGGGGATGTGATTGAACATGTATATATACATAAATGGTCTATATTGTGGACATGGTGTAAAGTTATTCACTTTCTGCTCATTACAGAAGACAAGGGGGCACACTTTACATCTGGCGGAAAAGAGATTTAACCTTCCCATTAGGAAAGGCTTCATCACAGTAAGATGTGGAATAGAATCCCCTCAGAACTGGTTCTGGCCATCCCAGTAGATTGCTTTAAAAAGAACTGGATTCATTCCTAAATGCACAAAATATAACTGAATATTATTATTTAGAGGTAATAACAAAAGGGGTTATTGATCCAGGTAAAGTGATTGCCTTATGGGAATCAGGAAATAATTTTTTTTCCCAACTGAAGTGAATTGGATCATGTTTTATTGTGTTTTTTTGCCTTCCTCTGGATCAAGCATGGGTATAGTATAGTGTATATGGAGGTTTTCCATTTATGTTTTTCTGTGCTGGTTGATCTATATGGGCTAGCGTTTATATAACTATGCAAATACAGTATATAAAATAAATATGTAATTTGCTGGGCCGCAGCTTCTGACTAATTACAGACTATGCACCCTTAACAAAAATGGCCCAGACCAATGAATTGAGGGGTTACCCTCTGGTTCTTGGCCCTCCAAGGCTTATTTTTCAGTATGAAAAACAGGGCTGGCTGTAATAAAAACTGCAGATGCCCTTACAAGAGCACACTGTTTCTGGAGAGCAGGTGTTCAAACCACCAGGTTACAAATGGGGGTAGGATATGTGACAGACAGCATCTGATGGTTAAAGACATGCTCCAGGATGGAATGTGTGTGCCACCCAGAATATTATATTTTTTCAGGTACCACAAAATGAATGACTTCCAGGTAAGTTTGGGCACGTACACTGGCAAAATCTGGCCATTAAGTTTACTAGTTCACCAACCTGAACAAATTTAGTTCAGATTGAACTCCCGGATTTGTGTGCTTCCATGTAAACATTTGATATTTTTTATATAGGTTTTAATCCCTTTCTAGGAAGTTCTTTTATCCATATTTTGTGTTGCTGGTAGTGTAACTCTAGATCTGTGTGGTGAATGGTTCTGATGTGTTCTAATCTTTTTACAGTCATTTGATTTTTTTCATGGAATTTATTATGTTTTCCAGGTGTTCATTTTTTGTCTCATCAGAAACCAGGAGATCCTCTGGGAGAATGTTGCTTGATGCCACCCAGCATGTGGGCCCCACCTCGTCAATCTGGTGTTGGGTTGTTGAGGTGTGCAACCCTTTTTTGATGGCAATGGGAATTCTGGTGTCTGCAGTAAGAGGGGTGACTTTGTCCCGGTTCACTCTTTTGCTGTGGCATCAGTCTTTCTGAGCCCCTTTCCCTTGGATGCTTAAGGTGACAGTCTTTGGGGGTGTTGTAGGCAGATGACATGCCATTGGCACCACTGTGCCTGTGTACGTTCAGTCATAATTGGGGTAGGTTGTTCATGAAGTCATTACTGCTTGAGGGTGTGAGGGGTGGGAATTCCCGCAACATGGAGATGCAGGAGGATCATGCCATTAGTACCCACATGATAGAGGTGGTGGCATATTTGTATGCTTCCAAGGTGGGCAATTTCTCTAATGGTGATCATCATTGGTTAATTGGATAAAAAAGAAGATGTCCCAACAATCCTGATTTATATACAGTATATTTCAGAGACTGCTGTGTAAGCATCCCACATGTCCTTTTGGCATTGGATGAAAATTATTATCTAGTTAAAGATTTAGTTAAAGATTACAGTCCCTGCTATTAAACAGAATTTATACAGCGCCAGCAGTTTATGCAGTACTTTACAACATGAGGGCAGACAGTACAGTTACAATACAATTCAATGCAGGAGAAATCGGAGGACCCTGTTTGTTAGAGATTACAGTTGAAGAGGGAGGGTCAAATGATACAAAAGGAAATAACTGTGGGGAATGAAAAAGCGGAAATACAGTTAGGCTTATTTCACAAATACGAATTTAAGAATTGAGATGCAAGGTCTGATTCACTCTTAGACTCCCCAATGTAAAAAGCAAAAATAGAATAATATCTTTTGCTTTAAACATCTTCCCCACAGGTAATAGCAAAGCACTGATGCAGTATATTGCATGTCACTTATGTTGGCTGCGACATCACTAGCCCAGCCTCTATATATAAATCCACCAATATTCATAGTCTTGTGGAAGACATTTCTGTTTCCTTGGAAACTGCCTAGGGACACAACAAACTCTGGCTTTACTCTTTCAGAATTAGATAAGACTAGCAAACCATTCCTGCTTGTAAATAGATATGAGACTTATGCCAGATAACGGTAAACTTGTTTACTTTCCAAATCTTCCATATTTATAAATGATCTTAAATTTGCACACAATAGTTAAAGTATGAAGTTAAAATAAAAAATGGTTTGAGGGATGGTTTAATTGAAATTGAGTATTTAAAAAACATTATTTGCAAAAGCAGGTTGCCTGTACAGTGACTCTCGTATTCCTACCCTAAATTCCTTGAGAATATCTCATTGTCCCTTGTGTATTCCCCATAGCTACTGGTATACATTTTTCTAAATAGATATGAATCTTAGTATGTAAAAAGCCAAGCTAGATGTACCCAGGTTCTGAGAACCATTCAGAAAGGGTGTTTGGACAAATCAAGTGACACAAGACTAACAGCCAGAGGGATCTGATGGAAATTGTTTTGTTAAGTTTGAGATTAATTCCAGCACTCAGACCTGATTCTAGGATTATGAAATATTCTCTATTTATTGTATAATAACTGTTTAATTACAAAATTCATTCATTTCAAAATGTTTTAATGTATATAATCAATAGTGATGCAATATTTTTTGCTGAATTAGTTAAATAATCAACAAGTTATAGCACGCGTAGGAATCTCCCAGAATTTTATTCTCTCGTACAATGATGAATCCCCATGAGATTTTTGCATTAGAAAAAGGAGACCAATTAAGGAGTGAGTAATATTGTAGGCCTTATGCGTTATTTTTAAAAGATAAACATAAACTTTTGTACATTTATTGTTTTTAATAGGGTCCTTATACAGTGCATCATTTAGAATATTATCATTGCCCAACAATAGAAGAAATCCAGACTACCCAATAGAGGGGGCAGCACAATGGATTGGCTTACACATATTTTCTAATATTTCATAGAAATAGTGAGTACCTAGATTCTGAGGTGTTGTTTATGCCAGGCACATTGAATGTTATAAACTACAACCTCTTTTTCCTTACCTTGGTATCTAGAGCCCTGCCCATTATGTGCAGTATCAGTGGATTTATTTTGATGGATGCACTCAGCCCTATAAGGGCAAGCCTAAATGTCATGCTTTCCCCTAGCGCGGGTGGTCAGCCACTATAGTTGGCCTCCGTGTTATTCACCTATAGCAGCTCCCTTTCCCATAAGGCAAGGAATTCTTTCTGGTAATTGGTTGCCCCAGGACTTATACACAATACTATAGTGCCTTGCTACCATGCTGGGGAAGGTGCAAACTCAGCACCGCAAACAGGTACTTGTGGTTGGCAGACAGGCAGAGTGATTCAATGACAGTCCAGATACAAGGCAGGCAGAGTTCAGAGAGTAGTTAATATCTGATCCTGTCAGGGAACGAGAAGATCGCCGCGAATCTGCACATGCGTAGGATCCCTACAAGACATACAGGGAGGAGAGCACTAGGACCCAGGCGTGCCTGTCACCAATGACGGCGCCAGCCAGTCACTAGGACCCAGGCGCGCCTGTCTGCACCGGGCGGGCTATTTAAACTGGCCATTGCAATGTCCAAGTTGCTGTATGGTCTTGTTCCCTGCTTATCCTGTTCCTGTGAGAGTATCTCGTTGTTGCCGAACCCAGCCTGATCCTGCTAACAGTCTCCTGCCCTGACCCCTGGCTCGTTTTTGACCATTCTTCTGCCTGTTCTTGATTGTCTGACCTCCTGCTGCTGAACCTGGCCAGTGACCCGACTATCCTCTGCCTGCTGCTCTGTTCCGTTCTGCCTCCACTGTTACCGACCCGGCCTGTCTGACTCCGCTACTACTTCACGGTGTGTTCCATCCATCCATTCTGCACGGATCCATCCATTACTGCCGAGGCCTGCTCTGCCTCTTCACATCAGGCTCTTATCCAGCTACGTGCCACTGGCAGTTCCCTCTACTACTGATGGGTGTACCCAGGGGTCGCGACCTGGTCTCAGCCTGCTCCAAATCCATCCCCACCATCAGGGGCTCTGGTGAACAAGCAGACTGGGGCTTAGACTCCGCGCCCTGGGGAATCCCGGTCTGTGGATCCATAGAGCTATCGTCAGTAGGTACCTGACAGTACCATACGGCCATGACTGAGCCTGAAAGGACCCTCTCCCCTGGATGAGATATGCCATCACCTGGCGGCACTCACCCAGGCCGTTAAAACATTACAGGAGGGGTATACACACCTGGTGGGACGTATCCAGACCCTAGCCTCACCAGCTCCTACATCTTCGGATTCGGCTGTTCCCTCCCTGGCCAAGGGCTCCCCGGAACCGCACGCCGGTACAGTGGTCACGTTACCTCTGCCCGTGCCGGAGCGTTTCGATGGGGACCGAAGTAGATACAGGGCTTTCCAGAACACTTGTCAGTTATATTTCGATCTGCAGCCATGAACATTCTTCTCAGAATCCGTAAAGGTGGGGTTCATCATATCTTTGCTGCAAGGTGAACCCCAGGGCTGGGCCCACCGTCTGCTTGAAGCCCGCCATCCGCACCTGAACTCTGTATCTGCATTTTTCAACGCGATGGTGCAGTTGTATGATGATCCGCAGCGGGCTACTTCTGCTGAGGCGGCTCTACACGCACTCCGACAAGGTTTTCGGGCAGCAGAAGATTATGCTTCCGATTTTAGACACTGGAGTGGCGATGGAGATGGAATGATGCAGCTCTGCATCATCAGTTTCGCTTGGGCCTATCTGAACCACTCAAGGATGAGCTAGCTAGAGTGGGCATACCCGACTCCTTGGAGGATCTAATAACATTGGCCATTCAGATCGACCGCAGGCTGCGCGAACGTAGGCTAGAAAGGTCCAGTTAAGGTCAGAAGCCAACATGGATGATCCCCCGATTTCCATTCCAGTCCAATCCCCCTGTCAGGAACCGGGATTCAGAGGCTACTGATGTATCTGAGCCGATGCAATTTGGACTGATATGACCTTCATTAACCTTAGAGGAACACCAAAGACGTCAGTTGAATAACCTTTGTCTGTATTGTAGAGAAGAAGGCCATTTTGTGCGCTCCTGTCCAGCGAAGCTGAGTAAGTGCCTCTCTGTCTCTTCTGCTGTGTCCCCAGCCTGTCTCAATAATTCAACTCATCTAGCCGTGCCCATCTCATTCCAGCTTCCTGGAAGAACCGTGTCGGTGACAGCGATTATTGATTCAGGGGCCTGCAGCTGTTTTATAGACCTAAGTTTTGCAGCTCATCAGCGTATCCCTCTGCAGACCAAGGAACACGGTTTGAACATCTTCCTGGCCGATGTTTCCCATATCAGGTCTGGGCTGGTAGACCAAGAGACCCCACCAATTCGCACTACGGTTGCCAGCTACCATCAGGAGTTTCTGTCAGGGAGCGAGGAGCCAGACACACAAGGAGGTGCAATTAACGGTAGGTTTATTTACACAGAAACAAGGCAAGAGTCTATGCAAGTTTGACAGCAACAGCGGATGACTTGGTAGGACAGAAGTTCTCCTGCCGAGGTCGTCTTCCAGGATAATCAAGTCGAGAACCAGCGGGAATCGTAGCCAAAGCCGGGGTCAGAAGCCAGGAAGAATGGTCGCCAGAGCCGGGGTCAGAAGCCAGGAAGAATGGTCGCCAGAGCCGGGGTCAGAAGCCAGGAAGAATGGTCGCCAGAGCCGGTGTCAGAAGCCAGGAAGAATGGTTGCCAGAGCCAGGGTCAGAAGCCAGGAGGAGTCTTAGCCAAAGCTGAGTCGGTATCCAGGAGAGCAAAGAGTTAACTGAACAGGAGCTTGCTCCTGTGCAACAGACAGGACACGAATGCAATGGACAGCTGCAAACAGCAGACTTAAATGTGATAAGCCGCCAGCTCCTGGGAGGAGCCGCAGAGGGCTGAAAGCATAAAGGATACCACAATGCTTTGCAGACCTGGATGCCAGCACATGGAGCAGCACAAGCCCTGAGGAAAGGTAGGACCTTAATTGTTTCTTTTTCTAGATGCTATCGCGTCCCCGTTATTTCCCGTTATTTTGGGACTCCCCTGGCTACATGCACATGACCCCCAAATCAATTGGAAGACAGGATCAATCCAGTTCCTTTCACCCTACTGTCAAGAACACTGTTTACCCAAGACACCCTTGGCTACACAGACCCTATTATGCATGGACTCTGATGCAGAACTGACTCTACTAGTCTCCCCGGTTTACCGCAGTTACCTTGACATGCTAAGCAAACGGGGAGCAGACATTCTTCCTCCGCATCGAGCCTATGCTTGCCCGATTGACCTACTCCCGGGGTCCGAGATCTCTTTCGGGCGAATCTTCCCTTTATCGGAACGAGAATTGGGGGTGTTAAAGGATTATATAGACAAGAACCTCCAAAAGGAGTTCATCCGCCCCTCCACTTCACCAGCTGGAGCCGGAATCTTCTTTGTGGAGAAGAAGGATAAGTCCCTGAGGCCTTGCGTGGACTATCGGGAGCTGAATAAAATAACCGTTAAAAATTGTTATCCCCTTCCCTTGGTTCCTGAGCTGTTCCAAAACTGAAAACGGCAACTATGTTCACTAAATTGGATCTTAGAGGGGCCTATAATTTGGTCCGCATACGAGAAGGGGATGAATGGAAGACAGCTTTCCACACTCGGTTCGGCCATTTTGAGTATCTGGTCATGCTATTTGAATTGTGCAACGCACCTGCCACGTTCCAGCATTTTATCAATGATGTTTTCAAGGATTACCTAGATATCTTTGTTGTCATCTACCTAGATGACATTTTGATTTTTTTCCGCATTTCTGGAGGTTCACCGAGGTCATGTCAGGAGCGTGTTGGAGTGACTTCGCCAGCATGGGCTTTATGCCAAGGCAGAGAAATGTAGTTTTGAGCAGCATAGCATTCCCTTCCTAGGATTGATTATCTCTACTTCAGGAATTGCCATGGATCCCCAGAAGATTTCTGCAATTCTGGAATGGCTGGTGCCCTCAGATAAGAAGGGTGTTCAGCAATTCATCGGCTTTGCCAATTTTCATCGGAAGTTCATCAAGAACTTTTCGGGCCTTGTGTCTCCTATTACCCAGCTCACAAAGCTAGGGGTCCGCTTCCATTGTACCCCTGAGCCGCAGGTTGCTTTTGAGGCCCTGAAAAAATTGTTTACAATGGCACCCATCTTAAGCCACCCAGATTCTGCTCTACCTAACATACTGGAGGTGGATGTGTCCAAAAACGCAGTGAGGGCGGTCCTGTCCCAAAGAAAAGGTCTCAAGGAGCTTATGCACCCAGTGGCTTTCTTTTCCAGAAAACATACTCCGGCAGAAAGGAACTATGATGTTGGAGATCGAGAGCTTCTGGAAATCAAGACGGCATTGGAAGAATGGAGGTACTTGCTGGAGGGGGCCATGCATCCTATCTTAATATATACGGACCATAGAAATCTGGAGTATTTAAGAACGGCTAAGCGCCTTAAACCATGCCAAGCCAGATGGGCTTTGTTTTTCTCAAGATTTGTTTTCCATATAACTTACAGGCCAGGATCTAAAAACACGAAACCTGACGCACTCTCTCGTATGTTTGAGGATCCAAGAGAATTTCCAAAGCCAGACACCATCTTGCCTGCAGGGAATTTCTTATTATTACAGTCTGAACTCTTGTCCAAACTACAAACAGCATCCGTAGGAATGCCCAGTTGACCCGGAGTCTCAGTACAGAACAGAGAAGGACTCTTATGGAAAGGGGAGCAGATCCTGGTACCCAAGGAAGCTCGAACTCTGGTCCTGGGCTACTGCCACGATCACCCGTTGGCAGGTCACTTTGGGGTGTTCAAGACATTAGAGCTGGTACAGTGCACGTTCTGGTGGCCAAGTATGGCTAAGGACTGCAAGGCATACGTGAGAACCTGCACCATTTGTAATAGAAATAAGCCCACCAGAAACAAGGCCTGGGGCCTACTACGACCTTTGCCAGTGCCTGATAGACCATGGAGAATGATATCCCTAGACTTCATAGTGGAACTTCCACACCCAAGATCATACTGCTATCTTCGTGGTACTGGACCGCCTATCAAAAATGGCCCACTTCCTACCATTAAAAATACACCTTCTGCTCCAGAGACTGCGCGGATCTTTATTAAGGAAATTGTAAAGCTCCATGGAGTGCCTAAAGACATTGTCTCTGACCGAGGGGTTCAATTCACTTCAAGGTTCTGGAAGGCATTATACGAAACTTTAGAAATCAAGTTGTCCTTTTCTTCTGCATACCATCCGCAAACAAACGGGCAGACCGAAAGGACTAACCAAACCCTAGAACAATACCTCAGGTGTTACACTTCTTTTCTCCAGGATGACTGGCTGGCACTCTTGCCCTTAGCAGAATTCGCCTACAACAATGCCAGTCATTCCGCCACTAAGCAATCTCCGTTTTTTGCCAATTACGGGTTCCATCCTACCTTCCTACCTGATCTGATCCTGGAGATTTCAGTTCCTGCTGCTCAGGATACAATTAATTTTTTTTCTTCCAATAACAAAGTATTGCAGGAGGCAGTTGCAAAGGCTCAGGAAGATAATAAGAGGGCCTTTGATCGAAGGAGAAGAGGGGAATTGATTTTGCACCCAGGAGACCAAGTCTGGTTGGCAACAACCAACCTGAAGTTGGCGTGTCTGTTGAGGAAATTGGCACCTAAGTTTGTGGGCCCATTCCGGGTAAGACGCAAAATTAATAATGTGGCTTATGAGCTAGCGCTTCCTGAATCCTTCAAAATACATTTGGTCTTTCACGTATCTTTACTGAAGCCTGCAGCACCAGATCTCTTTCCTGATCATAGGTCAAGACCCCCGGAGGCTATAGACATTGATGGGGAAGAGGAATTTGAGGTCGAGGCAATCATAGACTGCAGGGTCAGACGCAGTACTTCATTAAGTGGAAGGGTTATGGCCCGGAGGAAAATTCTTGGGAACCAGCTCTGAATGTCCATGCTACGAGACTAATTCAGGAATTTTTTCGTAACCATCCACAAAAGAGGAGTCAGTTGGGCATCCGGAGGCTGCCCATAAGGGGGGGCAATGTCAGGGAACGAGAAGATCGCCACGGCGCACGAATCTGCACATGCGTAGGATCCCGACAAGACATACAGGCAGGCGGGCACTAGGACCCAGGCACGCCTGTCACCAATGATGGCGCCGGGCAGACACTAGGACCCAGGTGCGCCTGTCGACACCGGGCGGGCTATTTAAACTGGCCATTGCAATGTCCAAGTTGCCGTATGATCTTGTTCCCTGCTTATCCTGTTCCTGTGAGAGGATCTTGTTGCCGAACCCAGCCTGATCCTGACTTCTGCTGACCGTCTCCTGCCCTGACCCCTGGCTCATTTTTGACCATTCTTCTGCCTGTTCCTGATTGACTGACCTCCTGCTGCTGAACCTGGCCTGTGACCCGACTATCCTCTGCCTGCTGCTCTGTTCCATTCTGCCTCCACTGTTACCGACCCGGCCTGTCTGACTCCGCTACTACTTCACGGTGTGTTCCGTCCATCCATGGATCCATCCTTTACTGCCGAGGCCTGCTCTGCCTCTTCACATCAGGCTCTTATCCAGCTACGTGCCAATGGCGGTTCCCTCTACTACTGCTGGGTATACCCAGGGGTCGCGACCTGGTCTCAGCCTGCTCCAAGTCCATCCCCACCATCAGGGGCTCTGGTGAACAAGCAGACTGGGGCTTAGACTCCGCGCCCTGGGGAATCCATAGAGCTACCGTCAGTAGGTACCTGACAGATCCCGAGGTCATTAATGAGGGAATCCAAACATCAGGGCAGACAAACAGGGAGCTTGCAGCACGTGTTACCAATGCAATATCACAAGCATGAGACTGCAGGCTTGGCTAGCTTAAGGGCTGGTTCACACCATAGAATCGCAGCCCAGATGCATTCTGGATGCGTTTCTGCATGCATATTTTTTTTCACATTTTTGATGTGTTTTAGATGCGTTTAGGTGCGTTTTTGATGCATTCCTGTTCATTTTTCCCCCTTTCTTTTTATTCAATTTAAATAGGGACATGTGTGTTCCAGTGCATTTTTGGTGCATTTTGGTGTGTTTCGGTGCATTCTTTATGCGTTTTACCGTGTTCCAGTACAGTTCTGTGCAGGAAAAATGCAGCCTGTTCAACTTTTTTTCAGCAACCGGAACTGCATGCACTGATGTGAACTATGACATTGACAAACATATAACCTACTTTCTGTGCATTTTGAATGCAGGAAAAAAGCACACTGAAATGCAGGTAGTGTGAATTGGCCCTAAATCAGATTTGGTCTTCACACACTGGCCACATCAATCACCTTGTAGGTGGATGAACAGACAGGGAGAGTGCATCAAAGCCAAAACCAGAATGCAGAAATCAGACCAGCAGCTGTGATGGATCAGGAGTGGTAGACACTCCTGACACTATATGAATGAGGTTTATTCTATTGTAGATTAATGTTTGATGTGCTGCACTTTGCAGTACCTGGAGAAACTTTTTTTTAGAAAGTATAAGTGTACCTAAAGATTCAACCTTACTTATTTTAAAGTGGAGAATGATGGGAGAAGTAATTTTTAACTAAATATTAATATAGCTTTCATCCATTGTCAAAAGACATGTGGGATGCTTACAGAGCAATCTCTGCTTGATTACAAACCTGATACTATGAGGATACTGTAGCGATGTGACTATTTTCTCACTATGATCATAATTAGGCACAGGTCCCTTTAACTTCTTTTTCCACGATTCCTTGGGTTTCCCTCACATATGCCTCCAGAAAGGGGTGGATACAGGTAATACTGGACATGAATAATATCAGGGAACTGAAGGCTGAAATGCTGAGGAGGCACCCTGTACACCTGAACACAAAAAGAGAGAACGAGTTCAGGTAATTGTTTAATGCTTTGGAAGCACTAGAGGGTCCTAATGCATGCTCTGTGAACATTTGGGAAAAAGCTGGCATTGTTGGTTTGCCTTTTGGTATAATCTAATCAGGACCTCCTACCCCCCAAGAATGTTAGCTTTCACAGTGGAGTGCAAGGCTTCACTGTCCTCCATTCCTACAGCTGACCACCAAGGAATTGATACTCACTTAGTTTAAAAAGTACGTTAACTATTGGATAAGTTGTCGAAGGTGTTCTCACAGAATACTGTGACCTGGGCTGTAGCAATCATGAGATACCCACAGAAAGGACCCGCAGCTCCAGTTGTCTTGGTGAGGAAAAAAGATGGCACGTCCTACTTTTATGTGGACTTGAATCTGCATTGAATAGCATCTAAATCCTATTACCATTAGGAATGCCTACCTTTTTCCACAAGTTGAGGAAAGCTTTGCCGCCATAGGACAGGATGCATTTTTTTTCCACATTTGATTTTGCCAGTGGGTGTTGGCAGATCTCTGTCACCAAGGTGGCCTGGTTGAAGAGCTCTTTAATTACTTCCATGGGGTTGTACCAATTCAAAAGGACGCCCTTCGGGCTGAACAATGTACCTGCCACATTCCAGCTGACGGTGGAACACTGTTGTTGAGACATACCGTAAACCTGAATAGTATCTTGATCTATCTATGAAGTAGTGGTGTTATCTGTCACATTCAAGGACCATCTTGTACATTTATATGCTGTGTTGACCCAGCTGCATAAGCATGGGCTGAAGCTCAAACCCAAGAAATGCCATCTATTTAAGCTTGAAACCGAAATTCTAGGACACATCATCTCCACACAAGGTGTACTCTCTAATCCAGAGAAAGTAAAAGCCATAGAGAAATAGAGGCCATACAATGAACAAGTCAGAGCTTTTACAGGGCTGGAAGAGTGTTATCAGCATTTCATCAAGTCCATTACTCTGCCAAAATCTAAAAGATCTTACACAAGGTAGGCCAGAACAGGACCCACATGTAAGTGGAAGGGGGATCAGAACAACAGAAAGCATTTGACTCCCATGCAGGCCTTTGTAGACTTCTTCCTCCTGCTAAGGTTAAGTACTCAGGACCTCTTGGCTGCACTCTTGCAAGTACAAGGTGGCTAGGAGAAGGAGATGCCTATGTCAGTTAAAGCTTACATGTGACTTAAAGTAATACTGAAAACTACAGCTCCTTTAAGCTGGAACTGTTGGCTTTGGTGTGGGTAGTCCCATTGCTTTGCTGAGTTCTTAACAGAAGCCAAGTTAATCCAAGTAAACCAAGGATAATTTTCCATTGGTGCATCTACAAACAGCTAAACTTGGCACTCTGAAGCAATGTTGGGCAGCCTGTCTGGTGATGTTTAATTTCTCCTATCGCCCTGTGAAAATCAGGGTACTCACTGAGATATGGATGTACAGTAGAAGATGAAGAGACGGAAATCTTGACTGAAGAAAGGCCTAAATGTAAGCCTCAAGTGAACCTCATACAAAGCAATATGGTTAGGGCAGTGGCCCAGTCCCAGAGAAAGATCAAAGCTATTACTAGAAACCAAGAAACTGCTGAGTGAATGGTTCCATCTCATTCTGAGGGAAGGTATACTCTACCCCAGAATATTGCTCCCTCTTGACTTTTCAGTGGCCTGGCAGGTTGTACTATGATACAAAATGTTCCCCCAGTTCAAGAGACAAGCCATGTGTATGTATTTGTTCCTGTTGATTAAACAAATTTGCTGACACTGTGTAGTGTGTTCAGCATCTAAGGGGGCTGAGCCCTGGATCCCGCCTCTGGCTTATTACACATGTGCCCCACTGTAAGTACTGAACATCGACTATATTGTCATTGACATGTCAGAAAATGAATACTGTAATCTTCTAGTTATGGACCACTATGCTAGGTTTGTGTTAGTAGTACCGACCAATGAGCAGACCGCAGAGATCATTTGGCTAATTTCCTATCCTGTTAAAATACCAGTTTGCATGCCTTGTGTGCCAGTCTGTTATCTTTTGTGAAGTGGAGGCATGCTTTTTCCAAAATAATGTTGATAAACTCAAATAGAAGACTTGTGTAGCCTTTCTGAATTCTGATTAATTTTGCTTGTCACTAGTTTTGATTCACACAAATTAAAAAAAAATCAATTTTAATCTGTAATCTAAAATTTTTTTAAAAAAATTACGAGGAAAAGACTGTACAAAAGACAAGACAGAGAAAACCGATGAGGCCTCAGTAAATACTAAAAAAAGTATATGAAAAAAGTATATGAAATGTGCATATTGTCAAAAAAATTCCCAATAAAAGGAGAGACCTGAAATAAAAAATGTGCAGATAGGGTTGTTGGTGATTAGCTGCGGGAGACCTAATGGGGGTTTGCTGCTATTATCTGTGGGTCAACTATTCACAGGCAATCAAATATAATTGTTCATGCAGTGATGGCCTGTAAATGATCGGCCCTGGACACAAACCAAAAAGGTAACTGTAAACGCACATGGGGGTGTGTAATACAAAGTTAATCATTGGATTTGTTATAGGCCTCCCAGTGTTAATGAGGAGGTGGAAACTCAGCTCCTTGCACAGATTGAAACGGCTGCAAGGGCTGGGACAGTGATAATAATGGGGGATTTTAACTACCCAGAAACTGACTGGAGTAATGGTACTGCAGGAACAGTTAAAAGGCAAACATTTTTAAACCTACTACAGGACAATTTTATGATACAGTTCATAGAAGCCCTTACTAGGAATGATGCTCTGCTGGACCTGGTAATCTCAAACCATGCAGAGCTTACTACAAATGTCCATATAAAAGAACATCTGGGTAGCAGTGACCATACAATGATTTAATTCAATGTTAGCTGTAAACAGCGAACACATTAAAAAAAATAAAAAACGCTCAATTTCAAGAGAGCTAATTTTCCAAGGCTGAGAGCTGCTCTCCTAGACTTGGACTGGGAGGGAATATTGGCATCGATGAACACAACACAGAAATGGGAGTTCTTCAAAAAGACTGTATGTGAACACACTGCTAAATATATTCCCATGGGCAACAAGTTTAAAAGGCTAAAAATCAAACCTATGTGGCTTACCGCCAAAGTTAAAAAAGCTATAGATAATAAGAAAAGAGCTTTTATTAAATATGAAAATGAAGGAACGCTATCATCGTTTAAACATTACAAAGAACATAACAGAATATGCAAAAAGGAAATAAAGGCCGCAAAAATTGAAAATGAACGGCAGATTGCAAAAGATAGCAGGACCAACCCCAAAAAATTCTTCAAATATATTAATAGTAAAAAGGTCCAGCCCGAGCATGTAGGCCCTTTATAAAATAATCTAGAGTGGGTGACTCGGGACAAAGAGAAGGCAAATTTATTTAATACCTTCTTCAGCTCTGTGTATACAAAGGAGCAGGGGGGATATGATATGATCCAAAAATATTTAGACAGTATAAAGGTGAATAAAGCACCTGGACTGGATGGCATACACCCACGGGTCCTTAAAGAATTGAGCTCTGTCATTTCAAAGCCATTGTTTCTAATTTTTAGGGATTCTTTAATGACTGCCATAGTACCACTGGACTGGCGTACGGCCAATGTGGTACCAATATTTAGAAAGGGTCAAAAGCTTTACCAAGTAATTATATATCTGTTAGTTTAACTTCTATAGTTGGAAAGATATTGGAGAGTTTAATAAAAGACCACATAGATGAGTTCTTGCTGGAAAAAAAATATTTTAAGCAACAGACGGCATGGATTCATGAAAGACAGAAGTTGTCAAAAAAAAAATCTGATTTCTTTTTATGAGGGGGTGAGCAAAACCTTGGACAATTGTGAAAAAAAAATAATAATAAAAAAGCAGCACTAAATATTTAAATAAAAAGCAAACAAATTTATATGTGAAAGTCCATAGTAGTCCATTTGTGACCAAATCTCCTCTTCCACAAACTTAAAGTGGTTCTAAAAGCTCAAGGTTTTTTACCTTTATGCATTCTATGCAGGTAGGTATGACCTGTTTGTTATTTAAGAAAAAAAAAGACTTTAGTATCACTTTAATCACATGTGAATCTGCAAGTCCAAATACCTTAGTAAATAAAAAGTATATATAAAAGACCACAGTTTATCTGTTGGCAAATAGTGCATACACCAAAACTTGGAGGGAGTTCCACCATCATGTAACACCATTAAAAGAATCCTCTTACCAGATATGATAGACCATAAAATTATAAATGGTCAAACTCACTTTAGATATATATTCCTCTAATGGCCCCCACCAGAGGATCAAACTTTGCACCTCTGCTTGCAGATATTAAAACCAGAGAAAAGAATATACTCCCAAAGTGAAGTAAGTTTAACACTGAAGCCTTTTATTAAGTTCAAAAAAGTTTGTAGTGGTATATCTAAATTACACCTTATAATATCATGGTGTGCAATCACCGCTTCAAGTAGGACCAGTAGCAGGCTGATACCTTACGATAAATGCCAGCTCAACCAGCAGTCGACCAAAATGACATCACGTACAGACCATGCCCTACATGTTTCATCAGAAACAATGTCTTCGGTGGCCAAGCTGGCCCCCTTATGAATTACCCTGTTTGTGTTACAACTTTAAGGACCATACACCATAACCCACCGTGCTGCAACCTACACAGTTTTGTGCATTGAGGCATGTTGTGTTAGGCAGCCCTTATAAAATAGGGATCCTGCACTATTTTTCAGGACAGGGGAATGCAGCACACACAGCATTATAAACTGTGTGTTACAGCTCATCATCATGCAGGTGTGTTGTAGCACATTGTAGGTGTGTGCTGGGGTACAATAAACAAACTGCAATGCACATCTACTATGCTTTGCATAGTCTGAAAAAAGCAACATTGACATCAATTTTGCATAGATCAACATCATTTCTGTATGCTTTTTTTTTTATAAAGACAACATGCACTGTATCTAACGCTGTCTTCAATTGAATATACTATTGGAACCGTAATCTAAATTGTGATCAATATGATAAAAACTTAATTAAACTGATTTTTTAGTTAAATAAAGTCTGATTACATCATATATACTACAACCACACAGAAAATTAATTTGGCTTTTTCATCATGGATTCATGATACTGACATGATCACAGCAATTGAAGTCCTTCATTTCCTGGGTATGCAGGTTAAAGCTGAACTCCAGTCAGATATAAAAGACACATGGTTAGAGCAGACCCTTTGACTGGTCCCACTGTTTTTTCCCAGTTTCTATTCCCTTCTGGGTCCCCAGGCAGCCAAGCACACAACACTTGCACAGTCTCCCACAATAACCAGGCAGTGGATGTCTTTTTATGCTTTATTGCTGGTTAAACTTGGATATGGTGTGGGGGAAGCTTTGAGATACTTCAAAATTGAGTGCACAAACAATTTGGAGTACTCTATTTTTTGTCTCCCCTCTTCAGGGGTATCCCCCCTTGGCAGAGACTAGAGACATAAACACTTCTGGGACTTCCAGCAGGCAAATCCCACTTTAGCTGCAATACCCAAAGTCACATAAGGGGTTAAAAAGCAGTTACTAGGGTCTCACTTCCAGGCCTCTACTCACTGTGTCTCCAGATGCATAGATACCTCCTCTCCAATACTGGCTAGATACTGTACAGTGAATTTCCAGGTGCTTTTCCATTGAAAGCTTGTCACACATACCCCTGTTGGAGACTTAAGCAGCCATGCAGACACACATCATGCAGGCATGGCCAACCAATAATGTGCTAATGCTGGAGTTAGTGCATATACACAGGAAGTAGCTTAAAAAAGGCCAAAAACAAGATACATGGTATTTTATGAAAAATATTTGTGTATGATATATTTGTTTGTGTTGGAGACAGCACTGGATTGACTAGATTAGTCACTGGTCATAGGTGGGTAGAATGTGTGGGCTAGTAGAAAGATATCCCTTCCAGTGGGTTGTGCCCCCTGGTGGATAGTGGTAGTGGACCCTCTTGGGACTTGGGCTGCTACCTTTTGGATATGGCCTTATAATAGTTTCTGCATCTGGATGTGGAAAAAGAGAAAGGAGCGTATGGAATCCAAAGCAATAAGGGCTTTGTGATATGTTTAAAAGGCATTTATTGAAAGTAGCAATGTGTACTTTAAACCAATGCATTGAGTTGGCACTCTGACAGTTTTCTCTCCAATATTTTGCTATTAGCATATCCGGTTTGGAAAACATTTCCATTTATTATAATGCATCAACAGTCCTGAAGAAGGGGGGGTCCTTTTCCCCCCAAAGCATGTTGGCTTGATGTACACATCACTACTTTCAATAAGCATCTTTTAAACATACCACAAAACCCTCATTTGGATTCCGCGCGCTCCTTCCTCCTTTTCCAAGTCCACGTGTTTATGATATATGGCGCTTTAACAAACTAATGGTCATCCAGTCAGGCTTAAGATCTCTTTTAAAGTTTAAAACCAAGTATATCATTATCTGATAAGGAACCAGAATAATTGGTGCATTTTGTGCTGGCTGGCAGTAGATGCAATGTAGCCCACAGTAGTGATCACAGTCTCTCCACCAGCAATCTCCAGAGCTCACCCAAGACCAGAATGAGAAGGACCCAATCTGTTCCCCTTTCAAACTTTTTCTTTTATCTACTGTAAAAAAACAACATACACCTGGCACCACAGGCACCATGCTGCTTTCACACAACTTTACACTGGTGGCTAAGCTGCCTAATGCAGGCCATAGATGGGGAGAAAAACGGCCGATTTTTCGTCCGAAAATAAAACCGGCCGATTATCTTATCGTTAGTGGACGATTTTGTCGGCCGTTTTTCGTGTATTTTGGACTTTCAGATTATCGGTGATGTTGGAAAATTTTCGAAAAACGCCCGACTTTATCCTCATTGATGGTCAAAAACGAACGATCGTTTTCCGAAAAAGGATCACAAAGGCCACAAAATGACATCATTTCCCGTTATAGATTACTCATTAATCGGCCGATTTTCGTAATAATTGGTGGTCAGGTAAGTTTTTTAGACCGACCGATAGTTCGTTAATCGGCCGAAAATCTGCCGTTTTTCTCCCCATCTATGGCCTGCATTAGGTTTAACTGAAAGAGAAAGTCGGCCAAATAAAAAATACATTTGGATCAGCTAGGTATGGTGAATGCATGTTTTTTTAAATACTATATTTATTTATAATATAAATACTATATGTATGTATATAAGTGTATTTATGTGGGTGTGAGTGAGTGTATGTATGTGAGTGTATGTACTTAGTTGTGAGTGTGTGTGTAGGAATAAAGGGTGTGGAACATTAAACATGTCTGACTTCAGCATCCAGTGCATTGCATACTTTTACCCCTGCATGCTGTACATTACACAACCCTGACTCTGTATGCTAAACACTTCTGATCTTTCTATTCTGTACATTATACAATCCTGACCCCTGCACTCTGTATGGTACAAAACACTGACCCCTGCATTCTGTATGATACACAACTACCTTACCCCTACACTCTGTGCATTACATACTCAGGATGCTTGCACTCTGTATGTTTCACACCCTGACCCTTGCATTCAGTAAATTACATATTCCTCACCCTTGCACTCTAAACATAAACTCCTCATCCCTGTGTACCAGGGTTATTCACAATTGGCACAAGGAGACTGGCAAAGGCAGAGAGCCCCCAGCAAGAGGTACCACAACCTTGCTGCACACTTCCAGGTGAAACCCAGTATTTAGATCTGGAGCTGTACAGCGATGCTGAGACAAACTTGGTAGAAGCTGGGATTGGGATTTTAGCTGCAGGAGATGATCAGGTGTGTAAATAACCAAGAAGGGGGCACAGATTGGCATCTTCACCCTGGGCACCCTGGCTCCAATTGTAGACTATTCACCTTAGCAAGACATTGTTCCCCCCATTATGCAGATTTAATACCATCCAGAAATAATCCATTTGTAACCATAAGCAGACTTATACCACATCTTTCCAGTTCACCTAAGTCACCAAAATATACCACAACTGCTGTATGTACTTGCTTATTGTAAATAAAATACTACATTTAAAGGACAACTCTACATTTGGCAAAAATTGTCCTTTAGGGAAAAACATCCCCCAAATGCAGTCCACCTGGAAAAATACTTAACTTTGTCCTCAAATCAGAAATGTTCACTGCTTAGACTTGCCAGGGGGCAAAACATTTTGCACAGAATTCTTCCCTGCCAGGTCCTCTCCATCTTCATATGCACATCACAGCATTATTTGTTTCTATGGGGAAAAATGTACTCTACAGGATCCCTGGAGCTAGCCTTGAGTAAGACTCCTCATAGCAATGAAAGGGGCTGTGGCTTGCTTACGCAGGATGAAGAGGACCCAGCATGGATGATTTCTGAAGCAAGGCTGTATGGCACAGAGCAGGGTAGCACAAGGAAAACCACTTGATTAGGAATAAAGTTAAATATTTCTCCAGGTGGGCTGCATTCAGGGAGTGGGATGATGCCATAAAGGACAAATTGTATTAAAAATACAGTTGTTGCTTATGCACATAGAGCAGTAGGTAGAAAACTGCAGGATTTTTTGAGCCTTTTTGGCCCTCTCCCCTTCTCTAAAAACTGTGTTACAATTCCAGTTTTCCTGACTTATCTTCTTCATGATACTGTAGCCCATGAAAGGCCTTGACTGCCAGCAGTACCCATTCTTCCTTACTACTCAACAGCCCAGATAGTAGCAAATTCAGACTAACAGAATTAATTGTGAAGAAGAATTGTAAACTCTTACACCAATAATTGCATGTAAGTAATTTTATTTTCATGTCTGCATTACTGAATCTTTGAAAACACTATTTTTCAAGGGTATTTGTGCAAGATCCCTGAGCTGGTTCAACTCCGGACCTTATAAAAAGTGTTGAATTTAATGCAACTTAAAGTATAGAATGTATTGGAAAATGGTTTTAAATATAAAACATAAGTGGTAAATCACATATAAGTCAACAAGTAAAATAAATTGTTAAAAAATATTTCCACACGTAATTTATTAAATACTTCTGGATCCAAACGCCTTTAATTTAAACTAAGCATAGGTGTTAAAAATTAATATTATGAAGAATAAAATCAACTTGGGGCCTTGCTTGTCTCTGGGGCACAGACCCTGAATCCCAAGTGTTTTGGTTTGAAACGCATTGATTTTAATAAATAGAAGTTAACACTTATAATATTAGATAACAATTAAAGTGCAGGTATGATCTGGTATGCTATATTACACAGCATTATTAGATACTTCCAGGGCTCAAGGTCTATCAACTGGAAGTCATGTACTGTATTCAAGCCATTGGTTTCCATTGTCATCTTCTGTATAGTATGTGGAGAGTCAGCCTGGGACAGGGTTAAGAGGGGGTTCATTTTGGAGGGCAGATACTTCCCTTACAGCCATGCCAATTAATCAGGTGAACTCATAGAAGGTCTGGTGATGTTGTGAGGAGGAAAGATGTTGTTCTGTGCCTAGATTCCAATGAAAGGCAGACACACTGGGCTGCCTGAAAGACTTGCATGTTGTGGTCTCTCTTGGCTGGTGTACTGAACTTTTTTGTACTGCCGTGAAGCAAAGCACATGGTTTGCCAAGCATAAAGTGGAACTTTAGGCAGAAAATTAAGTCCTCGTTAATTACTTCAGGCTGGTCCCTTTTGCAGGTATAGCTAAGTAAAACATTAAAAATAAATGCCAATACTGTTTAAAATGCAGTAATGCACAGGCCTGTTCTGCTCTGCACAGCCTCAGTTGTCCTCTATTCTCTGCACTGTGGCCTAAAGATTAACTACTGCTCAGGGGCTCTGGACTTCAGCAAAATAGCAGCCTCCACCAAAAAGAAACAGACAGAAGCAATGCTGTAGGCAATTTATAGCACACACTCATTTTGGTAGCAAAATTATAAATGTGGAATGTATGTTCCTTGATAAATAATATTATTTTATGTCAAGTTGTTATGGGTAAAATTCTGCTTTAAGGACTGTGTTATGCGTGTTCTTTGTGTTTTTTGACAAGCATAGCAGATTTTAAGTTTATAGAACTGAATTGCGGAGGCCTGTTTTCCACCTGATCCCTGACAATAAGTGGAGGATGCATTAGGCAGTTCAAGGGGTGCAGGCCAGTCCAGTGGATGCAATTTAGTTAAATCCAAACAGGCTTTCAAAACCAAAGAAAAAGCAACTAAGCAGCTGGCACTGGCAAGTATTCAAGCACAGAAAGCTCAACAAGAGACTAATCTTTAGCTGGCTGAACAGCTTGTGGACTACAGAAAGCAGTTACCCAGCAAGCTGGAAGGCTCCAAGATGGCTCTGCTATGCGGATTGACCCATGGAAGGATGTGCAGCTGGCCCTACAAGAGGCGACCACTGCAGGCAATATTGGTGCCTGGATTGTCACTAGAGAAGGACTGCCTGAGACAGACGGGGCAGATATACTGGCTCCTTTTCTGATTGCAGATCATAGCGGTGAGCTGATTGAAAAAAAAAAAAAAAAAGATTTGCCCCCATCCACACAAAACAGGTAGATGGAGGAATCCTGCCCACTTTGCTATTGTATTCTGACAATGGGGACTCCTCCGCTTTCAGGCTACAATGATTAGCACTGCAGCTGATTGGCTGATAAAATTAAATTTTCCAACCGTCTACCGATTGACTTCTGTTGAACAGGGAGGGCCATACAAAGGTTGAAATTAATCTGGTCCCTGCTGAACCAGCCAAATTTCGATCCATGTGTATCCAGCTTAAGCTTATGAAAGAGCTCTGTAAATTGTTTCAATTAAGCACTTGTGGACTTCCGTGTATCACCCAAAAACTGTCAGTCAAAAAGTTAAAAATAATAAAAATTAACTATTAGGTCCACTAGCCCCAAAAAATAAAATCTTACCATTCTATCATGTTAACCTGATAAAAGCCTGGAAAGAAAGAAAGGCTTTGACAGTGGATCAGAAAGTTCAGGAACACCCCAACACCCAAATGAAAAAAAGTAAGGATTGCTGAGACCCGCCCGACTTCCTGGAAATTGATGCAGAGAAATTGATAAATTTTCTCAGACTAATGTACAGATATTGCTGTCCCCATGAACATTAAACCACATTGCATACCTGAATCCTCCCATAAGAGCT
This sequence comes from Staurois parvus, assembly GCF_062004578.1. NCBI lineage: Eukaryota > Metazoa > Chordata > Amphibia > Anura > Ranidae > Staurois > Staurois parvus. The sequence goes on along the minus strand of NW_028318680.1, from coordinate 2,437,981 downwards.
TGGCAAAGTTTAAAGGATAAGTCCACCTTTTAACAAAAAATAACAAATGCACTAAATGTGAATTTACTATTTTTTGTTTTGGGAGCCTGGAAAGCATTTCACCAGCAATCAGCAGATTGCTGGTGCCATGCAGGACTCCTGAAGACCTGTCAGTGTATCTGTGTGCTTGTACCTCATACAGGCAAGCAGATATACTTGATAAGAAGAATCAATGAACTACATTTGAAGAATCATTGAGAACTACAAGCCAACAGCTGCAAAGGCTGTTGGAACTTGTAGTCTTCCCATACACAGAATACTGTGATTGAGTTAGTCCCACACAGCAAAGTCTTTTTAATACTGTAACAGCTAGCGGAGGGAGAAGTTCCCCCGCTAGTTGTCACAACAGGGGATTGGAGGGGAGAGGAGGCTGATCCTTTCATAACAAATTGCATGTTACACCCTGAATATGTAAAATGTTATGAAAGGTGAACTTATCCTTGTAGCAAAAGTGCACACAGAGATGGACGCGGTCATCCATTTTGCTCCAAACCCTCCATCTTGTATCTCTCTCTCTCCCTCTTTCCTTAACCCCCCTCCCTCTCTGTTGAGTGACATGTGGTCTGTTTGATGCAGAGTTCAAAAAGGCATCAAGGCCCAGCGGGAGAGCTCATGGCTATAAACCTCAATTAGCCTGGCACCCATATGTCTGCGAGACTCTTGCTGGAAAAGGATCGTAAAGCCATAAACCAAGTCCTTCACTGAGTTCAAAGACATTCCAGATAAGCCATAAAGCAGACATCACATTCAAGACCCACTTTCCCCTATGATTACATATCTTGGAATATAAGAGACTTACATAAAAACCAGGCATATATTCAAACTGCTCACTTTAATACAAGTCGCCTGATAGGTTACACCCCCTAGCTGACAGCTACAGGAGAGCAGAAAATAATATCTCCTTAACCATTCCAGCAGGTATGTCATATTTCATACCTAGACGTTCAGCAGATGATTCTGCGTATTAATCTACTCGTGGATAGAATGTCATATGTATCCAGGGAAAGTTGTTACCCTGATATCAACTTGCGAGGGATATTGGTTCTAGCTGGGGCCTCCACCCACAACTCCCTTCCCTAAATGAGGCGATTGGTTCTCTGCTTTAAGGAGACACCCTGCTGAGTTCCTAGAAAAAAGGCTGTTAAGTTAAGCTGAGTTGAGCTAAGTTGAAGATTCTCCCTTGTAACATCGGAACCAACTCTGGGAGACGGCCCTTTTGCTCAGAGCACTTGAAAGCTGCTTAAACCAAAGCTTTTGTCAAGTACTTTATCTATCTAAATTCCTTTCTGTTATCTCTTTGCTGTGTTATTGCTCTCTGTATATTTATAGATTTATATATATTGGCTACATCTTTTCTGTAAATATTTTTATTGCACCCTATTGACCTTTTAGCAATAAATCTTACTTTCTGAAAGTGTTGAACTGTTTCTAAAGCTCTTTAATGCAAACTAAGAACCCCTGCCTCTGAAGAGCGCTACTGTGTGTGGTTTAAACTTCGGTATATCTCTGCTTGCGGTGACAGTGGTATACTGAAGCTTATGCAAACGTCATAGTGTTATTGCTGATATTGCCGAGTTTCCTCTTTCTCTGTACAAAAAGGAGGTGGTGGCAGCGTGAAGGCTTAATTGTGTAATTAACCTGACCCAGTAACAATCGCTCCCAGGCTGCAAGTACACAGATTGTGGTCCATTAGCTGGAAAATCTTTGTGCAAGGTGAAGCTGTACGTGGCATTGTTATGCACGTGACAGCGCGGTTTTAGATTGGCTAGTCCTTCGGTCATGAGTTTGGTGAGAAGGGCTGGGGTCTGACGCCACGATCGTCACAATCCTCTAAAAGTATGTTGGACCTTGGGATCATTGAGGTGTCCTCCAGTAGTTGGTCAAGCCTGGTAGTTTTAATGTCCAAGCTAAATGGAACCTGGCAGTCCTGTAATGATTTTCAAAAGTTAGATTAAAGTGTTACTAAACCCAGAACCCTGCATTCACTATATCTGGTCTCCCACAGTACACAGAACATGGAAATGCAATTATTTTAGTAAATATAAACTGCTAAATACCTTTTAGCAGTTAGAGCAGTCTTGTGACTTCAGCAGAGCACTGGTTAAAGCTTGTAGGAGTTTTCTGCTCTAGGTGGATGTGAAACCCCCTGACCCTCTGTCTGGACAGTGCAGTTTGGCCCTGTGCTGACCACATGCACTCTCCCAAGAAAAAAAAACCTCTCTAGCAATACACACTAAACTGAGCATGTGTATGTGACTACGGATTCAGTCTGTATCAGGTGGTCACTTCAACAAGAGGAGGGGCAGAGAAGAAAGTATCAAACAGCCTTTTTACACAATGCAGAGGATTAACCCCTTAGGTTCCACAGTGAGTATAACAAGCATGCTTTACTGCATATACTGACTGATTTTACTGTTGTGGGTTTAGTAACACTTTAAGTCTCCAAACTGGATGGGTATACAATGCTTCGGGTAGATGGATTAACTGAAAAAATATGTTCAGCCTGGTACTTTATTACTGTTGATTTAACAAAGGGTTACTGGCAGATACCATTCTCCAAGGAGGCTAAAAAAAACAGCACTTGCCACACCAGAGGAGTTATGGCAGTATGCCAGAATGCCATTTGGGTTTTATGAGGATCCAACTACTTTTCAGGGAGTCATGGAAAGAGTCCTGAGACACCATAGCAAATTATCTAGAGCTTATCTAGATGATATCTCCATCTTTAGCCATGACTTAGAAAGTCATCTAAAAATATCCAGTTAGTTCTAGATGACCTAGAAAGGGTGGGGTTCAGTATGAAACCCTTGGAAAAGCAAAACTGGATTAGAGGTGGCCCACTATCTGTGGTACATTGTAAGTAGAGGCATGATCAAACCCCAGTTAAACAAGGTGGAAGCCATCCAAAAGTGCATTTCTTTCTCAGCATTGTGGGGTATTATAAAAGGTTTCTTCCCAACTTTGCCAGCTTGACCACACCTTTGGCAGACCTCACAAAGGGAAAAAACTCCACTATCATTCACTATAATTTAGAGGCAGAAGCAACATTCTGCCAGTTGAAGTAGGTTTTTTTGCAATTAAACAGTTCTCGTAGCCCTGGATTTTCAGGAAATGTTGCTTTTGTAAACTGATGCTTCAAAAGTGAGACTTAATATGATTTTGTCCCATTTAGTTGGAAGTAAATAACAACCTGTTGTATATGAGCTGGAAGCTTACTTCAGCTGAGAAAAAATATTCAATTGTGGAAAATGAGTGGATTACAATAAATTGAGCTTTAGAGACATTCTGGTACTACTTGTCAGGCTGACCCTTCAAGCTGGTGTCAGGACATGCCTCCTTTACCTGGATGGCACAGAATAAAGACAGGAACTTCAGGGTTGCCAGTTTCTTGCTCTCCAAGATTTCAAGTATACAGTGGGGCTGGTTGGTGAACCTATGTACTAAACTTTTTTGTACTGTGCTAAAGCAAAGCATATACTGTACCTTGCCAAGTTTAAATACTGTGTTCTACACTGAAAATAAGCTGCTTTAAGTTCTATTTACACTACACTGAAGGAAAATCCTATTGTTGTTTGCCTGCTGACAAATAAAGTAGATTTTAGGTTTATGGAACTGTGTTGCAGAGGCCTGTATTCTCCCGGATCCCTGAAAAGTAATCATATTTTATCATAATTTCTTCATGAGAGTGATTGAAATTATATGGAGAAACCTGACTATCTATATCATTGTTAAAGCTTAATTGAATCCTCCTAATGTACAGTATTACTATAATGCAGTGAGGATGCATGTACTGTAATGAACGTGCCTCTTTTTTCTTACTTTTTAATCTGCTAAATTTGCAGCAGGGGTAAAATACCCTGTCCTGGCAGCACTAAGAGGCTAGGACTGCTCAAAAGCACACAACTTGCCATTCATACACAGCAGCCCAACAATTTGACACATTCTCCCGGTTGTGAGGGAGTGAGAGCAATGTTGATTGGAGCAGTGTTTAGTGGGGTCTCTTGGAGTGATGGAGTGACAGCCTGTTGCTTATGTATGATACTGACTCCTATGTGCTGGCAGCACAGGGCTTTACTGACTGCATTCCAGTAATAAATTAAGAGGGTTCATTTAGGTTTTAAGTTGAAATTAACAGACATGACCCCGACTGGATAATGCTTCAGGATTTATCAGTGATAGATCATGAGGCTTGAGCTAACAACAGTGTGATTGAATGAAGCAAAATTGTGAAAGAAGAAAGTATTCCTTCTTTTTGTATAATTTCTAACTGATCATTGTACATAAGCATAGTTAATCAATAACTGTTTTTTTAAGAAATTGCTTTCATTTCTTGGAAGTGTTAGGTTTTACAGAAAAAGGAATAGGTCTACAGGAATTAACTGTTGACACAGTGGGGTATGGCATTACTGGGGGGCTGCAACGTCATTTTTCTGCCCTCTCTAATAATAGAATAGGGTAGACTCAGCTATGGCGTAAAGTATTTAGAAGAGTGAATGCTTTGGCACTAAACAACAGGCTATTTAAAAAGCTAGCAATGCCATAGATAATTTCCTCTACAAAAAAAAAAAAACATCAAAAAGTGTTTAACTGCTTTCAATCATTTAAGTTACAAAGATTTGTCATAAAGTGTCCTAACTTACAAATATGTATGCTGTACAATAATACTACAATGCAGTTTTTATTTAATAATGTGTTTTAATCGACACTACAATGCTGCATATTTTGTTTTATATCAAAATATATATATAACGGCTTAAAAAAAAGCAAAATTTAACCACAAGGCCTGAAAAGCGGATTTATGTAGTAAAGGGATAAACCAAGATAAATCTACAAAAATGCTGGAATGTGTATGAGAACATTGAACTAACTCTTTATTAACAACTAACCTTTGTAGGCGTTTGGACTCAGCAACAGTAACAGCCTTATGAGCAGCATTGAAATAGCATTTCCTGCTTAAACAATTAATACAAATTACTTTGAGAATGCTGCAGTCTCCTTTTGATTCTATTTATTGATGTTACTTTAAAAGAATATAAAACAGAGAGTTGGAAAAAATGTGTCAAAGCGAGTTTCTTTTACGGTGTGTAAGCAATTGAAACCACTTGTTTATATGTGCTTGCGTGTTGAAAGTGAGAGAGAAAGAGAGAGAGCAAGAAAGGGAGAAAGAATGGATAAACAGCTTTGGGACAAGCAATTAAGTTGTCCATCAACTTAAATTACCCATTTGATAGAAAATTACTGAAACTGGGCTGGTAGCTATAGGCCACCAGTTCCTTTATGAATCAGCCCCAGGGATTGGGGAAGGGAAACCATATAAAGAGAATGGAGGATATAAGAGAGAAAGAAATGTGGGTATGGGAGAAAAAGAGAGAGAGAGAGAAGGACAAACATAGATAGTGGGTGGGGGAAGGGGGTAGGATGTGTACATGTGAGTGAGAACTGGCACTGTTTCTTATCTAAACATATGAACATTGGAACCAAAATAATAAACTGTCCTAAAATTTATCTAACATTTGGAATATTCTACCACCATATAACCAATACCTAAACCACTGTATTTCAGCTTTATGTTTATCTTTTCTTTGTACTGAGGCTAAAAGTACTTTTTTGGATCATCCATTGAATGGGTTGTATTGGATACTTGTTTCTCAAAAAAAGTTCCATCAAAACATTCTCTTAGTAAGACCTAGGGTGAAACTTAGAAAATGCAAAAAAAAATTCAATCAAACAGTTGTAATTTGGTCAACCACTCTAGTGCTGTCCAGGTCCACCATTTCAACACATTCTATCTCTTCACGGTTTTCCTGGGTTTTCTTTTCTTTCCTCTTCTTCTTTGAGGGTGGAACAAAAGTCAGCATAACTGGCAAAATTGCAAAGCAGTGAAAGAATGTGACAAATGCTATCAAAAACAAGCACCTGAACAGTGTACGGGTCAGATTTGAAGGCACAGCTGCGAGAGGGATCAGACCAACAGTGTAACAGAGGTAGCTCTGTAAAATGGCTACCCCATGCAATTCTAATGAATTTTTCACCCACTTAGTCCTAGTAAATTCTTTACCCAGGATAAATGTTGATATTAGTGGTGCACAGTTGTCTATGGTGTAGTTAATCCCATAGATTAGGCAAAGTACAGATATACAGTCCAACTCGACTTTCCATAATGTCATGAAACCAATTACTCCAAACTCTACAGAGGCCACGGTTAGTGTTATCCAAATATTGATGATAGAGCTGGCAACAAGAAATGATGAAAAAAACAGCAGGAACAAAGCACTTATGCAGGAGTTTTGTAATGGAGCTCCAATTGAAGAAGCATATCGGTCCATGTAGACAAAGGATGGGTTGAAGACAATGAATTTTACTTTGGACGTAAGAGAAAGTTTCCTTAAAGTTTCAAGAAGATCATAGAGTTCTTCCCTGTTTGTTTCCATGGTCTTTGCAATCAGAAACATCCTAGAGGCCACAACATCTACTTCATTGTTGTATTTCTTGGGTATGATGATGTCTTCAGAAAAATATGCATATCGTGGGTTTTTCAGAAAAGAGTATCTCAGTATGTCAGTGAAGTTCTTTTTGGGTAATCCAGTAGATATATTAAGTTTTCTGAGATAGTTTAAGTAGCTCTCAAACCATGATATTCTTACAAATCCTTTTGTGTATTCCAGAACATCCTCCTGGACACTTGTATTCCAGTATTCTATAGATTCATAGATGTAAAAGCCAATGACTGGGCTGTAGTTACTGAAATACTTTTGCTGGATTGCGGTGTATGTTATGGTTCGTGTCTCTGTTGCAACTATGTTACTCAGGTCAGACCCTTCATTGACCTGCAGGTAGCCCATTAAGGCAAAGGAAATATAAACAAGGTAAAAGAGAACTACAAAAGGTTTTACATATGTATTTGTTATCCAGTCACAGTAATATCGTCTAAGGAAGCAAACCAAAAGGTGACTTTCATAAGAGTTTGTTTCTTCGGAGTCTGTTGTGTCTTCACTAAATCTTGCAGTCATAAGAAACCTGTACCACAACGATTTGACCTGTAGAATTTCAGGCTTTGGCACCTTCCTGCAAAAAATACTATGCTGGTAATTGTTTTCAATGTACCCAGTAAACACAAGGCTAGAGCCATAGAATGATAGTATGTAGAGGTAGTTAAAGAAGATTGCTATACATGAATTGCGGCAAAATATCCTTGCAGCTTCGATGTTCGTAAAGGGACTGGCACCAATCCCAAAGGTAACAAGATACATGGCAGTGGTGAGAGAAAAGGAAATCATGGTGTCTGCATACACAACTGCGGTCCTTTCTTTTACATGTTGGTCTTCTCTAGTCTTCCTCCAAGATGACAGCATTTCAAACGTTCCATATAATCCATGACCTTGAAAGAAGAAAGAACAACACACAGTTATAAGCTATCCTTGCAATATAATACTTTCAGGCAATATTTATTGCATTAGATTCCTGCCTGACCTCTAGACTACAGATTTAGCATATCCTCAAATTTCCTGTGATTTACTGTTACTTGGGTAATTTACAGATTCCAAGATGTCTTTAGAACCAGCATATTGAATTTTTCACTTGCTGTTTTGATTCCAGCTATGTATTTTTCTGTCCACTGATAGGAATGATGTTCAAAATTCACCTTTTCAACAACACAATGTCGGAAGGATGATAACACATTCAATAATATCTGACCAAGCAGACCAATATCCAAACTGAAATATCTGCTTACTGAAAGCTCTGCTATAGCAAGCTGAAAGGCCTGCCACAGAACAGGGACAGCAAATACATTCAGCATGAGAGCAATTTTTTCATTTATTACACACGTAGAAATCTTCATTTTTAGCCATAAAATAACTTAAATCCCCAGCAGGGGTGGATTGACCATTTGGAAACTCGGCCACTGCCTGAGGTCCCGGGGTCAGTAGGGGGCCCCATGAGATGCCCCTGGTACCTTTTTCATAGGCTTTTTTGAGTTTGGGCAATGACACAGGGGCCCCATGATCCCCTATTGCCCGGGGGCCCCATGAGTTGTCAGTCCACCCCTGACCCCCAGAACATTTTATATTTTCTGAAAGCAGAGACCTTATAGAATAAAAAGATGATAGTTGCAATTTTTATATGTTGCATGATATTTGCGCATCTGTTTAGCAAATGCAAATTTTCAGGAAAAAATATAATCAATTTAATTTTAGTGCAAACGCATACAGTATATTATCCAGTTTTTTGGTAAATATAAAATATGATGTTGCATTGAGTAAATAGATACCAAATATGTCAAGTCTTAAAATTGCATGCACTCGTCATATCGCAAAAACTTACGATACACAAAAGTGTGCATGGGTGAAGCTTTAAAAGTCTTTAGATCTCATCAGTTTGGAGTTAACCAGAAGTTTTTGTTCCAGAATTATGGCTCTCATTCTGATGTTCATGGCAATACCTCACATGTGTGGCGTGACTGCGGTTTATATACTTGTGCACACCCTTGCATGCATCTGCGGGTGTGTGAGGCAATGGAGGTTACGGTTAATGTTTCCTTTAATACATTTGATCATAATTTTATTTTTTTAAATGTTTTTATTTTACTTATATATTTATTTTTACTTTATTGCTATCACAAGGAGTTAATAAACCCCTATGTGATAGCACAGGCAGGTGACAGGTACTCTTGTTGGAGACATTAGGGATCTAATAGACCCCAATAACTTCCTTGCCCTCTAATGCATGTAACCCAGCACAGATCTGCTTGGTTACTTGTGTACCGTGGTTTTACCAGAGAGAAAATGGTGGATCCGAATTTGGAAGCAAATAAATAATCATCAATTTCAGTTTCTTTGTTTACAGGGGAGATCACTGCATGGATGTGCCTCGGTTTCTCTCCGCTCTCCATCCTGAAGTAGCTTGATGTGGTCCTGGGCTCCCGGTAAGAGTAGGAAAGCACAGGAACCACACTAGTAAGGGGGGGGGGGGTAAAACTGTGCCACCCGCTCTGTGAAAGTAATTGGTGGTTATACAGCTGCTGCATCACTTTAAAGCCGGGACAGCTGAACAAATGGGGTACAGGCTTGTGTTTAATTGTTCACTCTTAGGACATACATAATGCGTCCAAAGAGTTGAAGTGGTTAAAGCATGTAGTTGAAGCTAAGTCATTGTGCTAATGTTTTTTTTTCTTTTACATAAAAAGTAATTTAATTTGACACAATAGATAACAATAGTGAACACCTCAGTTTTCTAAGTCACTATCAATTTGCTTTATGACCATTCTCACCGCTGTGACTCATCCACTTCCCTCCCACAGCTCCCTTTTCTACTGCTTATCTAACTAACTTATACTCACACTTTTTTACCCAATTTTTCTCAGATTGTTGTCTTTACAGATTTAATCTTTACACTTTTTTTTACTAAACGTTTATGTATCAGTACTGCTTGGCTCAAGAAGGTAGACCCCAAATATTGTTCTAAATATTTAACTGGTAATGTAAAAAAAAAAGCATGATGGAAATGACTCAGTGTGTTAATACAAGGGGACTAATATGGGTACAATCACCTTAAGCATTCTATAAATACATTATAGAGCAAAAATATGTTTCTTTAATTATTCATTGAAACTAAACAGGATGGTTTTAAAAAACTGCCATGCAGGTAATGTATATTACAGTTAATATGTTCTATTACCTTTATAATTTTTGTTTTCTGTATAGATTTCAGAGAAAATTCCGTCATTTACATTGTAAGTCAGTTATGCAGTATATGGGCTGATTATGCTTCATGTGGTACAGATAAACATTCATTTAGAAAGCTGGCTTTAGTAAGATTCATAGGGCAGTTCTGAATTTTTATTGGTTTTATAAGAACGCAGCATGTTTTTCATGGCACTCTTAAGCAGCTCAAAATGTTCATCCTGTAATTGTTTTTAAATATATACATTTACATTCAACCTACTTTTAGGTTACATTTTCTGGGCTAAATATCTGCAGATATGAATCACAGTAATGAAGAAACATGATTGGATTATGTACCTCTGCACACTGATCACTGCGCCCTACCTCAATGAATAGAAATTTGTGAATGTGCAGTTTTACAAATTAATTTAAAAGAGCATATTATATTAAACGGTTAAATAAATACTTCTTGTCTGTATATTAATAAATAATAAAGACTGTAATCAAAATGAAAGTAGAGATAAGCAAATAAATAAATGTGTTTCACTGGTGATTCACCTAATTCACTCCCTTTTTAATATTTAACCCCTTAACACTGTCTCCTTGAAACCTTTTAAGTAGGCTTTAATGCCTGGGAGGCAGCGGGGCTTCTGTATCATGTAACTGCTGTGATTAGTTCTCACAGCTGTTATGTGATCAGGAGCCCATCCCACTGACTCTTGATCAAAAGTTGTGACTGAGAGCTGTCAGTAAGGAAAAATGTCACCAGCACACCAAGGATCACCAATATGGATACAAAGGTTTTCATGAACGATCACATAGTTACAGCAAGGCAACGTTTCGGAGTCTCGCAGGACCCCTTCATCAGGCATGTGACCATCATCCATGTGACAGCTGTCAGTGAGAGCTTGCTCAGTATGCTGGGAGTGCACAATGAGCTCACTGTCAGCACAAAGTCCATCCTCTTTTCCACTACATATTTATGCATTACATTGTCAACAACAGGTTCAATGAACGTTAACCACAGTAATATTACAATTTGTTATTCTACAATATTTCATTATTCTGTTAAAGGCAAAGACCAGTCTAATTTAAAAGGCAACAGTTATAACATATAATTGTTCTATTTTACCAATAAACAGTTAATGCATGACAAAGGATTCCCAGAGCACTATGAGTTAGTTAAAAAGACAGTAACTGCTTAGTAATCCAGTTTGTAATAGGAAACTCTGCCGCAACTGTCTAATGAGTCAGTGCACTGACTACTTAACTTCTGTATTAAATAAGCTCCAGTCAGCGCAGCTAAGAAATAGCTAAATATATAAAAAGCTGACAAGAAGGAAAAAAGAACACAGCAAAATTTCATTAATATTGTGTAAATATATGCAAAACAATCGTATATTTCTATACTACATTGAAGTTAAAAATCCCTTAGTTAAGCCTTCTTGACAGGCTTCTGAAAATATCTATTCAAAATCAATCTAATCTAATCTATCTATCTATCTATCTATCTATCTATCTATCTAGTAACTCTAATCAGTAAAGAAGGTAACAAGTATGTATGACTATAAATAATCAGTAATAAAATATTAACCACTTGCCTCTCTTAGTATATTTTAAAATGGTGGACTTGTTGATGTGATACTCTAAAGGACTGTTTTAAATGATAATTTATTTAATACTTGGGTGTGTGTGCAATGCTGTCATTAGTGCAAATCACAGGCAAAATACACAAATCTATTCAGAGTGGCTCTGTGTCTTGTGATTACTGTGATGGCCTATTACAAGGATCACAAATGTTTTATATTTGCGTGATCTCCCCTTCCTCTCACAATAGACGAAGAGAATGGAGGATTTGTGATTAAAGGGATCAAATTTAATGAATGAAAAGAAGCAGCAGTTTCAAGGCGGTTGGTTTTAATTAATTTGATAGGGATTTAACCCTTTTACCACCTCCCCCCTGTACATCTCACCTTTAAACTGTCTCTGCAGAGACCTGCATATTAATGCATTCACCTTTTATTCTGCACATTAACCCTTTTATCTTCACCATCTCACCGTATGTGACCCTTATATTAACCCCTTTACCTTCTCCTCCTTCTGTGTATGACCTGTACATTATTGATGCACTGTATCTTTTGCACCATTAACAAGCCTCATATTTTAACCAAAGCAGTATCTGGCATGTTTTTTCCATTTCAAAAACTTTTTTAGAAAATTAGATCAACTTCTGGTGTCTACTTTCCACAAAAGGGTTCATTTAGGGTGTCTTTGTACTACTCATGACATTTTTATTTAAAATTATAACAGAAAGTAAGAGAAACAGGTTATTTTTTTAATTTGTGTTTTTTTCCTTTATATAGTAAAAAACAATTGCTATTAAATACTACCAGAAGAAAGCTCTATCTTTCTTAAAAATAATATAAAATAAATTTGGGTACAGTGTTTAATGATTAACTATCTGTCAAAGTATCACATCAATGAAAACTACAAAATTGCCAGGCAATAAAGGGGTATATACAGTCTAGTACTCAATTTGTTAATAGATATAGTCACATCCTTTACTGTACAACTTACAATACATTTTTTTTTTAAAGTGAGGTAGCATCCGGTCTGATTTCTCAGGGTGGCAAGCAGTCAGTACGCTGCCTTATGGCTTCTCCCTTTCACCTGAGCATAACATGGAAAAAGGAGGAAGCCAGCAACTCAGTCTACCGAAAGTAATATATTTAATGCTGCAGGGCTTTTGCGTTTTGGCATGTAGCCTTAGTCATAGCAAAAAAAATATATTTATGAAAGGAATAAAATAAATAAATTAAATTAGCATAAAAGGCTAAAACAGTTTACAATAATTTTGTAAAACTTAAAGTGTTTCTAAATGCAAAAGATTTTTCGCCTTAATGCATTCTCAGCATTAAGGTAGAAAAAGTTCCAGTGCCTGTTTACTGGCTCCTGCACTGATCCAGCCATGTCCCGTATGTAGCAGCACTGCTCCCTCTTCCTCTTCTCACAGGACACACTGAGAGCAGCAGAAGCCATAGGGGGGGCGTGGCCAAGCCATGCTGTATGTGTCTATGGAGAACATGCCAGCATGGGTGGCTCCTCAGCACACAGCTTGTGAAGAGGAGGAGGAGTGGACAGCACTGATGGGGACCACCAAAGAAGAGATAAAGGACCAATCTATGCAATATCATTAGTATAATATGTTTACTATTTTAATGAAAAAATCAAGGTTTACAACCACTTTAATAAATATCCACACACATTTTCTAGTCTATATTGTGTGGGGGTTTAGCTCTAAAGAGAGAAAGCATAAAAACCAAGTAATTTGCCATTAGTTTTCTAGACTTTCCACTCTACTTTTTTAAATGATTATTATTATACAGGATTTATAGAGCGCCAACAGTTTGCTCAGCGCTTTACAATATAACGGGAGACAATACAGCAACAATACAGTTCAATACAAGAGGGATAGGAGAGCCTGATCCTTGGAGCTTACAATCTAGGAGGGAGGGGATTAAATAAATAAATGATGCCAGTTATCATCACACATGGGCAAGGTACAACATAAGTCCAAACTGGAGATACTTACACCCTGCCAACTCTAAAAACATTTTATTAACTTCACATATAGGCTTCTCCACATGCATACACCACACGCAGACAGGAACTTCCTGTTCATAAAGCCAACCTGCTGAAATCCTGTTCTGGATTGTGACCAGTGAGCCCATTCCCACTCTCCCTAGTCAGGTTTCAGAGCCCAAAACATAATAAACCTGATTTCTGTCAAACACCATCAACCTTTGGAGCTTACAAAAACCATCACAGCCTTGGCATTAGATAGTGCTCTGATCATTGTCATAGTATGCATTACATTAAATTTTCATTTGTAAAATAAAGATCTTATTAACTTACTTAAACTTACATAAAACATCTTTTTAAAAGCATATAACTTTATAAAAAAAACAACAACATTCACACCACACCATTAAAGCTTCCTTTTAAGGGCTTTGAGATGGAAACACTCTGCTCTTAAAGTGTTACTAAACCCACAACAGTAAATCAGTCTGTATATGCAGTAAAGCATGCTCGTTATCCTCAATGTGACCCCTTATGGAGTTAATCATCCACAATATGTAAAAAGGCTGTTTGATCCTGTTTTCTCTGATTCTCCCCTTCTTCCACAGTCCCCAATCCATCTGCTAATAATACAGAGCCCTAGGAGATACTCTGTTTGGTGTGTATTGCTAGAGAGTCAGGGGTCATGCAGCCTCATAGGACAGTCAAAGTAGAATTAAAACTCCTCCTACAAGATTAACCAGTGCATGGCTAGACACTGATAGAAGTCACAAGACTGCTGATAATAAACGGTATTTAGCAGTTTATATTTACTAAATTAATTGCATTTCCATGTTCTGTGTACTGTGGGAGACCAGATATAGTGAATACAGGGTCCTGGGTTTAGGAACACTTTAAACAACTACTTGCAAAAGTATGTCTGAATGTGGTGGAATTTAATTCACTGGTACAAATGTTGATGATTAGCATCACGTAGTATAGATCAAACCATTTTTCAGAATGAAGCAGTACAGAGTATGTTATGTACTGCACAATATACAAGAGTAGGTCGTTTGTACTATACTGGACATAATACAGAATGTTGTAGACTGAACTACCTCATGGACAGAACAGTGTGCACATAGCAGCTTTCAAGAATATATTTGCAATAGCCTATAACATATATAGCGCCGCTCAAGGTGCTCTGGTTAAGTCTCACAGCAATATAAGGACGCAGGCCGTATGCTTAATCCAGAAAGCAGTGCCGCACACCACTAGCTTAACATTTCACCCTGCCTATCTGAGCTTAATCATAGCGATCTCAATGATTAGGCCCCCTCAATGGGCAGGGCAAAATGCATTAGAGGTGTGGCTTAGGAAGCGCTCAAGGCTGAGGCCGTTCACATTTCTCCTTACCTGTTGAGCTAGTGATGTGTGGCATCTCTCATCCCCTCATACATCAAGAATATATCACATACACAGCACAGATACACAACATGTAGCACACAACACAATATATGGGTTGGAAAGTCATGTAAAGCTTAGTGCACAGAGTGGGGCAGCCAGGGGTATGTCATGTACAGCACAGTGTACAGAGTCAGATGGTTTAAAGAATTTAATATGCAACGCAGCCAGAATGAGCACACTTTGGTTAGTATTTTTATAAAGAGGGAACACTCTGTCTACAGCACACATTACAATGTCAAGAGCTAGATTTGTTGGTTAGTTAAATGTAACAACTTTCATGTGTATTGCTCATTTAATGTATTTCTCAGAACAATGATGTGCTAACAGACAGTTCCCCATACCACAGAAGAATGACGTATTATCAATAAAATTGCATGCTACTACAACTATCTTTTACTTGGACACCTGAGGGCCACAACCTGATTATGACCTGTTGTCCCAATTGCCCCATAAACACAAGGGACTGTGGGTAAAAATGAAACATAAGCCCAGCAGACATTGTCTCTGTGTCTTGAGGAGGTACCTCTCCTTGACAGTTTACTGTATGGAAGAAAGCCTGGTAGCAGGAAAGTAAGTGAAGAGAAAGAACCTTGGTTCAATCATAACTGACAGCTGCTACTGACACGTGCAATTACATTTGATCCTTGACAAATTTAAAGCAGACAGCTCTCTTAGTGAGAAAAATAGTAGCTGCATTCCCATCGTATGATACCATTTTGTGTAGAATCAGATGTAACTGCACATCAGAAAAGTAGCAACTGCCATATTTAATTAGATCGATTGAATTAATGGCTACATTCAAATGCAAAATGGAATATTTTTCCCTTTAAAGTGTTTATAAAGGCTGATGATTTTTTACCTTCATGCATAGAATGTATGAAGGCAAAAAACCTTCAGACTTTAGAACCTTCAGTGTGCAGCTTCCCCCTCAGTCCCCCTGTACTGTACTACTATTCATGTGATCACTGCTTGGCCAATCAGTGATCACATGATCGCAACCTCACACAGAGGTCCCGTACAGTGATTGGTATTCCACTGTATCCTCTGGACCCTCCCAGTGAGCATGCACAGGCAGGGATGCGGGAGGATGTTTATAAATGGCCACCCGCTCCTGCACTGCTCCTGTATGGCTGTTTATGTACATGGGCCGGAGTGGTTAAAAGAGCGGTGTGCTGCTAGAACTGAGTATAACTGTCCACATTAATAGCATCTGCCATACTGGAAACCTATACAACCAGAAGTTGCTATAACTAATTGGTTTTACGTGCTTTTATATTGATCCACCATGAAGAGAAAACGGCAATACAGAGGATAAGAAAAGTAACAATTACTTAGATTTGTACTGTAAACCTATAAAGTTATTTTTCAAGTTGTAAAAGAGGCAGAGATCTTGTTTTCTGATACCAGTGTAAACATATTAAAAGGGAAAGTAAACATGTAACTTACGTTTTTTTTTTTTAAGATAAATGAGCCAGAATTAGCCCCATAAGTGGGACCCTAGGCAAATATTAAAGTGCAGTGGAATATCTGAAATTGTAAAACAGCTCTCTCTATCATGTAAGTGGATGTGGTAGGGCAATTTTCTGAACTACCTGGCTTTCTTTCCTAAAGTTGTTCTCTGGGCACAATTTTAAAATGTATTTTAGCAAGTGCCCCAACTTCATTATAAGGCATCTTTTTAAGATACCTCAGCTCCTTTTCCCCTAATTCATCAGGAAATTCTGCCTGCTAATTGTTCTTGTGGCAGCATTTCATGGCAGCTGGCTATCTGTGTACTGGTTCTTCGGTTTCATCAATGCCCATCCACTAGTACTAATCCAGCTGTAGTTTTTCAGGTGATGTTAATGTGATGTAGCATATTCCTTCTGCAAAAAGAAGATCTCAAAGCTGGGTAATGATATCAATGACTTCAAAGAAGATATCTTGATCTACCCAACAAAGACCAATAAAAAAGTGGGATTCTTTATAAGAATGAAGAGATTCAAGAAAAAAAAAAAAACACATAGTACAGGACTGAATGATTGGACATATTATGACATTGGGGAGTATTCTGTTTTCTGAGATACCTCTTGCTCCATGTCTGGAAGTGCCTTGGTCTTTCACCACGGCTTATTCTCTTGGACTTTTAACCCACATTTTACCCTGTTGACTGTCTTGATACACATCACGTCTTAAGCTAAAGGTCTACATTTCTATTGCGGCTCATTCAACATGAAGTGAGCCATTTATACGCAAGTATACACACCACTTCCCCGTTTTACCTTACCCTAAGCCCTCCCCTTCCCACCCACCCCTTTTTTTTTTCCTCTCTCTCTTTACTCTTCCTTTCTATCCTATATACTTACCTTTACCACTATACTATACTACATACCCTTTTCTAACTAACCCTCTCTCTATCTGATCTCTAGCTCACATCTACACTCAACTCCTATCATCATTTTTATATCATAAACTATACAGACCATTGACCTTCAAACAGGTGTGCAATGCTACATATAACTCACATATCAAATCCATGGACACACGAAACAGAACTAAAGCTGCATCATGTGCTGTTCTTACTCAATACTCCACACTTCACACTCCCTGGATATCAAATCCTGCTCATGGGTCAGAAGACAATATATCTTCCTGCTTCTCTCCTATACTCTGTACTTCTACTGGATTGTAATATTATGTTCTCATAATGTCTTATACCGTTATACTCTGTATTGCCTTTTATGCTTTGACCAGTCTGCGACATGGGAGGCGACATGCTATGTTATGTTCAGATTTGGATCCATAACTGTATATGCATTGTTATGCCTATTAATAACAGAAAGTGCAGCGCTAGAATGGTTGAAACATGATATGAATACATAATATTAAATGACCAATATATTGGCTATAAATTAATAAAAATAGTCATGAATCCAAGATTAAAAAAGTGTTGATATACAAGTGATAAAGTCCATAAAAGTGGCTATATGGTGAACAAAGTCCCCACTACTGCAGACCGGTGCCTGTGCCTTATAGTGGTGGAAAAAAATGCGCACTCACTGGACGTGCACTATAAAAGTGCAATATGAATGGGAAATCCTGGTGTCATTAAGTAGCCATCTGGGTCAGCGGATGGAAAGCCCCCTCACAGGATAGTAATGATCCAAGGATATAGGAAGGTAGTTATGCTCCTGGGGTGTCCAGAGTTCCAATTAAGGGATGGATGGGCACTGCTGCTGAAAGGGCATCTGGAGAAATAATACTCCCCACAGGGGCTCAGAACAAAAAGATGCCCATAGTGTAAAAACATTTTTTAGAAAAAAAAAAAAAATATTTGCCCAGAGATGGGATTTAATACAACTATTTGTTTATTGGCAAACTGTTTCCAGTATGTTTGTCATGCTGTGTCCATATTTGCTTTAAAATCGATTTCAGAAATGCAATCTTTGCAGTGCTGGAATTTAAAGTAAATATCAAATTGTAATCATTGATGAGAGGGACAAAGTCCTTTAAAAAACTGACAGTGCTTGCCCCTCAAAAAAAATGTTTCACCTGAGGATTTACTCCCCTTCCCGACCAGGCCATTTTTCCTATACAGTGCTGCATTACTTTAACTGACAATTGCATGGTCATGCAATGCTGCACCCAAATTAAATTTATGTCCTTTTTCCCCCAAAAATAGAGCTTTCTTTCAGTGGTATTTGATCATCTGTGCATTTTTTATTTTTTGCACTATAAACAAAAAAAGACCGACAATTTTGAAAAAAAATTTTTTTGACTTATTTGTCATAAAACATATCCAGTAAAAAAAAATTGAATTTCGTCATCAATTTAAGCCAAAATGTATTCTTGCTATAAAAATGTACAATACATGTAAATTAGTTGGTTTACATGAACATTATAGCATCTACAAATGGCGGTGTATATACTGGAATATTTAATGTTTTTTATACTTGTAATGGCAGCAATCAGCGACTTATAGCAGGACTGTGGGACTATGGTGGGCATTCTGACACTGGGGGGGGGGGGGACTGACTAACTGCTGCTGACATCCCCAGTGACCATAATACAGTGATCAGTGCTAAGATAAAGCGCTGACAATGTATTAACACTGGGCAGGAAGGGGTTAACATCTGGGGAAGATCAAAGGGTTAACTGTGTGCTGTTTTACTGTGTTGTCTGTGTGTGTTTTACTGTGTAAGCATGCTGCTTTGTATTGCTCAGAGCAATACAGAGCAGCATGCTGGTGCTGACAGCGGAGAAATCTTTATTGTTTACATACAGACCTCTAACCTGTCAGTGTTCCTCAGCGATTGATGGGTTTGCGGGCGGGGATCTCCAGCCAGGACCTGGCGATCGACAGCTGTAGCCACCAATGGAGGTGCGGGTGCGTGCCCCCTACCCGGAAATGAAAAGTCATGTATATATACACTTAATTTTGCACAACCCTGCTAGTAGTTCTGCTACAGGGAGGTTGGGAAGTGGTTAAAGAGGATCTTCACTCACCATCCCCTTTTTCCCTCCTCCCAGCTTACCGGGTGGTCCATTGCTTACATTTCTGACACTCACCCGCCCAGAGGATCCAGCATTATCCTGCTGAGATCCTTTGGTTCTCTGCCACCTCTCGGCTCTGCACCGCCATATTGCCTATGACATCATCAAGAGGCCAGCTGACTCTTCTTGATTCAGCCGGCAAGCCTCCTGATGATGTGGTGCTAGTCATGCCCTCCTCCTCCTTTGTTAATGAAGCTCTGTTCCTCCTGAGATATGTGAGATGCATATCCCATGAGGTAAAGAGAGGATGAATGACATGCAAGGGGGCGGGTCGCTCTTTTTTAGAAAAAAAAGAAAAGAAAGTAAACCAACAGCAACAACAAAAAAGGCAGCCCTAATCTGGTAGTAGAGGGGAGGAAAGGTGAATAGAAGGGAAGTGTTTGCTAAGGGTGAAGAGCTTTATTTGCAATTGCAATCCACACAATGTTACAAGTAAATATCAAATATTTCTTTAATAAGGTTTATATTGCACTTACAATGTTTCATTGGTATTATAACTCATAGCTTGTCCTTAACTGTACCTTTACATTAGGTAGAAAGATTGTTGTTTTATACAGCTACATGAGACACATTGAAGTCCCTGATTTTGTATATTTGATTTAGGTATTTGCTTTTAAATATGTGACTCACATGTAAGTCCTTGACTTTGTGTTTCTATTATTCTGTGATAAATGTTTGCATCTCTGATTTTTTTTTAAACTGTAACTCTTCTTTGATATCTGAAAGATACCAGCCCCGTGCATAGCAGGCATACAGCTTTCTGCACTTCAAGAAGTCCATGTGTTCCTGCTATGTTAACACTAGACTATTGTCCTCTCTAAAACTAGCCTTGTGCTTATAGACATTGGGGTTTTCTGCTCCATAGGTATCCCAAAATATGGTGCAGGCATTTCTGAGAGGTTTTATATGCAACAAAACATACAAGATGAATAGACTCATTATCCTATTGCAACAGTTTTTGATGAAATTGATATAGCTAAAGGTTATTGCTGGAAAATATCAGACACAGTCAAAATCATGTATCTCCTACCTCTAAACACATCCACATGCCAGATCCTCTTCTCAAATATAATTGAAGCTGAAAATCCACACAGTGAGAATGAAAATTTGTATTTTCTATAATATGATTAGCACTTTTATCGCTAAAGTCATCAAGTGGCTATAATGTGTTATTTCCCAATTGAGATAGCTCTGAAAAAACTGCAATGCTCCTGGTTGGCTCCTTGTGCTGCTTCTACCTCCCCTTCACATCCCTGCTCTACCTGCTGCACAGGGGACCTCAAAAGCATGCTACCAAGTCAGTTTTCAGTGCTTACATGGATTGCATTTACATAAATAAACAGTGCAGGTAAAAAAAAAAACACTTCCCACCTGACCAGATAGCCTTCCAGGCAAGTCATAGCTGTAAATAGTAGATGGGATACAAATTATGAATTGGTTTAAGGAAAAGCTCTGCTTAATCAACTTACATTGTGCTGTCCTACTAACAGTTAACCAACAGCTAGCTAACAAAACTGACAGAAGTTCTGTAAAACTGCAATACAATCAGATAAACTGATGTTACAATATGCTTGTATACAAGTCTCTTAAAAATGTATACAATGAACACGTTAATTGCAAGCAGCTACCTACAAATCACATTAAATATATTGAACTGCGCTCTGGATATATATGTGACTTTAACAAACACAACTAATGAAATTACAGGCATATGTGTATCAAAGAGAGAGTGCGGGGAACCTTCACTGGTGTTATTCAGGGAGCTAAAATGGCTGTAGTGGTAGATGGAAATCTTTATTTTTAACAAGCATAAGACACCCCCTGTTCTTTTTTGAAAGGAATTATAAAAACAGGTGCAGTTGAAGTGAACACCCAATAGATGGCTCCCTACTCAAAACAATGATTATATACAGAACATGCATAATTCCAAAACAAAGTTTCAACCACATTTTCAGAGATTCAGATCTATAGATCCAGATGACAAAATCCTCCTTTATCCTCCTTAGCAAGTAAAAGGAAGGGCATGAATATGAATGAGGTTCAGGTTTGGTCCAGTATAGAGTTTGACCTGAGCTTTGCATGTTCTACAATTGCGGCCCAGACAAAATATTTGTTGCTTTCCACACTAAATAAGCAGCACAAAAGCAGCAGGAAGTCACTCATTCATTGGCAGTATTATAACTACCAAGAAATGGATACTTCCAGTGTGTAGGCTGCACAGTACCATTGGTTGCTAGGATGCCAGCTGCACTCAGCATCTTAGCAAACATTACACCTCTGCTTGCAAGCTTGTAAACAAGGTGGTGGGCAACCCAGGAGACATCACTGACAAATATCATGTCAATGTCCATATTTGGTCCGTGACGTTAGACAGCTTTAGGCCCCTTGGTTTACATTCAGCTGAGAGCGCTGTCAGTTGCAACTTGGGGTCGACGACATGATCGTGTGTGATTGCCGTTTTATTTTGATGGTTCATTGTCATTCATCGTGGTTGACAAAGATCTGCATGATTGATTTACATCATGGGACATGTTTTTTATTTGTTAAATAAAAAACTTGTTAAAGGCGTCTATGGGTTTATGTGAATTATCACAGATTTCAATAGGATCCCCTCCCACAGACCCCCACAACCATCAGCCTGAGTTGTGGTGAGGAAAAGACTTTTGCCTTTATGAACACTGGCATAGCATACTTTGCCAAGGGGGTACCTCCTGGTATGTTACCCTCCCTGTGTTAAAAGTATGTAGCATGGTATGGTTCAGAAGGGTGCATGCTCCCTGCTCCCTCTTTCCTGGCCAGCCAGGATGCATGCTTTCATAAGAGTCTTGCTTTTTTTTTGGGGGGGGGGGGCTTTTCTTTTTTTACATGGAGTTCCCCATTGAAATCCATACCAGACTTTCATCAAGGAGAAAAGTCTGATTGTATTTTTAGGTGAACCACATGACTTTTTTCTGCATGTCTTCCCTGTTAAAGGATAAGTTTACCTTTTGGAAAATTTTTAGGGTGAAACATGTAACATGTTCCCATAGATGCGGCCGAGCCCGCCACCTCCCTCCCTCTGACCTATAATACGGGGAGAAGTTTCCCTGTACTGTCAGATTTGAAAACTCTGCCACATGATCGCATCATTCATTCACGGGCTTCCATGAATGAATGAACTGCAAGTCCCGACAGCCTTAGCGGCTGTGGGCTTTTAGTTTTCAATGAACTACCATGGCACTTTGGAGCACCATGGTAGTTCATTGAAGCTTCCTGTCTGAATATCTGCTTGCTCATACATCCCGAATGGCAAGCAGATATTCTGACAGGTCTGCAGGAGACCTGCATGGTGTCAGAGGTCTATTGATTGCTGGTGCAATGCTTTCCAGGCTCCTTTGGACAAAAATATTAAATGCACATTTGTTTACCTGCAAAAAAATGTGCATTTATTATTTTTTTCCAAAAGGTAAACTTATCCTTTAACATCTTTACTAGATCCTCATCAGAGATAAGGGTTTTATATAGATGGAAGGGAATTCCCATTCACTTTATTTACAAATAAAATGAAATGGCCAGGAAATGTCAGTTACCTGCAAATTGAATGGTATTTTTCCTTTGTAAATGGCAATTTCTGTGCTACATTGTATACATTATACAGATGCATCACTTCACAGGCAGGTTTTACAATCCTTCATGACCAGGGTATTCTTTGATATTCAGCACTGCAATTGCTCGGTCATACAACTATGTACCCAAATTAAATGTTTATCTTTGTTTTCACACAAATAGAGCTTTCTTTTGGTGGTATTTAGTCACCACTGAGTTTTTTTTTGCTATATAAACAAAAAAATACTGAAAATTTTGAAAAAAACATATTTCTGTCATAGAGTCTTGCAAATAGATAATCTTTCCTCATAAATTTAGGGCAAAATGTATTCTGCTACATTTCTTTGGTAAAAATAACCTAAATCAGTGTATACCATTTAGATTGTGTCAAAGTTATAGAGTCTCCAAACTATGGTTTGTATATATGTATTTGAAAATCGATCAGTTCTGATGTACTGACAGCCTATTTCATTTCTTGAGACCCTAAAATGCCAGGATAGTACATAAACCCCTAAATAACCCCTTTTTGGAAAGTAGATAGTCCAATGTATTTAGTAAGTAGAAAGTCCAAGGTATTTAGTAAGAGGAATGGCACAATTTATGAAGTCACAATTATTTTGAACAAATTAAATAAAATGTTTTTTTTTACAATTTGTTTTTTACACACTGTCACTAGTGCAGTACAGTGTCATCATATGACTGGTGTGACAGTGATCAGGGATACTGACTGTTGACAGTCAGTAAACATTTTGTTTCTTGTTTTAACATTTTTTTTCTTTTATTACAATTTTTTTTACATACTTTTTTCAGAATAGTTCAGTGTTACTATAGTAACACTGTACAACTCTGGGGGGGGGGGGTTAAAGAGATTTTTTTTTACACTGTGATTGATGTCACAGTGATGATCACTGTAACAGCAATCATTTGAACTGTCATGAATAGGATTATTTAATAACAGCTGTGCTTATTGGTGGCATGCTGTGATTAGCTACAGCTAATCACATGGTACAGGGTGCCAGGTACCATGTGATAGCTGTGGGGCAATCACAGCATCACTACAATAAGCAATGCTGTTATGAATGAAACTCATTCATAACAATGGTGTACACACTGCGATCATGTGATCGCAAAGCGGCTAGGTACTAGGATTTGTAATTATCTGTGTTCGGTCAACACAGTGGTTACAGGAGTGGCGCACTGTGTGCCCCAGGGGGTGCGCAGTGCACATATGCAAAGCAGTTTATAGTTACGATAGTACAGCAACCTTTTTTTTCCATCCAGCCTGCTGGGTTGAACAAAAAAAACTTCCTGAGTGTACCTAGCTTTGGACACTGTCTTTCCTAACACCAGAAATTGCCATCCTGCATGGTATGTTAATAAGGGATTGTGTGAGGACGCAGACATTTGAAACTGTCCAAAAATTCTTAGAATTAGCATTCACATATTTTTTTAAAATTATTGTTTAAGGTATGCTGTGAGAGTGGGAACATGTAGCAAACATATAGTGGCATTTTCTGAAATTTCAACTGCAAAAGTGGAAATATGATTTAAGGTATCCTGCAAGTATGTTATTTAAGGGAATTGGGCATATTTAATTTTGAACTTTAGGCATTATTAAAATTACTACTCTCTGTCAAACAGTATTTCTATTAATTTTTTTGTATTGTACATATCCCCCAGGGAAATGACAAGCTTGCCACATTCAAAACTTCGGCACAGTTCAGCTAACACCCCATGCACAAAACTTAGATTAGTTTGACTCATCCTTAGGTATTAAGACAAAGTATTAGGCGCAGCCTCTACATCCAAGTAGTACAGGCAGTGTTTATCATACTGCTATAGTCATTACTTGCAGATTACGTTTTGATTACTATAATTTAGAAGCAATGTTTTATAATCAAGGGCTCAGCAAAGTGAACTTTTAAGCCATGTTTGTAGAAAAAAAAAGGGATTTTCTCAATAGGATCTTCACCTCAAGGCTAAATAGAGGCTGTATGGACTATACATTTTTCCCTTGCTTAAACTGTTAGCTAAGCTAATATGTATGCTAAGCCAGTTTTCTTAGTTTTGGGTAGAGTTTAAAAGAGTTAAATTCTCTTAAACAAGAAAAACGTGCGTGGCATTCAATAACATTCTTTTTATTTTATTGATATTGGTTTTGAATGTCATTGTGTGCTCTAAAAGTCCCACATTCTGGATTGTCTCATGTTTAAATCTATAATATAGGGATGATGGTGCTCCCCTTAAAAAAAATGATACTTCCCATGATACCTAAATTAGGGTTAATTTACCTACTAACTGCTAAAACCAAGGGCCATTACTCCATACTCAAACTCCTTGACCTTTCCGCTGCCTTTGACACAGTCAACCACCCGCTCCTCCTCAGTAAACTCCACTCCATTGGCCTCCATGACTCTGCTCTCTCCTGGTTCTCCTCTTACCTTTCTCAGCACACTTTCAGTGTCACATACAACTCCTCCTCCTCCACTCCGCTTCCTCTTTCTGTTGGGGTACCCCAAGGCTCTGTTCTTGGGCCCCTCCTTTTCTCTCTCTATACCTCCTCCCTGGGTCAACTGATAACCTCTCATGGCTTCCAATACCACCTCTATGCTGATGACACCCAGATCTATCTCTCCACTCCCCAGCTCACCCTCTCAATCTCCTCACGTATCACAAATCTACTAGGCGACATATCAGCATGGATGTCACATCACTACCTCAAACTCAATCTTTCAAAAACTGAGCTTGTAATATTTCCTCCTCCCTGGTCCCCCACTCACGACTTTACCATTAAGATCAACAGCACAACCATTGGTCCTTCCCCTCATGCTAGGTGTAATCCTAGACTCTGACCTCTCCTTTGGGCCCCACATCCACTCACTGGCTAAATCCTGCCACCTCAACCTCTGGAACATTTCCAAAATCCGCCCCTTCCTGACCAATGACACCACAAAACAACTTATCCATGCCTTGGTTATATCCCGCCTCAATTACTGCAACTCCCTCCTCACTGGTCTACTGTTACACAGGCTATCCCTCCTTCAGTCTATTATGAATGCTGCTGCTAGACTCATACACCTTACCAACCGATCAGCGACTGCTGCCCCTCTCTGCGAATCCCTCTACTGGCTTCCACTAACCCAACGTATAAAATTCAAAATACTAACCACAGCTTACAAAGCCATCCACAACACTGCCCCTAGCTACATCACCAACCTCATCCACAGATACCGCCCAAATCACCCACTCCGCTCCTCCCATGATATCCTCCTCTCTAGCTGCCTCATCACCTCCTCCGACGCTCGCCTCCAGGACTTCTCCAGAGCCTCTCCCATCCTCTGGAACTCCCTACCACAGCATGTCTGGTCAGCCCCACCCTGTCTGCCTTTAGGCGATCTTTGAAAACTCACTTCTTCAGGGAAGCCTACCCCACCTCCACCTAAGAACTGTACTTGAATCACCTCCGCCAGATCATCCCCCACAGCTATCACCTTTTGTATCCCCTCCCCCTTCCTTTAGATTGTAAGCTCCATGAGCAGGGCCCTCCTATTCCTTCTGTACTGAAATGTATTGTAATTGTACTGTCTCCCTTATATTGTAAAGCGCTGCGCAAACTGTTGGCGCTATATAAATCCTGTATAATAATAATAATTTAGGAATTTTATTACTGTTTGAGACTCACACTATGGAGATTTACCTTTGCTATTTGTCCCTGTGACCATTATCTGGGAAAATGATAAGAAAGAATATTCAGAAAGAATAATAGGAATTCCAACTTTTTGAGGTGTCATTGGAATTGGAGGTGGAAAATCTTACAATGATTAAACCTGTTCCAGTGGCAACTATTTTAGAAAGTAAATTTTTCCTTATTCTATTTCTGGAAAGGAAGTGAAGGAAAATCTCCTTGATGGGACACAGACATAGATTTAAAAAAAAACTTTACTCTTCCCTACTCAATCTGAAACAAAAAAATGTTTTGACTTTGCACACACTTTAACTATATCAGCAAATTAAATGCATATAAATATAGTTTGGACATCCCAGAATGTGATAGATAATGTACATCTAACAATGAAAATACAAAATAAAATCACATTTAAAGCCCAACTTCATCCAAGCAAATGTTTTTTTTAGTTTTGCATAGAGTAGAAAGACGTTAGAACTTCTGATGGGAAAATTTTCTCTCATTTCCATCTATTTGAATAATGTCAGATCAGGAAGTGATGTGAAATCCCCCCAACAGGAACACAGACAGAAATAGAATGTCTTAGAAGTGAGAAGGATTGAATCCTCAGTCAGCACTATATCATTGTTAGAGCTCACAGTGTGTTCAAGCGACAGGTGTCAAACAGCACAATAGGGAAGTCACCCTGATAGAACCACCGATAGCAATAAAAACCTGACAACCCTTCCCAGCTACATCTAAAACAAAAAAAAAAGTTTCACTAAAATAGGGCGTTAAATAATTTCAGTTTTAGGCACAATCTTTTATCATATGTTTAGTAATACTTCAAGCCTAAAATATCATGCTGTCCAACATTTTGGTGCAATTAGTGCCAAGTTTTAGATTCCATTCTCATTGAAACTTATTTTGCTTGATAGGCAATCAGTGCAGTCATTGTAAACACTCATTCATATCATGTTCTTGTCTGTATCATCAGTCTAAATGTTTCCTGAGAAAACAATCAGCATATTTTACCTGACTTCTGCACTTGGAAATAATTGTCAGTTTAAGAACGTCTGTAACATACGGTGACTTATTTTATCTGGTTTAGTACAATGATCTGACCTTGCAAAAAAGAACACGTATTTAGTATTCATTCCGTTCTTTTCCTTTTGCAGACATTACTGAATTGTCAGCAATTAT
Source organism: Staurois parvus (assembly GCF_062004578.1). Lineage (NCBI taxonomy): Eukaryota > Metazoa > Chordata > Amphibia > Anura > Ranidae > Staurois > Staurois parvus. Next base: position 2,410,270 of record NW_028318680.1, on the reverse strand, counting down.
GAAATATGGTCAATTATGTAGAATACAATGTTCAAGGGTAAAAGCTGTAATGGGCTGTGTATCTTAGCAAGTATTTGGGGCAGAATAAGTTGCTTATCCTTGACCTGACTGGCAATATTAAGAGCTAGAACAACAAATGAGAATTAGCACCATCTTGGATTAATGTCCATCCACTCTAGAGGTGTGCCAGAATCACTTATTTACTGGAGGTGTGAGTGTAACAGATATAAAATTATATTGTGCCAAAACTCCTAAGCATGCACCTGGGAAAACTCAAGACACACAGAGAACAAAGATAACAGCTGAGCAATAAAATAAAAAGGACACTTATGGAAAAATTGAATATTTACCCAATGAAGCGCTGTCAGTTGAAATGGAAAACATCAAGTGTTGCTGATAAAAAAAAATTCTGCCTATTCAAATGAAAATTACTACATTATCTTCCATAGTTCACTTACAGTGGCAGAGTATAAAATTAATAGTGCTTTTTAAGCTGTATCTGGAGATCCTAGATCTTGTCCCTCATCAATAAATTTTAAAATTATAATGCTCACATGGCAATTCATTTACTAATTAGCAAAACATTTTTTACAAACAGAAGTGTAAAGCATCTAACCTATTTAAATATGTCTATAAATGAAAATACACAGAAAAGTATTCAAAGATAACTGAAAAAAATGAAATATTCTGTGCTTTTAGAGTGTATAAACATTTGTATTTTGTACTTTTTACATTAGTTCACAAAATAATGGTAAGAGCATAAATAATTGCTAGTCTTTACATTGAATGGATTCTCAATATTAAGCATATGAATTAAATAGAACTGAACAAACAACTGTGATAGCACAGCAGTTTAATCCTGGTCACTGTCACCACACCTTGTATCCTACAATGTTTTTCTGTCCCTGACTACTGAATAAAAGGATAACAAAACTGAATGAATCTATATAAATTAATAAAACATCCAGAAATGGGCAACTAACATTTTCAACTATGGAGCACAATTGTGTTTTATAGCCCAAATCCTGACTTATCTGCTGGAATGCACCAGTTATATACATTGGGACTCTGCTAGTATACTTTTACTGCTTTTAATATGTTTTCCTTTTTTATGTATTTTATTTTTCCTAATATATAATTATAGTGGTACACAAAGATTCTAACAGCAGCTGACTTAGTATATTTCTTAAGGTCATACTATTTTTACCTGCCAATATAGTATACAACTATGTAACCATAAACTGACAATTCATTATTAATTACACTCTAAATAGATATATTCAGATCCCAGCAGGGTAACTATCACTGTTACATTTATAATGGTGTTAATGAAAACAGGTTGACCTTTACTTGTATCTCTTCACCTGCAAAGTCTATAAAACAGGAGCTTAATCATTTCACTTATTACTAAGTATGTAGTACTTCTGATGTCTAAAGGATGATTAACTATGTGTTCTTCAAAACATATTTTAAATATAACACCTCCAGTGTCAGGCAAGAAGTGTATTAGAAATTCCCTGTTGAATTCCAGCAGCTGACTACAATCAAGGGAAACTGAGTGTCTCATTGCAAAATGTAACTCTATTACAGCCCAGTAAAGATAAAAATGTATCCATGATACTTAGGGAGGAGAGCAAAGACAGAAAGAAAACATTCTGTGCCGACTTACAAAAGTTGGATATCTTAAAAATATTATTCCAGATAAATACAAAATATTATTTTTTAAGTTTCATGTTTAGCAACAAATGGAATACTCAACTCCTTTTTATATGTTTTCCTGTTAACCTTTATCATCCATTTAAAAAAAAAAAACATAGTTTACAGAGCTTAAAAGTTTCAAGGCCAAGTTACCCTTGTAAGTGACCGATTACCCTCTTACCACTTCCTTAAAAAAAAAACACCCATATATAAAATAAAAGATGTTTAATAAGTAATAGATAGAAACTTTTTAACTAATGAATACCCTTTGCTGCAATGCCCCTATGTATGTGTATGAGTGTTTTCATGCTATTTATTGTAAGTAACTTTTATTGCATATATTGCATGCCAATTTATTCTTTCCATTTGTGCTAAGGCCATTTTATACTTGCTTTTCTACTTGAATCTCTACTTCTCATCACAAATAAGGTTTTTTCTTTTGGGCATCTTCATCTAAAGTCACTAAAACCTCTAGCACCAGCCAAGCCTATTGCTTTGGAAAGGATGAGACAAAGCTAAAACCTCTGCCATGTTTTATTTGAAGTCTGTGTCCTCATTGGGAAGATTTACCCTTACTTCCTGTTGTGACACAGAAATAAGTCCAGCGGGGACACAATGCAACAATTTTTCTTCAGTAAAAGGGTTGGAACCTATGTGAGGTTATTAGTACTGTATATGGCTTCCTATGACAAATGCGCCACTCACTTATTGTTCTGCTGTTACAGGAATTAGAATTAAGGTGAAACCTCCTCAATGGGGTCATAGAAGGCAATCAAAATAAAAATCCTGCTCTTCTAAAGATTTTCTGAAACAACAAATAAAAAATGTACACAATTTTCCTTCAGGTGAATGGCATAACCTGCCTACCGGCTTCACCATGTGAATTTCTCAACATCAAAGTCACCAACCCACAGGTAGATCTGTGGAACTGTGCCATAATGGTTTCAAAGAACATTCGTTACTATTATATATTTTATTATATCACATTAATAAAACTAAAGTCAGGTTTTCAGTAGGAAATAGGTTTTTACACCAAAGCAGTGTTTGTGGACTTTATTTACACAATGTAAAAATGAGTCATAAGAATAATACATTAAGCCATTTTAAAAAAGTACGTTTATCTTCAGGCAATGGAAAAAGATGCTCCAATTTTATTCTGATTATCAGTTATTTCACAACCATTGCAAATGCTAATATCTGTTTATACAGCCTCGGGAAGCATTTAATGGCATATTATAGCTTCTGCATCATAAAGGCTATTATGTTGTTGTTATTATTTATTTATTACAAATGATGCCTAGAAGTGCAATATATTTACATTTATATGAGCAATTTTTAATATTTTGTGTCATTGCCAATTTTCTTTGAAGTACTGTTAAAAAAGTTTTTATTACACAGTTATATTTGTGCAATCTCTAATCACGAAATTATTCTTTTCAAAACATCAAAATAAATATCAATTTACATTTTTTTTGTAGAGAAAATATTCTCTAGATTAGTGGGAACTTCACAACTGGACCACCCTTTTACTTCTCCCCACCTATTTGAAACCACAACAATTCATTCAAAATAGTAGAAATTGAAGCAGTTTAAGTATGAAAAAGAAAACATCAGTATAAAATTGAGTCTCTGAGTGACTGTCAGTAGAGGTCAGTCTTTGTCAGAATATTTAACCTGAAGAATTTTCGAAAGAAAAAAGGCAAAACCTTGACAGCTGCATGGTAAAAAATAGATACCTGAGGTTGACTATCAGGTTTTATTGCAATTGAAGGTGAAAAAACTACAAAGCTGTGTTGAAGCCTAATTATTGATCTCTGGGCCAAAAGACATTCAATGGGCAACAAGTATGTCACAAGGAGGTGATGTGAGCTCTGCAAAACAGACTTTTCCACACTAGGGAGTAAAAGAAAGAAGACATGAGACCCGTCATGTCATGTGATCAGAGTTTTCAGTAAGTACATTGTATCTGGAGCTTTTAGTTTTTCAATAGAAAATGGTGATTGGGTACAAACAGGTGGAGTAACCTGGAGATACGCTTAAAGTGATACTAAACACACGCTGCTTAATTGATATTGTCCCTTCTATTTCAGTATAAGGATGATGGCACTGTAACTATTTTAATTAAAACCCCCCAGATAAATACCTTTTTCCTAATTGATATACAGCTGTCACATGACGCAGCTCTATCCCAGCCTGTCTGCAGGCAAACATAAGCAGGAGGAGCTTCTAGACCTCTGCTGCTGGTCACATGTTTGAAATGAAAAAAAAACAGCCTTTGGAATACAGAGTAAAAAAAATAATTAATGACAATAAAATGTTTTAAATTGTCATACAAATATATATTTGAAATCAAATCTTTATTATTTTGTGGAAATAACATGGTGTGGGCAGATTTCTGCCAGTCACAGGCTGTGTCATGTCCCTCCAGCCTGTGTCTTAGAATAAGAGGGAGGTGAAGCCACCATTAATCTACATGTAATATCCCATCCCTAGGGGCAGACTGACCATTCGAGCACTCGGGCACTGCCGGGGTCAGTAGGGGGCCCCATAAAATGCCCTTGGTACATTTTATAGGCTTTTTTGGGTGTTTTTTGAGTGTGGGCAAGGACACAGGGGCCCAATGATCCCCAATTGCCCGGGGGCCCCATGAGTTGTCAGTCTGCCCCTGCCCACCCCCACTGTGTTTAGCTGGTTAGTGGGCACGCAGGAGGAGGGAGGGAGTGGGCTGCCATTTACCACTATGTATACGCTCACACCGTGTGACTCTATAATCACATGGGCTGTTCGGATGGGATAGGGAGGAAATGCTCAGGTAGAAAATACACTGAAAACTGAGCATATGCAGAGTTGCCACGAAAGCTGCAAAATCCCTAGCTGAATTGGGGACATGAACAGAAAGTGGAGATAGAGAGCAGCAAGCACAACCAGGTTTTTTGCAGAATACAGAAAACAAGTCTCCTAGTGATGGGTGGGTATGAACAGCATTTAATACTGCATTTTTATGATGTGAGTTTAGTGACACTTTAACTACTCTGCTATGAGCCTACATCTAAAAAAAGTAAGGGAGTGTTATTTACCTATTACCATTTGTTAACAGCCCTAGCTAAAGCACCGTTGGGCAGCTGATCCACCTCTACAGAGCTGTCCTTATGTCTGAGTGGCTCTGTACCTTGCAATCACTGTGATTGCAAATAGAGAGACAAATCACAGCGATCACAGATGTAAACAATGTAGTGTTTATATGTAAGAGTCCACCACTTCCCCCTACGACAAGGGAAGGGTAAGAACCAGTTCACTATTTCCCAAGAACTGGACAGATCATAGCAGCAGATGCAAATAAAATTTACCCACCCCACACCCTGTGTACTACTGATATCCAGCCTGATTTATTTAGTGAAATACAGTAAATGGACATTTTAATAAAGCAGACAACTTGTGCCTATCCTTTGAATAACCACTTTGGGTGCCTTTGCTAATAAAACTATTGACATGCTTTGCTTGTGGTGACTCCACTTATCAATTCATTCATCCAACTGAGAACCCCACAGAGCACCCAGGATGGGAATGCCTGAGGCATAGAGAGCGAACACACTGACTCTGCATGGAGACAGGTTTTATCCACAAGTGCACCTGAAAGGTTACATGTCAAGCCCCCCTATTGGTGACCGCAGCCTCGACAGTTGTAAATCCATTTTCATCTTTTGTCCTTTTATTGTGGAAGCATTTTATTCTCTTTTCTGAATTAAACTACTATACTATAAGGGCTCTCCCGCCTCCCTCTCTTTTCTTTTCCGGTGGACACTCTGAGCTTTACTATAGACCCCTGGTCAGCTCTCCAGAATTCTTCCATTCGTGATCTACCACTATACGTGAGACTGTCTGCCTCTGACTGGACAGTGAAAGAAGAAGCAGTGGACTAATAGACTCATATCTTTGTCAATCTGGTCTCTTCATGTATTAGCATGTCCTATGCTTATATATATGCACTGCAGCACAACTGCTTTCTTGTGCTGTTTTTAAGACCCCTAGTCTGAGCTCTGCTGTACAGAGACTGATACCAAATCAAATTCAGGTAATTACACTGCTTGCATTTGAAGGAAAATAATACATTAATGCTGTTATAATCAATAGAGATGTACCATAATTTGTATTTTTGTATCTGTCTAGAGTGTAAAAACATTGCAGTATATTTCAGCATTCTCTTTCTAGTTAAATACACTGAAATCTTTAAAGCACCTTTTAATTTGCGATCTGTGGAAGATTTTCTTTAGAACCCAAAACATGACTTTTCTCTGGAGGCTACATGTAGCCTGCCAAGGCTTCTTAGGATTTTCGCTAGATTTAAAGCTGCCAAGACAATTGCCAATTAACTTGAGCTCAGCGTTAAGGCTTGACTTGCCTCATTTGCAGCTTGCCTACAGTTTTTTCATAGCATACAGGGAATGTGTATTTCTGTAATTGTGTAATTGTCACCATTTAGTTGCTTTATCTGTTGCTGAGCTATAAATCAAAGCTAGCATAAATGTATATCTTACCCAATAAGTTTAACCAGAGTGCTTATTCATGGGTTGTGAATGAGTTCCATACCCCGATTCACATTCATGTCTGTTATAGCAAACAAGATGAACACACAATATATGCATGTTACATTGCTTTGCCATTCATTCTGAAATTCATTGCACATATATAATAAAAGCAAATGTCCCTGCGCTACATTGCATCAAAATGTGATGTGGTGTGTTACATCGCACAAATATACTTCAGGTGCTTTATTTTGTGTTAAGGGTCCATTCAAAGAAAATGGAATCTACTGAAAAACAACATATAAAAATACACATGTCAAGGCATACAAAGGATTTGATCCTTACAGCATTAAGTTAAAAAATGTAGTGAGGTATTCTTACATAAGAGTAGCAAACTCCGTAAGTACCTTTGTTCAGTCTATGCCTGAAATAATTTGCATCCACACAACTACTTTGTCCATTATAAAGGATTCCCACTCTCATGTCTGGATTTTTAAAAATGTATTTTATATTATGGAAAAGGACATAAGAGTTGTTGGAACATACAAAAGAGGGCAGTGTCACCCAAAGCTCCCCAATGCAAAGGAACATAATCAAGGTTTGTAGCTAACATTAAATTGGCAGATGGCAGAACCATTGAAGTATTCAAGACTAATACAAAGGCAGGGGTTGATGCACCCAGCATGCTCCACCTATAACTAATATATTACTTTTTGATGGACTGACCTTTTAAAGGATAACTGTATGTTTCTTTAAACAAATATGACAGCATTAGCCAGACTACAGGTTCACACAAACAATAAATGTTTTATGAGCCCAGTAACCACTTTGCACATGGCCTGATCAGTATTTACTATTTATGGTTCTAACAATCAGCAAGCAGTGCAGGCTTGGCAGTTGCTGGGATCAAAAGGAATTATTCCTCAGGAAGGGAGAGTAGGATAGGAATAGTGGTGCATAGCTGAAAAGAACAATACTTAACGTAAGGAGCACTAAAGTAGACAACTAAAGAAATATGATGTACAAGGGAGATAAGGATGAAATAGGAAAAAGAAAATAAGTGAGCGGAAGTAAAATAGGGCCAATAAGTAGTGAGGGCCAAATTAAATAAGATGCAAAAGGATATGTACCCCTGTTGGTTATTCTCTCCCTCTTTGTGACATGCCTGCATGTAAAAATATTAAGTGTGGAATGTATGATATTTTTGTATTGCAAATTAAACTAATAAAAATGTATATGTAACCCACTGAAATTGTACTAGTTGCAATACATTAAAATGGACATTAGATGGCGGTGACCTGCCATTCAGGGTCACTCACAAGTACAAAACAACCCTCTGGAACTTGTATGCTGAATAGCAGGGCTCAGCTGGTGAGCAGGACAGTCAGGGACTACATTTCTCAGGAAGGGTAGCGTGTGGGCGGGTGCATATAATATCAAAAGCCTGACAGATTGACCAGGAGAGTGCAGGGAGAGACTGAAGGAGAAGGAGGTATGCTGACGACCAAAGTGCTGAACTAGGACATGGAGCCAGGGTTGGAGAGAGGAAAATCGGAAAGAGCCTACTGTCCACCCGGTCTGCCACGCTGCCCTACTACTTTGATCAGGTGAGAGATACCCATGCACCCACTAACCGAGTGTATACTGACAATTTGCCACCTCAGCTATCTGCCTACACATAGTTGTGAAGATTACATATAGTTGCCTCAGTTTGCGGTCTAGTTCTCGATGAGATGAGATACATCTATATTACAGTTTATTGTGCAAACTGACTGCAGGACATACAGTTGCAGGCCAGGATGCAGCAGTGCCAGCTGAAACAGGTTTCCCTTCTTCAACAAAGCAGGATTCCAATTACTGTTTATTTTTGCCTTTGATGTACAGAGGTTAGCTATCTTTGCCTATAGACATTTATGCCAATTGTTGCTATTCATTACTTCAAGCCTGTCCCATGTTTAATGCTCTAAAGGGGACCCTGCCCTAAGTCGCTACCATCAAGAGGAAATTCGCCCTTGTTCCTTCACTATCTTTGTATTACCATGCCAAGGAACTATATTCCACACCTCAACTCAGCTTCATAACAACTGGGCCCCAACAAGTGCGCAGAAGACACTGAAGTGTTCTTAAAGGAATAGTGCTCAATTTCAAATGAGAATTCTCTTTCTTTCACATCTAATCCTTGTCATCTAGTTCTGAGGACCCACAGTGAGTTTACCTATTTCTTGATAGTTGTTTCTGCTCACTGGGGATTTAGCAGTCCCCTCAGATTGGAGGCAGTGGATTATTTCTGAAAGCAGGCCTGCCAACAGTTATTGTTGTTTTGTCGTGAATGTCATCACTTTTGCTCACAATTACCAAGAGTGATTATATTTGCTGCATATATCAGTGTCATTTTGTTCTTTTTTGACCAAGGTACCTTTAATTCCAATATAGATTTCATATTGGTCTATACTAACTTGTGCAGGAGTCCATTTTGTGATTTACTTTGGTCATGACAGCACGGTGATGTCAGTAGAGGTTGGACTTTCAATAAGAGGTTCGGATTGACAGAGAACCCAACAATTACTAAGCAATCCTTAAGGGGGTAGTCCTACATATAAATCAGAAGGAATTTCTTAATTTTTTTATGTACTCCCTGGAACTTTTTGCAAATATTGGTTAAATCTGCCAGTAGAACCATTGGATAGGCATTTCCTTTGATAAGTTGAAAATTCCCTTCCTTCTGCTATAAAATTACAGGAGCATTGTCACTATTCTTACTGCCGTAGCTGCTTTCATGTTGCTACCATTGGTAGCCTTATTAGTGAACAGCTATGTCTAGCTCCACCCAATGCCATTTAGATTGACAGCATATTGCTCTATCTGCAGGAACTTAAAGAAAGAATGACATGTACTAGTAGATGGACTTTCTTAATTAGATGAACTTTAAAATGACAGAATAGTGAAATTAAAAACAAAAATGAAATGGTTTATTTTTTTATCCTGTATTTTTTTTTTCAGCATTATTGTTTTGCTAATATAGTGATCTATATCAGCACTATATTTGCTAATATAGTGATCTAAATAGTATAATATAGTGAACTAATAGTGATCTGGGAGGAAACAAATGGGAAAGTTTGATACGCTGTATAAAGTTTAGACAGTTCCAATAACAGAAAGAAAATTGAAAACATGGCTAAAGCAAGTCAAATAATAATGACAACGAAAAATGTCAACACTTCAAGGTCAGGCCGAAAATGGCGATCACAGGGCTAGCTGTGGTGCAGCAGAACATCTTTGCAGGGAATTATTAAAGGATGTAACCTGAACTTTGCATACAAATAAAATGAGGCCAATAAAATGTAACATTCATGTTTATGATCTCTGTTGAAAAGGTCTCAAATTTTCATATGACTGTGCCATAATATTTTCATATACAGACTTTCACCCAGAAAAATAGGAAAATTACATCTCTGCTAAATGACTGCGGGGATAACCACCTGCACTTTGGTCTGGGCTTTTGTAATATAGGTAGATAAACTTTAGTTTACTGTCAGGTCTACAGCTTGTAGTGAAGTTCTATTGACTCAGCTGAATGCTGCTTCTACGGTCCTTAAACAAAATATTGTATGAGAGGGTGAACTGAATATGTGCAAGTATCAAAAGACTTCAAAAGAGGCCCAATGGCAGATGATGGTGGGTTTTTCTATAGGCAGCCCAAGAGCCCTGCCCATGTGTGCTGTGTTACTGTGTCCTGCAATGATGTAGGGGCCAGCAGAAGGAACAGTACATGGTAGGTGACATATGACACACTTAGAAGTGCCAAATATGACAACAGAGTGAAGATCAGAGTAATGGGTCATCGTAAAGGTGGGTATTGCCATTACTTAGTGACAAAGTTGCATTTTGCTGTTTTCCATGCTAAACAAAAGTGATTTTTGGCATGGGAATGTTAAAAAAAAAAAACCTCATAGTAACCAACCTAATACTAGGTGACCATCACTTCACTGCAGCTGAAAAATATGTCAGTAAAGGTATCTTTTCAGATGTTTTATAAACATTCACTGAAGGCTAAGACATGTGAGTTCAGGTTAAAATCACATTTGTTTTGCTTCATTGCAAGTTTGCATAATGGGTATTAATCCCAATAGGTAAAATGGAAGTGCCAGAATGTACACTGAGACTCATTACTATTACTTGCAGCAAACAAGGTTTCCAACATATGATCCTAGAAACAAACACTGTATCAAATGTGCAAACTACATACAAGATCAATGCAGATAATAAAAGGTAGGAGCTAAACCCATGAAGACAGCACTGTAAGACAAGTGTGCTGACCACTTGGCCACCATACAGTGCACAGTAAAGTACAGCAACCTGTGAAATTCCACAAGTGCTACGAAAATAATATTTAAAAGCATGTTTAATTTCCCCATCCGTGCTTCTTAATATGAATGTTATAATTTTACAGCTGTTTTGAGAACCATTTGAGAACCATGTGTGAGCCAAACTGTATTCACTAGATGGATACTACTAATGAAAGAACAATCACAGACATGTTCACCAATCGTCCATTAATCTTCCATTTATACCCATGCACATCAGATTTTGCCTGATATGGGACCGGTAGACACATGCGGCTTACCAGTTTTGGGGGTATAAGTGAAAGGTAGGAAAAACTTGAAGAGTTGTTATTTTTTCCAAAGCCAGCATTGGATGTCATGTTTATGCCCACATCTACTGAAAGAGTTCATGCCTGCACTTTCAGTCATCTTCATTTTTATAATTACATCCATGGTCATCCCTATTGTTTACATTCATTTTCAAGGTATTAAACTCAAATGTCAAATCGGTTCTGCACAATAGGAATCAGTAGGAAACTTCCTTCTGATTATGAGGTCACAAATAATGGAAGCAAACCCTGCAATAAAAAAACGCTGCAAACTGTGCAACCAAATCAATCCATCAAAAAGTGTCAGACACTCAAAATGAATCTTCAATATTTCTGGATCATACAGCTGTACCTCCAGTAATGTTGTGTACCTTATCCAGTGCAGAAAGTGTAGCAAAGGATCTTATGTTGGCGAAACAGGACAGAAGTTACAAACCACAATGAATTTGCACAGACATACCATCAAGGAACATAAAGAAGATGACTTTTGCACACCTGTAGGACACCATTTCGCACAACCAGACCACATTATAGAAGAACTCAATGTTTTAGTTCTTAAAGGAAATTTCAAATCCATTCAGGAAAGAAAAACTTTTGAACTAAGAATGATAATTCTATTTGACACAAGAGATAATGGCCTGAATTTGGACATGGGATTCCTCAATCATTATCCAACATTTTTATGACTCTCTGTGAGTGTTGTTCTCCCTCCCCCTTCCCCAGTCTTTGCTTTTGCTTTGCTGTGTCTTATCTCTAGGCTAACCCTAGGCTTGTGTTTCTTTCTGCTTTTTTTTTTTCTCATCCCTCACATCTCTAACATTCTGCTAAAACTTTGTAATAATAGTACTGCTTGGACCTTGAAGAGGGGACATACCCCAAAAGCTTGTCCTCAAAATTGTATGTTAGTGCAAATGAAAAAAGGATCACATCAGTACTCAATTGTTTCTGCACAATAGGAAAAAAGACAATATATACTGTACATATTTTTCTCATTTTTCCTATTTAAACAATCCACAACTCAAAATGTAGCTTAGAAGCATACATAATTGTCCAGTTTTAATAATATTAATAATAATAATAATAATAATACTAGTAAAGGAGTATTTTCAGCTCTCATCTGGCTGTTGAAGCCCTTGTAGTCCAAAGCAGCTGTTTCTAGAGGTTTAAAAAAAATTTAACCTGTTGTGTCTGAGTTGGAAGATGTGAGTTGAAATCTTCTATTGTGCAATATACTGTGCACTTTTCACTACCCTCCAGAACAGTTCCTCTCTGTTACTTTGCCATTTCTGCTTCTCATTTTCTGCTTTCTATCTGCTACCCACACAAATAAGTCTCTTGTATTCTTGCTGACTGACAGTGGATTTTCTGCTAAGAGCTCAGCATCTTTTTTAATTTCTTTTGTCTGTTTTATGGGATCAGAGCCCCTTTGTTTAGTTGCTCAGTTTTTGCTACTGGGTCTCTCTCTTTCAATTTCTTGCTCTTTGGATGCCATTCTCCTAAATGGATATCCAGAGCAGGGGCGGACTGACAACTCATGGGGCCCCCGGGCAATAGGGGATCATGGGCCCCTGTGTCCTTGCCCAAACTCAAAAAAGCCTATAAAAAAGGTACCAGGTGCATCTCATGGGGCCCCCTACTGACCTCGGGCAGTACCCGAGTTTCCAAATGGTCAGTCCGCCCCTGATCCCGAGTAAAATTTGGCAACTTGTCATTTCCATCTCCAGTAAAGAGTTTACAGACAGTCTAGCGAGTCTTCCCACTGCCTGCAAGGATTTTAACCGCCTCCCACCCGCCATATAGTAGTATGACGGACGCAAGGCGGTTCTCTCGTTCTGGGAGGACATCTTATGACGTCCTCCCATTCTAACCACGCATGCGTGGCTCCGGGAGCGCGCAGTGCGGCTTTCGGTGATGCGCTGTGTCCTTCGGACACAGCAGATCACTGATCCACGGAAAGAGCCGAAAACGTTGGCTCGGTCATGTGATCAGCTGTGTCCAATCACAGCTGATCGCATGTAAATAGGGAAATGCCGGTTATCGGCATTTCTCTCCTCTCGAGCTTTAACGCTGACAGCTCGTGAGGAGAGGAGAGGAGAGCCGGTAATCGGCATTCCTCAGAGGGGACATGTACACAGATCTTCAGAGCACTGATGATCAGTGTGCCCTGATGATCTGTGTAGCCCCAGCAGTGCCACCTGTCAGTGTCCATCAGTGCCAGCTCTCAGTGCTCATCCATGCCACCTGCCAGTGCCCATCAGTGCCACATTTCAGTGCCCATCAGTGCCACATCAATGCCACATATCAGTGCCCATGTGAGCTGCCTTTCAGTGTCACCCATCAGTGCCAGTCAGTGCCACCTATCAATGCCAGTCAGTGCCACCAATCAGTGCTGCCAATCAGTGCCGCCTATCAGTGCCAGTCAGTGCCACCTATCAGAGTGCATTAGTGCCTGCTATCAGTGCCTGTCAGTGCTGCCTATCAGTGCCGCCTAACAGTGCCAGTCAGTGCCACCTAACAGTGCCAGCCAATGCCAATAGTCAGTGCCACCTATCAGTGTGCCTATCAGTGTGCCTATCAGTGCTGCATATCAGTACTGCCTTTCAGTGCCCATCAGTGATGCCTGTCAATGCCCATCAGTGGCACCTACCAGTGCTTCCTCATTAGTGCCCATCAGTGCCACCTATCAGTGTCCATCAGTGCAGCCTATCAGTGCCCATCAGTGCAGCCTCATTAGCGCACATCACTGAAGGAGAAAAATCACTTATTTACAAAATTGTATAACAAAAACAAAGAAAAAATGTTTTTTGCCAAAATTTTCAGTGGTTTTTGGTTTGCTTAAGAAAAAATTAAAAACCCAGAGGTGATTAAATACCACCAAAATAAAGCTCTATCTGTCACAAAAAAAAAAAAAAATTTCATATGGGTACAGTGTTGCATGACCGCGCAATTGTCATTCAAAGTGCGACAGCGCTGAAAGCTGGAAATTGGCCTGGGCAGGAAGGGGGTGACAGTGCCCTGTAGGCAAGTGGTTAAAGTGAACGCCTATTTCAAACCAACATAAATCCCTTAAACTGACCTTTAGTTGCATTAGTCATTAACAATTTATTGTTGGACTAGTACCTTGCAATGAAATTATACTTTACCTTATTTGCACTAAATATTAACTTCTGCTGAACTACAGGTGAAACTCGAAAAATTAGAATATCATGCAAAAGTTCATTTATTTCAGTAATGCAACTTAAAAGGTGAAACTAATATATGAGATAGACTCATTACATGCAAAGCAAGATAGTTCAAGCCGTGATTTGTCATAATTGTGATGATTATGGCTTACAGCTCATGAAAACCCCAAATCCACAATCTCAGAAAATTAGAATATTGTGAAAAGGTGTAATATTCTAGGCTCAAAGTGTCCCACTCTAATCAGCTAATTAAGCCATAACACCTGCAAAGGGTTCCTGAGCCTTTAAATGGTCTCTCAGTCTGGTTCAGTAGGAATCACAATCATGGGAAAGACTGCTGACCTGACAGTTGTGCAGAAAACCATCATTGACACCCTCCATAAGGAGGGAAAGCCTCAAAACGTAATTGCAAAAGAAGTTGGATGTTCCCAAAGTGCTGTATCAAAGCACATTAATAGAAAGTTATGTGGAAGGGAAAAGTGTGGAAGAAAAAGGTACACAAGCAGCAGGAATGACTGCAGCCTGGAGAAGATTGTCAGGAAAAGGCCATTCAATAGTGTTGGGGACTTTCACAAGGAGTGGACTGAGGCTGGAGTCAGTGCATCAAGAGCCACCACACACAGACGGATCCTGGACATGGGCTTCAAATGTCATATTCCTCTTGTCAAGCCGCTCCTGAACAACAAACAACGTCAGAAGCGTCTTACCTGAGCTAAAGAAAAACAGACCTGGTCTGTTGCTCAGTGGTCCAAAGTCCTCTTTTCTGATGAGAGCAACTTTTGCATCTCATTTGGAAACCAAGGACCCAGACTATGGAGGAAGAATGGAGAGGCACACACTGCAAGATGCTTGAAGTCCTGTATGAAGTTTCCACAGTCTGTGTTGATTTGGGGAGCCATGCTTAATTAAGTCCAGGGTCAACGCAGCCATCTACCAGGAGATTTTGGAGCACTTCATGCTTCCTTCCATAGACGAGTTTTGTGGGGATGCTGACTTCATTTTCCAGCAGGACTTGGCACCTGCCCACACTGCCAAAAGCACCAAAACCTGGTTTAATGACCGTGGGATTACTGTTCTTGATTGGCCAGCAAACTTGCCTGACCTGAACCCCATAGAGAATCTATGGGGCATTGCCAAGAGAAAGATGAGAGACATGAGACCGAACAATGCAGAAGAGCTGAAGGCCGCTATTGAAGCATCCTGGTCTTCCATTACACCTCAGCAGTGCCACAGGCTGATAGCTTCCATGCCACACCGCATTGAGGTAGTAATTGCTGCAAAAGGGGCCCAAACCAAGTACTGAGTACATATGCATGATTATACTTTTCAGAGGTCTGATATTGTTCTATGTACAATTTTTGTTTTATTGATTGCATGTAATATTCAAATTTTCTGAGATTGTGGATTTGGGGTTTTCATGAGCTGCAAACCATAATCATCATAATTATGACAAATCACGGCTTGAACTATCTTGCTTTGCATGTAATGAGTCTATCTCATATATTAGTTTCACCTTTTAAGTTGCATTACTGAAATAAATGAATTTTTGCACAATATTCAAATTTTTCAAGTTTCACCTGTATTTCTTATAACACATAATGCAAGGTGCTCTCTGGATATTATGGTGTACATTTACTAAAGGCAAATAGGTTGTTCAATTTGTAATTGAGGTTGCACTTTGCCCCAGAGCTTAGTGAGGGAGATGAACCCCTGCTAACTTCCTTAATCAAATCATATACATAATGCAGTTTTTAAAAAGGTTTTTTTTGGACTTGATTGTGTATTCTTTGAAATTGTCATTTCACCACATTTTTTAAGCTCTGGGGAAAATTCCCTTGCAAAGTGCAACTTCCCTTGCAAGTTGACCTTTATGTTTTTTAACCACTTGCCCTCCAGAGAATTTGCCCCCTTTCCTGATCAGGCCAATTTTTGCAATATGATGCTGTGTTACTTTAACTGACAATTGCGCGGTCATGCAACACTGCACCCAAATTAAATTTATATCCTTATTTTCCCACAAATAGAGCTTTCTTTTGGTGGTATTTAATCATCTGTGCATTTTTTATTTTTGGTGCTATAAACAAAAAAATCAAATTTCGGCATACATTTAGGCCAAAATGTATTCTGCTACATGTCTTTGCTAAATAAATCCCAATGCGTGTAAATTAATTGGTTTACATGGAAGCTATAGCATTTACAAATGGTGGTATATATACTAGAATTTTTTTTTACTAGTAATGGCGGCGACTGTGGCAGGCATTCTGACACTGGGGGGAACTGACTTGGTGTCCCTGACATCCCCAGTGACACAATATATTGATTAGTGCTAATAAAAAGCACTGACACTGTACTAATGGAACTTGGCAAGAAGGGCTTAACATGTGGGGTGATCAAAGGGTTAACTGTGAGCTGTGTGCTGTATACTGTGTGTGTGCTTTACACTGTAAGTACACTGCTTTGTATGGCTCTGCTATGCAGAGCCATACAAAGCAGTGGGCAGGAGCTGACAGGGGAAATATCTGTGTTGTTTATACACAGGTCTCTCCCCCGTCAGTGATACTCGGCAATCATTGGGTGCCTGTCGCAGTATTTCTGCTATAGGGCAGTGTGGAAGTGGTTAAACACCACATTATAAATAAACATTTTACTTACAATTTGGATTTGATTTGTTGACTGATAAGATTTTTGAGTTCCTATATGATTACTCTAAGCAGTCACACATGCCTTTTCCTAATTTATCTCCAGTTAAAAGGATATTTACCTTTAAGTTAAACAATTTTGCTAAATAAAAAGGCCCCATTTGGTAATAAATAACTATATAGTGCAATAAAAATTCCTCTTCAAATTGTTCACGTAAGGTTCAGCCACGACTTCTGGTATATGCTGTTTGAAAAGTAGTTGTGCCTGTGTTCGGCTCCATCCCTACTGAGATGGTTCAGTACATTTCTCTTTAAATCCAAGGATTCAACTCTTCCCCATCGCTCCTCCCCCATTCTTGCATGCACTCGACTGTTATATCCCCCTCAGTCATTGGGACAAGACAAAGGGGTTCATTTGCTGAAGGCAAATAGGCTATTACTTTGGAAAGGAGGCCCTGCTGAGTTCCGTCATCCAATCATGTGCATTTTCCTTGCATATGAAAGAGTAAAGTGAACAACCCATTAACTCATGGGACACATAGCGGGAGATTTACTAAAACTAAAAGCACACAGAATGTAGTGCACCTGTGCATAATAACTATCAGCTTCTAGGTTTTATTGTCAAAGCTTAATAGAACAAGCTGAAGCTAGAACCTGATTGGTTACTATGCACAGCTACACCAGATTCTATGTGCTCCAGTTTTAGTAGCTTTTCCCCATAGTTACTTATCACGGTACTAAACTACAGTCCCAGATTACTTTGTAAAAAAAAAGTAGGGAACAGGAAGAGATGCTCCTCAGAGATAGTTTCTGTTATATTTCAAATGCCCATATTATAGTATAACTAAAGGCAAAACTTTTTTTAGTTTTGTATAGATTGGAGAGGGATTAGAAAGCTTGTCAGTTTTTATTGCTGTCTATGCCTCCATTAGGGAGATTCATGCTTTCTATTTGTCCTATTTACCATTATCATTGAAAGTAAAAGTAACAGAAAATCCCAAATTTTGGGTTGTCCCCAGAAAAGTAATAGAGGGGAAATCTTCAAATTGGGATAGTTCTGATGACCTGGGGGTCCCCAAGGAATTACTTTAATTTGCAAGGATTTCTTCTCACTTCCTATTTGGCTGTGGGAGTGGAAGTGAAGGAAAATTTCCCCAACGGGAAA
Organism: Staurois parvus; assembly: GCF_062004578.1. NCBI lineage: Eukaryota > Metazoa > Chordata > Amphibia > Anura > Ranidae > Staurois > Staurois parvus. The sequence continues at coordinate 2,392,412 of NW_028318680.1, read as the reverse complement.
CAAATCTGACAGGGGTTATAACCCTCCTTTGCTCTATCCAGAAGAAAAAAAAGCTTTGCATATAGTTATTATTATTATTATACAGGATTTATATAGCTCCAACAGTTTGCTCAGCGCTTTACAATATAACGGGAGACAATACAGCAACAATACAGTTCAATACAAGAGGGATTTGAGGGCCCTGCTCCTTGGAGCTTACAATCTAGGAGGGAGGCGCTAGTGGCACAAAACATAGTAACTGTGGGGAATGGACTGGTTGGAAGAGTAGAAGATTCCATTATTAGCTGAGGGCAGGATAGGCTTCCCTGAAGAGATAGGTTTTCAGAGATCACCTAAAAGTGAGCAGAGTAGGCGATAGTCTGATAAATTGGGGTAGAGAGTTCCAGAGGATGGGGAATCTCTGAAAGTCCTGGAGATGAGCATGGGAGGAGGAGACAAGGAAGCTAGAGAGCAGGAGGTCTTGCGAGGAGCGGAGAGTACGGTTTGGGTGATATTTATAGTTCTACTTTAAACTCAGTAGAGCACTAGCTTCGTTTTTTGATATAAAAAAAACTAGATAACTAGCTAGATTAATTTTTTATATTATTTAAAAAAAAAGATAAAACTGAGAAGGAACAAAAAATATGTTCTGTTCTATCTTTGCTTTTCTCAGATACTATAATTAGAAAATCTATTTAAATATGCATATAAATATGTTCCTTACATTTCTTACTACAGGATTTTGGATTTTTTGCTGCAATTACTCTTTGAACAGGATGAATGGTGCTTTGCTATATAGTTTCTTTATATATTTAATTTCTATGTCTAAGTATAAACATTTTTCTATATTTTAGTCAATTAAATATCTGAACTATTCAATTTGAATGTAATATTTTATTTTAAAAAATATTTGATTAATAGCTTATATTTTCAAAAACAACTGAAGAGGATTAAGTGATTCCTTTTCTCTTTCCCACCCTGCCTGCTCTGTTCAGTTTGGGCTGTAGGAGTTTCAATTAGATCTCTCTTTACAAGACCTATAATGCACTCAGATACCCAGAATACAATGCTTACTTGCTAAATAAAGATTTTTGTAAGTTTTAAGAACATGCAGTTTAACTCACCAGAGCACAGTACCAAATGTACAAATGTTAAAATTAAATGACCCACAGCATTATAGTTTTTTAACTCAATTTATAATGCAGTCTACTATTTTCTCATGCCATAGTAATGTATGCCAAATAAATTAATGTAACACATGACTTCCCATTTTTCATGGTAGATTCTAGTATCTTAAAGTGTTACTAAACCCAGGACCTGCATTCACTATATCTCGCCTCCCACAGTACACAAAACATGGAAGTGCAATTATTTTAGGAAATATAAATTGCTAAATACCTTTTCTCATCAGCAGTTAAAGCAGTTTTGTGACTTCAGCAGTGCACTGGTTAAAGCTTGTAGGAGGAGTCTTCTTTTTGCTCTAGGAGGATTCAAACCCCCTGATCTTCTGTCTGGACAGTGCTGATTGGTCCTGTACTAATCACATGCACTCTCCCAAGAAAAAAAAACCTCTCTAGCAATACACACTAAACTGAGATGTGCATATAGCTATGGGTTCAGTCTGTCTTGTCAGGTAGACATTTAAACAAGAGGAGGGGCAGAGAAAACATGATCAAAGGGCCTTTTTACACAATGCAGAGGATTAACCCCTTAGGTTTCACAGTGAGTATAACAAGCATGCTTTACTACATATACAGACTGATTTTACTGTTGATAAGATAGCAAAAAAATATAATCAGCCAGTGGCTTTAATGGCGATACATGAAATCAGCATGCATGGAATTCCCTTACTATCCTTTAACCTCCAAATGGCAGAGAACTCGCCATAAATATCTTGCAATGAAAGGCACTGAACAGAAATACCTATCTTTAGAATTATAGGTTTACAATTTTGTTGAAATCTATCTACTATATATCTTAATACTTTCTACATGGACATACTGTATACAATATTTTTGAAGAAGGGTGAACAAACCCTTTCTATTTGGTAGCTAGATTATAGTTATGATTTTATATATATATATATATTTAAAAATATATAGTAACCAAATTCTGTAAAGCAGTTTTAAAACTATATTTGCCCTTGCATATACAGTATATATACAGTATATACAGTATACTGTGTATATATATATATATATATATATATATATATATATATATATATATTGCAACATGTGGGATGAATAGCTCTAGTGGTGGATGCTTTCCAAGGGAGTCCAGGCTAGTCAGAAACTCTCTTTCAGGGCTTGGTAGCCCACTTTTATTAAAAGGCAAGAAACAAAATCACAAAAATCCAAAATAGGCTTTCCCACACAGGGGTTCTTCTCCAATGGTAAATACAAATTAAACGTTACCAAGCCTCCTGACTACTCCTTATCAGCACTGCTGGTTAGCAGTACCTCTGCTAATATGGGTCTTCCAGACCACTGGCTAGTGCCAGCACACAGCAATGGGCTCCTTGAACACACACAGCCTTGGACTCCTTGAACGCATACAGCCTTGAGCCCTTTAACGCACACAGCCTTGGACTCCTTGAACACACACAGCCTCTGTCTCACACAGAGACACTCAATGGCAGCCACTGCTCCAACTGCACTCCACTCCCCCCTGCAACGCTCAGCAAACCATCATTATATGGGCTGTGAGCACCTGGGCCCACACCCTGCTGGTTGACTTCAAACTCTGGACACTGGATTGGAGATTTCTTTCTTCCCAAGACACTTTGAAATCTCCAAACTATGGAGCCCCATCCAGAAATATCAACATCTGGAGAAACCTGCAACAGCTGTTTTCTCCACTCAAAATCTACACTCCGCAGTTCTGCACTTCGCACATGTACAGACCCTGTGTCTATTACCAGACCACTTCTACCTGTTTTTATCCTGTGAGAGGGCCCTGACTTTTAATAGTAGGGCACTTACCTGTCTATGCATCCAGCAGTGTCCTCACCCCGAGCCGATTCTTCAATCAGCTGTCGGGTGCTGGTGCCACCATCTTGACTAAGGGAAACTGGTTTCCTACTGTGCATGCATAAAGTGTGCTATGCTTTGTGAATGGGCTGCAGTCCTCTGGGACCTTGGAAGTGTCTCAGAGGGCTGTGGGGGATGCCAAACTTCTGGCTCAGTTTACCACAGCAAACTAATCCAGAAGTGGGAGCCGGAACCTGTCAAATCCAGGTACCTGCTCCCCCCCCCAAAAGGTGCAAAATGTGGCAATGGAGGGGGGGAGGAGGCACAAAAGCAGACCTTCCACTCGTGGGTGGAACTCCGCTTTATGTAATTGAGAAGGTAATGCTGAATAAATAGGCTCATAGCAGAAATGTAAAAATGTCAGGTGTACAGGTGTGAGAGCTGACGTGGTCATATTATTTTTTGCCCTGAAGACTTTAGAGGACTGTAAAAATAATTGATGTAAAAAAAATGATGCAACAGGGCTTTCTCTAACCTCATAAGCCCATGCTGGTTCAGGACCTGGTCTATGTTGCCTTTTCATAAATCCATTCCTGTATGTGACTACTGAGAACTAAAGATATCTTTCAGCAGCTGCATCAGCTGCTGTCTGGCTGCCTCTTATTGTATATCTATGAGTCCTTTAAGTACAAAAGGGAGATTCCTGAATTTGTCACCAAAGTAAAAGGCTGCTCGAATTCTGTTTTACTGATTTATTTATATTTAGGAGGTAGAAAACACATACATATAGCCTTTATATGCAATGTTCCCCTGGGCTATAAATGTATGGTGCGCTTAGTAATTTATGTGGAAAATATGTTCATTTTTACTGGATGAAGTATTGTAAAGCAGAATGACATAGAAATATTTTATACCTAAAAATATACAGCAACAGAAAAATAAAGGTCCTATACTTTAAACTGACATTAAAGGTCTGATAAGGGATTTAATTACACTGTTCCAGGGTATAATAAAGCACTGTGTAATCATGCACATTATGCAAAGCAGTAACTGAAAATTAAAGACTCCCCTGACACAACAATGAACAGAAAATCAGACAAAAAAAGACCATTATGATATCAAATAAGGAAATACTTCATTGTTGAAGATCATGATAGTTTTACAAATACAACATTAGCATATGATGAGTCATTGACTTCTCTATTCATAAAATATATGAAGAGTGAACCATAGGGTATTTTCTCAGTCATCGTCTCAGTGGGAATCAAATATTTAATTCTACATCAAGAACAAAAAAAAAATGAAAACAACATGAACAATTAACACAATAACTAGCAATTCTTCTGAAAAAAAAAATATAAAATAGTAATTTCATGTAAGCCATGTATTGTAAAAAAAGAGTTAAAATGCCTACATGAATTAATTCTTCTAGGGTGTCTGAAAACAACTTGTATGTGGTATTAGAGAAATGGTGTGTACCCCAGGGCATGTATCCATTTGGAGCAGCAGGAGGAGTTGGAGAAAACAAAAGGGTGCATAACAATGAAACTTAGGGTCCAGAAATATTTATCTTATTATAAAAATCTGGGGTGTATAGGCCAACATAAATCAGAGGTTGTGCAGTACCCACTTTATCAGGTCTTGAAGTGCTGATTGGATTAAAAAGGTGGATTCAGAATTTGATGAGTTCAGAAATAAAACAGCTTCTTCATCTAAAGCAGGCTTCAGAAGCTGTTTAGTGAGATTCATCTTTGGGTACAATAAAGGTTCCAGAGTGATCTGTTGGGAATATCAGCGCTGCTGTCTCTACAAAGTTTGTGGATTTCTTGTAGGTGTTCATTTACCCTGGCCCTAAACATCTATCATTGAACTGCTAGCTCAGTAGGGTGACAGTCTGCATTGCATCTGTATTGCAGTGAAACTAGAACTTCATCAGCTTCCGAGCATTGGGACAAAGAGATTGAGCACCTGGTTCACATATATGCAAATTGGATGCGTTTTGAACCACATCCATTTACATAAAATGTGAACTACAGTTGCAAGAAAAAGTATGTGAACCCCTTGGGATTCCGTGGAGTTTTGCATGAATTGGGCATAAAATGTGCTCTGAACGTCATCTAAGTCACAACAATAGAAGAACACAGTCTGCTGAACATAATACTACACAAACATTAGATGTTGCCATGGTTTAATTGCACATAACATGTAAACATTCACAGTGCAGGGAGGAAAAAGTATGTGAACCTTTGGACTTAATAACTGGTTGACCCTCCTTTGGCAGCAATAACCTCAACCAAACGTTTCCTGTAGTTGCAGATCAGACCTGCACAACGATCTGGAGTAATTTTGGACCACTCCTCTTCACAAAACTGTTTCAGTGTAGCAATATTCTTGGGATGTCTGGTGTGAATCGCTCTCTTAAGGTCATGCCACAGCATTTCAATGGGGTTGAGGTCAGGACTCTGACTGGGCCACTCCAGAAGGCGTATTCTGTGCTGTTGCAGCCATTGTTTTGTTGAATGACTTGTATGCTTTGGGTCATTGTCCTGTTGCATCACCCATCCTCTGCGGAGCTTCAGTTGGCGGACAGATGGACGTACGTTTTCCTGCAAAATGTCTTGATAAACTCTGGAATTAATTTTCCCATCAATGACAACAATCCGTCCAGGCCCTGAGGCAGCAAAGCAGCCCCAAACCATGATGCTCCCTCCGCCATGTTTCACAGTGGGGATGAGGTTTTGATGTTGGTGTGCTGTGCCTTTTTTTCTCCACACATAGTGTTGTGTGTTCTTCCCAAACAACTCAATCTTGGTTTCATCTGTCCACAGTATATTCTGCCAGTAGTGCTGTGGAACATCCAGGTGCTCTTTTGCAAACTTCAAACGTGCTGCAATCTTCTTTTTGGACAGCAATGGCTTCCTCCGTGGTGTCCTCCCATGTACTCCATTCTTGTTTCATGTTTTCCTTATTGTAGATGTGTCAACAAAAATGTTAGCATGTGCCAGAGATTTCTGTAGGTCTTTAGCTGACACTCTGGGATTCTTCTTTACCACATGCAGCATTCTGCGCTGTGCTCTTGCAGTCATTTTTACAGGACGACCACGCCTAGGGAGAGTAGCAACAGTGCTAAACTTTCTCCAATTGTAGACAGTCTGTCTTACCGTGGACACATGAACATCAAGGCTTTTGGAGATACTTTTGTAACCCTTTTCAGCTTCATGCAAGTCAACAATTCTTGATCGTAGGTCTTCTGAGAGCTCTTTTCTGTGAGGCATGGTTCACATCAGACAGTGCTTCTTGAAACCAGTAAACCCAAAACAGGTGTGTGTTTTTTAAGGGCAGGACAGCTGTCAGCAACACATCCAATATCATCACACTGATTGGAGTCAAGGTTGGCTCACTCCTGGCTCCAATTAGCTCTGGGAGAAGTCATTAAGCTAGGGCCTCACATACCTTTTCCTCCCTGCACTGTGAATGTTTACATGTTATGTGCAATTAAACCATGGCAACATCTAATGTTTGTGTAGTATTATGTTCAGCAGACTGTGTTTTTCTATTGTTGTGACTTAGATGACGTTCAGAGCACATTTTATGCCCAATTCATGCAAAACTCCACGGAATCCCAAGGGGTTCACATACTTTTTCTTGCAACTGTATAAGCCTTTTCTATGGAGCTGGTCCACATATGGTATGGTTTTCGACTTGGTTCAGGTCTGATTCCAATGTGATACACATTAGCAATTCGCACCTGAATTGCACCTGAACCATTGAACGAAGTCACATCAGACGGGGCTTGAAATCACACTGCAAACAGGCCCCGCACATATATGAACCCAAGCTGAGTGTAAGGATATCTCACCGGGTTACTTGATCCAAATGTGTATGCTTTTTTCTACTTTTGAAATTTCTGAATAGTCTGAATACTGAGACTAGAAGATATGAGGGAGGAATAAAAGGAGTGCGATGACAAAGAGTGGCAGAGTCTGAAGATTACATAACTGTTTAAGTAGAGAAACACAGATGCTGATGTTATCTCTAGGGGTATTGGCAAAAGGTATATTCATACATTTGTATACCTGGTGTTACTCAGATCAATATTTAAATATTCATTTGCTTGGAAAAGTCTATATCAATAAGCACAAAGGATCCTTTTAAGGGTAATTCACCTACTGGTACCATTAAAAATTAGTATGACTACACATGCATATGGGAATAAGGAAATTGGCACTCAGCCATCCAAACTAATTACATTTAACATAAAGTTGGATGAGACCTATATTTGAAAGGAACAACTAAGACATTGCATGTGAAATAAATTAACATTATTGTAGCTTTGTGGACATTTATGTGTGCTTATGGCCAATTAAGCTCAGCAAAGAGTTACAAAACTGTTAGAAGAACTGAAGTGAACTAAACAAGAATTATATTATATCCTTGGTATAGATACAGAGCCCTAAAATTTATTTGAACTAATTTTACATTTGTTTTATCAAATAAGTAAAGATACATAACATGAAGGTTATTTAGTGCTGCTTTTATTTACCCTTGTTATCATCCTCAGATGGGATATTTGACATAAGTCACTAGAACAGTCCGTGGTCAATGTTAAGGAATAGTACGCATTGGATGGTGGATGCTTGTTATAATGTACATGAAGATGTTATCGGTTTGTTGTTAGCATACAGCAAGGTTGAATGTTAGGCAGGCCATAAATGATGCGATATTCTTTTCCACAATCACAGGTTGCGGGAAAGAAAATTGCTCAATTCCTTCATCAACACAGTCAGTATTAAAGGAAGAGTCCCTCCTGTGGAAGAGGGGAGAATGTGGGGAGTTGTCCCAGCCAGGAGAGAGTACAGTAAATATTGCTAGCGAGTATAGCCACTGGCAACAATTGCATTTAAACATCCGACATGCTGGCTGAATGCAAATCGATCGATGGATTGACTTGGGTGCAATCAGCCTGCCCATAGATGGTCAATGCTGAACCGGCCAAGCTTTGAACCATCTATGGCTGATTATCCCTGATTTAAAACAGGTTCAGGTCTTACCAGCTTCTGGATAGGAGAATGAACGTAGAACAATTAAAATTATACAAGCATGTGTCAGTTTCTGCTACTCCTGACATTATTTTCAGTCAAGAGATTGTAAGAATGTAACAGCAGACCACTGTACACTGGAAACTATTCAGTGTTTTGCAAAACAACAGAGAGGTGTTTACCAATGCTAATTTTGATCATAGAAAATCAAGACAGATTAGACTGTACTGTAATGACCCAGACAGTTGTATAAATAAAACTGCTATGCAGGCAGGACATTAAGGATATTAGGGTGGACTATCAGTTACTGTAGATGTCTGTATGAACAAATTCCAGAAATATCACAATATACAGCAACAATTTGGTAGTGATCCAAATTTGTAAGTATTGAAGGGTTAGACGTTAAAAGAAGGATCCTATTGTTGGATGCGTCTCTACTGAAGTCTTCACTTTACCATTTGTCACTGATGGGACATATGGAGGAAGCCACACCTGACCTCCCAAAAACACTAATTACTTGGCTGTCTCTGTCTACTAAATATTGCTCAGAGCAAGCATACAGGTTAGATAGTGTAGGTGAAGTCAGGACTAGATGAATATTTAATTTAGGTTGTTGCCTCATTAAAAACACTGAATCAGTATAATGGCCAGGCAAATAGCACTTCCAGAAGGAGAGGTCAGAAGTGCCTCCAGAAACTCTCAATCGAGGATTACTTTAAAAGAAGTCTGATTGAGGCTGAGCAAAGAGACTCAAATCTATCCACTTATCCAATGCACCAGCCATTATAACAGAGAGCAGTATGGTCAAATATAATTGATGAGTTTTAGAAAAAACTAACATGATTAAGTCTTATCTTAATGGCATACTAATCAGAAAGATGAATAGTAGACAAGACCATGTGTTGCCAACATCTCTATAGAATTCCAGCAAAATTAAACAACTCCAATGCAACTTTTAAGGCAACTGCTATTGATAATATAGTATAAAAATATAATTTCCTTATTTATACATCATAAAATATACATCTTAGAAACAAATCTTGTTGGCTGATACGTAATACATCTTGGTTATATACATTCTTGCATAACAGCAATACTCAAAATGTACCCAGTTGGGAACTGTGTTGCTATTGATATTTTTCCCACAGCATTTCCAGTTTTTCTTCCTCAGAGGTAAAGGTATGCCACTCTAAAACAAAATTATGACAAATTATAATGTTTTCACAACATATCCAAAGTCGCTGTTTGACAAAATTGCTCCAATGAGGATACATTCAGGAGTGAAGCTGACAAATTGTGGTTCCTGAAAAGGGAATATACTAATACATGCCTGAAAAAGGCATTTGATAGAGCCAGTGGACAGTCTATGGAAGAAAATAACACGAGTGATCATGAGATATTCTAGTCAACATACTCAAGTTAGAAAGAATATTTAAAAATATTGGCCATTGTTGGCAGATTATCCGGTAGTGGGGGACAAGGTACAAGGGGGAATTAAGAGGGGATCTGAGCAAAGATATAGGCAAATTTCAATGTGGGAACTGTTCTTACTGCCAGTATGTTGACATGAGGAAACTACTGACATTGCTCAGTGGAGACTTATACAGATTAATGCACTTTGTTAATTGCAATACAGAAGGAGTGCTATATCTACTATTATATTGTGGATCTTACTTTGTCAGTAAAACTCAATAAGAGTTTTGGATTCACATGTGTAACACGTAAAATGTGCATTGGCAATTTATCTATCCTAGTTTGGAGATGTGACAACTATACAGTACATAACTATAAGTTTCCAAGAATAAAATTTGTAGCACTAAAAAGAGTACACAGACTTCCTTGATGAGATGATTGGAATAAATTGCTCTTGCAACAAGGGCTTAGATAGATACACCATCTAAGAGCCACAAGTAATCCTGGTCTCAATGAGGCAGTCAGCTATAGGCCCTTCTTGGAAAATTTTTCATCTGGAAAAACTGATTGAAGGAGGAGGTCTATTTGTGCATTGCTCTGTTTAATGTCAGGATTCATATTTTCTTTATGTAAATCTTATTATATATCATGGAATTATTAGAGCATGGTGTAAGTCAATTTTATTTTATACTTCCTTCAGGTCCTTTTTAATGGTATATACTCTATATACATTGTTTTATGACCTAAAAGTTTGTACAATAATCCTGATAATTTTATAAGTGTTTTATTATTTGGTTTGTAAACAGGTGCCTTTTCCCACATCAACACAATAGTAAACAATGCATCGCATGAATGCACATCATCCGTTGTGTACAAATGTCATGTGATCTGCTGTGATTGGTCAAAGCAAATCACATGGTACTGGCAGCAGCCAATACACTGATTAGTCATTCTCTATGTCCAGTGGACACAGCGGGTGACAGATCGTACTGCAGTGCGGCCTGTGGGGTGCACAAGGTGCATTCCAGGGAGGATGTCATATGACTTCCACCCGGAATGGTGTGTGTTCTGCCCGGCCATCATTTGCCTATAGGCTGGGCAGGAACTGGTTAATAATGGCTTTCACTGTTGTTTTGACTGATACTCTCACATATTTTATTAGGACCTATATTATTGTTACAGCTGTTTTAGGCTGTGTGTAATTCTTTGTTTGCACACGCAGCAATTCCTGGTGGCCACCTCTACCATGGTGGATAGAGAATGAGGCACCTGGATTTGTGTTAGCTATGGCTGAAGTATGTGTATCTTGCATCTCACATGTAAGTGGAAATCAGTATTAGTCAGTATATGCTTACCTTTTTGCAGCAATATGTTATAAATACATTATAATTTGTCATAGTTTTGTTGAGTGACCTAACCTTACCCCTGAGCTAGATAAAATGGAAAACGTGTTGAGTGATCCTGGTTGTGGAACAAATAATGAAATATCAATACAACATTTGCAGTTGGGTCCTTAACTGGGTACATTTTGGGTATTGCTGTCATGCAGGCATGTATACTACCACAATGTGTTTTTAAAAAGTATATTTTATGATGTGTAAATAAAGAGGTTACATTTTTATACTATATTGTCAATATTAGTTGCTTTAAATGACGTTTACTATTTTTGGATCATAGTCACTTATTTTGCTTTTTAACATTAAAGTCAAAATATTCACCCTAAAGTCAAATGAACTTTAGAAAACATTAAAGGCACATTGAGAGGTCCCAGTCCACTTATTTGACTGTTTTATTTAAGGCATATCCACCTCAAGGTAGGTTATTTCACTAGGTAGTAAAAAATGGGCACTAGTGATTTTGTCGAGTAATTTTAATGTAACAATTTATTGTGGAACTGCAGTTAATGGGAATGTGGCAGAGAAACATCCAGGATACCCCAAACATAAACAGTCTGAAAACTCAAGCTGAACTCTAATCCCTTTCAAATGCTCTGTGTGTTTCTGGAAAATATACTGGCCTATAACAAGTCTTTCTTCCTTAGGAACCAAGGTACATGGAAACATTGCTAGGGAAGGATAGAAGATTTCTCGGTAGATTACTCTCTTGGCCAGTCACTCACCATGTTTTTCTAAGTGAAAACTGCAACTGCTTCTTCAAGGCCAAAGTACTACTTTTCTCTTTAGTAAGCCGGCTTCTTGCAGTAGTCTCTGAGAAGGGGAACCTCCTTCAACACATAATCCCTGGGACCAAATCCAAGCCCAAAGAACACTAAACCTAACACCCCATTCCCATGGACAGGAACCCAAGGAACCAAGAACATTCTGAAACAGTTGTCCTAGCAATGTCTCACCTCCCCAGCTCAAACTACTGGCACGTATGCCTCAGCAATTGAGCAGGTTGATAAATATTCATAATTCAGATGTTTATTCCAAAGGAACATAATGCAGGAATATGTTCAACTGCAGCTGGCAGGAGCAGTAACAACCTGAGCTTAGGGTCCCTTCAGAACTGAAGGAACACATAAACTGGCTATAGCCTAATTGGTCTCTGCAGATCACAACATTAATAAAATCACTATCTGCCAAATTAGTAGATCCCTACGCAAGTGTTCCTTAACAATCACCATACATGAATACACTCATATCCAGCAGACCGTGACTAGATAACATTTTCATTAGATTTTGGATGTGTTCAATAATATAAAATAGAGATATACATATATAATATGCAGATTATGCCCTTTCCTTTGTTGTGTATTTGAAAAGAGTATACAAATAAATCTACAGGAATGTATTTGAAAAAAAAATCAGTTTAATAAAGCCGTTCCGTCACTTTTATAAAGTGATTATTTCCGAAGTTTTCTCATAAATAATACAAACTCACATAATGCTTTTAACGTACTCTCTCAAGTGCCTCCAGCGGTCTAAACAAAATGGCTAAATGTCATTATTTCATAAAAAAGCTTGCCTATTTTATTACCGGAAATATAGGAAGTGACATTTTACTAAGCCAGACAATGGTCAAAAACTATTGTTATAATTGATAATGGGCATTTTTTGGTTTGTTGGCTGACATTTTTATAATAAAATCTTTTAGGTAATAATGCTGCATTATTTATGTTTAAAATAAGAAATGAGTATTAAAGTGGAACTTTATTCAGAAAATTAAGTCTTGCTAAATCACTTCAGGCTGGCCCCTTTTACAGGTATAGCTATGTAAAACATAAAAAATAAGTGCTGATACACATCCTGTTTTGCACATGCTCAGTTGCTCTTTATTTTTCGGCACTGTGCTGAAAATGTGGAGGACGATCTGCTGACAGCCTAAAGATTTACTGCTGCTCAGGGGTTCTGGGCTTCAGCAAAATGGCAGCATCCAGCAAGAAAAAATAGGAACAATGCAAGAGGCTATTTACAGCACACACTCATTTTGGTAGCGTAATCATTATTGTGGAATGTACTGTATGTATCTTGCTAAAGAACATTATTTTTTAATCAAGTTGTTATGAGTAAAGTTCCTCTTTAAGGTGAAACTAAAGAGTTGTTGGGAAAACTGCACGTGCAAGAAAGATTTGCCCAATATTGTAGCAGGTTCCAAGCTGCTTGGACCCTGTAGTTAGCCAGACACAGTATGCCATTCCAATATACTTATTGGAAAATTTCACTAGGGGTGCTAGGTCTCTGCCTTTAGTATAAACCAATCACATTAATATAAAACACTGCAATATAAAACCAAATGACATTGGAGAAGTTATCATGTGTCATGCAATAAGCTGATTTGGATTTTGAGCTATTTACACTGCTCAAAAAAAATTTAACTCCTGGGGTATTGATCTATTCAGTTAAATAGCAGAGGAGGTTGTTAATCAGTTTCAGCTGCTTTGATGGTAATGAAATTAACAACAGGTTCACTAGATGGGCAACAATGGGACGACCCCCAAAACAGGAATGGTTTTATGAGTGGAGGACACAGACATTTTTTTCCTTACTCATTTTTTCTGACTGTTTTTCACTAGTTTTGCATTTGGCTAGGGTCAGTGTCACTACTGGTAGCATGAGGTGATACCTGGACCCTACAGAGGTTGCACAGGCAGTCCAACTCCTCCAGGATGGCACATCAATACGTGCCATTGCCAGAAGGTTTGCTGTGTCTCTCAGCACAGTCTCAAGAGCATGGAGGAGATTCCAGGAGACAGGCCGTTACTCTAGGAGAGCTGGACAGGGCAAAAGAAGGTCCTTAACCCATCAGCAGGACCGGTATCTGCTTCTTTGTGCAAGAAGGAACAGGATGAGCACTGCCAGAGCCCTACAAAATGACCTCCAGCAGGCCACTGGTGTTAATGTCTCAGACAAAACACTCAGAAACAGACATAATGAGGGTGGCCTGAGGGCCCGACGTCCTCTAGTGGGCCCTGTGCTCACTGCTCGGAACCATAGAGGTCGATTGGCATTTGCCATTAAACACCAGAATTGGCAGGTCCGCTACTGGTGCCCTGTGCTTTTCACAGATGAGAGCATGTTCACCCTGAGCATATGTGACAGATGTGAAAGGGTCTGGAGAAGCCATGGAGAATGTTATGCTGCCTGTAACATCATTCAGCATGACCGTTTTGGTGGTGGGTCAGTGATGATCTGGGGAGGCATATCCATGGAGGGGTGCACAGACCTCTACAGGCTAGACAATGGCACCCTGACTGCCATTAGGTATAAGGATGAAATCTTTGGACCCATTGTCAGACCCTACACTGGTGCAATGGGTCCTGATACCAATGAATGGCCCCCACATTTGCCTGACCTAAATTCAATAGAATGCCTCTGGGATATCATGTTTCGGTCCATCCAACACTGCCAGGTTGCACTTCAGACTGTCCAGGAGCTCAGTGATGTCCTGATCCAGATCTGGGAGGAAATACCCCATGACACCATCCGTCGTCTCATTAGAAGCATACCCTGACATTGTCAGGCATGCATACAAGCACGTGAGGGCCATACAAACTACTGACAACCATTCTGAGTTGCTGCAATGAAATTTCAGTAAAATGGACTAGCCTGCTGCATAATTTTTCACTTTGATTTTCAGGGTGTCTGAATTCAGTCCTCTGTAGGTTGCTAATTTTCATTTCCATCAAATGATAGGGCATCCTTACGTTCCTAACACATTACCCAGTTCGTATCAGTATAGATATCTAGCATGATATTTTTCCTCATTGAAATCTGATGTGTTTTCCAAGTGTTCCTTTAATTTTTTTGAGCAGTGTATATTGTTATAGAGTACTGAATGTAAAAATAATTCTGAGTTATATGGCAGCAGCTGAGCTCATTATAAGAAGATTCCTCAACAAACCTCAGAAAATTATCAACACATACATAAATTTTAAGTTTGCAATCTAAAAGTGAATGTCAGTTTGAGTTGCAGTCTAACTCCCAATCCTCACAAGCCCTAAAACCCTAACACAATGTTAGTTTTCACTCTAAATAGTTTGTTTAGGGCAAGCTGGCCCAGGCAAACTATTTACTCTACCATTACCTGCACCCATTTCCAGCTCTGTATAACTGTATACAGTTGCAAGAAAAAGTATGTGAACCCCTTGGGATTACGTGGAGTTTTGCATGAATTGGGCATAAAATGTGCTCTGAACGTCATCTAAGTCACAACAATAGAAGAACACAGTCTGCTGAACATAATACTACACAAACATTAGATGTTGCCATGGTTTAATTGCACATAACATGTAAACATTCACAGTGCAAGGGAGGAAAAAGTATGTGAACCTTTGGACTTAATAACTGGTTGACCCTCCTTTGGCAGCAATAACCTCAACCAAACGTTTCCTGTAGTTGCAGCTCAGACCTGCACAATGATCTGGAGTAATTTTGGACCACTCCTCTTCACAAAACTGTTTCAGTGTGGCAATATTCTTGGGATGTCTGGTGTGAATCGCTCTCTTAAGGTCATGCCACAGCATTTCAATCGGGTTGAGGTCAAGGACTCTGACTGGGCCACACCAGAAGGCGTATTATGTGCTGTTGCAGCCATTGTTTTGTTGAATTACTTGTATGCTTTGGGTCCTTGTCCTGTTGCATCACCCATCCTCTGCGGAACTTCAGTTGGCGGACAGATGGTCGTACGTTTTCCTGCAAAATGTCTTGATAAACTCTGGAATTCATTTTCCCATCAATGACAACAATCCGTCCAGGCCCTGAGGCAGCAAAGTAGCCCCAAACCATGATGCTCCCTCTGCCATGTATTACAGTGGGGATGAGGTTTTGATGTTGGTGTGCTGTGCATTTTTTTCTCCACACATAGTGTTGTGTGTTCTTCCCAAACAACTCAATCTTGGTTTCATCTGTCCACAGTATATTTTGCCAGTAGTGCTGTGGAACATCCAGGTGCTCTTTTGCAAACTTCAAACGTGCTGCAATATTCTTTTAGGACAGCAATGGCTTCCTTCCTGGTGTCCTCCCATGTACTCCATTCTTGTTTAATGTTTTCCTTATTGTAGATGTGTCAACAAAAATGTTAGCATGTGCCAGAGATTTCTGTAGGTCTTTAGCTGACACTCTGGGATTCTTCTTTACCTCATGCAGCATTCTGCGCTGTGCTCTTGCAGTCATTTGTACAGGACGACCACGCCTAGGGAGAGTAGCAACAGTGCTAAACTTTCTCGATTTGTAGACAGTCTGTCTTACCATGGACACATAACATCAGGGCTTTTGGAGATACTTTTGTAACCCTTTCCAGCTTCATGCAAGTCAACAATTCTTGATTGTAGGTCTTCTGAGAGCTCTTTTCCGCGAAGCATGGTTCACATCAGACAGTGCATCTTGAAACCAGTAAACCCAAAACAGGTGTGTGTTTTTTTAAGGGCAGGACAGCTGTCAGCAACACATCCAATATCATCACACTGATTGGAGTCAAGGTTGGCTCACTCCTGGCTCCAATTAGCTCTGGGAGAAGTCATTAAGCTAGGGCCTCACATACTTTTCCTCCCTGTACTGTGAATGTTTACATGTTATGTGCAATAAACCATGGCAACATCTAATGTTTGTGTAGTATTATGTTCGGCAGACTGTGTTCTTCTATTGTTGTGACTTAGATGACGTTCAGAGCACATTTTATGCCCAATTCATGCAAAACTCCACGTAATCCCAAGGGGTTCACATACTTTTTCTTGCAACTGTATACAGTAGCATCAGATGCATGCAGTATAAATCACTATGTTCTGGCAGTGGTATGGGGATCTCCAGTTTACAGCCAGAATAAAATCAAGTTGGGCAGAGTGCTGCTCAGCCATTCACAGAACTAATGTGTATATGAAAACATTCACAATGACCATCAGCACACTTGAAAGCGTTTGATGTTGTTGTGACCAACACCAATTTAGACATCAACAAACAGACAAGGTTGGTAGTATTGTAGTCCAGGACCAATCTTATTATATTTCAGAGGTCCCATAGTCATACCTTTTATAAATTGCCTCAAGATCCATTGGAGAAATATAAGACTGAACTAAAATCTGAGCTGACAGAATCCCTGGCCAACAACATTATTGATAAGGGGGAGTTTGCTTTTCTGTCAAAAAGAATCTTATTGCAACTCATTTCTACCATTCTCTCAAAGGTGCTTCAGAATCTTGCATATCTTTCTGGTAGGCTAATCATTGCATTGATTGAGTAATGGCCTATCACAAAACATTGATTACTTTTTATAGTCATTGGTGCAGGTTCTCCCTTCTTATACAGTGTCAGAGACTCTGTACAACTTCTTGAAAATCTACAACATTATACGCGACACTCATATCACTGGTTATCCTTAGATATTTATTCACTATACACCTTTATCCCTCATGAAGTCGGTCTCTCTGCTCTCACTCACTTTCTTGTGACCCTCTCAGTGCTCCATCATATACAGGTCCAGTTTATTTTGAAATGCACAAGATTTTTTGTCTTAAAAGAAAATAATTTGTTTGGGTCAGCTTGACCCTGGTTGAGCATACACCAGCTTCCTGTGCACCATTTTCCACACACAGGAAGCTGGTGGATGCTTAGCAAGGTTGATAAAATGTAAATGTTTTTGTTGTGTTTTAGAATAAATCTCATATGGCACTCTATTAATATCTCCTATTTGGATGTGCCTATGTTAAAAAAAAAGAAGTAATACCACTTTAAAGGATAAGTTCACATTTTTACAAAAAATAATAAATGCACATTTTTTTCAGGTTAAAAAAATGTATATATATATTTTTTTTTCTTGAGCCTCTAAAACATTGCACCAGTGATCGGCAGATCACTGGTGCCATGCAGGTCTCCCCCTGACCTGTCAGTATATAGCTTGCTCACATCCCATGGATTTCCGTATTGGTTCACAAGAACAATTGGTTGGATAGACACTTGTTTTTCTGAGACAAATTGTTTATTAGATGCTGATGGCTCTGACAGTTCATATAAACAGGACCTGTGTGTAGAGCCTACTACTGCATGTTATGGCTGCACACTTGGATCACTTCAATGATCAAGTCAAATATTTCCTTCCTGTGCTGTACACACCAATCATTTCCTTTTTAATTGGTGCTGCTAATGTCTGTGTCCCTTCTTTAAAGCTCAGCTTCCATGATCACATGTACACCAGCTGTAATTTAAATCCACACATTGACATGAGTCCTTGCATTGCACAATAAAATAGGTAGAGTAAGGGTCTGACTCAAAAGGTTTCAGTTAGTGAAATGCAACATTCTTTTGACATCAATTTGAGGCGCTTTGGAGACCATCCTGAATTAATTGCAGGTGCAGTTGACCTGCTTTGTCAGCTTTTAAACTCCCATAGACTTACAATATATGGAGAGAGAAACAGTTCTGAAGCTAACAAAAGTCTGTTGACACTGACCTTATGGCCTCATGCACACTTGAACTAAAAATACTGCATTTACAGGGGTTTCAGCATTTTTTTTCCTCTGCCTCTAAACGCTCCTTTATGTTAGGCTATATATCCATGCACACTATTTGCCTTTACAGGAGTTTAGAGACAGAAATAATCACCAAAGTTGAATTCATGAGATGAACTTTTGAGCATAAAAAAGCCTGATGTACCTAAATGCAGGTAAAAACATGTAAATGTATCTAAATGTGCCTAAGAGTTGTGCATTTTATTCTGTCGTAGAATAATTTTTGTAACTTTAGTAACCTCTTCACTTTTGATATGAGACTAGCATGCAAAAAAAAAAATGGACAATTATTCTTTCGATATTCTCATCATGTGTATAGGGCTTAAGGATAAGCATGGATAGGCACAAGTTCTGTTTCCTATACAGGTGTTTCACAGTCATTACTGAGAAGCTCATTGGAACTAAATCATCCAATCTCAAGATTTTAATGTCTGGGAATTGGACAAGTGACAAAGCTTCACACAGAAGTGGTTTCTGTATGACTGCTATTGCAGAGAAAATCATCCATGGCTTATAAGCTAAATACTCTTTACCTAGAGGTCTGGATGGAAACGTAATCCTATATTGAGAAATAATAAAGAAAAATACCTCTTTCAGTCTGAAAGGTCAAGCGTTTTTATCTTCCAAGTATGAATTTGAAAAAAAAAAGCTATCATAAATATTGCATTTTGTAGAGAAACATTGTGTTAGAAGGAAAACATTTTCACAGTTTTTTTGGTGGGCCTTAATAGGGTATAAGGTTTATTTTGCTTTAGAAGTGATTGTGAAACAAACAATGGCAAGTGATAAAATGAAATGCTTGTATGTGTGTCTTTTCACATGTATTATAGCCAATTGACATGAATATAAGGGTGGTGGACAGAATAATAAAAACAGTTTGAAAAAAAGACTGAAACAGAACACAGCCGCGAAGGTAAATCATATTAGACCGATTGACAACTTGAAGTATATGCCAGACAAGTATCCTGGAGGGCAAACAACAAGGGTTTGAGAGGATGTAGAAAACCTGGAAGAATTACTTACAAGTGTAAAGCAGAATTAAACCCACTGATTTAACTGTTTCCCAAAAGAAATAAATGATATTAAATCCCTACTCAAACATACCAATCTTGATTTTGCAGTGTTTTCATTTACATTCTGCCTACTAGCACATGTGCAGTGTATGCTACATTCACGGTATACTTTGGTGATAGTTTCCAGCGTGCTTATGCCAACTCCAAATATTTTTAAACCTTCAAATTGATGTTGCTATAGCTGCTCATACTGTATGTGTAGCACCATGACAACTGCATATCTAGGAAGAGGATAAGATGGGACCATCTTTGGAACAGCAGGGGGGTCACAGCATGAAAAAGTTTTTATTACTGCAAAGAACAAAAGGGTTTAGTTCCAGTTTAACAATGGATACTCCAACCCAACGGAGGAATCGGCAACAAGCAAACCAATACTTCTTCTCTCTACATCCTTAAAGTATACCTAAAGGCAAAACCTTTGGACTCACTTCCTATCTACTGAGACTTATCATGGCTTAATGAAGGAATGAGCGAGAAGATTTGGTAAACTGGAGAATCTCTAGAACTTTCACCCCAGGAATAATTCCTTTACTGGACTTTAAAGAGATTATAACCTTAATTTAAGACAGCATCTGTTATAACCAGGCCGATACTATGTGATGTGATTGGTTTAGTTATACTTATTTAATTCTAATCCCCAACTCCTCCCCCCCCCCTTTTTTTTTTTTTTTTTTTTTTCCTCTCTCTCCCCCTATTTATATGTCTTCCTTATCCCACTCCTCCTCACTCTGATATTACTTCCCATACTCCTTTTCCATTTCCACTCGAGTCTCTTTCTTTTCTTTTCTTTCTCGTTTTAGCAACCCTTTTTCTCATATTCTAAATAGCAATATTATTTACAAGGATCAGAACACTTCTAGATGTACAAGTGTGATAATACTTTAGAAAATTAACCCATGATTTTTGGATACGGATATAGCAGACATATGTGCCTTGAGATAATTCGTTTGTCTTGCGCCTCATAGTCTTGCTGCTTGAGCTCTCTCTACATAGAGTCTACTGTATACCATATTTATCGAACATTACAGATGGTAAATATTATTACTATGGTTATACTTTTTGCATATGCTTTATTGTGGGAATTGGATGCATGTTGCTCTAAAATCTATTCTAACGTCCTATTCCCGTCTGCGATACGGGAGAACATATATGAAGATGTGCACGGACTGCGATCCGTATCTGTCTATGATCTGTTTTGTCTTTCTTACTTCAATAAAACTTTTTTGGAATAAAAAAAAAAAAAAAAAAAAAAAAAAAAGGCAAAACTTTTTTTTTTTTTGGAGTAAGGAAAGGTTACAACCCGTCAGTTATTTTTGAAAGCTGTATTCCATTGGGGAGTTTTTACTTCTTGCTCCATAATACAAATATATTCCCCCAATGGCTGGGACTTTAATGGCTCAAAAATTATATAGTTTGTCCACCTCCTGGTTGGGTGAGAGCTCTCTTGTTCTGGGAGGATATCATATGACATCCTCCCACACTAGATGCACATGCGCGTCCTGGGGCACAGCACATCATCGATCAAAGTAAAGAGCCAATGGGCAATGGCTCTTTACCACATGATCAGATGTGTCCAATCACAGTCATTCACAAATGTAAACACAGAGCAGTAACTCACTGTTACCAGCTTCCACTCCTCACAGATCTTGTGTGAGGAGAGGAATCTTCAAACAGTGAGTTTCCATTCTGTACAGTGCATAAACAGATCACAGTGCCCCTGTCACATCAGCAGTGTTACTAGTGGCCATCAGTGTACCTTTCACCCATCAGTGCACCTGTCGCCCATCAGTTCGCTTGTTGCCTATAAGTGTTACTGTCGCCCATTAGTGCCCATCAGCAGTGCACCTGTCACACATCATCCGTCAGTGCCTCCATCAGCAGAGTACCCATCACACAGCCACCATCACCAGAGTACGCATCACACAGCCGCTCATCAGCAGTATACCTGTTACACAGCCAACATCAGCAGAGTACTGTCACACAGCCACCATCTCCATGGTACACGTCCTACAGCCACCATCAGCAGTCTACCTGTCCCAGTGTCACCAAAGCCAGCCATGTAAAAATTTACACTAGTGAGGAGGCGTTCAAAATCCTCAGTATGACGGATGAGAGCAATGGGGAACCCATCGAAAGTAGTGGATCAGCGACCAAATCAGAGGAGGAAGGGGTCCCAGGCAGCTACCAGCAGCGCCATACACCCCAATGATCAATCGGCAAATGCCAATGGTGCTAAACCCATGGATGAAAGGCCCAGTACCAGCACTGGAATATCCCATCAGAGAATCAGGGCCCAAACATACCTCCCAGATGCTTTTGCCAACCCATTATGGCTGCCCTCCAACTCGGGATCAGCAACTATTCCCCCTTTCACAACACAGTCAGGTGTGCAGGCCATCACTGAACATTTTTCAGAAGTTGATTTTTTTTATTTATTTTTGCCCGACAGTTTACTTCATTTTATTGTGGATCAGAGAAACATTTTTGCCCAACAATATATTGCTAACAACCCCAGTTCATCCTATGCCCGTCCATTTGAATAGGGACCTCTTATACTGGAGGAAAAAGTTATTTTTGGGCATCACTCTTAACATGGGGCTTACAAAAAAAATGAAGGACATGCTTACTGGTCCACATACCCCATCCACCACATGCCCATTTATTCTGCTGTAATGCCCAGGTCACTACCCAGTGCCCTCCTCGAGATCATCCCAACTATGACAAATTATACCAAATTCATCCACTTCTTAATTTTTTTTCCCAAACATTTGCTCAACTTTATGTCCCTGCCAAAACATAGGTGTGCACGAATCCCTTGTCCACTTCACTGGCTCACTGGGAATCAAGCAATACATTCCAAGCAAAAGGGTAAGATATAGAGCTCTACAAGCTTTGTGAAAGAGCCACTGAATATTTGTATGCGTTCTGTGTGTACGAAGGCAAAGATTACCAGCTCCAGTCCTCTGAGTGTCCAACCTACACCGGCACAAGTGGAAAAATTGTCTGGGACCTGGCTTTGCCACTTTTCCAAAAAGGTTATCACATCTACCTAGAAAATTTCTATACCAGTCCGCCCCTTTTCTGACACCTGACCATGAAAAAACCTTGTTCTGAGGTACCTCCCAAAAAAACAGGAAGGACTTCCCACAAACTCTAGTAAACACCAGGCTACAAGGGGGAAAATCAACAAGTCTAAAAAATGACAAAGTGCTGGCTCTGTGGAAAGATTAGAGAGACATTTACGGGTGTTTACATCCTGTCCACCATCCACAATTACACCTCGGTGGAAATTACTGGAAGACAGGTCCCATTCAAAAGCCTGCAGTGCATCCAAGATTATAATCTCTATATGGGGGAGGGTGGATTTCAACAATCAGATGCTACAGCCGTATATAGCAACAAGAAGGTCATGTTTCTCGTATAAAAAAGTTGCCAGTTGTCTTATGAATTTGGCCGTTTATAATAACCATGTCACCAACATCAAATCCACAGAAAGACCCACCTCCTTCCTCACATTTATAGAAGAAATCGTCATGTCTCTAGTCTACCAGCAAGGATCCCCCTTAGAAAAAATTTGTTCTGATTCTGTGAGCAGACGTCATGAACACCATTTTCCTGAGAGCATTCCACCAACAGAATCAGGCCAAGGATGCCCCAAAAAATATCAGGTATGCAGCAGAGCGGGAGTTAGACGAGACACCAGTTTTCATTGTTCCCTAGTGTCCCTCTCAACCAGCCTATGCATCGGTCACACATCACTAAAGTATTAGCCCATATTTCTAACAGCCTGCCATTTCCCTGTTTTCAATATCTCTGCTGATCATTTGCCTGCTGCCTCAACCAACCATGCCACTGCCTTCCACCTTAACTGACACTGGCCTGTTTATTGACTATGCCTCTGCCTGCCGCCTGCATTGTTTATCCACCATGTTTCTGCCTTCCACCTGAACTGACCCTGTCCTATTTATTGACTATGTTTCCGCCTGCCGTCCAGATTATCAACCATGTTTATGCCTTCTTTCAGGACTAATGTCAGCCTGTTAATCAACCATGTTTTTGCCTGCCGCTTGGATTGATCTTTTGCCCTGCTACTGTAGTAGCAGAATTTGAGATAACACAGGGGTCCCACATATGTGAGGGGCTTAAGAGTAGAGTTACGTGTAGAGAAAACAAGTTTTTCTTTTTCTCCAGGTTTTGTAATTCCTGGAACAGGGTTTGTTTGTCCAGAGGCTTCAAAGTGATTGAGAGGGACGAAGTGTCTACCCCTGTGCCCTGGTCCTACCTAACCAGGGTCCTAAGCCTGATGTTCCTGCCTGCTGTCTGGACCAATACTTTGTCTGTGCTGACTATATCTTGGTCTACTGCATGTACTGACCCAGGACCTTTTGTGGGCCATGTTCCTGCTTGCTGCCTGGACCAATAATTTGGTTGTGCTGACAATATCTCTGCCTGCTGCCTGCAATGACCAAGAACATTTTATGGACCATAATCCTGCCTGCTGCCTTAACCAATACTTTGGCTCTGCTGACCATATCTCTGCCTACTGCCTGTACTGACCCAAAACTTTTTATTGACCTTGATCCTGCCTGCTGCCTGGATGTCAGTGTCAGGAATGGACTGGCCAGCAATAGTGGGACTCAGCTGCCTTATGAGCTGCAGTACCAGGGCTGGCCAGCGGGTGCTCCCAGCAATCAGAGACTCAACCTTGCAGCCAGTCAAACACCTGGAACTAATTATACTGGTGTATTTAAGGGACATTCAGACCTGCAGACTCTGGCTTGGTGTTGTGTTTCTCTTGGGCCCTGTATCCTGTTCCTGCTCTCTGTTCCTGTCTGATTCTCTGCTGACCCTGCTCTGATCCCTGGCTTGTCTGACCATTCTCCTCTGCCTGACCCTCTGTACCACGCTGCCCGCTACCTGCTGAACCTGGCCTGTGACCCCGACCATTCTCCGCTTGCTCCCCCTGTACCTACCTGCCCAACTGATATTGACCCGGCCTGCCTGACGACGCTTGCATTGTATGTACTGTTATCTGTGGGTGGTTGGTTGGTTTGTTTGCACTGTGTTATGTTTTAGTATTGCACTGCGTTTATGTTTGTATGGTTAGTGTTAATAAATTACATTGTTTATAACATATCTGAAGTCTGCGTTTCCCTGCGTCAGTCACACACCTCTGGTCATACCCGGGAGCCCTGACAGTCAGCCTGCTGCCTATACTGACCTGGAACAATGCTCTCCTCAAACCACAGGTAATCTTTTGTTTACATTGTTTTCTATATAGTGTTTGTTGATTTTTGTGTTACACTTGTTGCAATGTTGAGCATATATTCTGTTCAGACAAAGGTCTTTCACATGTGGTATCCACATAACCAGGAGGAGTAGCAGAATGTATTTTGGGGTGTAATGCTTGGTATGTCCATGCTATTTGCTAGAAATATCCTATAGATTGACAACTTTGTGTTAAAAAAATACATTTTCATTTTCTTCCCACATTTTCTGAAAACTTGTGGAAAAAATGAAATGTTCAGAAGACTTGCTATGCCTCAATGGTGTCATTTTATGGGTGTTTCTACTTTCCTGGTGCTCCAGGGCCTTCAAAAACGTGATAGGTTGTCAGAAAATTAGATGTTTAATTTTTTTCCCCTAGAATGCCTAAAGGTGCTACGAGAATGTTGGGCCTCTCTTTGTGGCCAAGCTGTTGAAAAGTCTCACACATGTGGTATTGTCATACTCAGAAGGAGTAGCAGAATGTATTTTGGGGCATAATATTTGGTATGATCATGCTATTTGTTAGAAAAATCTTATAAATAGACAGCTTTGTGTTAAAAAAAATACGTTTTTATTTTCTTCCACATTTTCTTAAAACTTGTGGCAAAAAATGACATGTTCAAAAGACTCATTGTGCCTCACAAAAAATACATTGGAGTGTTTGCTTTCCAAAAAATGGGGTCATTTTGTGGGTGTTTCCACTTTCCTGTTGCTCCAGTACCTCCAAAAACAAGATAGGTTTTCAGGAAATTAGATGTGTAATTTTTGCCCCTAGAAGACCTAAAGGTGTTACTTGGATGTTGGGGATTTCTATGTGGCCAGGCTGTGGAAAAGTCTCACACATGTGGTATTGCCATACTTACGAGTTGGAGAATGTATTTTGGGGTGAAATGTTTTGTATGTACGTGCTATGTGTTGGAAATATCTTATACATGGACAACTTTGTGCAACAAAAAATACTTTTTCATTTTCTTTCTACATTTTCCAAAAACGTGGAAAAAATGACATGTTCAAAAGACTCATTATGCCTCATAGAATATACTTTGGGGTGCTTGCTTCTCAAAATGGGGTCATTTAGTAGGCAATGCCATTGTCCTGGTGCTCCAGGGCCTTCAAAAGTGTAATAGGTAGTCTGGAAATTAAATGTGTAATTTATACCCTGGGACACCTGTTGGTGCTCCTTGCATGTTGGGCCCCTGTATGTGGCTAGGCTGTGAAAAAGTTTCACACCTGTGGTATCCCCATACTCAAGAGGAGTAGCAGAATGCGTTTTGGGGTGTAATTGCAAGTATGCATATGCCATGTGAGAGAAATAACCTGTTAATATGACAATTTTGTGGAAAAAAAGTATTCATTTTCAATAGAATTGTGGGGAAAAATTACAACTTCAAAAACTCATTATGCCTCTTACTAACTACTTTGGACTGTCTACTTTCCAAAAAGGGGTCATTTGGGGGATATTTGTACTGTTCTGGCTTGTTATTGTCTAAAGAAATGTGATAGGCCATCAGTACAACAGTTGTGATCAGGTGTGATCAATTTTCAACGATTGGTACCATAGCTTGTAGACTATGACTTTCACACAGACCAAAAAAATATATAATCAGATTTAGGTTATTTTTACCAAAGAAATTTATCAGTAAATTTTGACAAAAAGTTATAAATTAAAAATTTGCTAAATTTTACAACAGAAAGGAAGAAAAATGAGTTTTTTTTTAAATGTTTTGGTCTTCTTTCATTTATAGCGCAAATAAAAAACCCAGTGCTGTTAAATACCACCAAAAGAAATCTTTATTTGTGTAAAAAAAATACACAAATTTCATATGGGTACAGTGTTGCATGACTAAGTAATTGTCAGTCAAAGTATGAGAGCACTGAAA
Source organism: Staurois parvus (assembly GCF_062004578.1). Taxonomy (NCBI): domain Eukaryota; kingdom Metazoa; phylum Chordata; class Amphibia; order Anura; family Ranidae; genus Staurois; species Staurois parvus. Next base: position 2,365,847 of record NW_028318680.1, on the reverse strand, counting down.
GGTGAAAATTGATCTGGGCAGAAAGGCGGTATAAGTGCCCAGTAGGCAAATAATTAAAAACGATATAGACTTAAAAAAAAGATTTTAAAAAGATTTTCTACATAGTGAAATTTATAGAAATTCACATACATAAACTTCTTAATACATCATTTAATACATGCAGAGATCACGTAAAGCTATCCAACGCGTTTCATAGACACTGAGTTCCTTCTTCAGGTATAGCTCTGCGAGAAATGTATTGTAAAAATATAGTATACAAAAGTGAGAAGAATGTCTTTCTCATAAAAACAAGCAAGTTGCCATCACTCCCGTCCAAACTCTCAACCTGTCTGAAAGGAATAGGAAAGAGGAATAGGGGTTTCCTGGCCCGTTGGCGCGATCAGATTTGCACTGAGATCACCCCAATAGATGAGCTGAGTCAGTTACAAAATTTACAGGTAAGATGTAGTATCCTGATTATGATGGGGGTAGGATATCTGAATCAACAAAAAACAAAAGGTGAATCAAACTTCCATGCAGCATATGGGTACAGTGAGAGGCCCCATAGCCAAAACAGAAAGTGAAAGGAAACCCTTTCAAAGTGATGGAATCCCTGGTTGTCACCAGGTTCACCAGAATTTTACCCCCTATCATTGTCCTAGGGACAATGCAAAATTTTAGATTTTCTTTCTCTTTCAGTGATAACAATAGAGGGGTGAATCTCCCACAGTAGCACAGACAGAAATAAAAACCTAACAGGTGTTGTAGTCCATCTCCACTCTGCTCAAAACTTTATGAACAAAGGTTCTGTCTTTAGTTATACTTTAAGCATTTTGAAATTTGTCTTATCTCCCTTGGCCCTATTTGCAAAGATTTGCATTTTTGTTTCAGTTTTTTTTTATGTACTAACTTTTTTTTTTCATTCAACCAGGTTTACTACAATGTTCTTGCTCCCGTGATGTCAACAGTGTTTTTTTTGCACATGCAACCTATATGCACAAGCATTCACACTTGTAACTTTGTGTGCATCAATTATTCCCAATTTCAATGTAATGGATGACTGAATAATTACAGTGAACACAGCTTTAACTCATCCACTAAGAAAAAAAATCAATTTGCAAAGCTCTATTTCTTGAATAAGTCAGCCCTAATGAATAACAAATAAGAATTTAGAATCATATATGCATAAACATTTGTTACAATGTCTTTAGTAGTATGTTTTAAACAACTTGAATGACAGAAAGGGGGAGATTTACTAAAACTAGAGCAGTTAGAATCTAGTGCAGCTGTGCATGGTAGCCAATCAGTTTTTAACTTCAGCTTTTTCAATAAAACTTGGAAGCTGATTGGTTTCTGTGCAGAGTTGCACCAGATTTTGCACTGTCCAGTTTTAGTAAATGACCCCCTAAGTGTAGCTGAAAAGCCCCTTAAACAAACGTAAAACTTTGTCCTGCATAAATAACAGTATTTTATTTTATGCTTATATTTCTTATTATCATGTTTTTCTTTGATTTTCATTGGTGTAAAGGAAAAAAGTATGATAGAAATTAGTTGCTCAAAATACAAACACAGGACATTTTGTGTTTTTTAACAAAGAAATCCAGTTATTTTGGTGACTTATCATTCCTACTGGCAACAGCTTTACATAGACTTAAGTACGCTTTGGTTAAATTTTCATTAATCAACCCCAATATTTCAATTACGTGAACTCATATTATTGTCAAAAGATGAAGTTAATTAACTTATAATAATGTATGGTTTCACCTCTGACAAGTCATTTTTTATTTAATAGCCTTATTGTTTCCAAAACCACTACAGTGAGCTATATAAGGATAACACTTTGCTTTCCAAGGAGAGAAAACTGGCTATAAAAGAAATTGTAATATCATAAGTAACTGAATATATCATCCATATTGATCAAACCTGTCAAATCCTGAAACATTTAAACCTTAAGGAAAATAAATGCTGTGTTCAGAAAGATGGTTGTATGTTATTTTATATGAATTTATTCATTTAATTTGACTCCCCAATTCTTTACGTTTAAAAAGGTTCTCCAAGAAAAAAGTAATCTCTTTCCAGGGGTTCCATAGTGATCTACACCCATCAGCCAATTAAAAGCTTCAAAATAACTATGCTTACAATTTAAAAAAATGTTAAATAGACACCTTAGTACCTTCACTGATGACCTGTCTACAGTATCTCACAGAAGTGAGTACATCCCTCACATTTTTGTAAATATTTTATTATATCTTTTCATGTGACAACACTGCTGTCCCCTCAAAATATCTCAACACACAACCATTAATGTCTAAACCGCTGGCAACAAAAGTGAATAAACCCCTAAGTGAAAATGTCCAAATTGGGCCCAAAGTGTCAATATTTTGTGTGGCCACCATTATTTTCCACTACTGCCTTAACCCTCTTGGGCATGGAGTTCACCAGAGCTTCACAGGTTGCCACTGGAGTCCACTTCCACTGCTCCACTCCTCCATGATGACATCATGGAGCTGGTGGATGTTAGAGACCTTGCGCTCCTCCACCTTCCATTTGGGGATACCCCACAGATGCTCAGTAGGATTTAGGTCTGGAGACATGCTTGGCCAGTTCATCACCTTTACCCTCAGCTTCTTTAGCAAGGCAGTGGTCGTCTTGGAGGTGTGTTTGGGGTCGTTATCATGTTGGAATACTGCCCTGTGGCCCAGTCTCTGAAGGGAGGGAATCATGCTCTGCTTCAGTATGTCACAGTACATGCTGGCATTCATGGTTCTCTCAATGAACTGTAGCTCCCCAGTGCCGGCAGCACTAATGCAGCACCAGACCATGACACTCCCTCCACCAATACTTGACTGTAGGCAAGACACACTTGTCATTGTACTCCTCACCTGGTTGCCACCACACACGCTTGACACCATCTGAACCAAATAAGTTTATCTTGGTCTCATCAGACCATGGGACATGTTTCCAGTGATCCATGTCCTTAGTCTGCTTGTCTTCAGCAAACTGTTTGCAGGCTTTCTTGTGCATCATCTTTAGAAGTGGCTTCCTTCTGGGATGACAGTGATGCAGACCAATTTGATGCAGTGTGCGGCATATGGTCTGAGCACTGACAGGCTGACCACCCACCCCTTCAACCTTTGCAGCAATGCTGGCAGCACTCATACGTCTATTTTCCAAAGACAACCTCTGGATATGACATTGAGCATGTGCACTCAACTTCTTTGGTTGACCATGGGAAGGCCTGTTCTGAGTGGAACCTGTCCTGTTAAACTGCTGTATGGTCTTGGCCACCATGCTGCAGCTCAGTTTCAGGGTCTTGGAAATCTTCTTAAAGCCTAGGCCATCTTTATTTAGAGCAACAATTCTTTTTTTTAGATCCTGAGAGAGTTCTTTGCCATGAGGTGCCATGTTGATCTTTCAGTGACCAGTATGTGAGAGCGATAATACCAAATTTAACACACCTGCTCCACATTCACACCTGAGACCTTGTAACACTAACGAGTCACATGATTCCGGGGAGGGAAAATGGCTAATTGGGCCCACCTTTGCTGACAGAGGTTTAGACAGCGGTTTAGATATTAATGGCTGTGTGCTGAGTTACTTTGAGGGGACAGCAAATTTACACTGTTATACAAGCTGTACTCTCACTACTTTACATTGCAGCAAAGTGTTATTTCTTCAGTGTTGTCACATGAAAAGATATAATAAAATATTTACAAAAATGTGAGGGGTGTACCCATTTCCGGGAGATTTCAGGAAAGGGATTGAATTTTACACAGTCCTTGGAAGCCAAACAGCATTTGTGTACTGTCCATGATAGTTTTTTATTTGCATCATCAGTTAACTTTCCAAGACAAGCTTTAACTTTCTTCTATGTAGGTCTGAGCAGTACTGATACATTGTAGTCATTTTGCAGAATCTCTGTGTTTCAGTACTGTTTAGACCAAAAAAGAGAGATCAGACCCCCCTCCCCCCAAAAAAAAAAAAATTTGTCCAGAAAGATTATGAATATGGTCAAAAATTAAACATTTTATTAACAGCAGTTCTCAAATATGACAGTGATCTTGTCAAATATAAAAATCATAGGCGTGCGCACAGGGACTGTAGGATGTGCTTGGGCACACCCTAATCACCGCAAGCGCATACCTCCCAACTGCCAGGCCTTCAGATTTCAATTAAACCCTAGTGTCCCAGCAATCCAAGCTGAATCCCAGGGCCCAGTGGCAGAATAGGTTCCTGCACTTGGCTCCAGAGAAACACTGTTCTGTGTCTCCCCTGCAGCTGTGATTCTCATAGGCAGCTAGAGAGGAAACATTGTTAGCTTATGTTGGGGAGGGGGTGGGCACTAAAAGGCAGCACAAGGAGTAGGGAGGAGAGGCTATGATTACTGTGATTGGCTTTATACCAGGAGAGGGTGGGTGCTAAAGGCTGGTGTGGCAGTGGAGGCAGGTCTATAAGCCAATCACAGTCAATCATAGCCCTGCCCCTTACTCTACGTGCCGTGCTTTAGTACCTGCTCCCTCCCCGACAAAACCAGCATTTAAATTTAATCTGTAGCTGCCTGTGACAAATGCAGCTGCAGGGGAGACACAAAAAGAGGAATGGGTTACTTCTATTCTTCTTCCTGGACTATTCACATTACTCAGGATACTGCAACTCCAGCTCTTCCCCCCTTCTCCTATTCCCAGTTGCAATAGGTGGGGCTATGAGCTCTTTTAGTTGCCACAAGCACCCAAAGTCATTAGTACGCAGCTGAAATCCAAACACCCCCCTGGGAATAACAGTCTTATATACAAAAAACAGCGCACAACTATCCTTCACAGATCTTCATATATTCTCACCAGATTCTTCCCAATAAGAATGCGTTATATATCATATAATCTCTGTCTTTTCTTCTTAATCATCTACTCCACTGCTTTCAATGTGAAAAACCAAAAAACTGATATAGTGTAGTAATTCCACACATAATGTGATGCGTCATACACGTGTGTGCCAATTATACCCAAAAACCGTGTAAATACAAAACACTTTGTGAATAGTATCCACCACTATCCACACTGATTACTCTTACCCTCATAGGGTGAAAATGTACATATAACTCCCCATAAATATATCTTATACTCTTGATTGAAGTACAACTGTGCACCATCCACCTCCAGTGTGCAAACAAAATCACGTGCTCTTCCCTTCCCCTTTAGGCATGCACCTTACCCTGCATACATCGATATGTGCTTTCAATACTCAGTGCAATCTTCACTCTGCTCCTCTCCTCAACAATTCTTCATGAACTCTTTAGCAGAGAAGATCTGTTTCTTCTCCAGACCGTAGATAGTTATGTGCTGTCTTGTGTATATAAGACTGTAATTTAGCCCTGCCTACAGGACCAGGAAATTGGAGAAAGGGGAGAAGAGCAGTACCCAGAGCAATATGAAGAGTCCAGAAGGAAGGGGAACACAGGTAAGTAGTGTAAATATGGGAAAGAGGGTCACTTACTACCTCACTCTGTACTCTGTGTCACTATTGACCTCTGAACTCTGCCTCACTTACTACTGACCCCGGAACTCTGGGGTCAGTAGTAGGTGAGGCAAAGTTCAGAGGTCAGCAACATTGTACGGTCAGCTTGGCTTTCTGACTGATCAGATGCAGTCTTCCTACACCATGGGTGCAGTGCAGTTGTCAGGGCTCCCAGGTATGACCAGAGGTGTGTGACTGAAGCAGGGAAACGCAGACCTCAGATATGTTATAAACAATATAATTTATTAACACTAACAGTACAAACATAAACGCAGTGCAATACTAAAACATAATACAGTGCAAACAAACCAAACCAAACCACCCACAGATAACAGTATATACAAGCAAGCGTCGTCAGGCAGGCCGGGTCAATATCAATTGGGCAGGTAGGTACAGGGGGAGCAAGCGGAGAATAGTCGGGGTCACAGGCCAGGTTCAGCAGGTAGCAAGCAGCATAGTACAGAGGGTCAGACAGAGGAATGGTCAGGGTCACAAGCCAGGATCAGAGCAGGAGAAGTCAGCAAAGGAACAGAAACAGGATGCAGGACAGATACAGGGCCCAGGACAAACACAACACCAAGGCAGAGTCTGCAAGTCTGGCCATCCCTTAAATACCCCAGCATCATCAGTTCCAGGTGTTAGCTGGCTGAAAGGTTGAGTCTCTGATTGCTGGGAGCACCCGCTGGCCAGCCCTGGTACTGCAGATCAAAAGGCAGGTGAGTCCCACCATTGCTGGCCAGTCCATTCCTAACAGTACCCCCCCCTCAAGGAGCGGCCTCAGGACGCTCCAAACAGTCCTAGCTGGGCAAAATGTTCCACCGCCCGGGTCTGGCAACTGGCGGGATATCAAAGACTGGCACACCGGGCAGGACTCCGGGCAGCGGCACACCGGGCTGGACTCCGGGCAGAGGCACATCGAGCAGAGGCACATCGAGCAGAGGCACACCGGGCAGAGGCACATCGGGCAGGACTCCGGGCAGAGGCACATCGGGCAGGACTCCGGGCAGAGGCACATCGGGCAGGACTCCGGGCAGAGGCACATCGGGCAGGACTCCGGGCAGAGGCACACCGGGCAGAGGCACATCGGGCAGGACTCCAGGCAGAGGCACATCGGGCAGGACTCCGGGCAGAGGCACATCGGGCAGGATTCCGGGCAGAGGTACATCGGGCAGGACTCCGGGCAGAGGCACATCGGATTACCAGGCGAAGCAGCAGGCAGCGGGCCACCAGGCGGAGCGGCAGGCACCGGGCCCCCGGGCGGGGCGGCAGGCACCGGGCCCCCGGGCGGAGCAGCAGGCACCGGGCCCCCGGGCGGAGCAGCAGGCACCGGGCCCCCGGGCGGGGCAGCAGGCACCGGGCCCCCGGGCGGGGCAGCAGGCACCGGGCCCCCGGGCGGGGCAGCAGGCACCGGGCCCCCGGGCGGAGCAGCAGGCACCGGGCCCCCGGGCGGAGCAGCAGGCACCGGGCCCCCGGGCGGGGCAGCAGGCACCGGGCCCCCGGGCGGGGCAGCAGGCACCGGGCCCCCGGGCGGAGCAGCAGGCACCGGACCCCCAGGCGGGGCGACAGGCACCGGGCCCCCAGGCGGGGCGACAGGCACCGGGCCCCCAGGCGGGGCGACAGGCACCGGGCCCCCAGGCGGGGCGACAGGCATCGGGCCCCCAGGCGGAGCGGCGGGCGCCGGACCCCCAGGCGGAGCGACAGGTCTCGGGCCCTCAGGCGGAGCGGCGGGCGCCGGACCCCCAGATGGAGCGATAGGTCTCGGGCCCTCAGGCGGAGCGGCGGGCGCCGGACCCCCAGCTGGAGCGACAGGTCTCGGGCCCTCAGGCGGAGCGGCGGGCGCCGGACCCCCAGGCGGAGCAACCGGTCTCGGGCCCCCAGGCGGAGCGGCGGGCGCCGGACCCCCAGGCGGAGCGACAGGTCTCGGGCCCTCAGGCGGAGCGGCGGGCGCCGGACCCCCAGATGGAGCGATAGGTCTCGGGCCCTCAGGCGGAGCGGCGGGCGCCGGACCCCCAGCTGGAGCGACAGGTCTCGGGCCCTCAGGCGGAGCGGCGGGCGCCGGACCCCCAGGTGGAGCGACAGGTCTCGGGCCCTCAGGCGGAGCGGCAGGCGCCGGACCCCCAGGAGGAGCGACAGGTCTCGGGCCCTCAGGCGGAGCGGCGGGCGCCGGACCCCCAGGTGGAGCGACAGGTCTCGGGCCCTCAGGCGGAGCGGCGGGCGCCGGACCCCCAGGTGGAGCGACAGGTCTCGGGCCCTCAGGCGGAGCGGCGGGCGCCGGACCCCCAGATGGAGCGACAGGTCTCGGGCCCTCAAGCGGAGTGGCAGGTGCCGGACCCCCAGGCGGAGCGACAGGTCTCGGGCCCTTAGGCGGAACGACAGGTCTCGGGCCCCCAGGCGGGGCGGCGGGCACTGAGTCACCAGGCACAACAGTGGGCTCCGAGTCAACTGGGATGACCGCTGGCACTGGGTCAGACATTGGATCGTCTGGCTGGACAGCGGGCATCGGGTCACCAGGCATCAGGTCATTTGGCTCGACAGTGGGCACCGCGTCATCTGGCAAGGCAGTGGGCTCCGAGTCAACTGGTATGACCGCGGGCACTGGGTCAGACATTGGATCGTCTGACTGGACAGCGGGCACTGGGTCACCAGGCATCAGGTCATTTGGCTCGACAGCGGGCACCGCGTCATCTGGCAAGGCAGTGGGCTCCGAGTCAACAGGCACGACAGTGAGCACCGGGGCATCAGGTACCGGATTGTCTGGCTCGACAGCGGGCATCGGGTCACCAGGTATGACAGCGGGCACTGGGTCACCAGGCATCAGGTCATTTGGCTTGTCAGCGGGCACCGCGTCATCTGGCAAGGCAGTGGGCTCCGAGTCAACTGGTATGACCGCGGGCACTGGGTTAGACATTGGATCGTCTGACTGGACAGCGGGCACTGGGTCACCAGGCATCAGGTCATTTGGCTCGACAGCGGGCACCGCGTCATCTGGCAAGGCAGTGGGCTCCGAGTCAACAGGCACGACAGTGAGCACCGGAGCATCAGGTACCGGATTGTCTGGCTCGACAGCGGGCATCGGGTCACCAGGTATGACAGCGGGCACTGGGTCGCCAGGCATCAGGTCATCTGGCAAGGCAGTGGGCACCGCGTCACCAGGCATTGGATCGTCTGGCTCGACAGCGGGCATCGGGTCACCAGGTATGACAGCGGGCACTGGGTCACCAGGCATCAGGTCATTTGGCTTGCCAGCGGGCACCGCGTCATCTGGCAAGGCAGTGGGCACCGGGTCACCAGGTATGACAGCGGGCTCTGAGTCAATTGGCACGACAGCGGGCACTGGATCAGGTACCGGATCATCTGGATCAACAGCGGGCATCGAGTCAACTGGCCTAATAGGATCGTCGGGCTGGATCAGTTCATCCTGCTGAGTAGCGGCATCAGGCTGAATGCAGGCATCAGGCCGAGTAGAGGCATCAGGCCGAGTAGAGGCTTCAGGCCGAGTAGAGGCTTCAGGCCGAGTAGAGGCATCAGGCCGAGTAGAGGCATCAGGCCGAGTACAGGCATCAGGCCGAGTACAGGCATCAGGCTGAGGAGAGGCTTCAGGCCGCATAGAGGCTTCAGGCCGCGTAGAGGCTTCAGGCCGAGTACAGGCATCAGGCCGAGTAGAGGCTTCAGGCTGAGGAGAGGCTTCAGGCTGAGGAGAGGCTTCAGGCCGCGTAGAGGCTTCAGGCCGAGTAGAGGCTTCAGGCTGCGTACAGGCATCAGTCTGAACCACGGAAGGCAGGCTCACCGGTTTGGATACTGGCAGGATGGTATTGGTTGGAAAGAATTTTCGCTTTTTTCTGGTTTTAACTACTGGAGCACTGCAAGTAAACGCAGGTCTGCAAACGAATGGAGCAGCTGGAGACAGAGAAGAACTGGAGGATGGAACAGGAGAGGGAGCAGTTGCTACAGAGGGCTTTTTTACAGGGTTAAAGGCAGGATAGGTGCAGCGAGTGGGAACAGGGTACTGACATGCGGTAGATAGCCAAGTATACTGGGCTGTAACTGGAGGAGCTGGTGGGAATACAGAAGTAGAGTTAGAAGCAGGACTGGGTCTTTGTAAGCTGACTGAGGCTGGGTGCAACAAATCTGTCCATGTCTGCAGTAGGGGTTGAACAAAGCTGAGTTTACACAAAGTCTGTCTGGTCAATGATTGCACTGCGTTTATACAATCTCTCAGTGTCTGTGGTGAACATGTGGAATAACGCTCCAGAAAGTAACCCACATCATCCTCTAATAACCACACCAGGGACTCTACCTGGTCTGCACTAAATGGTGGCAAAAATTCATCCCTGCATTCGGGGAAACCAGATGAAACCAACTCAACACAAACCTGAATCAATGGCTGCACCATAGAGAAAACTGTGCCCTGATCTACTAGAACATGAGCGAGCCGTATACATTCTAGCAGTTCATCCCGGGTATACTCCTTCAGAGTCTGATAAGCATACTCTCTGTCATCAAGCACTAGCAGAGATAAATACTCAACCTCATCTAGATCCATCCTTCCCATCAACAAGCCAAGATGGCTTCCCTGTGCAGCCACTTCTGGTCAGGATTGGCCTTGGTGTAATGTCAGGGCTCCCAGGTATGACCAGAGGTGTGTGACTGAAGCAGGGAAACGCAGACCTCAGATATGTTATAAACAATATAATTTATTAACACTAACAGTACAAACATAAACGCAGTGCAATACTAAAACATAATACAGTGCAAACAAACCAAACCAAACCACCCACAGATAACAGTATATACAAGCAAGCGTCGTCAGGCAGGCCGGGTCAATATCAATTGGGCAGGTAGGTACAGGGGGAGCAAGCGGAGAATAGTCGGGGTCACAGGCCAGGTTCAGCAGGTAGCAAGCAGCATAGTACAGAGGGTCAGACAGAGGAATGGTCAGGGTCACAAGCCAGGATCAGAGCAGGAGAAGTCAGCAAAGGAACAGAAACAGGATGCAGGACAGATACAGGGCCCAGGACAAACACAACACCAAGGCAGAGTCTGCAAGTCTGGCCATCCCTTAAATACCCCAGCATCATCAGTTCCAGGTGTTAGCTGGCTGAAAGGTTGAGTCTCTGATTGCTGGGAGCACCCGCTGGCCAGCCCTGGTACTGCAGATCAAAAGGCAGGTGAGTCCCACCATTGCTGGCCAGTCCATTCCTAACAGCAGTGTACTTGTGGTTTTCATGCCCTGTCCTGCCCCGACTTGGCTTTGACCACCTACAACAATGCGCTCTCAACAGCCCTTGACTCACTAGCGCCTTTAACCACACGCAACATCAGACCCCGACCGCTCCAGCCCTGGCAGACTGATCACACCAAAACCCTCAAACGACAAAGTCGTGCCCTGGAGCGACTATGGCGCAAAACCAAATCCCAACAAGCCTTCACCCGCTACAAATCTGCCTTCCACACCTACACCTCCTCCCTCCATGCTGCCAAACAGGCCTACTTCTTGACCCTCATCAAGGCCCTCTCCTCCAATCCTCGCCGACTCTTCTCTGCCTTCAACTCTCTACTCTCTCCACCCCCACCTCCACCCAGCACCTCACTCACTGCCCTTGAGATTGCCAATCACTTCAAAAACAAGATTGACACAATTCGCAAGGACATTGCCGCAACTCACACGCCCTCTCAACCAGTCCCCTCTCACACAGCTACCCCCTCATCCCTCCTCCCCCTCGACATAACCCGCAGGGACTTCGTCGCTGCTCAAACTCCCTCCAACCCCCTTCCCCCTCACTCAGCTACCCCCTCATCACCCCTCTCCCACGGCCCCACCACTGCTCTGACCTCCACTTCCACCCCACCCTACATTCCTCATACTGAAGCTCCCCCAACACTCTGCACCTTTGACCTTAACACCATCGAGGAAGTCTCCAAGATCCTCTCTGATGCCCGCCTCACCACCTGCCCCCTCGACCCTTAACCCCTCACAACTCCTACGACCTCCCTCCCCCTCCATCCTACGCTCCCTCACCCACATCTTCAATCTCTCCCTCTCCTCAGGCAATTTCCCCTCCCCTCTGAAACATGCACACATCACCCCCATACTTAAAAAGCCCTCCCTGGACCCCAATGACCTGAACAACCTCAGACCCATCTCCCTGCTCCCCTTTACATCTGAACTCCTCGAGCGCCTCGTCTACACCCGCCTATGCTCTCACCTCAACGACAACCACCTCCTCGATCCCCTACAGTCTGGCTTCCGTCCCCTACACTTCACCAAAACCGCCTTACTCAAACTCTCCAACGACCTTCTAACCGCCAAAGCTAATGGCCACTATTCAGTGCTTTTTCTCCTTGACCTCTCCGCAGCCTTCGTCACAGTCGACCGCCCCCTCCTCCTCAAAAAACTACACTCCCTCGGCCTCAGAGATTCTGCTCTCTCCTGGCTCTCATCCTACCTGTCACAACGCTCCCTCAGCGTTACCTATAATGCTACCACCTCCCCCTCACTCCCCCTCTCTGTTGGGGTCCCTCAAGGCTCTGTCCTTGGGCCCCTTCTCTTCTCCATCTATACCTCCTCCCTTGGCCAACTCATACACTCTCACGGCTTCAACTACCATCTCTATGCCGACGACACAGAAATCTATCTCTCAACCCCCCACCTCATCCCCTTGGTCTCAGCCCGAATCACACACCTACTGAGCGACATATCAGACTGGATGTCTCTCCACTTCCTTAAATTGAACCTCTCCAAAACCGAGTTTCTTGTCTTCCCCCCAGCCCGGACACCACCCACCATTGATTTCTCCGTCACATCCAAGAACGCTACCATCAAACCCGCCCTGCAGGCCAGAGTACTGGGTGTCATTCTGGACTCCAACCTATCTTTCCAGCCCCAAGTCCAATCTTTAACAAACTCGTGCAGACTCCACCTCCGCAACATCTCCAAAATCCGCACGTTCCTAACCCCAGAAACCACTAAACAGCTCATCCACTCTCTCATCATATCACGACTCGACTACTGCAACTCCCTCCTCACTGGCCTGCCTCGCCGCTGGCTATCCCCGCTTCAGTCGATCCTGAATACGGCTGCCAGACTCATTCACCTTTCCAACCGCTCTGTCTCCGCCACCCCCCTCTGCCAATCCCTCCACTGGCTTCCGATTGCGCAACGGATCAAATTCAAAATACTAACGCTGACGTACAAAGCTGTCCACCATACTGCACCGAACTACATCACTGACCTAATATCCAAGTACCGCCCAGCACGCACACTCCGCTCCTCACAAGACCTCCTTCTCTCTAGTTCCCTGGTCTCCTCCTCCCATGCCCGCCTCCAGGACTTCTCCAGTGTGTCACCATTCCTCTGGAACTCCCTGCCCCAACCCATCACATTATCACCTACTCTCCTCTCATTTAGGCGCACCCTGAAAACCCATCTCTTCAGGGAAGCCTACCCCACCCCCTGCTAACTTGCCGACCTCCTCCACTCTTCCTACCACTCCATCCCCCACAGCTATCTCCTCCTGTGCCACCACCCCCTCCCTCCTAGATTGTAAGCTCGAAAGAGCAGGGCCCTCAAACCCCTCGTGTATCACATTGTATTGATATTGTTCTGTCACATGTTCTGTCCCCCTTTGTAATGTACAGCGCCGAGCGAACTATTGGCGCTTTATAAATACTGTATAATAATAATAATAATAATAATAATGTGGGTTAGCTGCACTTTGCCATAGACTTCTATTATGTCCCATGGTTTTGATGAGCTTTCTGAAAGCTCATCAAAACCACCCTTTCAGTTTTTGTTTTCAGAAAGCACACCAAAACCGTGGGGTATAATAGAAGTCTATGGCCAAGTGCAACTAACCTACACAGAAACTGCAGGTATATTGAGCTGCAACCATGTAAACCATATGGCATTAGTGTGAATGCACTCTACTGGGGGGAGGGAAGACCAAAAGCATATTTTATGGGTACAGTAAGGTTTTTGTCTTATTTAACCATGGCCCTTTAAGACACTCCCATGGTAAACACAATTTCGCCACATCCACCATTCAACGCGGCTTTGGGGTGCACACCTATGTTCAAAATATAATGCACATGCAACTTCAGAGCTACAGGGATTTCATAAGTATTATATGTAAAACTGCTCCTGGGGCCAAAGGGATGTTACTAGCTTAAAATAGCATTCTACAGCCTATGTTATATATTGAAATCAGCTGTAGCTATCAAAAACCACAGCTAGGCTTCCACTTTTCGCAAAGGCTTTATTGTGATAAATATAATGGTGTACAGTAATTGTACCAGATGCAGTAATGAAACCATATCAACCACACTGATGTAATTATCCTAACAGTCCCTAGAGCATGCCTGTACTAGGGCCATGAACAGCCAATATAGTTTTTGTTCATGAACAAGATCCAGTCTATGTCCATTAATTTCATTTTAATGCTACAAAGTATATTGGCCTCCCTTTCACTTATCTAATTACAGAGCATACTATATTCTCTTCCTGCAGAAATAAAATGACTTGTGTAAATAGAATTTACAATGAATCAACAATATGAGGTATATATTACTTTCAGACTAAGAGCCTTGTTAACTGCCTAAATTGTGGTCATGTTCAGGTAGATGTCACTAGAATATGTGTATTTCTTTTTCTATGAACAAATTAAGAATATATACCTACTGGAAAATTGCTTACATGGATCTGAACATGTGATTGGAGTTAATACCTGTTTAGTTTTTATCCACAATTTCACACTTTTTCCAAGTACCACTTGAGAATGCCACTACATGACCGATATAATAAAGAAAACACACCATACTGTGACAAGGGTTTGGGTAAAACTGCCAGAAGACTTGATCAGTTACAACACTTCTTTCTTAAAGCAGAACCTCCTCTTTAGTTTGCATTCCCCCCCTCCCCTCCACTGGCACATTTAGCAATTTTTTGGGGGGAGCGGGTACCTGAGCCTAATCCTGATCTGAAAGAAGGTTCGGCCACCCCTTCCTTCTCCCCACAGCCTTCTGGGATACATCACACATTCTAGAAAACTGCAGGACCATTCACAAAGAGCAGCACAGCTTGCACATGAGCAGTAGGAAACAGGCTTCATTTCTGGTTTCCCTTACTTAAGATGCCTGGACCCAAAGTCTAATTTTGGCTCAGGTGAGGACATCTCTGGATCTCTGGACAGTTAAGTAATTGTAGCTGCTGACTTTTAAATTTTGGGGGGAGATTGGAGCTCCTCTTTAAGAAGATTAAGGGCCAATCTAGACATATGCACTGCAGTAATGCACTAAAATGTATGTTCCCTCAATGAACAGTAATGTGCAGCATTTTGTGTAGAGTTTTGCAGTACCAATCACTCCAAAGCTCAGTTACAGAAGTGGACAATAAACCTGCATTAAAGTGCATTAGCAATTTATTTAAAATGAGTTGTGACTTATGTTATTGTGGTATTTCAGCTTAATGCACTACACAAGTCTGAATCCAACCTTGAACCATGAGGATAAAAGATAACCATTGAAAATACCTCTGACAACGTTTTAAATTTTTCCAACCACTATTACTTTTGCTTTGCATATTGCTCTATGCGTAAATGTGGAGAAAAACATAAAGTTATATGAAATTCAAAAAAAGGAATTATTATACTGAATCCATCTACTTCATGCATCCATTGTATATATTAAAATAAAAAAAATACATATAAATAATAAAATAATTAAATACATTTTTGTGAGAGGATATAAAATGATGTGAGCAACACTCCAATATTAACTCTTCCTGGCATTTTTATCAGCTTTCAGTGAAGCAATTGCATATATAGTATCTCCAGACCAAAAACACTTTCCTAAAAGTAGAACTTCACTCTCTCAATCAACATTGACTAATGTAAACCTTATGATACTACCATTAGTAAATAGATAGGAAAATATATAATTTACTTGTTTTATTTTTTATTTTTTACATGTCTTCAGTTACTTCCTGGTTTCCGGCCTAAGCAAATGGTGTGATAGATCCCAGGAGTCTTTAGGAGGGGAGGAGGTATTTTTTCAGCTAAGCACACCCTCCTACCTATATGCCTGAGCTAAGGGCAGATGAATTCCAGGAAGTAAGTGCTGTATGAATCATCTGCCCTTACTCAAGATGGCCACAGCCAGAAATGTTAGGGGTGTTTTTAAAGTGATTTCACAGCACATAAAAGTGATTTTGCAAGAAAATAAAGCACGCAGACATGAATGGATGGGGAAGTTTGCTTTGAATATTAAAAATTAATAACATATTTTTTTTTGTTTTTTGATGCTCAGATACAGTGTAGTTTCACTTTAAAGAATGTGACTTTCAGATGAAGAGACTATGTATGCAGTTGATAGTAATAATTCCATTAAACAAAATATGATGCTATGAAAATTATCCAATGAGGTGCTCCAGTGTACAGTGTGAGCACTTACGATAGTGCAACAAAATTAATAAAACATGGGAACAGTCCCAGTGTTCAAATAAGTCCTCATGCATACTGAAGGTTTTTACAGCTGCTGTTTTTGGCAATTGACTTTTTTTTATACAGCCAGTAAACTCTCCAGCATGTTATCCTATGTGTCCATGCACACATAGACTGTACTGAGTGTTTTTTGGCAGGGGCGTTTTTTGGCTGGAAAAAACCCCAGAAATAGTGGGTTTCTAGAGGAGTTGTTTAGCTGTAAAAATGCTCTAATGCTGTAAAATGTGGTAAATCGCGGCAAACCAGCCTTTTTGGACTTTTTTGACCAAAAAACCCCTCTAAAAAACGTTAAACCACACAAACGTGAAAAAACACGGCAAAACGCCACTTAATGCTAATACAAAAACACTAAAAACTGCTGAAAAATGTGACTTTACCCAGCTAACAATACCAGTGTTATTAAACCGTGTGCATGGAACCTTAAAATAATTTCCACCATGCAATCCGCAAACACCCGGATCAGTGTCCGTCCTCACCTCCTGCTCCACCAGGGGTCAATGTGTGCACTCATATCCTCAAGGAACCACCAACAACAAAAGAGCTTCTCATAGTGCAGTAGTTGAATAAAATCAAAGGGAGTGCAATTTTGGAGAGAGAGAGAGAGATATTATGATACAATTGCATATTGCTGAGCTGATTCTAGACAGCAAAACCTTGTGTGAGTTTTCATTCTTCTTAGAGGTGAAGGCAACACTATCGGTTGTTTGTGGATCACATGGTGAAAATCATATTATTTGAACACTGGGACTGTTCACATGTTTCATTAATATTGTTGCACTATCATACGTGCTCGCTGTACACTGGAGCACTTCACTGGATAATTTTCACAGCATCATATTTTGTTTTATGAACCTATTACTATCAACACTAATCTATAAATGTTTATTTGTATATGTAGTGCCCCTCTAGTTTGCTAGGGGGAGCTAGATATGTTTTCAGTCAGAAGCTGAGTAGCAGCCTGTTATGAGTCAGCCTGGGATGAGTCAGCAAGGTCATTTTCAGGTCAGGGCTGAAGGCTCTGCAAATCAGTTCCCTGATACCTCCCCCTGCTTTAGAGACTTGAGAAGTTTCTAGAAGGCAGTGGGTGGGGGTGAGGAGGGGTTGATCTGCATACACAGGGGACTCTGGCCAATCCTCAAGCAGGAGGTTTGGCATAGGGCCAGGGCAACCTTTAAGTATGATTGAGCCTGTTCAGCAGGAGGAGTAGAGTCGTGTGGAAGATGGAGTGAAGACTGGAGAGTGGAGCCTTGGAAGGGAGGATCTCTCAGTCTCAACCTTCCCCTGAGAGAGGACAGCCTGGGAAGCAGGGAAGGAGCCAGCCAAGCATAAAGCCTGAAGGCAGCTACTTACCCACAAGCTTGCAGGAGAGGACTGAGTGAGTTTTGGTTAGCGATGATTTCATATATTTTTTATATATATGCAGCTGCCTCAATGAAAGCTGAATAAAGATATGTGAAGCTTGCATCATTGTATATCCTTTAATGGTAAGCAAGGACAGCCTATAGGAGCTGGCACCTTAATTGTTTGGAGCTTGCAGGGGGCATGGGTCTGGAGTGGTGCTGCGGATTTGGGTGTGTTTTACTATTTTTGTAATATCAGTCTTCTAAAAATAAATACCCATTATTGCATAAAGCTGTTAGCTGTACAGTTTTTGTTTCAGTAGGACACTATGTTCTGGCTAGCAAATACATTTTTTTTCAATAGGTGAATTTATTGCCTCAGCCACAAAACCCAAGAGTGCTTTTTATGATCTTGCTCATCCTCAATAATAGAACATCATAGCAATATAAACTCTTTTTTCATGCTTGTTTCAGGGTTACTAGTGGCACCAATTATAAACTTCTTTTTTGTGGCCATAAACAACAGACAAAACCAGGCGGAGGTACAATCCATTTCACATGTTGTCCAAAATTAGTTCCTTAAAATATTATTTCTATTACTGTCTACAAATAGCTTATACAAAAATTTCGGAAAACAGGACCTTACTACAGTAAATTATAATAAAGTATCATTTATATATGTACACAGGGCTAATATGACTTTGGAATAATTACACAAAAAAAGAACAGAAAACAATGTTAAAGGTGTATTTTTAAATCCTAAAAATAACATGTCTAAAGGAAGAAGTAATTGACCACCTAAACAAGAAATGGCTAAGCTCCTTGGCTCTGCATTCATTAGAATATTATTCTCTTTCTTGGGAAGTACAATTTTAGGTGCAGTTATGGTATAGCTCTGTAATGACCCTGTTTTTGAAGGAGTTATTATGCCATAATATTTTCTTTGCATATGGACCATTTAATATGTTGAAGGTATACTCTACATTGTTTATTGATATGGAAAATTTTTTAATTCACACAACCAAATCCATAAACTTTGTTATCAATCCTGTAACTATTTCCTAACATCTTATATTTTAATATTTCATTACAATTGCAAAAGCTGAACAAGATAGAGAGAGATTGGAATTTGGATTAAAAGGATATAAATGTACGCTGTAAGAATGATTGTTTTTCACTGAAATATTGGTAAAAGCAAAAGAAATTAAAGACATTCAAGTCTATACCAAATAGGATGCCATATGGTTTGCATGCAGAAAGCAGTATGGAAAATATGAATCGTTCAATATGTTGAGAACCTACAGCAAGGTTTCTCAACAAGGGTTCCATGGAACCCTAGGGTTCCTCCAGAGGCTGCTAGGGATTCCTTGAGCAATGAAAAAATTCTGCCTCTTAGATAAGTTCCCACTGACATCATTGATCTTTTTAGCTATCTGTAATGAGGTAATAATTCCCAATGTATCATGAGTTGCAGATATAGTCATTTTTATCCGGGGTTCCCTGACACCCAAAGAAAGGGTTCAGTTTTCTGAAAAGGTTGAGAAAAGCTGACCTACAATATAAAACATTAGGGTGAATTTTACTGAATAGGATCTAGTTGGTTTAACTCTTTTACTATTATTAAAACATATTTGTTTTAAAAATAAACATTTAACACAAGACTAATTTATGGTGATGTTGTTACAGAGAATCTATAAAGAGAGAATACAACAGAGTATTATTGCTTTCTAAGGCTACGTTCACACTAGCGTTGTGTGCAGGCGGCAGAGAGGCATTTGGGAAGCGTTTTTACCGCTTCCCAAACGCCTCTGCCAATTCTGCACATTACAGCACATGGTGCTGTTCTAACGGGAGCGTTTGCGTCGCGTTGCGTCGCAGCAAAACAGATGCCTCTGGTTGAGCCAGGAGGCTTTGAAGCCTCCTATTCTCGTCTATGGTGCCGCTCCGCAAACGCCCACCGACGTTTGCGGTGCGGTTGCGATGCGGTTGCGGGGCGTTTGCAGAGCGGTAACACCACTCAAACTGCATTATAGGCGTTTGTGGGGCGTTATTAACGCTCGGCAAACGCCTAGCAACTTCCGCTAAACCGCGCATGCGGCGTTTGCGGAGTGTTTGCCGAGCGTTAAAAAACTCTCTACAAACGCCGGACCAACGCTTGCCAAACGCCATAGGGGCGTTTGGCAAGCGTTGGTAAAACAGCCAAGTGTGAACGATCCCTAACTCTCAATTATTGAAAATTTCTACAGCTACATTTAACAGCAGCAAACAGGGAGGAAAAAAGGATAACAGCCACTCCTCATTCGCCTATATAGATACATTTCAGCTTGAGCTGAAACAGGGACCTGTAAACAACAGGCATTTTTCATCAGAGCAGGTAAGGAGAGCATGGAAAGCATAAACATAAACCTAAAACACCATCTGCAGGCTGGAAATGGAAATAACAAACATTTATTGCAAATTAATAAATTAATAATAAAAAAAACTTTCCTGCTATATTGCTTAACACAGTAATACAATTGGGGAGCCTACATTTATGTGAAATGAAAATTTAGCTTGAGCATAAATACATTGTAAGCCACAAAGTAGAGGAAAACTTAATAATTCTGATGTTATTAAAATAGATTTAAATAAGTGAACTTTCATAATGAAAATATACATGATTTATGCTTGGATGACACAGTGGCAACATCCCCAAAATTATCATGACTGTAGGGTTCTTTAAAGTATTTCAAAAGCCAAAATTGTATTTATTGTAAAAATAGGATTCAAAAGTATAAGATTAAAAAAATGATAGTTAAAATCAAACATAGGAACACTATTTAAAGGATAAGTTCACCTTTCAGAACATGTTACACCCATATTCAGGGTGTAACATGTAATAAATGCACCGGCCCCCTCTCCCCTGCTTTGACAGCTAGCAGGGGACCTTGTCCCCCCTCACTAGCTGTCAAATTGAAAAAAAAAAGTATCACTCATTCACTATGTTCTGTGAATGAGAAGCTACAAGTCCCGAAAGCCTTTGCGGCTTGTACTTCTCAATGAACTACCATGGCGCTGTGGAGCACTGTGGTAGTTCAATCAGTCTTCCTATCAGTATATCTGCTTGCTCGTACACTCTATAAGGGCAAGCAGATATACTGACAAATCTTCAGGAGACCTGCATGGCACCAACAATCAGCAATGCTTTAGAGGCTCCTGTAACAAAAAATAATAAATGCACATTCTTTTTTACCTGCAAAAAAATGTGCATTTAATATTTTTTGTATAAAGGTGAACTATATTAGCTTCTTGTTTTGACTGTAAATATTTATATAACAATTTTTTTAAGTGAAAATCCATATAACTTTTTTTTTAAGTGAAAATCCAATGGGGTTGATCTACTGAAACTGGAGAATGCAAAATCTGGTGCAGCTGTGCATGGTAGCCAATCAGCTTCTACCGTCAACTTGTTCAATGAAGCCTGGAAGCTGATTGGTTTCTGTGCACAGCTGCTCCGGATTTTGCATTCTCCAGTTTCAGTAAATCGATCCAATTGGATTTTCACAATCATTTCCGGATGGGAAGTCAGCAAAGGCAGCCTTCATATAAGCAATAATACCTGACTAGCACATAAGGTTTGTAAGCTCTGCTGTCCTAGATTTTTTGATGATTTGAGCAGGAAATCAGATCAAAAGGCTCATCCTGTCTATCTCTAATAAACACCAGTGGAGGATCTATAGCTTTTATAATATGCTCCTCAATAAAGACGCTACACTTATATTATGTCATTTTAAAGATTAGTCATTGTCCCTCTAAAATACATGCAGCATATTTCAGTCCATTGTCATTCTGTCTTTGTAGTCAGTCCTCTAACAACAGCTCTCTGTATCTGTTAGTAATAAGTGTCTGAGTTTGATGGTGACTGACATATAGGATTCTGCAGATTAAGGGTTGAAAAGATGATGGGAGTCAGCAGGTAACTCTCCTGGGATGCAGTTTAGCACTGCAGTATAACACAGCCTGACAGGGATTCATGATAGTTTTCAGAGAAAAGTTATCTGTCAGTGTTTTTCAGTGATTTCTGTCTGGAGTAAGTGCAGTAATGCGCAAAAAGAAAACGTAATGCCAATATCTCCTTTGTGCAATCTTTATCAAACATATTAGATCTAGGGAATTTTAAAATATATTACTGTATTATTACTTTATTTTCATAGGCATTTATATCCAATTCTATTAGTGCCTCTGTGTGATATATTACACTGGAGTAGAAAAACAATATTTTATAAAGCATCTGGATTCTCATGTTAAAGCTGCAGATAGATGAAGCTGAATGTTGCTTATTTGCAGAGGGAATGCCTTGGCTTTAGATTTCACCAGAGTGTCATGGATTGTTATTTTTTCTGATTTTGAGCTACAAAGGCTATCACTACACAAAACTAATGGTAGGCTACAAAAGGGCTTAAAGTGATTCTAAAAGCTTTTTTTTTTTTTAATAACAAACATGTCTATATTTACCTGCTCTGTGTAGTGGCTTAGCACAGAGCAGCCCAGATCCTCCTCTTCTTGGGTCCCTCAAGTCGGGTGCCCCGACAGCAAGCAGTTTGCTATGGGGGCACCCCTGCTCTGTGTATCCATTCACACATGGGGCCGTGGCTCAGACGCGCCCCCTCTATCTTCTCATAGGCTCACTGGCTGTGAATGACAGCAGTGGGAGCCTATGGCTCATGCTTCTGTCTCAGCCAATGAGAAGAGGGAGTCCTAGGAGAGCCAAGACTCCAGTGTACATTGCTGGATTGAGAGGGGGCTTAAGTGAGTATTAGGAGGTGCTGGGGGGGGGGGCTGCTGCACAGAGAAGGTTTTTTACCTTCATGCATAGAATGCATGAAGGTAAAAAACCTTGAGCCTTTAGAACCACATTAATCTCTATCAAATCTTATGTGTCTCATACTGTATATGAAGAAACCTATTGGGAAAGCCTGAGATCTTCATTAAGCATTATATTGGCTGTGGCAATTGGGCTGAACAGGGAATTTTGGTAAAAGTAACATGGCGCTAGAGTTGCCAGAATTCAAAATTTTGCTTGAAGTAGGTTAAAGAAAATCTCAAACATTTCTCTTAGCATTCTATGCAGTAGGGTAAAAAAACTTTCCACATGCAGCTCCTCCCCCAGACTGCCAAATACATATCTGCCCAGTCTTGATCCAGCAATGTGCACAAGAGCACTGGTTTTCTTGGATCTTTCACCTCACTGGACAGAAAGGCAACAGTGGGAGCCATTGGCTCCATCTGCTATCAATCACAACCAGTGAGCATAGAGCAGGGATGGGGTGTCAATGGACACACAGAGCCTGCTCTGTAGCACACCTGCAAGTGGATTGCCATGGGCAGCGGACCCGAGAAAGGAGGATCAGGGCTGCTCCTTGCAAAATCATTGCACAGAGCAGGTACGTATGAAATGTTGTTATTTTTTAAAAAATGCAATTAGAATCACTTTAACAAAATTCCATTGTGGGTTTAGAGGACCAACAATCCTCTTTCTTTAACCACTGAATGACAGAGACTTAAATAAATCCTAATTCCTAGCACTTACTCAGTGTATCCAGGTAAATTAAATCATAATTCTTGTGACAAATTGGGCTTTTAATTGGTGGTAAATGGTAATGGATATCTCCTGTTTTTTTTTGTTTGTATTTTAAAACTAGTAAAAAATATTTTTTTAGCTGTATATTTCTTGCTATTATCATAATCTACTGCTAAAGAACAACCCAAAAGAAATTCTCCTGCTCCTGATGATCACATTGATACCACATATAT
Source organism: Staurois parvus (assembly GCF_062004578.1). Taxonomy (NCBI): domain Eukaryota; kingdom Metazoa; phylum Chordata; class Amphibia; order Anura; family Ranidae; genus Staurois; species Staurois parvus. The sequence goes on along the minus strand of NW_028318680.1, from coordinate 2,342,728 downwards.
TTATGCTATTTGTTTTTGTACTCGTATTAGGACCCAGAAACAATATTGTGCATTTTGCTTTTATATCTTTGCTAAAGCACACTGGGGTTTATTTACTAAGGCCCCTTTCACACGGGCGTTCTGTTTTTTTCATCATTTCTATCATGGTTTTTCCATGAAAAAACAGATCAGTTCACATCAGTTTTTCATCAGTTTACCATCAGTTTTTCATCAGTTTATGCCAGTTTTTCATCAGTTTACATATGTTTTGCATCCGTTTTTTTTGTCCTCTTTCTTCTGTTCACATCCGTTTTCGTCCATTTACATCTGTTTTTCATCTGTTTACATCTGTTTTTTGTCCATTCTGTTTTTGTTAACAGAAGAAAAATAGGGTATTCTTCTTTTAAAAAAAATGGATGTTAACAGATGCGGACATTAACAGATATAAACAGATGTTCATCCATTTACATCTGCTAGTCCATAGAAATACATGGGTGTCCATTTTTCATCCGTAAATGGACAGATGAAAAACCCCCGCCCATGTGAAAGAGGCTTTAAGATGGTTCACTCAGAATCTTATGCACCTGTGCCTAGTTGCCGATCAGCTTGTTCAATTAAGCTTTAGCAATAAAAGTTGTAAGCTGATTGGTTTCTATGCAGAAATGCACAAGATTCTGAGTGAACCAGCTTTAGTAAATAAACCCCACAGACACCGACACTAACTGACACTGATACTAAATTAAAAAATATATTTTTATCCTACCTAAAATACACTGATCCTGATCCTTTGACCATGACCTTTAACCCTAATTTTGACCTTAACCCTGACCTAGATCAAGCTCTTATCTAGCTATTTTTTTCTTTAATGTGTCTTTCTTCTCTAGCATGGACAAAAAGATACAGGGGTTAATTTACTAAAGCCAAATAGACTGTGCACTTTGCACAGTGCAGTTGCTCCAGAGCTAAGTAAATGAGGTAAAGCTTCACTTTGCAAAGAATAACCAATCACATGCAAGGAAAATAAAAAAATCTAAATTTTTGCTTGCACTTGATTGGATGATGGAAGTCAGCAGAGCTTCTGCCTGTTTACTAAGCTCTGGAACAACTGCTCTTGCAGAGTGCACATTCTATTTGCCTTAATAAATCAACCCCACAATGTACCTTTTTTCTATTCAAGGTGGGATAAAAACACACTGACAAGTTGAAAAGTGAATGATTACTGCAATAGCCAATTTGGGGCTATGAAACTGTGCTGGCAGGAACTTTTTTCGATGCCTCTAGAAACTACTCATTTTCTGACTGTAATTTCTGCAGTCCAGAATCTAAAATAAAACACGTATTCCAACTGATTGCTATGAATGAGGAAACTATCTTGTTAGCACATTTTTTTATACATTAGCTACTCATTGTTTATGAGGTCCACTTGGCTCTAACAGTTTTTGAAATGAAGAAGCATAAAAACATTTTTTTTGGACTCCCACTGCAGGGTAATCGGAGTCATTAGAAAAACAGGTGAAACCTATCATCTCTGGATGAGACTGTGGAATTTGCATAACTCCCTTGTTTCCTCTTCGCTGTATAAAGATACAGGATAAGTTACACCCCGGTCATATTGATCCCAACTTTGAAATCGTGCGAATTACAGTGAAGTTGCAAGATTTCAAAGTCGGATGTCATGCTGATTTGAGGTGCAATTTGCAAGACATCTGACACAGTTGTCTATGCAAATTGCACCAAAAGTAGTGCATACACTACTTTAGAAATCGGTGCAGCTCTGACCAAGTTGGAACCGCACCGATTTGACCGCTGTAATTGTGGACAATAGGGTGCAACTTGGCAGGGGATATACAAGTCACATAATATGCACAATGCAGGCCAAGTCGTACCCAGTGTGACCGGGGACTTATGCAGATCTCTTCAGGTTCAGTTTTTACAAGCAATAAACAGAGTCACTAAAGGGGTGTGAGACCCCTATTTAACTAATGACCAAGTAAAAATAATAATTGACTGTGTATCAACTGACAGCTAGATACTGTAGAAAGAAGACATGTCCAGATCTATGTGACAATGGAAGATGTCCCAACACCCATTTGATCCGCATCTGGGCTCCTTAGTCCCAAAAGGCCCTTTTGCAACAGCACAGTCAAATGCAATGTTATGTCCACCCGTTTTTGCATATTTATACAGTCAGGTCATGCAAATCATGATTTTTTTTGTCTGCATCTGTAGTCTTTTTATATTAATAATAAAAGTACTAGTAGTAGTTGTACAAAACTTATAGTCCCCTTACACATGAAGATTTGCACAAAAAATTGGTACAGTCTAACTGCTATGTTCATTCTTTGGTTGTCCTATACTGGAAATCTCTCCAGTTGTCAGTGTCTTCAAGTAAACGTGGTGTGAGAAATATTGCTGACCTTGCCATTTAAAAATGCCAACTGCCTAGCTATCACACTGATTCAGTTGCTCTAAAAATACCAATTGCTCCTCTGTCACAGTGATCCAGTGAATCTAAAATGCTCGCTGCCTGGCTGTTGCATTGATTATTCACAAGCCCTGGGTGCAGTGATGGTGGGGTGAGGAACATGGGCCACAATAATTGGGAAAAGTTACAGGATAGCATATATTTTTCTTACTTTATAAACAACCTAGAGCTGATAGCGGACGTGGAAGTAAGGGGTAACTTAGGGAACAGTGATCACAGGGCAATTATGTTCAGTGTAAATCATAGGCAAAGCAGACACAAGGTTGGACATGTACATTAAATTTCAAGAAAGCCAACTGTACCAAATTGCATTCCACACTTCATGATATTAAAGGGGAAGATATTCTAAACATAAAAAACAGAGGAAAAGTTGAAGTGCTTTAAGAACATTTTAATAAATGCCATTAGCCAGTGTATTCCTTTTACAAAAAGTTTTATTGAATAGTAAGCAAAGATGAACAGACAGTCGAAGCAAAAATTCAATGACCAACATTTACACATTACAATAAATGAAGGGAAGCTGGTACAAGGCATGCATCGATAAAGGCAAAATCTGAAAAGTTTACATAGGTGCCCTGAGGGAAGGGATGGGGAGGGAGGTTGGGAGGGAACGGGTAACAGACCTTTGTGGGTCAATGATAATGTAAACTCCAAAGGGAAGTATTGCTACATCAACATTATAAAAAACAGGAGAGGCCCGAGAAAAGGCCGCATCGAAAAACAGTACATATTCATGACCTAGAATTGAAAAAGAAATCTAGATTGCATAAATAGCCTTGCGGATGCAGCGCAGAGAACAGCAGGCACAATCCGTACACTATGTTTAAGGACAGAGTAAACAGAAGAGTAGAAAAAGACAAATAGTAGAGAGACACGGACAACACACACAGACACACAAAAAAAACAAAAAAACAAAAAGGGGAGAGGGAGGGGCTCTGGGGGGATCACAGCAGAATCCATCCTCATATCGATAGAAGGGACTGGTCGAATCTCGAGGGCTGAGCTATATCCAGCCAGGGACGCCATATCTGCAGAAATTTTGTATGGGTATCCAACAATATGGCCGTCAGTTTTTCATTGACCATTATGAAGTTCATCCGATTTTTGACAGCCTCAAAGCTAAGGACAGGAGTCTTCCAAGCCCTCGCAATCGTCAATTTAGTTGCCATAAATAAATGTGATGCCAGCTGCCGTTCAGAGCGGAGAAGGCCCTCAAGCGGTTTAAATAGAAGCGCTTCATATGGATTACGCTTAATGTCTGTATGAAGAATAGTGCGGAGGAGGGCATATACCCTAATCCACAACCTGCTTACCTTAGGGCAAGTCCACCAAATGTGTGCCATGGTACCCAATTGTTGACATCCCCGAAAACAAACCGGGGAATAGGTAGGGATAAAACTAGCTAGACGGGCAGGCGTATAGTACCATTGGTATAGAATTTTGTAGGCATTCTCAAGAATAATAACATTCCTGAAACACTTAGATAATGTTTGATTCATGAGCTGCCAGTCTTGTTGATCCAGGGTTCCCCCTAATTCCGACTGCCAACGCTGATGGTAGGAACGAACCGGAGGGGTTCTAGAAGACATAATGGAAGAATAAATCAGGGAGATCAGACCTGGAGCATGAGGTCTATGTCTACGCTGGCTTTCAAAAGGTAATAAACGGTAAGGTCCTGGATGCGTACGTATTAGAGTATGAATAAAGTGACGAAGTTGAAGATAACCAAAATGTTCTCGGAGGGGAATGTTATACGAAGAACGCAAAGTGTCAAAGGTAATTATTCTGGTGGGGGATAGGAGTGAATGAACATCATAAAAACCATGTGTCTGCCACCAGACAAACTGCCTAGGGTTATCCCTACCTGGAGGGAATAATGGGTTATGCAATAGACGTATCAGAGGCAGATGAGGAGAGATAAGGCCAGCGGAGTATTTTACAGAATCCCAAAGACGAAACGAAAGTGTCAGCGTTGGGCTAAGGTTAGATGGACGCTGAGAATTAGGGAGCCAGGGCAAGGAGGGGAGCGGTATCGGGTGAGAGTCCATCATATCTACTACAGCCCACAGGGGGAAATGGTGAGAAGCATGAATATGAGCTAAAGGAGCAATGTTAGCCGCCAAATAGTAGGACTGGAGATTTGGAACAGATAACCCGCCCGCATTCCGCCGCGCAAATAAAATATGCTTACTAATTCTAGGTCGAGAGGAGCCCCAAATAAAGGACAAAAGTTTTCGCTGATGTATACGCAATATATGCGACGGTACTGAAACTGGCAGAACACGAAATAGGTATAGTAGTTTAGGGAGATAGGTCATACGGATTGCATTAATTCTGCCAAACCATGATAACGGGAAATGAGACCAAGAGGACAAGAGCTCAGTCAATTCATGAAAAACAGTGGGAAAGTTAGCCTGATACAGTCCATCATATGTCGGGGTAAGCTTAATTCCTAGATATAGTAAGGCAGAAAGCCATTGGAAGGGGAACGTTTGCTTCAAAGTAGTCAAAAGTGGTGGTGGGAGGGTAACTGACATAGCTCTTGATTTAGCTGGGTTGACATGTAAACCTGAGAGGGTGGCAAAGGAATCGAGAACTGCTAGCAAATTAGGCAAAGTAACCCCCGGATTCGAGATTGACAATAATATGTCATCCGCAAACAACGATAATTTATGTTGGGAGCCTGCCACATCAATTCCCTTAATATCAGGATGTATGCGGATTGCTTCTGCCAGCGGTTCCAGGGCTAAGATAAAAAGTAAAAGGGAAAGCGGGCAGCCCTGTCTAGTACCTCTAGCAACCGAGAACGTAGAAGACTCAAATCCGTAGTATCTAAGCTTCGCTTGAGGGGATGTGTATAGCGAAGAGATCCATCGTAAGAAGGAAGGGCCAAAGCCAAAACGATGGAGGACCGACAGGAGATATGGCCAGGATAAAGTGTCAAAAGCCTTGTTGATGTCTAAGGATAAGAGCATCATATCGATTTTACGAGTATGGGCCAAATGTTGCAATTGTAAAATACGTCTGATAGCATCTCCGGCCTGCCTATGGGGAACAAATCCCACCTGATCCTTTTTAATCAGACGAGAAAGGAAGGAATTCAATCGAGTAGCCAAAATCTTAGTAAGAATCTTCATATCGATATTGACAAGAGAGATAGGCCTATAATTAGCCCAGGAAGAATGATCCCTATCCGGTTTAGGGATCATAACCACATTAGCAGTTAAAGAGTCCGAGGAAAAATTCGAACCTCCCTTCACCGCATTAAATATAGCGGCAAGGTGGGGAGCGAGCACATCAGCCAATTTCTTATAATATAGTGCCGTGTATCCACCAGGACCTGGGCGTTTGCCTGTTTTCAGTTCTGGTATACATTGCAAAACCTCAGATACTTGGATATTTCGATCCATCAGATCCTTATGGGCCGACGTTAAAGTAGGTAATGACAAACTAGATAAGAAGTCAGAAATAAACTGAGGGTCAGCCCGGGTGGGATCAGAGTAAAGTTTAGCTAGTCTGTGCCGGAACTCCTCTAAAACCTTTACTGGGTTGCTCGTAAGGGTATTGTGACGAGTACGTAAAGATATCGGTTTGGGGTGTTGTGCAAAAGAACGCAATCTACGGGCCAACATAGAGTCTGGTTTGTTAGCTTTGCTATACCACTTCTGGCGAGTCCAACGTAAGGAGCGCTCAGCTTCATCTGTTAAACACAGATCCAATTCTAAGCGAGCCTGATCCAACATTCTACGATTTGACGGGGAAGGTGACTGTTTAAACTGGGTTGACGCGAAAGTTAACTGCGATTCTAACTGACATTGCTTAAGCTGTCTTTCCTTCTTTCGCCTTGAAGCTATATGGATAATATGCCCCCTAAGAACTGCCTTGTACGCTTCCCACAATGTTACTGAAGAAGAGACAGAACCTGAGTTTAACTGGAAATATTCCTGAGACTTACGATGTAACTTACGTCTGAATCTCCTTCATTGAAAGCAAGGAATCATTCATTATCCATGAAGAGAAGGTCGGCCTGCATAGGAGAGATTGACAGACTACCAAAATAGGTTCATGGTCTGACCATGGGACTGTTAGGATAGAGATAGAGCGAACCAGAGGGAGATGTTTACGTGAAACAAAGGCATGATCAATTCTAGAATGAGAATGGTGAGGGTGTGAATAATAAGTATAGTCTTTCCCCTGAGGATGAAATTCACGCCATAAATCTACCAGATCATAGGTAGTTAACGTCCGTACAAAGGACTTCGCTGAAGTGGAAGGGTCAGAGCGTTCTGTCGGATATTTATCTAGAGCAGGGTTTAACACTAAATTTGAATCCCCCGCCATCAGAAGCGTACCCCTTTGATGTGTGGTCAGGAGAGAACATAGATGTGACAGAAAAGGTCCAGGGTTGACGTTAGGAGCGTAATAAGACATTATGGTAACATCTATTCCATGGATCGTGCCCTGGAGCAGAAGGTATCTGCCACTGGGATCAACAATATGCTTCACACAGACAAATGGAGTTTTACTATGGAAGGCAACCAATACATCTCTCTGTTTAGTGGGACCAGTAGCTTGAAATATCTGAGGGTAACGTGCATCAAAATATTTTGGGGCAGAAGTAGTGGAGAAGTGGGTTTCTTGCAAACAAGCAATGTCAACTTTGCGAGCCCGAAGAAACTTAAATATCTTTACCCGTTTCTGTGGAGAGTTCATCCCCTGGACATTCAGTGATAACCAGTTCAACGACATGGATATCTAAAAGGAAGGAAGATAAAATCCACCACGATCCCCGGGAGCCCTGGAAACAAAAATTTGCAAAAACACAAGACATACATGACAAAGGACAAAGAGAAAGAAACTAAAGAAAAGAGAGGACAAGAAGACCTCTAATATACAAGCAAGATATCTGTAAATCATAGAGATTGATTCAAACAATATAGTAATCACCTGTGGGTAAAACATCCACATAAAGGCTAGGTAGCGGGTGGGACAGAAGACCAGACCGCTAGCCAGCTCGGAGGGGGACACGACCATCCACCGGAACAACTCAGCATTGATATAGAATATATAAACATTATACATACAACTAAGGCTAATACACCTGTGAATAGGCAATCCAAAACTCACAAGACAATAAAGATCTCAACCAATCAATGCAGAGAAAAGTAACATCCACTCTTGACTGGAAGAGATATGACACACGGAAATATGAAATCCCTGAACAAATCTAAATTCAAGTCCAGAAAGTGGCGGCAAAGAGAAAACAAAAAACCACATGGGACTAAGCTACATATTGGCGGCCAGCTTCTAACCATCAGGTCGCAGAGATTTCCTGAAAGCGCTGGGCCTGTAGGGATCGAAGAGCCTGTGAACCGCTTTGACTAGGAGGAGATTTACGCAAAGACTGGGAATTTTGATGACGCGTAGGTATTAAAGTCTCCTCACTCTGGGATTGTGGCAACTCCAAGTTGAGCTCCCGAAAGTGACGCGGAGATCCGCTGGCGTAGAAGCTTGAAATTGACGACCTTGAAAGGAAAATGAAAGCTTGAAAGGGAAGCCCCATCTGTACTTGATATCAGCTGATTGAAGAATCCGAAGATAAGGTCTCAGGGTGCGACGTTTGGCAATCGTGACTGGGGACAGATCCGCGAACAGATGGACAGAATGACCTTGAAACTCCAAAGCTGAACGATTCCGAGCTGCCTGTAGTAGACGTTCCTTAGTGCGATAGAAGTGAAATTTAATAATAATGTCTCTGGGAGGACCCTCCGTGGGCTTAAGTGCCAGAGCTCTATGGATACGATCAAACTCCAGACGCTCCAGAGGAATCTCAGGGGCCAGCTCCTGGAAAAGGGCAGTTGCAGTGCCCTGCAAATCGGTGATTGCCTCCGGGACTCCACGGATGCGGAGATTATCCCTGTGAGCTCTATTCTCAGCATCCTCCAACTTATCTTTCAAAGTATCCAGCTCAGCATGTAGATCCTCCACTTCTTGTTCGTGACCCTCCAGGACTGTAGTTGCCAGATCCATGCGTTGTTCCAATTGGCGGGCGCGGAGACCCAGCTCTTTTAGGCCTCTCGCCAGATCAGAAGATAATTTACGTGAGGCAACAGTAATCTCCTCTCGCACTATAGCACGAAATTTGTGTAGTAAGGCTTCGGGATGAAGTTCAAGAGGATCAACCATCCCCGACGGAAATTGCCGCTGACTATCGCCATCAGACTCAGGGTCCCCTGGAGGTTGGGTGTTATCATCAGGCTCAGGCAGGCTAGGTATCAACTTGGCAATGTGGCCCTGTAAAGGGGATTGCTGTTTGGCCCGGTGTTTAAGTTTAGTGCGGGGAGTGCAGTGCATTTCCGAAAGCGGTCCACAGATTTCCAAGTCACCCCCAGACTATTGAAGTGTAATGTTAGGGTGTAGAAGCCCAATGGCCGAGAAGAATGTCGCGGTGGCGCGGCCCAAGGAGGTCACTCTGGCATTTTCCCCCTTGGTTCATGTACGTGCCCCCCACCGGGGAGGTATTCACAGAAGGTTCAGCATAATGTTACAGTCAGTGAAATATAGATGATTATGATATATAGGCCAGGTATGCAGACTGTGTAGAGGTTAACAGAAGATATCCCAGACACCCCTGATTTATCCACTGGGGAAGGGGACTATGCAGGAGGATGCCTTCTCCCAGCCAGCACCGTTCCTGTAGCAGGTCAGACCTCCAGTATCCTGCTGGGATCCTGCAGGGACACAGCACAGTCCACCAGGCCACCAGGAGGACCCTAGGAGCCCACCCAACCTGCCCCAATAGCTGACCTGACTCCAGGGGACTCCAGGGGCTGGCGGGCAAGGCGATAGGGCGGCGATCCAGCCACGATGGCGATCCGCTCCAGCCGCGGATCTAGGAAACACCGCGGCTTCACACGCAGCGGTAGGCCTCAATCCGCCCCGCGCCCCAGATGCTCAGAGAAGGGGCAGAGCGACTCGACACCCCTCCTCAGATGTCAGATGGTGTCTGGGCAGCCTCCGTATCCTGGATGGCAACGGATGGAGGATCAGGGTGCCGGAGCTTTAGAAAGAAGCGTCTGCTCTCGGCGCCATCTTGGACACGCCCCCCTAGCCAGTGTATTCCAATGAGCAACAAATATGAAAAAAACTAAAGGTTTCAAAAGAAAGGTTAAATCTGTGTGGCTAATTTGATCCTAAAATAGCACATTCACTACTTGCCCTCTGGAAGGTTTTACCCCTTTCATGACATGGCCATTTTTTTGCTATTCAGCACTGTGCAACTTCAACTGGCAAGTCCTCAGTCATGCAACACTGTCTCCAAATGAAATGTATATCAATTTTTTTTACAAAACTAGAGCTTTCTTTCAGTGCTATTTGATCACCACTGACTTTTTATTTTTTGCTATATAAACGAAATGGGACTGAAAATGTATTCGCCAAAATGTATTCTGGTACATGTCTTTGGTAAAACAAAATCCCAATAAGTGTATAATAATTGGTTTATGTGTGAAAGTTATAGCATCTACAAACTATGGACTATAGTATATATTTGGAAATTGTTCAGTCCTTATGTACTGCCAGCCTATCTCAATTCTTGAGGCCCTTAAAATGCCAGGACAGTGAAAACACCCCCCAAATGACCCTTTTTTGAAAACTAGACAGTCTGAGATATTTAGTAAGAGGCATGGCGAGTTTTTTGAAATTGTAATTTTTTTTGTCCAAATTTTTTGGAAATGAAGAAAATAAATAAAATTTGTTTTGTTTTCACAAATTTGCTTTTTTTTTACATACTGTCACCAGTGCAGTACAATGTCATCATATGACTGGTGTGGTGGTGATCAGGCGATACTGACTGGTGATAGTGGGTTCAATTCATAAAGAGTTATTTTCCTCTTTAAAATTTTAGATAAAATACCTCCTAGTGTTTTTCATAATTTTGTTTGCAATTCACAAAAACAGTACTAAAAGCATGAGTTATTTCTTTAAAATGTGCTTTATTTATCTCATGAAACCATTCAGTATTTTATCTCATGATGTGATATCCAGTGGAATGGATACCGTGGAGAAGGATTAGAACCCCTGTCAGTTTTTATTGCTAATAAACAGGCAAAATAGTTTAAACTGTAGAAATATGCCAACTCACTAAGCCAATGCGGTCCCTCTAGCATATGTATTAATACAAAAGAAAAAAGGTGACTGGAACACCAGTCAAAGGGAAGCTGCTTTCACAGGGCACACATAGTGCATCAAAAACAATGAAGTTAAATTATGTAAATACAAAATATCTTGATAAATGTAAAAAATTTAATGAAAATAGTATCAACAATCACACACATACAGTCATGGCCGAAATTGTTGGCACCCTTGATATTTTTCCTGAAAATCAAGTATTTCACACAAAAAAGGTATTGCATTAACACATGTTTTGCTATACACATGTTTATTCCCTTTGTATGTATTGGAACAAATATAAAACAGAGGCAGAAAAGCAAATATGACATAATGTCACACAAAACCCCAAAAATGGGCTGGACAAAAGTATTGGCACCCTTAACTTAATATTTGGTTGCACACCCTTTGGAAAACATAACTGAAATCAGTCGCTTCCTATAACCATCAATAAGCTTCTGACACCTCTCACCCGGAATTTTGGACCACTCTTCCTTTGCAAACAGCTCCAGGTCTCTCTTATTGGAAGGACACCTTTTCCCAACAGCAATTTTAAGATCTCTCCACAGGTGTTCAATGGGATTTAGATCTGGGCTCATTGCTGGCCACTTCAGAACTCTCCAGCGCTTCTTTGCCATCCATTTCTGAGTGCTTTTTGACGTATGTTTGGGGTCATTGTCCTGCTGGAAGACCCAGGATCTTGGACGCAAACCCAGCTTTCTGACACTGGGCCCTACAGTGCGACCCAAAATCCTTTGGTAATCCTCAGATTTCATGATGCCTTGCACACAGTCAAGGCACCCAGTGCCAGAGGCAGCAAAACAACCCCAAAACATCATTGAACCTCCACCATATTTTACCGTAGGTACTGTGTTTTGTTCTTTGTAGGCCTCATTCCGTTTTCGGTAAACAGTAGAATGATGTGCTTTACCGAAAAGCTCTATCTTGGTCTCATCTGTCCACAAGACGTTTTCCCAGAAGGCTTTTGGCTTACTCAAGTACATTTTGGCAAACTGTAGTCTTGCTTTTTTATGTCTCTGTGTCAGCAGTGGGGTCCTCCTGGGTCTCCTGCCATAGCGTTTCATTTCATTTAAATGTCGACGGATAGTTCGCGCTGACACTGATGCTCCCTGAGCCTGCAGGACAGCTTGAATGTCTTTGGAACATGTTTGGGGCTGCTTATCCACCATCCGGACTATTCTGCGTTGCAATCTTTCATCAATTTTCCTCATCCGTCCACGACCAGGGAGATTAGCTACAGTGCCATGGGTTGCAAACTTCTTGATAATGTTGCGCACTGTGGACAAAGGCAAATCTAGTTCTCTGGAGATGGACTTGTAACCTTGAGATTGTTGATATTTTGCCACAATTTTGGTTCTCAGGTCCTCAGACAGTTCTCGTCTCCTCTTTCTGTTGTCCATGCTTAGTGTGGCACAGACAGACACACAATGCAAAGGTTAAGTGAACGTCTCTCCTTTTTATCTGCTTTCAGGTGTGATTTCTATATTGCCCACACCTGTTACTTGCCCCAGGTGAGTTTACAGGAGCATCACATGCTTGTAACATTCTTATTTATCCGCAGTTGTGAAAGGGTGCCAATACTTTTGTCCAGCCCATTTTTGGAGGTTTGTGTGACATTATGTCGAATTTGCTTTCTTTCCTCCCTTTTTTTGTTTTGTCCCAATACACACAAAGGGAATAAACATGTGTATAGCAAAACATGTGTTAATGCAATACGTTTCGTGAGAAATACATGATTTCCTGGAGAAATATCAAGGGTGCCAACAATTTCGGCCATGACTGTATATAAATACCCTTATTCTACCAATAAAAAGATGACATTGGGAGATTTACCTTCACTTCCTGGGGACAATTCACAAAATGGTATCTTACTGCATCCAAGTATGAGGTAAGATACTGCACTGCGTTTTTAAAAAAAAAATGTTGGCATTCACTCAAAAACACTACTAAAATATGCATTAGTCACAGCTGGAATCACAGCTGTTATGAATAAAATTCATTCATAACAGCTTTGTTGACATTGTGATTATGCGATTACATAGCGATCAAACACCCCTAAGTCTTGGAGTAAGATTTATTTGGCGCAAAGCAAGTGACAAAATCACACATCACCTTATATAAGTAATACTGAACACACATGATGAGTGTGTTATTATACAGTAAAAAACAATCCAATAATTCTATGTCAGGGGAGAGATCAGGCAAGGCTGGGTCAGATGGGAGGTGTAAGAAGTGGGTAATTTGTTTTAGGAAGGGGGCCAGAAAGGAGATCAGGTACATGAGAAGCAGGTAGAGGCAGTCGGTTCATGGTAACAGTTACAAGCTGTAGGAATAAGATGACAGGTGCATGACAGCTGGATCAGAGTAGAAGGTACAAGGCAAACTGGATCAGGATAACAGGTACAAAGCAGAGGTACAATAGCAGAATCACCAAGTACAAAGCAGCAAGATCAGGCAGTATAAGGCACACAGGACAAAACGCTGTAGCACTGTGGAAACCTAGAGGGGGGGTTAAATACCCTGTTGGCTACTGGCTAATGACACCCACTGGTGGACATTGCGACTACACCTCTCAGGTGCAGGAACCATAGTGCCACCCACAGGGGCAGACTGACAAGTTATGGGGCCATCGGGCAATAGGGGATCATGGGGCCCCTGTGTCCTCGCCCTCAGTCAAACCACACCCAAAAAAGCCTATGAAAGGTAGCAGGGGCATCTCATGGGGCCCCTTACTGACCCCGGGCCCTCGGGCAGTGCCCGAGTTTCCGAATGGTCAGTCCGCCCCTGGCCACCCAGTACTGGGATAAGGTCATCCCACACCCAGGATGCCAAACTGTTCCCCCATTCATGATATAAAAGCTTAGGGGATTTGAGTAGGGGGTGCGCAACCAACACCTCCTCCTGGCTCGTTCCCAGCGCTGGGCTGACAGTAGTAGTAGTGGTGCTACTACCACTACTCTTGGCAGCCTTGCAACAGAAGGAACTCAGCACAGGGTGCCCCATCCCTGCAATAAACTATTTTGCCCCTTCTGCCCACCCCTTGTCCTGGCCAGGTGATCCAGTTCTTAACAATGATATATACAGCCCAGGGTTCAGGAGCAGAATGTACAACATAGTGTATACATTGAAAGAGACAAGAGTATAATGTAAAACATAGTAAATGCAATGCAGATGTCAGGGGTATAATTAACAACATTGCACAAGCAGTGCTGGAGTCAGGAGTATAATATATAACATAGCCTGTTCAGGGGACAGGAATATATGTGCAACATGGCAAATGCAAACTAAGGTCAGGAATGTAACATACAGTTGTGACCAAAATTATTCAACCCCCAATGCTGTAAAGGGGTTTAGGGACTATAGTGTACATTTGGAATTGTATTCAGAATCAAATCCTACAAGGACGTTGTAACTACCCAAATGCAACTAAAATGACATCAATTGTTTATGTAATACAGTAGTAAATGGTTCTTATGTGGTTTCTTCATTGCCACAATTATTCAACCCCTTAAAGACTACCACTCTGAAGAACAGAGGTTCATACAGGTGCTTTCCATCAGGTATTGAAAACACCTGTGGATGTCACCGAGCAGCAATCAAGCATAATAAGCACCAATTAGGCAGCTTTAAAATGACTGTGATACTCAGCTCCTTCTAGACATTTACTGGTGTGGTTACAAACATGGTGAAGGCAAGAGAATGGTCCAGGAAGACAAGAGAAGAGGTGATTTCTCTTCACAGGAAGGGCAATGGCTATAAGAAGATTGCAAAGATGTTAAACATACCAAGAGACACCTTAGGAAGCATCATTCGCAAATTCAAGGCAAAGGGCACTGTTGAAACGCTACCTGGTCGTGGCAGAAAGAAGATGCTGACTTCGACTGCTGTGCGCTACCTGAAGCGTAGAGTGGAGAGAAGTCCCCGTGTGACTGCTGAGGAACTGAGAAAAGATTTGTCAGATGTGGGTACAGAAGTTTCAGCCCAGACAATAAGACGCACACTGCGTAATGAAGGCCTCCGTGCCAGAACTCCCAGGCGTACCCCCTTGCTGTCTCCAAAGAATAAGAAGAGTCGACTGCAGTATGCCAAAAGCCATGTGGACAAACCACAAAAGTTGTGGGATAGTGTTCTGTGGACTGATGAAACAAAATTAGAACTGTTTGGGCCCATGGATCAACGCTATGTTTGGAGGAGGAAGAACAAGGCCTATGATGAAAAGAACACCTTGCCTACTGTGAAGCATGGTGGAGGGTCAATCATGCTTTGGGGCTGTTTTGCTTCTGCAGGTACAGGGAAGCTTCAGCGTGTGCAAGGTACCATGAATTCTCTTCAGTACCAGGAGATATTGGATGGAAACGTGATGCAGTCCGTCACACACCTGAGGCTTGGGAGACGTTGGACCTTTCAACAGGACAATGATCCCAAGCATACCTCCAAGTCCACTAGAGCATGGTTGCAGAGGAAAGGCTGGAACATTTTGGAGTGGCCATCGCAGTCACCAGACTTAAATCCGATTGAGAACCTCTGGTGGGACTTAAAGAAAGCAGTTGCAGTGCGCAAGCCTAAGAATGTGACTGAACTGGAGGCCTTTGCCCATGAAGAATGGGCGAAGATACCCGTAGATCGCTGCAAGACACTTGTGTCAAGCTATGCTTCACGTTTAAAAGCTGTTATAACTGTAAAAGGATGCTGTACTAAGTACTAAGATTGAATGTCACTTGGGGGTTGAATAAAACTGATAATGCTGTGAGCACAGAAAAGACATTTGTGGTTATTTCATTATAACTGTTATGTTATATTTGTCTGACCTACAAGTGCCTCTTTAATGTAAATGTAAGCAAGATGACTGAATGATCAAAAGCAATGTCAAACTGGCCAAAACACTCAATTTCAGTGGGGGTTGAATAATTTTGGTCACAACTGTACAACATAGTGTATACAATGCAGGGACTAGGAGTATAATGAACAGCACAGTAACATTGCAGGGGTCAGGACTTTGTAAAATAAAATTCTATATACAGATAAATATTTTGTCCCTTACTGCTAGTCAGTGTGGAAAAATATGGTGTGAGAAAGTTGAATATACGATTCCCTCACCTCCATCCTAAAATATGCCTGTGTGGCTGCACAGTGTGGACAGTGTGGATAATAAAACAATTAGGAGTTCCCTAGAGGAATACAAAAAGAGTCTGACATTGCACACATTTTACAAACATTATGGATATTATTTATGACTTTTGTGTGAATAATAAGATATTTCCAAAGCAATTTTTATAGCTAGCCCCTTAAGATTAAAAATAGATCCCCTGTCCTGCCAAACATGCTTTTCTGTGTGTCAGAGATGTGCACATCTCAGGACTGGATGGACAGAAATATAATTCTTTTGGCAAGTAAAACAACTTCCTTATATATCTTTCATTTTTGTATTTAACTGTGTGTCTGAAATTCAGCTTTAAGTTCAAGGCAAAAGATGAATGATAGTTTTTGGTCAATTATTTGCAAGTTTTTAAATTGATGGAGTATATCTTGGTGACACAGAGAACTATGGGTTTTCTAAAAAGAGAGCACAGCAGAAGCTTGCCTTTGGAGTATATTTCTCAGTCTCACCATGAGACATGCCAATGTGAAAAGAGCAGGCAGGGGTATGACTCACTACTCTGACTCATTCAGTTGTGTGTTGAGAGTGAGAAAAAAAGCTTTGGATAGAATGGAAAAGGGTTAGAGTCTTATTCAGGTTCATATTTGTATTGTACTACCTACTAGAGAGATAGGCACTTGCTTCCTGCCCTGATTAACATTCCCAACCCAAGCTAAATAACTTTGGGCTGGTTACTTGGTAAAAAAAAAAAAACTTGTCTCCATGTATTGCTTGCACACATATAGTGTGGGTTTTTTCCTGGATAAAAATTTGTATCTTGAAATTTGACCTTAGCAACTTTTGTGAAGTTAAAGAGAACTGGCCACACTTTGCAATCTACATAATCTGCTGATGTGAGATAGAAATGTGCAGAAATCTGTGCTCTCAATCAAGCTAACATGTTCATAAAACTTGTCCAAGAATGTTATGTATTATAAAGCTGTGCGCCAGTCCGTCAGTCGAAAGCTGACCATAGCCAGTGGGCTGAAAAAGAAAAAGTTAGCAGGTTCCTCCATCCATACAAACGAGGTAGATGGGGGAATCCCTTCCACCGGGGCATTGTGTTCTGACAGTGGGACCCATGGACCCCACATAACTGTTTTCGAGCATGTCCCTTTAACAGATCATCCCTGCTGAACCGGACAAATTTTGATCAGTATATTGCCAGCCTAGGAGTCAAAACATAATCTGAGTGGATTCCTCCCTCCCATTTTTACACTGCTCACAAAAATTAAAGGAACACTTTTTAATCAGAGTATAGCATCAAATCAATTAAACTGCTGGGATATTAATCTGGTCAGTTAAGTAGCAGAGGGGGTTATTAATCAGTTTCAGCTTCTTTGGTGTTAATGAAATTAATAACAGTTACACTAGATGGGCAACAATGAGATGACCCCCAAAACAGGAATAGTTTTACAGGTTGAGGCCCCTGACATTGTTTTTCCTACTCATCTTTTCTGCTTTTCACTAGTTTTGCATTTGGCTAGGGAAGTGTCACTACTGGTAGCATGAGGTGATACCTGGACCCTAGAGAGGTTGCACAAGGTTGCACAGGCAGTCCAACTCCTCCAGGATAGCACATCAATACGCACCGTTGCCAGAAGGTTTGCTGTGTCTTCCAGCACAGTCTCAAGAGCATGGAGGAGATTCCAGCAGACAGGCAGTTACTCTAGGAGAGCTGGACAGAGCTGTCTAAAGTTGTGGCTAAAGTTGGCTTTATATTAAAGTGATTGTAAAGGTCCAAGGTTTTTTACCTTCATGCATTCTATGCATGAAGGTAAAAACTTTATGTGAGCAGCAGCTCCCCAGCCCCCTCTAATACTTGGTGTGCATGAGAGTATCGGCTCTCTGGTGACTCTCTCCTCATTGGCTGAGACCACAGTGGGAGCCATTGGCGCCCACTGCTGTCTATCACAGCCAATGAGTTGATAAGGAGAGAGAGGTGGTGGGGCCGAGCTGTGTCTCTGTGTGAGAATGGACACGTAGATCAGCAGCTCGGGGACATTAGGCAGGAGGGAGGCAGGAGAGAAGGGCCAGGAGTTCCGGTGGGGGACCTGAGAAGAGGGAGATTGGGATGCTCTGTGCAAAATAGTGATGGGCCTAACACCTCCCTGTTCAGTTCATGGTCGAACATTAAAATCTAACAAAAACTCGACTCCGAACTTCGAACCAGGACAATTCACCATTATTAGGTCATGCAGTATTTTAGTAGTGAACACATTCTCTAATGTTTCAGCTGACAGTTGAATGTAAAAGAATTGCTGGCAATTAAAATTTTACAAAAAAATGGTGTGGGGTCCCCTTCCCATCCAAATCATGCCACTTCGGGTCTGATATGGATTTTGAGGGGAACCCCCATGCCAAAATGTAAAAAAAATGGCGCGGGGTCCCCCCAGATCCATACCAGACCCTTATCCAAGCATGCAGCTCAGAAGGTCAGGAAAGGGGGTGACTAGTGAGCGCCCCCCATTCCTGAACCATACCACGTCACAAGCCCTCAACATGGGGGGGTGCTCTGGGGCATGGGGGCTAACCCCCCCAAAGCACCTTGTCCTCATGTTGATCGGGACAAGGGCCTTTTCCCCACAACTGTGGCTGGTGGTTGTGGGGGTCTGCAGGCAGGGGGCTTATCGGAATATGGAAACCCCCTTTAATAAAGGGGCCCTCAGATCCCGGCCCCACCCATGTGAATGAATATAGGGTACATGGTACTGCTACTCATTCGCAAAAAAAATTGTAGTGTAAAAAATTACAGAAGACAGTCTTTAACAAGTCCTTTGTTAATTAAAATTAAAAAAAATGTCACCCAAAGTAGGTTTGTCCCCCAACATCAATCACGATGCCACCGCCGACCCGTAAAAAAAGAAGAAAAAAACACTCCACTCTCGATGCTGGCTCCCACCGTCTAACAGCTGCACCGGTCTAAGGGGCGAGGCCACCGGGTGATGCCAACCTGGTGACCCCCCCTTGTGACATCATGTGCTGTAATTGGCCAAAGCATTGCGCCTGACCTGTGCTCAGGTGCATTGCTTTGGCCAATCACAATGCACCGTCAGGGAACAGTGCATTGTGGGGCACGGTGGGCAAACTCAAACATCAAGGCCAACTTTAGTGCAAAACCACTGCATGGAGCAGGTAAGTATAATATGTTTCTTATTTTGAATGAAAATTGCCTTTAATATCACTTTATTCATTTTTTTGTTTAACCAGTGGGTTGAATGAAAGAAAAAATGACTCGATTTCCCCATCCGCATTGAATTACTCCTGCTGTGCTATTTTGTTTTGATGGAAGGGAGCCTTCCCTGCCATCCAAACACACAGATTAGAAAAAATTACATGTAATTTGTGTACAGTGTTTGATGACATTTTCCAGGTAAAGTAGCACAGTGCTGAATAGTGAAAAATGCCCTGGCCATGAAGGGGGTAAAACCTTCTTGAGGTCAAGTTAAAATAACAAGAACACGCTTATGTGGGCCATGCTGTTCTGAAATAAAAAGTAATCCAGCTTCTAAACAGAGGCAAATTAAAGCCAACTAACATGTAAACCTCTTTTCCATGTGTTTCTAAGGGCATTGATGGTGAAAAAGCACTTTTTGTAAATTTCTGCACAAAAAGCTTGGAAAATCCTGTATTAAAATAATAATAATAACAGGAATAATAACAATAAAAGAAAAAAATTACCCCCATTTTGCATCCAAAGCTGTTTACATGTTAAAGATACTACCATTACAAAATGCCTAGATTCTTTTTTAGAGTGCCAGTCCTTGTTACACAGCCCTTTGCTGAAAAAGCTGTAGAGAGTTCCTCCTTCCTTTAGCAAATGTTTCTGAAATAAAAACTGTGTGTGTTAACTTACAGCAAACAAGAACTACCCTGGAAAATGGCAGCTAGGCAATGAAAGTTTGAATCAAATTCACTTTTTTCAGCTAACACACTTATTATTTTAGACTTTTTGACAAAACCCTGGGTGAAGTCTGGTCTTGCTTATTCACCAGAATTCCAGCACTAAGGTTATTTATTGATTTATACAGGTATCCAAGACTCAAGGTCCCTCTTATTAAACAGTCGATCTTAGAAAGTTCAGGTTATATATGTGTCATTGTCTTCAATGTAGCCTTTTTTGTGATTGCTAAACTCGTTGCAAAACATTCACTTTTGTTAAGGTGTACATTTATATCTTTCTGCATTACTAAAGTGGCCATAGTTTTTGAGTCCAAGTGCTGCAGGGACTCTGACTGGCTGTCACAACAGCCGAAACAGGAAGCCCATCATTAGCAATAGGAGAGGAGAACTGTGATTGGTCAAAGAGTGGATGAGAGAGTTAAAGTGTTACTAAACCCAGGACCCTGCATTCACTATATCTGGTCTCCCACAGTACACAGAACATGGAAATACAATTATTTTAGTAAATATAAACTGCTAAATACCTTTTTTCATCAACAGTCTTGTGACTTCTATCAGTGTCCAGCTGAGCACCGGTTAATCTTGCAGGAGTTTACATTCTCCTCTGAATGTCCTATGAAGCTGCATGACCCTCTGCCTGGACAGAGCTGATTGGCCCTGTGCTGATCCCATGCAGTCTCCCAAAAAAAAAAAACTCTCTAACAATACACACCAAACTGAGCATGTACAGAGTGACTCCTACAGCTCTGTACTATCAGCAGATGGATTGGGGATGGTAAAATATGGGAAGGATCAGAGAAAACAGGAATAAACAGCCTTTTTACACAATATGGAGGATTAACCCCTTAGGTTCCACAGTGAGTATAACAAGCATGCTTTACTGTACATACAGACTGATTTTACTGTTGTGGGTTTAGTAACACTTTAAGAGCAGAGTGTTTCCATCTCAAAGCCCTTAAAAGGAAGCTTTAATGGTGTGGTGTGAATGTTGTTGTTTTTTTGTTGTTGTTTCATTTTATAAAGTTATATACGTTTAAAAGGATTTTTTATGTAAGTTTAACTAGGTTAATAAGATTTTTTTTTACGAATAAACATTTATTGCAATGCAGAGAAGACAGGATTAAACAGCCTTTTACACAATATGGAGGATTAACCCTTAGGTTCCACAGTGAGTATTAACAAGCATGCTTTACTGTACATACAGACTGATTTTACTGTTGTGGGTTTAGTAACACTTTAACCTCCCTGGCGGTATGATTATTTCAGATTTTTGGTGCTGAAAGCGGTACCAATATTTTGCATGGAAATTTGGCGTATTATATTGTAGGCCTGTAATTTTTAGGAATAACTCACTGAAATCTGTCCAAACAAGAGTCTAGTAAACATCCCGGGTAGGATAAAACTTGAAACACGAAATCATAAATTATAATTTAATATATAATCATAAAAATAATAATATATTAATAATACATTTAATTCAATAATATAATCAAACCAAAAACACTGAAATGTGAAATATAGCGCCAAGTTCGCACATCACTGAGCAAAGTCGCAAAATTGTTTTCAGTGTCTGATGACGAATTTCCCCCACAAATCATTATCACTCAATTCTGCAAGTGGTTCTAATTTACTATCGCTGTTCTCTAGCTGGTCTAAAACCGCTTTTGACCTAAAGGGACACTTTTTGGATGCCATGGACGTTTCTCAGTTTCCAGGCAGAAAGAACAGTAAAAATGCAGGCAGGGCACAGGACAAAGCACAAAGGACAAAATGTATGTGAAATGGTTTGATACAGTAATGTTTTACTATGTGATTTTA
Source organism: Staurois parvus (assembly GCF_062004578.1). Taxonomy (NCBI): domain Eukaryota; kingdom Metazoa; phylum Chordata; class Amphibia; order Anura; family Ranidae; genus Staurois; species Staurois parvus. Next base: position 2,321,216 of record NW_028318680.1, on the reverse strand, counting down.
GTGATTTTAGTGAATGTCACTTTTTGTCATTTTCAAATTTCCCACCGTTCCGTCCCTGTACGTCCCGACGCTCGCAGGGGATGGAACCCAGAAGACAGATGCAAGCATCTGCCAGATTACATTGCCGGGGACACTGCAGGAGGGACATCGCGGGAGTGCAGGACAAGGTAAGTGATCGAGAGATCGCAGAGCAGCGCCGCATGGTATTCCCGAGTGTAGCTCGGGGTTACCGCTTGTGGTACTGAAACTTTACCCCGAGCTACACTCGGGAATACCGCCAGGGGGGTTAAGAGCAGAGTGTTTCCATCTCAAAGCCCTTAAAAGGAAGCTTTAATGGTGTGGTGTGAATGTTGTTGTTTTTTTTTGTTGTTGTTTTATTTTATAAAGTTATATACTTTTAAAAGGATGTTTTATGTAAGTTTAACTAAGTTAAAAAGATTTTTTTTTACGAATAAACATTTATTGCAATGCAGAGAAGACAGGAATAAACAGCCTTTTTACACAATATGGAGGATTAACCCCTTAGGTTCCACAGTGAGTATAACAAGCATGCTTTACTGCATCTGCGTACAATATATATGTAAAGTGCTGCATAAATTGATGGCGCTATACAAGTACCTGCAATAAATAAATAAATAAATAAATCTACAGACTGATTTTACTGTTGTGGGTTTAGTAGCACTTTAAGACTGGTGCACAACGGGGAAAAGAAAAAACACTTGTGGGGACAGAAGAGCAGGCAGGTTGGGCCTACTGTGACCAGGGTCTGCTGCTCCCTGAGTGTCATCGTAAGGGTAGAAGGACTCCTGCTGTGTTGTTATTGCAGTTTCATTGTGCCCTGCTGATCTTGGTGGCTGCACCACTGTATTCACAGAGAGCAAGTAGCACTACAATTCTCAGCAGGACTAGAACTGCTTGGCTGTGCCTGGATGGACTGCAGCTGACTAAGGGCTGAGACATTGCTATTCATGGGTACTCCTGAGAGCAGAGACTGAGCTTGCTGCTTGTGAATACTTGTACCCTACACAGCATTCCTGGACACGGTACAACTGCCAATGACTGGCAAAGTCTGGAGGACCTCAGGACCTCTGGATTCTTTGTACTTTCACTGAGCGCTGCAACATAAGAGCCAAGACCCCAGTGCCCTGTTTCCATGTTTCCACAATGTTAGAAACCAATTGAAACCGGACTTCTTTGTTTTTATCTTTGAGGATATTTGAGAATCCATTACTACACATTACAAGCAGCTAGATAAGACAGGAGACAGGAGAATACATTACTACACATTACAAGCAGCTAGATAAGACAGGTGCATTTTAAAGGCTAAGTTTACCTTTAGTAAAAAAAAAACCAAAACATAATTTTTTGCAGCTAATGTGCATTTATTTTTTTTTCTAAGGAGCCTGCAGAGCATTGCGCCCTCAATCAGCAGATCATGGATGAAATGTCATGCTCCTGCAGACTCTCAAGATAGCTGTCTGCCGGTACCTCAAACAGGCAGGCACTTACTTGAGAGCAGGAAGATCAATGAAATACAAGAGCGCTTTCCAGCACCTTCATAGTTCATTGAGTACTACAAGCCATCGGCTTCAAAGGATGACGGTACTTGTAGTCTATTCCTTCACAGGAAACTGTGAATGAATGATAAGGTTGAGTGGGTGGAGCCCTGCACTGCTATACTGTTTTCAGACTGTGACAAGTTACATCCTAAAACTCTTTCACTGCTTGGAAAGAATAAGTACACACCTCAATGTATTTCTAAAGTCTAACAGTGGGGTGGGGGGGAGGGTGGGCAAGCAGTGCTGCGTATGTCTATGAACAAATACAACCCGTCTAGGGAGCATGCCCACACCAGTGCCCCCATAGCACACAGCTTACTATGGAGGCGCCTGTAAAAATAAGTGGAGAGCACTGAACAGGTAAGTATAACCTAATATTTTATTGTAAAAAAAATGGCTTTACAATCACTTTATTGTATATAATTTTGGCAAAGGTGCATTTTATGTTACAGGAGGTGACAATCAGTTCCCATCTTTGGCAAATGGTTTGGTTATGGATAATCACTGACACTTCAGCATAAACACTCTGCAGCTTCATCACTTTGCACATCATTGGACTATTTTGATTTATTTATAGTATATTTGGATATTCACATCTCATTGGACTATATGCATTTGGATCGTTAATACGTGGGACTATTTGTTATTTATTATATTTTTTGTATATGAATTTATTGATATTGATTATTTATATTGGACCATTTTGCACTTTGAATGTTTTATACTTGGGATCATTCTCATTTGTTGATATGGATTTATTGATATTGAAAATTAATTTTTTGGTTGTTTGCACTTTATATGTAGGAAACATATGAATTTATAATTGTATTATTTATGGTGGAATGAGGATGATATATTTGAAATATTTAGTGCTTCATACAAAGAATAGATTCACAGGTAATTAATTAGAGGTTTTATATAAAGACTGATCTCTAGAGAGCGCAGTTACATTTTCACAATCCTTAAAGCGGAGTTCCAGTCACACTGTGAAAAAATAAAGTCAGCAGCTGCAAAAACTGTGGCTGCTGACTTTTAAAAAACAGCCGCTCACTTGTCCTTTGATCCCACGGTGTCCTCCCCGCAGCGCGTTTTACCAGCTGTCCGGTGTTTCCTCAGAGCCAGCATCTTCAGTGTGGTCACCCGGCTGTGACAGGTTGCGGCTTCACAGCTGAGTGCCCACTGTGCATGCACAAGTAGTGCTGCACTTTCTGAATGGTCCCATAGTCTTCTGGAACCTGTCACGTGTTCCAGAAACTACGGGGAGGGAGGGGGGAGGACAACTTCCGCTTCCGATCACCTAGGTGTTTGCAGCAGAAGTAGGAGCGGGTACCTGTAAATTCTGGGTACTAGTTCCCCAAAAGTGCCAATCCTTAATGGGGAGCTGGGTACCAGTCTTTAAAGCGGAACTTCACCTTTTAGGTGGAGCTCCGCTTTAATTTTAGACTGTACGTCTTTTAGTAACTGCAGCCCAAATTCGATCTAGATTTGATCTGGCTTGTGCAGATACCTATTAAGAACTGTTTTGACAACATATTTAAAAGATCAGCATACTAAAATCTGATTATATTTAGGCAAAAAAGAGGTTTGTTCAGATATATTGGGGTCGATTTGTCAAAGACAAATAGGTTGTTCATTTTACAAGCGAAATTTTTCTTTGCTTAGTGCAGTGGTTCTCAACCTTCCTAATGCCGTGACCCTTTAATACAGTTCCTCATGTTGTGGTGACCCCCAACCATAAAATTATTTACCCAGTAATTATAATTCATGAGTGTCGTTTTACCTCCAATACTGCTGCTTTCAACACAGCAGCTGCTTTCTACACAGTAGCTGCTCTTTACACATCAGAAATATGTGTTTTCTGATGGTCTTAGGGGACCCCTGTGAAAGGGTCGTTCGACCCCCAAAGGGGTCGCGACCCACAGGTTGAGAACCACTGGCTTAGTGAATGCGATGAAAATTTACTTTGCATAAAATACCCGGACAAATGCAAGGGAAAAAAAATAGCTTTTTTGCTGGCATATGATATATAAGTAGGCAGAGCTTCACCTTATTCACTAAGCTAAGGGAAAATTCCCTTGCAAAGTTAAGATTCTCCTGCAAAGTGAACAACCTATTTGCCCTTGGTAAATCAACCCCATTATATTGCTGTTTTTTTTTTTTTTGTATTAACAATTTTTATTGGTTTTCAAATAAGTAAATTATAAACAGAACAGAGAGAAACATCGATGGCATAACTACATATAATCATGTCCAATAGAATCATACAAAGTCATACAAAATCAGTGCAGAAACAATCAGGATCTTAGATTCGAGCCGGCAAAGAGGAAATGAAGGAATCCCACGGGAGCCAAATCAACTCAAATACAGCAGACAAACAATTATGTAAAGCAGTCAAATACTCCATCCGTCTTACTTCAGCAATAAGTTTGTACAAAGTCAGCAGTGTGGGGGGAGTAGAAGATAACCAACCCATAGGAATACTTCTCCTGGCCGCGGTCAACACGTGAGCAGCAAGTTTTCTGGTTGGATTAGATAGACCCGGGAATGGCAAGCCCAGCAAAAAATGCAGAGGGTCAAAAGGGAGCGAGGCATGCAGCATTGATTGCAACAAGGAACGGACATCCTCCCAAAAAGGAACAATAGATTTACAAGTCCAAAAAATATGATAGAGAGAACCTGAATCCTTACCACAGCGCCAGCAGACAGGAGAAGCACTCGGGTTGAAAGCATGAAGAACCTCAGGTGTTTTGTACCATAACATCATAATCTTATAAATGTTTTCCTTAAAAACCACACAAACAGAAGATTTAGATGCATTTACCCAAATATTCTTCCACGTCAGTAAATCAATATCACGTTGTACAAACTGAGACCACCTACGCATGTAAAGGTGAGTTTCATTAGATAAAGGGGATGCAGCCATAAGAATTTTATAAGTATTGGAGATAATACCCCTTTGGTGGGGGCTCTGCATACATAAACGTTCGAAGGGTGTAGGCTTCCCCAGGATCAATGAGGGTGATAGAGTAGAGAAAAAATGGCGTATTTGGAAATATATATATAGGTGATGAGGAGGTAAAGAAGCTTTTTTCTGGAGATCCGGGAATGAATGTAATTTACGAGTCACCGGATGTACCAAGTGACGCAATTGAAAAAGGTTAGATACCACCCAAAGAGACATCCGAGATATGGCCATATTGTCTGGCAGGTTAGGGTTGTAGAGGATATTTGTCAAAGGGGAGCATTCAGAGGCTAGAGTAAATTGAGTCTTACATTTCTGCCATACCGTCAATGAAAATTGCATGGGACCAAGGAATAGATGGCGGAAGGAAGAGATATCCACTGCCGCGGTGGACCAAAGAAGGGAACATGGATGAACTGGGGATAGTTGTAAAGATTCAATCTCAGTCCATGTGTTGGGAGGGTGTTGCGTGGACCATGACAGAAGAAAACTAAGGTGAGTTGCATAATAATACTTGATTATATCCGGCGCTCCCAGACCTCCCCTAGAACGCGGAGAAAGCAGAACAGAACGTGCAATCCTGTGCCGCATATTGTGCCAGATAAAGTGTAGGAAAGATTTCTGAAGCGAGTGAAGCTTGGACATAGGACGGGAACGGGGAGATTTGCAAACAAGTACAAGAGTTTGGGTAACACGGCCATTTTTAGAACGTTAATGCGACCGAGAAAAGAGATGGGCAAGGCATCCCAACGTTTCAGAGAGCGAGAGATTGCTATAAACAAAGGGGGGAAATTGGCCTCGTATATGGATTGGTAAGAGAGAGAAATATTAGTACCTAAATATTTTAAAGAGTGTGTGCACCACCGGTAGGGAAAGGCTTCCTGAAGCGAGGACAAAACGATAGGTGGGATATGTATTGGGAGTGCCTCAGTTTTGGACGTATTGACTTTGTAACCTGAAATAGCCCCAAATTGTTTCAAGGACTTATGCAAAATCGGTAAAGAAGTATGGGGACTCGTAAGCGTGAGAAGAATGTCATCTGCAAATAACGATAATTTGTACTCATGGGAATGTGACTGTATCCCGCGAATATCCGGGTTCGACCTAATAGCGATGGCTAGAGGTTCCAGACAAAGAATAAACAGTAAAGGAGAGAGTGGGCAGCCCTGACGCGTTCCGTTTGACATCTGAAAGGGAGGCGAGAGAAAAGAAGCTAATCTGACCTGTGAAAGGGGGAATGAATAGAGGGCCTTCAAAGCTGCTACAAATGGACCTTTGAAACCAAATCTCTCCAAGACCATGAACATATAAGGCCAGCTTAAACGGTCGAAAGCTTTTTGAGCGTCCAAGCTTAATAACACTGTAGGGGTAGAGGACCTGTTAACCAGATCAACCAGATCAATAGTTCTCCTAGTGTTATCTGCGGCATGTCTGGCAGGTACAAAGCCCACTTGATCCCTATGTATGATCTTGGAGATGATTCCGGACAATCGGTTGGCTAAAATTTTGGTAAAAATCTTATAATCGGAATTGAGTAGGGCAATGGGGCGGTAGTTGTCCACGATAGAATGGTCCTTATCGGGTTTAGGGATGACCGAGATATATGCACGGGAGAATTCAGTCTGAGGTATAATTCCCTTAAAAAGATCGTGATATAGAGAGAGGAGATGCGGTGCCAGAATACCAATAAATGTTTTATAGTAGGAGTAGGGCAATCCGTCCGGTCCCGGAGCTTTACGAGAAGGGAGAAGTTTGATTGTGTCCAGTAATTCCTCTAGGGTAATGTCAGCATTAAGGGTGGCAGTGTCCGAAGGTGAAATACTCGGGAGTGACAATGTATCAAAAAAATTATCAAATAATGACTGTGTGAGGGGTGGGTGCAGGTCCGGGGTTAAACAGTTATACAATTTCCCGTAAAATGAGCCAAAAAGAGTTGCCATAGCCCGAGGATCGTAAGTGGGGCTTCCATCTGGCTGTATTAGTAAGTCAGGCATCGTGGAAGGGGACTGAGCTTTGAGACGATTGACTAACATACGATGGGGCTTATTGGAAAATTCATAGAATTTCTGCTTGACCCAAAGGAGGGATTGAGCAGTCCTACTGGAGTCAAGAGCTTTAACCTGATCCCGTAGAGAAATTACCCTCTGGAGCCCAGGAATAAATGGCTTAGCCAATAACCGACCTTCCGCCCAAGATAGCTGTTGTATGAGGGAAGCCCTAGCACTCGCCGAGGACTTTTTTAAACGAGAACCCATAGAAATACAGAGCCCTCGAAAAACCGCCTTGTGAGCCTCCCATAGAGTTGAGGAGGAGTTTACGGAACCAACATTATGGGTGAAATAAGTATCAAGTCCCTGCGATAATTCATCTCTAAGATGGTCTGTCGAAAGAAAGGTCTCATTAAGGCGCCAATGACAAGGTTTGGATATAAGAGGGGGGAAAAAAAGGTTTAAAGTCAAAGAGGCATGGTCGGACCAAGTAATGGGATTAATATCAGAAGATACCAGAAGTGGAAGCAATGGAGCAGAAACAAAAAAATGGTCTAGGCGAGAATAACTACGGTGAGGGGTAGAGTAAAAAGTGAACTGTTTATGGAGAGCATGTTTAATCCGCCATGCGTCAAAGAGACGATGCTCCCTAATTAATCTACGAAAGGATTTTGAAGAGGAGCATTGCCGCTTCGAGGGAGAGGACTCAAAAAGAACCTTCCTGTCTTTATGGGGGGAAAGAATCAGATTAAAATCTCCCCCAACTATCACCTGCGAAGTGGAAAAGGAATCCAGTTCGGCGAGTGTTTGGGATAGAAATTGCAATTGGCCTGTGTTAGGGGCGTATAAATTCAGCAGAACTATGGGAGTCTCACCAAACATACACTCCAGAAGAATGAAACGACCCTGTCGGTCAACTTTGGAGGAAACAACCCGAAGGGAGCAATGTGACCCAATCAAAATTGCCGCTCCGGCCTTCCCAGAAGGATCAAAAGCCGAGTAGGCACGGGGAAAAAATCTCGAGGCAAAACGAAAGGAGCCTGTAGATTTGAAATGGGTCTCTTGGACAAAAATGATATCTGCTCCTGAGGATCGAAATTCCTTCAAAGCCATCCACCTTTTTTGAATAGAGTTGAGGCCCTTAACATTGTATGACAGAAACCTCAAAGCCATTATAGAATAACAGTGGCTGGGCTACATGTATTAGCATGACAAATGGAAAATTACCATCGATGTAGTAAAAAGAAAAAAAACAGAAAACAGAAAACATAACACAACAGAAAAAAATACACAATGAAGAGCAGGTATCCGCAAGGATATAAACTTGGGAACGTCAACTAAGCCCAAGTCGTCTAGGCCATTGGCTAGACAGTATCGAGGGCAGCACGACATCCGACACTTCTGGGAGGACGTCAAACCCGGCCAGAGAAAACAAGAACAAAATAAAATGCACCCAGCAAGGCTATGGCCGAACAAAACACCCGATTCGGCACAAAAGGTCACCCCTGAAAATCATCAGGCAGGAGGGTCGCTTGATCGGGGAGGGCGTGGACGTTGCGGTGTGTGTCTCCTCCGACCTCCGCGGACTGGTGTCCATATCTTGGAAGGGGTGGCAGAAGGACGGGATGGAGTAGGCGGCGGCGAGGACATATCATCAGGTAGAGGTGGAAGTCCCAACTGCTTAAGGAAAGAATCCGCCTCTTGAAGATCACGGAGGACAACATGGGTGTTGTCCCTAACAACCACCAGCTTAAAGGGGAACCCCCAACGATACAGGACACGATGATGTTGAAGATGTGTGGTGATCGGCTTAAAAGCCCGTCGCTTAGCAAGAGTAATCGGAGAAAGATCACAGAAGGGTTGGAGTTTATCACCTTTAAACTCCAAAGAAGATTTGTGGCGGGCTGCTGATAGTAAGGCTTCTTTACTTTGAAATTAGTGGAAGCGGACTATAACGTCACGTGGACTGGTTCCCTCAATCGGTTTAGGGCCCAGAGAGTGATGGGCCCTATCCATCCGCCAATCTGCTTCTGGGACCATGGGGGCAGTAGCGATGAAGAAGGACAGTAGATGGCAGTGCAATTGAGCATCAGCAACAGATTCGGACAAACCACGTATACGGATATTTTGGCGCTGTTCCCTGTTTTCCAGGTCCTCTTGCTGGAGCTGCATTTGGGACATGGAATGTTTCAGATAGGCATTATCTTCCTCCAAAACGTGAACGTATTGCACCAAATCATCAAACTTACTTTCCAGCTTATCCGTGCGGTCCCCAATCTGGGCTATTTCCCCTCTGAGCTCATTAGCCAATTTTCCCACTTCAGCGGCTATAGAGGCGGTAATGTTTCGTAAAAAAATTTGCAGCTTGTTGTCTAACGCAGAGATTGTGAGCAGAGGAGACGACTTTGTCTGCTGAAGATTCAGACCAGGGGCTGGGAGACCCCCTGGAGTAGGGTTGTCCATAGCCTTTCCTGCTGTCAATTGGGGGTCATGATCCCCCATGTGTGGAAGGATCGGAGCAGAGGTTTGCAGCTGTGCTGGGATTATACAGGGTGCAGTACCCTCCGCGGCCGCTAGAGGTCCGGGATCGTTCCTCGGACCTCTATCCTCACTAGAGGCCGGGGATTGCGGCCTATATAGGAAGCGCCGCAGAGGCGAGGGCCGCGGGTCCTGAGGCTGCGGGGAGGGGGGCTTCCAGCGCCCTATCTTCCCCATAGAAGCCTCTCCCTGGTGCTGGGCCGGGTGCTTGGTGAAACGTGACTCACTCGAGGAAGAAGATCAGCTGTAGTGCGGAGCGGGTGAGTCACTCCTGGCCGGGGATGAGCGGAGCTCAGCAGAACACGTCTGCCATCATCCCTGGCCGCGCATGCGCCCTCTATATTGCTGTTTTAAGCTCAGAGCTAACATTGATTTATACAAATAGGGGTCTATTTAAAAAAAAAACACAAAAAACAAAAATAAAAACATTATTTGGATGTATGTCCTAAGCTTTGGGCTTAGAACAGTGGGGTTGACATGCTAAAGACATAAATCAGCACACAGTTACTTTCCAATGATCATTGCCATGGCTGCAAAGCACCATTTAGTGCTTTTTTCATTTACATATATTACATTTATTGCTAATAATTGGGGCTATTTTACACAGCAGATTACAAAAGACCATCAGTAAGCCATCAAGTTTTTGCGACTGAAGTGTTTTATGCACTAATATTCTTTCAATGGTCATATCTGTGCTGACAGCCTGTGCTGTGGTCTTATGGGTAAACCTCATGAAATTCTATATGGATTACAAAAAAAAAAAGTTAAATCCCCGGATACTAAGAGATTAAAGCTCTCAAAGCTGTCTACAGTCTGTTGATACTGGATCTTTCCTTTTTTTTAATCCAAATGTATATTTTTCTGAAAATACTCTAGGGGTTTAAATGTACAGGAATCATATATTTTGGTGGGTGCTAGTTAAAAGCAAGTAGATGAAAAAAAAATATGCCTGAAACATTTAAACGAGAACTCAGTGAAGTGCAGATTGTAAATGGCCCTCATTTCTGTGCACTCATTTCACAAATCCATTACCTTAACTTTAGCAGCTGCAGATCTGTTCATTTTCTAGATTTTTCCATCGCCCACTTGATAATTCAGGTAATAATTGATGGAGATATGGGTTTTCATGCAATATCTCTAACTGAGCCAGGCTCTAGTGCTAACATTTTTCTTGCATGATGGAAGATGTACAGTCAAGCAGACCAACATTAATTCTATGCTTTTTGTACCATTTAGTATCAGAAGCTCTGCACTGTTAATGATGCTATCCATCTCACATTAGCAATTATCCAGCATTTCTTCTCTGCAAGTCACTTTATAGATTGAGAAAGACTCATGTTGATGATGGTCAATGGATTGAATTTACACTACTAATACAATACCAATGGGTTAATGCATTGTTGAGACAATATACACTGTGGCCACAAGTACTGGTGATCAGTACTTTCTCACTGTAACCCCCCCAGCATTGGTGGTCAGTGGCTGGCTGCATAAATACCCAATTCCCCAGCATTAGTAGTCAGTTGCTGGCTGTAATAATAACTCATTCAGCATTGGTTGTCAGTAGTCTCATATGGAAGAAAAACATATTTGAAATATATTTTTAAAATATGATTTCCGAATATATCAACATATATTTGAAATACTACAATTTTTGCCATATTCAATATAATTCAAAATATATTTTAATAAATATATATATATATATACAGTGGGGATTGAAAGTTTGGGCACTCCAGCTAAAAATTTGTATTAATGTGCATAAAGAAGCCAAGGAAAGATGGAAAAATCTCCAAAAGGCATCAAATTACAGATTAGACATTCTTATAATATGTCAACAAAAGTTAGATTTTATTTCCATCATTTACACTTTCAAAATAACAGAAAACAAAAAAATGGCGTCTGCAAAAGTTTGGGCACCCTGCAGAATTTATAGCATGCACTGCCCCCTTTGCCAAGCTGAGACCTGCCAGTGTCATGGATTGTTCTCAATCATCGTCTGGGAAGACCAGGTGATGTCAATCTCAAAGGTTTTAAATGCCCAGACTCATCTGACCTTGCCCCAACAATCAGCACCATGGGTTCTTCTAAGCATTTGTCTAGAAAACTGAAACTGAAAATAGTTGACGCTCACAAAGCTGGAGAAGGCTATAAGAAGATAGCAAAGCGTTTTCAGATGTCAATATCCTCTGTTCGGAATGTAATTAAGAAATGGCAGTCATCAGGAACAGTGGAAGTTAAAGCAAGATCTGGAAGACCAAGAAAAACATCAGACAGAACAGCTCGCAGGATTGTGAGAAAAACAATTCAAAACCCACGTTTGACTGCACGATCCCTCCAGAAAGATCTGGCAGACACTGGAGTTGTGGTACACTATTCCACTATAAAGAGATACTTGTACAAATATGATCTTTATGGAAGAGTCATCAGAAGAAAACCTCTTCTACGTCCTCACCACAAAAATCATCGTTTGAAGTTTGCAAATGAACATATAGACAAGCCTGATGCATTTTGGAAACAAGTTCTGTGGACTGATGAGGTTAAAATTGAACTTTTTGGCCGGAATGAGCAAAGGTACGTTTGGAGAAGAAGGGGCACAGAATTTAATGAAAAGAACCTCTGTCCAACTGTTAAGCATGGGGTTGGATCAATCATGCTTTGGGGTTGTGTTGCATCCAGTGGTACAGGGAACATCTCAGGAGTAGAAGGAAAAATGGATTCAATAAAATTTCAGCAAATTTTGGATGGTAACTTGATGCCATCTGTGAAAAAGCTGAAGTTAAAGAGAGGATGGCTTCTACAAATGGATAATGATCCTAAACACACCTCGAAATCCACGGGGGATTACATCAAGAGGCGTAAACGGAAGATTTTGCCATGGCCTTCACAATCTCCTGACCTCAAAATAATTGAAAATCTATGGATAGACCTTGAAAGAGCAGTGCGTGACAGACAGCCCAGAAATCTCAAAGAACTGGAAGACTTTTGTAAGGAAGAATGGGCAAAGATACCTCAAACAAGAATTGAAAGACTCTTGGCTGGCTACAAAAAGCGTTTACAAGCTGTGATACTTGCCAAAGGGGGCAGTACAAGATATTAACTCTGCAGGGTGCCCAAACTTTTGCAGACGCCATTTTTTTGTTTTCTGTTATTTTGAAAGTGTAAATGATGGAAATAAAATCTAACTTTTGTTGACATATTATAAGAATGTCTAATCTGTAATTTGATGCCTTTTGGAGATTTTTCCATCTTTCCTTGGCTTCTTTATGCACGTTAATACAAATTTTTAGCTGGGGTGCCCAAACTTTCGATCCCCACTGTATATATATATATATACTGTATGTTGAAATGTGTTTTTATTACGAAGTATATGAAAAAATATTTTTAAAAATACATTTCAAATATACTGTATGTCTTTAAAAATACAAGTCTACATTTTTGGAATGCATTTACAAATACTGTATATGTAAAAATATATGTTAAAATTATTTTTTTATATGTTAAAAAAAATCTTTAAATTCTATTTTTTTAAAATATATTCTTCTGATTTTTTTTAAACATATAAAAAAGTAATTTTAACATATATTTGTAAATGCATTCTAAAAATGTAGCTTTATATTTTTAAAGACATACAGTATATTTGAAAATGTATTTTTAAAAATATTTTTCATATATTTTGTAATAAAAACGCATTTCAACATACAATATATATATATATATATATATATATATATATATTGAAATATATTGAATATGGACAAAATTGTAGTATTTCAAATATATGTCAATATATCAGTATATTTGAGAAGAATATTTGTAAAATATATTAGAAATATATTTTTCTTCCATGTGGGGTGGCAAGCTGTAAAAATACCCCCCCCCCCCCCACAGCATTGGTGGTAATTGTCTGGTTGCAAAAGTTCCCCCCAGAATCGATGTTCAGAGTCTGGATTTCATATTCTACCTGCCAATCAGGACTATACCTCCCCCGTCGGGCAGAGGTCACACCATCTCACATCGATGGTGCGAGGACATTCAGCGGCAGGGAGAGCGGACTGTGCGAGGCAGCAGGTGAGGCCACCGTGTGTGCCATTCTACCGCTTCAGAAATATTGATAATGCTCCATGAAGTTTGTTCCTTTCCTTCATCACTGCACCATTGATGTTGCATATAAAATAACGGTTTGCTGTCCTGTGTCTCCATCTTGGCTGAAAGTGCAGAGTGGCCCTGAACACTTTTGAGCAGTCTTGAATATACAACCTCTACTCTCTGTAAACAAGCTTGTTGTGTGAAGATTCATCTTTGAGTGAGTCTAACCATTCGCAGAGTCATTTTAAGAGGAAACTTGAGGGGGAAGGGGTGGAGCCTGACCATGGAGGCGCGGGAGAGCGGAGATTAGACGCTCTCCGATAACCTTCCCCTCCTAACCTCCCTAATGTGTCCGTAACCGCTGAGCTACCGAAGACTCTCCGAGAAAGGTGGGGGATCCTGGCGGCGGTGCGGTGGCTTGTTGGGGAGTGGGAAGGCGACTATCCGCTGGAGGACTGCCGGAGGTGATCCCGGAGAGAGAGTGGGGTTGCCAGGCGACGAGGAGAGCGGAGTAACCACGTGGGCTGCCGCGGGGGACTGCTGGGAGAAGAGGAAGCCGGCTGGCGTCCTAAGAGACTGGGGGAAAAAAACGTTGCCTGTGTCCTGCCACCAAGCAGACCCCAGGAGAGGCTGTACGACACAAGAAGAAAAGGAAAAAAGGGACCCACTAGGAACCCCCACCAAGAACATGGCCGCAGGAGATCAAACAACCCAGAACGGTAAAACTCTGAAGCAGCTTCACTGAAGTGGGCGAGTGAGAACTGTTAATCTGCCTACATGATTACTATTTGGCTACTGCTATAGCCCATTTTGATAAGCACCTTGAGAAGTAAGGAGGGGGTTCCCAGAGAGGGTCTGAAGATTAGAGAAGAAAAAGAAGAGAAAGAAGTAATAGCTTAAATATAGACTAAAGAGCCTTAAAAAACCTTTAAAAACCTTACAGGTGACATGAAAAGGAAAAATAGCAAAGGTAATATGCCCAAGAATTCCCAAATTCAAACTGCAACTATAAAAAAATATACATCGCAGGGGAAACTGACTCCTATAAGATCCCAGGAAATAAGTGAAAGGAGTGACCTGGAAACAAGCTTAGATAATAGCTCAAGATCCTCCCTGGGAGCAGCCAACAATAGTCAACAAATAATTGAAGGGATAGAGCTGGGAGAAACTGAAAAAGACTTGCAAATACCGAATAAAAAGGAAATGGCGGAGATGTTTAAAAACCTGGAAAAATCTATAAAGCAAGAGATGGGGATAATGCGGAAAGAAATGGGACAACTGCTAATTAGGGTGGAAGAAACTGAGGAGACAGTTAAATACCATACCCAAATTATCCCAAAAATAGAGAAATTGATAGTGGATACTCGGAAAGAACAAAAAAGACTGCTTTATATGATGGAGGATCAAGAAAATAGAGAAAGGAGAAATAACATTAGAATAAGAGGAGTCCCAGAGTTGCTACAGGGGGAAGATTTAAAGGAGACCACATGCAAAATTTTGAACTCCATAATGGATAGACCTGGTGCGGAGACGTATAAATTGGATGGAGCTTATAGGATAGGAAAATTCCAACAAGAAAAAGGCCCAGAAAAATCAAGAGATATAATTGTCCAATTTCATAACTATGGAGATAAGGATGAGATATGGAAGAAGATTAAGGGAAGATCGAATATTAAATATGGAGGAAAAAATATTCAAATTTTTGCAGATATAGCACCTGGGACATTGAGAAGAAAAAGGTCATTGAAACCACTGTTGGAACTGTTGAAAAGACATAATGTGCAGTATAGATGGGGTCGATCAGCATGTTTAATCGGCTGGAGAAATGGAGTCACTGCATTTTTGAGAACCCCTGAAGATATGAAAGAATTTTGTAATAAATTTGAACTGCAGAGAATAGAGATCCCGGAATGGGAAGAGGTGGAGGGAGAATCATATATGTTGGGAAAAGAGGAATGGCAGCTAACTAGGAGAGAAAACAGAGAGCAGATAAATAGAGGGACACCGGGGAGGAGGGGGGGGAAGGTGAGCACCACATGGACAGAGCCGAACTCCCAGGTAGGAATCAAAAGTGGGACCTTTTCCACAAATGATTCATAGGCAAACAAAAAGCCTAATGGGGGGGGGGGAGAGGAGGGAGGAGTATCAGAGGGAGGAGGGGTAAGGGGAGGGAGAAGGGGGGGATTGAGGGGGGGGGGGAGAGGAGGGGATGAGGTGGGGGGAGGGGGGGGTGGAGGGGGGGAGGTTGGAGGGGAGGGAGAGACTTAGGGAGAGACAGGGATTTTTAAAACTGACATCTTGTATGAAAGGAGAGGTTTTGGGAGAAGGAAGAGGAAGGGAAAGGGAAAAAAAAGGATGAAGACAAATAAAATATGGAGGAAATACGCTTGGTAACCCATAATGTAAATGGATTAAATTGCCCAGGTAAAAGATTTAGACTATACAGGGAACTACAACATAGAGAGGCCTCAGTTATCTTTTTGCAGGAAACACACCTAGAGTTAAAAAAAAATATTAAGCTAAGCTCTAGACAACACCCGACATGGTATTATGCAGATTCCCCAGTTAAGAGAGCTAAAGGGGTAGCTATAGGATTTGCAAAAAACATAAGGTTTGAACTAGAAGATAGAAAGACGGACCCGGAGGGGAGGTTTCTGTTCTTGAAAGGTAAACTACAGGACATAGAATGTACGCTTGTAAACATATATTGCCCTAATAGAAAGCCAGAGAAGTTTTTGAAAGAAGCTATGAGAAGATTGATGGACTTTGGAAAGGGATATCTAATAGTGGCGGGAGACTTTAACATATGTATGGATCCACAAATAGATACAACATTCAGAGTACAGAGAGGGGAAAACAGGTCCATGGGATTATTGAAAAGGGTGATGAAAGTGTCAATTGGTGGATAGCTGGAGAGACTATGAGAGATAACATGAGAGATAGAGATTACACCTTTTTCTCTAGTGTACATAGGACATACTCTAGATTGGATTATATTATGGTAGACCATCGACTCGTTGAGGATTTGGTTAAAGTTACAATAGAAGCAATAACTTTCTCGGACCATGCACCTGTAGTATCGGAACTAAGATGGGGAGGGAAGGTATCAGGAGGCTTATCATGGAGATTGAATGAGACACTCCTCATGGATCCAGATACTGACCAGAAGATCAGAGAGGAAATAGAAAGGTTCTTTGAGGAAAATGAAACAGGGAATGTATCACTAGCTACAGTGTGGGAGGCACATAAAGTATATATAAGAGGTATCCTTATTGCGACTGGGGCAAAGAAAAAAAGGGAAAGACGAGAGAAGATCAGTGGGCTATTGAAGGAAATAGCTGAGATGGAACGCCGACATAAAAATAATATAAGGAAAGAAGTAGAGCAAAGAGTAATAAAAAAGAGGAAAGAACTAGAGAAAGTAATGGAGGAAGAAAAAATGAGAACTTTTAATAAGATCAGTGGAGAAAGATATAGATGGGGAGATAGATCAGGAAAATACTTGATGAGAGCTTTGAGGAGAAAGAAGAATAGGAACTACATAGATAAAATAAAAAACTCCAAGGGTGAGTTAGTCCATTCAACCAAAGACATTGCAAAGGTATTTAAAGATTACTATAGTAAATTATACAATATTGCCCCCAAGGATGATATAAATAAAGATAAAGTAATAAATATTGAAAAAAGAAGAGATTATTTAAGGAAGGCAGGATTACCAAAATTAAATGTAGAACTATTAAACTCCTTAGAATCTGATATTACACAAGAAGAACTACAAATAGCATTAAAAAGCTTTAAGACGGGAAAAAGCCCAGGCCCAGACGGGTATACAGTGAGGTATTATAAAAAATATGCTGATTTACTGATACCTAAGTTAAAGAGATATATGGAGGCGTTGGGGGGAGAGATGGAGATAAGACAGGAATCCCTTCTGGCACAGGTGGTTTTGATACATAAGGAAGGTAAAGACATCACCAACTGTTCAAGCTATAGACCGATATCATTATTAAACGTAGATACGAAGTTGTATGCAAAAGTATTGGCGAATAGGTTAGGAGATCTGATGCCAGACTGGATACATGGAGATCAGGTGGGTTTTGTTAGAGGAAGAGAGGGTCGGGATAATGGGTTGAGGTCCCTGATGCTTATACAGAAAAGTAAATTGGAAAAAAAACCAGTAGTGCTGCTCTCGATTGATGCGGAGAAGGCGTTTGACAGGGTCAACTGGAGTTTTATGATAGACACACTGGAGATCTTGGGATTGGGTAGTAGGATGAGAAAGTGGATTGGAAAGTTGTATGAAGGACCGTCCGCGATGGTAATGGTAAACGGAGAGAGATGAGAGACCTTTTCTATGTCAAATGGAACCAGACAGGGATGCCCACTTTCCCCACTGTTGTTTGTTCTATCATTAGAACCCCTGTTATCAACAATTAGGAAAAATATAGATATAAGGGGAATAAATGTTGGAAAGACAGAGCATAAGATAGCTGCTTTTGCGGATGATCTATTATTCTATGTTGGAAACCCGAGAATAACACTTCCTAACCTAATGAAAACACTGAAAGAATATGGGGAAATGTCAAATCTAAAAATCAACCCGAGCAAGACAGAGATATTAAATATAAATCTTCCAAAGAGTGAAAAAGAAAGTATACAGAGAGAGTTTCCCTTTATATGGAAAGATAGAGAAATAAAGTACCTGGGAGTAAAACTTACTCCCTCACAGAAAAATCTCTATAAAGCTAATTATATCCCAATGTTAAACGAAATCAGAGAGGAATTGAGGAAAATGGGTAGTGGGAATCCTTCCTGGCTGGGTCGTATTAACCTGATAAAAATGGTAATTCTCCCGAAAGTACTGTATAAATTCCAGATGATTCCTATTAATCTCCCAGAGTTGTATTTTAAGACAATTAAGCGAATGGTAACTAAATATATATGGAAAAATAAAAAACCTAGGATATCATATGATGTGTTAAGCAGAAATAAAGAAAAAGGGGGGTTGGGACTACCGGATTTTAAAAGATACCATAGGGCAGCCATTCTAGCAAGAATTTTTGACTGGACACATAACTCAAAGAGTAAACAATGGGTCACGATTGAAAACACACTTAGTAGAAAGGATCTGGGTAGGAGTGTATGGGTGTCACCACAGTATAGAGAATTAGAGGAGAGCACGAGTATATACACGAGTATTGTAATAAGGGAGTGGGATAAAATGCACAAACAGAGGAAATGGGACTTCAATTCACTGCTGATGTCACTAAGAAATTCAGAGTTTTTCCCCCCAGGTAAAGAGGAAATTTCAGGTAGATGGATTATGAAGGAAGACACTCAGCTGAGAGATGTAATGAAGGGGGTACACTTAAGAACACTGGAGGATTTGAAAAGGGAAGAGGGAAGGATTTTCACTAGGATAGATATATGGAGATACAATCAATTGAAACAATTTGTGGAGAAATTGACGAAGCCCCTTAGAACTAGGAAAGAGTGGAATGAATTTGAGAAATACTTAGAAGACAGAGGTGATGGGAAACACAGCACTGCTAAAGCATATAAAGCTCTCACGGACTTAGATAGTAAGTTTAAATTAAAATATATAGAAAAATGGGAAAAGGATCTAGGAGTGGAGTGGGAAGAGCACACACAGAGGAAAATATTTAGAATGGTACACGAAAATATTAGCATGCGTGAGGTAGAAATGAATTTTAAATGTTTGACAAGGTGGTATCTAACACCGGTGATAGAGCACAAGATGAGTGAGGAGAAGCAACCTTGGTGTTGGCGAGGGTGTGGAAGGTTGGGCACGATGTATCACATATGGTGGGAATGCTCAAAAATACAAGTATATTGGGAAAAAATTATAAATCAAATCACGAAGATCACTGGAATGGAGATAGGACTGGATCCTGAAACCTGTCTTTTTCATAACTCAAAATTACCTGGAAATAAATATAGAGAACTGAGTATATTGTGCTACTTAAATGCTGCAAAAAGTCTGATTCCTAAGTTCTGGGGTAAAGTTGAAGCACCGAGGGAAGAGGACTGGATAAATAGAGTGGACCAGATTGCTAGACTGGAAAAACTTTATTATATACAGGAAGATAGGATGGTGACATATCATATGAAATGGGAGAAATGGGAGGAGTTCAAAGGGAAGGTAAAGGAAGGTACTGAGTAAGTAAGCATAAAGAAAAGGGAAAGAGAGGACAAGAAGAAAGGAAGGAAAAAGGGGAAGTGACAGGGAGAGTGGGAAAATATAGGAATTGGCCTTTCTTTCTTTCCTTTCCTTTTCCAGGCCTCGGTTTCCAGAGGATATGAGATACAAGTAGATCAGATAGATGTCAGGGGTATGTTGAAGCGGGGTGGGAGGTGGGAGGGTTAAAAGGAAGGGAGTTATGGGGAGAAAATGATTTGAAACTAGTGTTTTATGAGATTTTGTAATGTTATATTTTACACTATGGAAATGTGTATTGTTTTACTTGAAAAATGAATAAATATTTAAATTAAAAAAAAAAAAAAAAAAGAGGAAACTTGAGGTGCTGATACCAATTGGAGGACCCAAAGGGGAACTGGTACCAGGCTGTATCCACCACTAGATGATCTGGCTGATCTGATGAGACAGTTGTGTTCTCAAATGCGTGATGTTATTGCGCATCTAGTGAATTTATATATTACCAGATACACCAGCTTTAACCTGGAAATAGGAGATTGGAGCACCCATGCTGAGATCTTTTTGTGGATCCCCAGATTCATTATTTGGACTTTCACTTATTTAGCACTTTAGCCACCTTGAGTGGTATTTTTAGATTTCTACACATTGGATCACTTATTGGACTTTTGTATTTGATTATACCACAAGCACATATATCACCATATATCTTGTTTTGTTTATGGTCACTAATAGCACTATTGGCACTTTATTATCTATATTGATTTTGAATGATTCAATATTTGCCATTTGCATTAGCACTTTATTTATTTAATTTCTGATTTTAGCGCTGCACCCATTTATTATTATTATTGACTTGAGAGGTTTTTTGGTTACCTTTTTGGTGTCTCAACAGCTTCCTTTGTAGCGCTCGCTTTGCTTTTCTTGTTTATAGCCATGATAGGCTGGTGACTATCATACTCACACCTCATATTTAGTTCCACCCATGACCTGGCGGAACAATATCCATCTAAAATGGAATTACGGGCATGATAAATGGAAATAATACCTATCACTACAGAATGGGGAAAGTTTAACCCATAATTAACAAAATGACTGCAACATCTTTGAGTTTAAACAGTACAGATTAATGTGTCATCATAATATTAGCGAATCCATCATTCATAAAAATGAGTTTTTCAGAACATGTAATTACATTTACAATAAACCAAATTAAAAAATAATAAAAATAAAAAATAATAACATTGTTATGGCTGAGTGGGAGGATAGACACATTTTTCAGGATCAGAGGTCCGAAATTTTATTTTATAGAAGATTTATAGATGATTTGATACTTATTTGGGAAGGATCAGAGGTCTCTTTGCACCAATTTATGGCTGGATTAAATGACAATAACAATCATATTAAATTGGAATATCAGTGGAGTAGCCAGTCCATCAACTTTTTGGACGTTACCATAGATAGATCATGGAATAGCTTGACCACTAAAGTGTTTTTCAAGCTTACAGATAGAAACAGTTATTTGTCCATTAGGAGTGGACATCATCCTTCATGGTTGAGAAACATTCCTCGTGGACAATTTATGCGAATTAGAAGGAATTGCACATATGAGTGTGATTATGTTTCTCAAGCTGACGTCATTAAGAAGAGATTTTTACAAAAAAGTTATACTTGTGACTTCCTTGACAAGACTCTACAGGATGTCCTAAGGATACTGAGAGAGACTTGTTTGGCCAATAATGATAAAATTATTAACATTATTAACATTCACTGCAGGAAAATCTTCCAGGTGCATGTGTTTTAAAATACAAAGACTGATTTACCATCAGTGAATGTTCGGTAAAAGTCACCTTGGCGGTTTTAGTGTTGTTTAATTGTCAGGTAATTCCATTTTATGGAGCCCAGGTAGAAGGGAACAGGACTGGGGGCATTTACCTCCTAGGCCACTTCTAATAGGATATGCTGGACTGGCAGCCATGAGTGGAGATACTTTACCATGGAGTCAATCAGAGAGCAACCTGCAGTCAGTGACACATGATCAGCATTATATAGTATCTGTTCACTGTTTAGAGCTTCATTCACAGAATCTGGCACATTGAAGTCCTCCTCCAATTTCCTTTGATATGTGATTAAATGCTAAAAGTCCCCACTGGAACCTCAATAAACCATATCCATTAGAAATATCCAACCATGACCTTGCCAACCAGTCAATGAACCAACATGGAATACTTTGCATAGCACACTTTTTTTTAAGCCCACAGAAATCTGTCCTTAGGCCAAAGACTCTCAGTGATCCCCTGAGTCTGGACACAATGGGTATAATTAAGCAGAGGACAGGCAAGGGCATGTATTCCAACAGTCTGGAGCTTAAGCACCAAGATGAAATATGCCAGGAGGTCATAGTCATATAACAAATAGGATAAAAACAGCCACATTTAGGTAGTGCAAGCAGAATCTTAGTCATGGGTTGCATCAGAGGTCATTACCACTTAATCTAGAACTGTGTGAACTGTGTATTATAGCCAAAATGTTGAACAAATGAGCAGTTGAAGGAATATCAAGTTCAGTCAAGATCAAATTTAGCACTACTTACACCTTACCAAGCTGACACAGCCAGCACTTCAGTCCAGCAACAACCACAGTTAAAACTTTTCCATCCAGATCTTTTTTATCTGTATGATGGCATATTACTCCCTTGGCAGCACAGTGATGGAAAAAAAAGTGTATGTCATCATTTTTTTATTCTTGTCTGTATCACTGCTGGGGAAATTTCTCTTTACCTCTGCCTTGAAAGCACAATGGGGAAGAGAGGAAGTTTTTCCAAAGTGGACATAATTCCAATCAAAGGAACAGGTGGATTTCTCCTTTACTTTGTATTCTGGTGAAAACTAAAATTTGTGATTTTCTGTTACATTGACAATTGTCACCAGGAAAAGTAGAGGGGAGAATTGCCTCAGCTTGACTACAAACAGCAAAAATATAAAAGAAAGGGACATTCTTCATTTTTAGCAAAATAAATAGCAAGTACCAAACTATAATATTGAAATATACTCTACCATCACATATTGCCTAGTGTCTCAGATCTCACAGGAAAGTCCTGTCCTGACAGTATTCGTGTCCCACAGGCTGTCCTGCATGATCCAAGACACTAAGCAGTGTTTCCAAAAGCAGACCGGTGCTTCTTTATTAAAGGTCAATAGCAGAAGCTGCCAGCTCCGTGTACCAGCTGCTTTTGTAACCGCCTGTCAGACCTGAGATGCTGTGGTCAACAGTTTGTGCTACAAATAATGGAGAGAGGCACTACAACAGTTAGCTCTCACTAGACAGAAGCCCCAAGGGACCTCCTGCTGGTTCAGGAAGGTAACCCCTTGATACTTAATACATTCATTTTTTACCACATGCAGGGAGTAAAGAAGTTATACACAGTGGAACTGACAACTTGGTCATCCAATTTCTTCATCTTCAGTAAACATAACTAGCAATATATCTGCTTACAAAATGGCATTGTATTCCTAAGCATGTCTGCTGTGCAAGAGTGCTCATGCAAATTGCCACACAGTAAATTTATTGCACACTTTTTGTGTGCTTAAGATTTATTTTAAATATCCCTCACCTTAGAAAATAGGTTCTACACTATACTTAAAAACACCCCCCCCCCCCTCCCGTCTTCCCTCCTTCCCTACCCCTCCCTTCTCTCTCCCCCCCCCCATTTTTTTTTCTTTCTTTCTTCCCTTTCTTTTGCTGGGACAGTGCTTTCGGCATGCTAAACTTAACATTTTCATACCTGACCTAGAATCACATTATCAATTAACGTACCTCAGTGTAATTTCTCCACATCCACCGTTCTCAAAAATGTTCTCTAATGTCAATGATTCCATGTTCTGGTCTATCATGAATCTACGCACGATATTTACAATAGGTTCTCATGACCATAGTTACTGAAAACCTCTTTATTTTTTCTCCTTCTAGATTCACATCCTCCTCTTAGTTCTCTAAGTTGTTGTTTGGGGTCTGCCCCCTCATTCTTCAGTGTTCAACTTCCATGCCAAGTTTTTTTTCTCTTTCTTTTTGTCTGACTTACTCTCGTTATAAGGCTATATGCTTCTAGCAAACTGTTGTATCGATACAACCCATGCTTTTGTCTATGTTTAAGTTTTTCGATGCTCAATAAATCTTTATTGGAAAAAAAAACAGCACACCACAATGCACAGAAAAGTTGCACCTGTGTATAGTGATGCACTAAATTGCAATGTATGCGTGTATTTGGGAGCAATTCAATGTTAATTGTACAGCAGTGCACAAATACAGTATATTACTGTGTGTTGTATATTGCACTGTTCGTTCCTATTCTATACCACCTCGTTTTGTACATGGCACTGTATGTTCCCTATTTTACATAGCCCCTGTTTGTATGCTGCACTGTATGTCTCATATTCTACACTACCTCATTTTGTACTGCATAGTACATTTCATATTTTACACTGGCTCAATCTGTCTGTTGCTCTGTACGTAACCCATTCTGTACCACTTCATTTTGTACACTATGCTGTACTTTCACTATCCTACACCTCCTCATTCTGTATGCTGTGCTGTACTGCCTCAATTTGTATTCTGCACTACACATTCCCTATTCTACACATCTCATTCTATGCACTGCCAGGGCTTCAAGGCAGAGAATTCTGAAGCACCCCGCCCCCCCAAAAAAACAAAACAAAAAAAGACAGTAAGACTGACTCTCCTTTCTTGATAAAATATTTTTATATAAATATTTTTAGATGTGTAAATAGCAATGCTGCAGACTTTGATGTAAAGGGCAACACTGTGAACTGTGATGTAAAGGGGAACTCTGATGTAAAGGGGTCTCTGGTCACCAGAGCCCCGCCCCTCCTTACACAAGGGTCCCCAGAGTTCCCCTTACATCAGAGACCGCATAATTCTTTTTTACATCAGAATCTGCAGGGTTCCCCCTCACAGTGCAAGGGAGACCTCTGAGAAGTCTGATGTAAAGGGGACCTCTGATGTAAGGGGGATACTGCAGACCGTGATGTAAAGAGGAACTCTGATGTAAGGTGGTCTGTAATCACCCATTACATCCTAATCTGCAGTGTTCCCATTTACATCAGGGTCTGCAGTGTTCCCTCTTACATCAGAGTTCTCCTTGACATCAGGCTCCGCAGAGGTCCCCTTGCACTGTGGGATGCTAGTGTGAAAGGGGCCTAATTCATCATGGTCAACATCCAGGGCATTGCATTGGGGTAAGGCACACACACATTGCTGTGTATCTCCTTTACTGTACCTTTTCTGAGAATTCTCTGCAGTCTTGATGACTGGAGGATGGATGGAGGATCCCTCACTCAGTGTACTCCTATGCCTGTGTGTTCACTTCACACTGACTACTGCGCCGATGATGTGATGTCTGCTATATGCCACCTTCCAGCCTGTTGCTGATTCCCTCTCAGCCCGAGCCCACCCTTCACTCAGCACTTCACTGAATGAGGCAGGCAGTGAAGAAGCATTTGTGAGCGATATCACTCTGCCAGCAAGGAATGTGACATGGAAATGTATAATTTTATCAGCAAATGTGGCACCAGCAGGTTCTGTAAATCTGCCTGTGAGACGTTTTAGAAACAAAAAGTCCTTTAAAGTCCTTTCATGCTACAGGTCCTGGTCTCTCTCTCTGTCTCTCTCTTCCCTATTCCACACTGACTCCTTCTGTACACTTCCTATTCATAATACCTCATTCTGTACACTGCACTGTACCTTCCTTATTCCACACTGCCTCATTCTGTACACTGCACTGTACCTTCCCTATTCCACACTGCCTCATTCTATACACTGCACTGTACCTTCCCTATTCCACACTGCCTCATTCTGTACACTGCACTGTACCTTCCATATTCCACACTGCCTCATTCTGTACACTGCACTGTACCTTCCCTATTCCACACTGCCTCATTCTATACACTACACTGTACCTTCCCTATTCCACACTGCCTCATTCTATACACTGCACTGTACCTTCCCTATTCCACACTGCCTCATTCTGTACACTACACTGTACCTTCCCTATTCCACACTGCCTCATTCTGTACACTGCACTCTACCTTCCCTATTCCACACTGCCTCATTCTGTACACTGCACTGTACCTTCCTTATTCCACACTGCCTCATTCTGTACACTGCACTGTACCTTCCCTAGTCCACACTGCCTCATTCTGTACACTGCACTGTACCTTCCCTATTCCACACTGCCTCATTCTGTACACTACACTGTACCTTCCCTATTCCACACTGCCTCATTCTGTACACTGCACTGTACCTTCCCTATTCCACACTGCCTCATTCTGTACACTGCACTGTACCTTCCCTATTCCACACTGCCTCATTCTATACACTGCACTGTACCTTCCATATTCAACACTGCCTCATTCTGTACACTGCACTGTACCTTCCCTAGTCCACACTGCCTCTCTGTGTACATTTACAATTTCATAATGCCACACTGTATCTTTCCTATTCCACACTGCCTCATTCTGTACACTGCACTGTACCTTCCCTATTTCACACTGTCTCATTCTGTACACTGCACTGTACCTTCCCTATTCCACACTGCCTCATTCTGTACACTGCACTGCATCTTCCCTATTCCACACTGCCTCATTCTGTACGCTGCACTGTACCTTCCCTAGTCCACACTGCCTCATTCTGTACGCTGCACTGTACCTTCCCTATTCCACACCGCCTCATTCTGTACACTGCACTGTATCTTCCCTAGTCCACACTGCCTCATTCTGTACACTGCACTGTACCTTCCCTAGTCCACACCGCCTCATTCTGTACACTGCACTCTACCTTCCCTATTCCACACCGCCTCATTCTGTACACTGCACTGTACCTTCCCTATTCCACACCGCCTCATTATGTACACTGCACTGTACCTTCCCTATTGCACACTGCCTCATTCTGTACACTGCACTGTACCTTTCCTATTCCACACTGCCTCATTCTGTACACTGCACTGTACCTTCCCTATTCCACACTGCCTCATTCTGTACACTGCACTGTACCTTCCCTATTCCACACTGCCTCATTCTATACACTGCACTGTACCTTCCCTATTCCACACTGCCTCATTCTGTACACTGCACTGTACCTTCCCTATTCCACACTGCCTCATTCTGTACACTGCACTGTACCTTCCTTATTCCACACTGCCTCATTCTGTACACTGCACTGTACCTTCCCTATTCCACACTGCCTCATTCTGTACACTGCACTGTACCTTCCCTAGTCCACACTGCCTCATTCTGTACACTGCACTGTACCTTCCCTATTCCACACTGCCTCATTCTGTACACTGCACTTTACCTTCCCTATTCCACACTGCCTCATTCTATACACTGCACTGTACCTTCCATATTCAACACTGCCTCATTCTGTACACTGCACTGTACCTTCCCTAGTCCACACTGCCTCATACTGTACACTGCACTGTACCTTCCCTAGTCCACACTGCCTCCCTGTGTACATTTCCAATTTCATAATGCCACACTGTATCTTTCCTATTCCACACTGCCTCATTCTGTACACTGCACTGTACCTTCCCTATTTCACACTGTCTCATTCTGTACACTGCACTGTACCTTCCCTATTCCACACTGCCTCATTCTGTACACTGCACTGTATCTTCCCTATTCCACACCGCCTCATTCTGTACACTGCACTGTATCTTCCCTAGTCCACACCGCCTCATTCTGTACACTGCACTGTACCTTCCCTAGTCCACACTGCCTCCCTGTGTACATTTCCAATTTCATAATGCCGCACTGTATCTTTCCTATTTTACACTGCCACATTCTGTACACTGCACTGTACCTTCCCTATTTCACACTGTCCCATTCTGTACACTGCAGTGTACCTTCCTTGTCAACACCGCCTCATTCTGTACACTGCCCTGTACCTTCCCTAGTCCACACTGCCTCATTCTGTACACTGCACTGTACCTTCCCTAGTCCACACTGCCTCCCTGTGTACATTTCCAATTTCATAATGCCGCACTGTATCTTTCCTATTTTACACTGCCTCATTCTGTACACTGCACTGTACCTTCCCTATTTCACACTGTCTCATTCTGTACACTGCACTGTACCTTTCCTATTCCACACTGCCTCATTCTGTACACTGCACTGTATCTTCCCTATTCCACACTGCCTCATTCTGTACACTGCACTGTACCTTCCCTAGTCCACACTGCCTCATTCTGTACGCTGCACTGTACCTTCCCTAGTCCACACTGCCTCATTCTGTACGCTGCACTGTACCTTCCCTATTCCACACCGCCTCATTCTGTACACTGCACTGTATCTTCCCTAGTCCACACCGCCTCATTCTGTACACTGCACTGTATCTTCCCTAGTCCACACTGCCTCATTCTGTACACTGCACTGTACCTTCCCTAGTCCACACTGCCTCCCTGTGTACATTTCCAATTTCATAATGCCGCACTGTATCTTTCCTATTTTACACTGCCACATTCTGTACACTGCACTGTACCTTCCCTATTTCACACTGTCCCATTCTGTACACTGCAGTGTACTTTCCTTGTCAACACCGCCTCATTCTGTACACTGCCCTGTACCTTCCCTAGTCCATATCACCTCCCTGTGTACATTTTCAACTTCATAATGCTGCGCTGTACCTTTCCTATTCTACACTGCCTCATTCTGTAAACTGCACTGTACAATCCCCCTCATTTTGTACACATCACTGTAGATTTCCTATTCCGCACCACCTCATTCTGTCCACTGAAGTATAGTTTCTATTCTACACCGCCTCATTCTCTACACTGCCCTTTACGTTTCTTATTCCACACTATATACTATTATGTACATTGACTATTCAACACCACAGTCTATTTAGGATGGAGGACACATGTGATTTTGTGTGCATGGGTGATAAGCTGACTAAGGCCTCATGCACACAGAGCTTAAAAAAAGCCGCCTATACAGGCATTGAGCGTTTTTAGTTTAACCTGTAAACGCACCTACAGTTGTATTAGAAGAAGAGCATTTACAGATTAAAGAAAACCCCTTAGGCTGCTCTCATCAAGAGTTTATCAGCAGAAAAAATTCTATACGCATCTAAATACGCATAAACACTAGGCGCGCAAAGTGTATGCATGTTAATGTATTCCAATGGCCAGGAAAAAAATGATATTCTCATTCTGGCTAAAAGAATGCATTACCACTCAAATGCTAGGCGGGTCTTAACACACAGGTATTTTGTGGATTTTAACATGTTTTTTTAAATTAGCTTTTCCTGTCAGGAGTTCTGGCATTCAGAGGGGCTTAAAGAGACACCCTGTGTGCATAAGGCGTAATAGATATAAGCACTGCAAGTTTGCTGGAAGACTTACCTGTGGACGTGTTTATACACCCTGCATTGTTAGCAGCTACTGTAGTGTATTATATATATATATATACTGTATATATATATTTCTCTCTCTCTCTCTCTCTCTCTATATATATATATATATATTTTACTTCTTGAGGGCCGCTGTGTTTCTGGGTCCCCCTAACCTTCACACAGCCAGGCAATACACATTTTATTTTCCACACAGTCAGTCAGTGAACAGTCTATGATATTTTTTTATATTATTAGGGGAAATAACTTGGATGGGGTAATAGGTATTTTGGGATGCCCAACCTGAATAAAGCAGTGCATGGGAACAACTTCAGAATAAGATCCTGGACTGTTCTTGTCTCTTGAATTCTTGAATTCAGTCAGACTTTATCGATCAAAATCACTGCAAAATCACTACAAAAGCCCCTTACATGCTGGGAACTCTCAGCCCCTCTGAAAGGTAGCACAGATTGTTGCAGACTACATGCAGAAGTATCTCCTCTCCCCTATAGAACTACTCCCAGCTCCACAGCCTGCAGACACTAATCCCTGAGTGTGCTGATGTACTCACTCTGTTCTCCTTGCTCCCACTACACCCAGGCAATGCTCCTGTTCATACCGTGATGCTGTATGGATCTTCCTGAGCCAGCCCAAGCCTAGCCTGGAGGCTAAACCCCCCTAGACCTAGAGGACTCCTCCCAGGCCACTGACAGCCTCCTCAGCACTCCATCGTCCACCCGACTCTTCTGCTAGCAAGGCTCTCTCATATTTATGTGCTAACCTTACCACACTACCAGGACCTCCAAACCTGGGATTGGCCAGACTCCCATAAACATGCAGATTTAGGTCTCCACCCCTCCCGCCCACTGGCTTCTGGAAGCTTCCATGGTCCTCCAGAACCAAGTGGAGGTGATAGAGTCCCAGTCTGCTGAGTCACCCAGCCTGACCTGCAGTTACCCAATCTAACTGCAGACTCATATAGTTAGAGTCATAACACAATACATTTACATACATCAACACTAGTAGCACACTACATAGTGAGAGAACAGTTGCTCCAGAGCTTAGTAAATGAGCAGAAGCTCTGCTGACGTCCATCATCCACTCATGTACAAGCAAAAATCCAGCTTTTTTTTATTTTCCTTGCATGCCGTTGGGTATCCTTTGAAAAGTGAAGCTTCACTTCATTTACTAAGCTCTGAAGCAACTGCACTTTGCAAAGTGCACAGTCTATTTGCCTTTAGTAAATCAACCACTATATCTTATTAAAAACAATTTTTTCAATAAGATATAATGAGGGATCATTATTATTATTATATAGCGCCAACAATTTGCACAGCACTTTACTGATTGGTTCTAAATTTCCAGCACACCCTGGGGCTACACAAAACAAAACGCCTGAATTTTGACATCCAGTCTATTTCAATGCTCCTGTGTGGAAAGAAGGTTCAACGGGTCTGTAAAGAAAATGTCATACCTGTTGTAAGCTTCATATTGAAAATCAGGATCCTTAACCTCTTGGTGCCGGCCATACGCAAACGTGCAGCCTCCCAGAGTCTGTGGCCGCACATTTGCGTGCAATTAAGAACAACATATGTGCTGAGAGCGTGCACCCTGCGCACTCCTAGCACACATGTACTCATGGAAAATTCCCGATCTCCTCTTGCAATTGGGACCTTTCCCAATCATGTGACCGCCGTGACCCGCCTCCCGGCTTCTGAAACCCTTAAAGGGCCGGGAGGCACCTGCGCCAAGGGGTTAAGGAATACATTCAGTCCAGTGGTCACTTCCAGGAAGCACACAGAACTTATTGACCTTTCTTTTGGGGTCATTACCATCTGGTATATTTATGTGTTAACCTGCAATATTGTGCCGCTGCTTGTGTGGGGTATACCTACTGAACTTGAACACACCCCAGAGCGATATAGTGTATATTTTTTATGCATGTGGAATATATTTAAATGTAGAACCTGAAAAGTCCCAGTAATTCCAAACCTATTTAAAAACATTTGAGCAGAAACAGCGAGGGATGTGGTGACATATCACAGGCCAACTCCAGGAAACTGAGTCCACCCTTGCAGTGCTTGAGGGAAACAGCTTATTCCACTTACCTTTCTGCAGCCAACTCCAGTGATCTCCTTCCCCAGCCAAAGCCTGAGCACCATCACATACCACACAGGAACCTTAACTCTGTATGGTATGTTGGGAAGGCTGAAGTGTGACCACAGCCAGTCACAACTTTTACAGAGGCTGCAGAGGACCAGTCGCAGCACCGGAGAGAGCCTACTGGAGAAAGTAATATGGAAAAGCTGGGTAGTAGGTTCAGCAGGGTCCGGCCTATGCGTAGCCCTGCCTGTTGGACAAAAAACAATTGTTATATCAGCTTCTGTAAAATGAAACTGCTGGAAAACCGTGTTCAATCAGCTGTTTGCAGCCAATCATCTGACCAGTGTATTCTGAGAGCAGGTATTCTCTGCTCTCACAATACACTGGGGGAGGGGGATTTTTGCACTCACCTCTCATTTGTGGCTACAGAAATATGTTAGGTTTTTTTTTTTTTTGTAATGCAACCCTCTGGCTGAAAAAACACACACGCACACACACACATATATATATATATATATATATATATATATATATATATGCATGTGTGCCAGCTTAAAGAGGTTCTAAAGGTAGAAGGGTTATTTTTTTTTTTTTTTACCTTAATGCATTCTATGCTGTGGGGAGGGAGCAGGGAGTGGGTGGGTGTCAATGGACGTAGACAGGGCAGCTCGGGAGCGTATATACTGCTATACTCCTGGTGTCTGTACTCTATAGCTTACCCACTCCTGGCTCTTGCACATTGTGTATAACATATTCCTTACCCCTGTACTCTGTGCATTATTTTTGCTTCTGACTCTTGCACTTTGTAAATTATTCAGTTCTGACCTTTGCACTCTATATGTCTGTGTAATGATCAGGTGTGGTTATCAGGTATGGTAAGATGATTGGTCACACATAAAACAGGGGGGGCAGTTTGGCATGTTTGCCCTGGGCGCTGGATGACTGTGTCCCAGTACTGGCTAGAAGACTTACCTGCTGACCAGTAGACTCAAACCCAAGCTGTTCTCAGTTCACCAAACAGGCAAACTAAATGGTCAGATTTTTTCAGTTCACCTGCCTGCCTAAACCCCCAGTTGCTGTAGCCAGAAGCAATTAATTTATTCCTTCTGACTTTTTGAGTTTGAAGCAGGAGGTGTCAGAAAAGCTATCATAGGGATAACTGGCTTGTGGCAGCTAAGCGTTTATAGCAACACTGATTTTTTATCCTAAAAAAAAAAACATACTGGCTCCATTCTCTTCTGATACTAATCTCTACTCTCCCCTTATAGCAAACCCGTAAAGCGTAAAATGGGCTACTGAACAGTGACTGCTTCTGATAGGATGCAGTCACTATTCGACCAATACATTTCCACCCAACTCAGTTGATTTTTAAATGGACTTTTATTGATCTGGGAGGTGCTTTCAGAGCCACCCACATCTTGAATTTTGACTGATTTAACAGGAATCAAACATTTGAGCCATCTATGGGGGCCTTTATTTGCTGTATTTGGAGCTTATACACAGCAGCTATTTTCAGTTCATGAGCTCCCCCACCAATTTAATTGGATAATGCATAAAGGTCAGTGCACATGAGTGTTTTGATTCTGACATGCATTTATTAAGCATTACTATGGGGTTGGAATACAATGTTTAAATTTTGAATTGGATCTTATTCAGCAATAAATGCTTTACACATGGAACAGTACAAATAATAGGGAACCAGTGCTTCCAAGCAGAGCAAAAGAGCATAGGTATTGAGAATAATCCTTTAAAAGGAACCTTTACTGAGAAATATATAAAGGCTTCTATTGCTAATCTCTCTTGACAAAAAAGACTTGAAAAAGCTAAAATTAACTTTAACCCTTTGGCTGTCCCCAACATAAATACAAGTCAGTGGCAATGATACCATGAAAACAGACTGGCTGCTAGCTTTCTAGTAAAAATAAAATTTTCTCAGAAATTCAAAAACCTAAAGTTGAATTAAGTACTGTATATTAAAAAAAGTTTTAAAACCCCCCTGCCCCCACACACATGCACATTTCTGTGCATGCTGGAGTGATAGCTATAATTATAATGCCATAATTCATTGGTAACTCTAAACTGATGACTATATAGCTCTAATCTGATGATGATAAACACTTTTAAATTGACATCTATAGACAAATTAGGGTACCACCATTTTTCACCATATTCACCATTTCAGGGGCATGTAGAATTTTTAGTCATGACATATTTGGCATCTTTATATGCAACACAACCTCATTTTTTATATTTTACCAAAATGTGGGTATTATATTTTGTTTGTATGCACTAATGTTATTTTGAGTGTAATTTTGTTTACCAAAAATGTAGATTTGATAAGCAGTAGTGCAAATATCCTGTAACCTAAAAAATTACAACTGCCATCATTTTATTCTACAGGGTTTCTGCTTATATATATTTGAGGTTTTAAGAAATCCTCAGGCCTAAAATATACATTTTTACACTGCAATCATGGAAAAAATGGATCTAGCAGCAAAAGGATTCAACAGCATTCAAAGCAGAACTTTTTTGGGTCATGTGATTGCTGTGATAGCCTCTGATTGGCTATCACAGTGATCAGTCACTGTGAGCTCGCCCCTGTGTTTACTTTCTCTTCTGAATGAAGGGAAAGATTCATTGAATCTCTTTCATCTTGCAGGGGAGGAAGGTATACACAAACAAAAATATGTAAATAAATAAATAAAAATAAAGAGTAAAAACAAAGAATAAAAAATAAAGAAAAACATAACAAGATCAAGGTTTGCCAGGGTTAGTGTTAGAGTCATGGACAGGGTTAAAGGTCAGGGTTGGGGTCAAAAGTCACGGTCAGCATATTAGTGTTAGAGCCATGGCCACGGTTAAAGATCAAGCTTGGGGTCAAAAGTCACAGTCAGCATATTATGGGTAGAATTAAAATACAAAACTTTTTTTAAAATCAGTATCAGTTAAGTGTCAGTATGTTTTAGGCAGGATTAAAAAAAATATAAAATGCACACCATTGTTTCTGGGCCCTACTACGGGTACAAACAACAACTAACATACATATATGTGGTATTGTTGCAATCTTCAGGAGCAGGAGAATTTATTTTGGGTTTTTCTTTCTCTGCACCAGGTGTGAGATTTTAGCAAAGACTAGTGTTATTTCAGTGTCCCCATGTGAGCAGTGTGCAGTGCAGTGTAGCGATGAAAGAGAACACACAGAGGCAAGGTGCAGTGAACTATATACAGTTGTGTTCAAAATAATAGCAGTGTGTTGAAAAAAGTGAATAAAGCTCAAAATCCTTCTAATAGCTTTTATTTCCATGCCCACAAATGCATTGGGAACACTACACATTCTATTCCAAATCAAAACATGAAGAAAAATATATCAAATTTGTGTTTTTCCTCTTAAAAAATTGAAGAAAAGTGAATATTAGACTGTTCAAAAAAATAGCAGTGTTTGTATTCTTCTTTACAAACTCAAACATTCACTATATAAACTGAAAAATGTTTGAAGATTTTGCTTTCCTTTGAATCACTTAATTAATATTTAGTTGTATAACCACTGTTTCTGAGAACTTCTTTACATCTGTGTTGCATGGAGTCAACCAACTTCTGGCACCTGTGAACAGGTATTCCAGCCCAGGATGATTGGACTACATTCCACAGTTCTTCTCTATTTCATGGTTTTGCCTCAAAAACTGCATTTTTTATGTCACCCCACAAGTTTTCTATTGGATTAAGATCCGGGGATTGGGCTGGCCACTCCATAACGTCAATCTTGTTGGTCTGGAACCAAGATGTTGCACGTTTACTGGTGTGTTTGGGGTTGTTGTCTTGTTGGAACACCCATTTCAAGGGCATTTCCTCTTCAGCATAAGGCAGCATGACCTCTTCAAGTGTTCTGATGTATTCAAACTGATCCATGATCCCTGGTATGCGATAAATAGACCCAACACCGTAGTATGAGAAACATCCCCATATCATGATGCTTGAGCAACCATGCTTCACTGTCTTCACAGTGTACTGTAGCTTGAATTCAGTGTTTGGGGGTCGTCTGACAAACTGTCTCCGGCCACTAGACCCAAAAAGAACAATCTAACTTTCATCAGTGCACAAAATGTTGCTTCATTTCTCTTTAGGCCAGTCAATGTGCTCTTTGGCAAATGGTAACCTCTTCAGCACATGTCTTTTTTTTGAACAGTGGGACTTTGCGGGGGCTTCTTGCAGATAGCTTGGCTTCACATAGGCGTCTTCTAATTGTAACAGTACTCACAGGTAACTTTAGACCTTCTTTGATCTTCCTGGAGCTGATTGTTGACTGAGTCCTTGCCATTTTGGCTATTCTTCTATCCATTCAAATGGTAGTTTTTCACTTTCTTCTATGTCTTTCAGGTTTTGTTTGCCATTTTAAAGCATTTGCGATAATTTTAGCTGAGCAGCCTATCATTTTCTGCACTTCTTTATATGTTTTCCCCTCTCCAATCAACTTTTTAATCAAGGTACACTGTTCTTCTGAACAATGTCTGGAACGACCCATTTTCCTCAGAATTTCAGAGAGAAATGCACTGTAACCAGCATGTACAACATTTGCTGCCTTCCTTCCTTAAATAAGGGCAATAATTGCCACCTGTTTTTCAAAGAATAAATGACCTCACTAATAGAACTCCACACTGCTATTATTTTGAACATGCCCCTTTCAATTAGTGATTCAATTACACAGAACACAGAATCAGCAGCATGCATGTCATGACTGTTGGGTCTGTTGGATTTCTATTACTCTACTACACCTGCTAGTAAATTATTTGCCATGTAGAAATAAATTTCTACCAAAAACAGTGATTGATCAGGTTAGTGATGTCTGACTGCTATTATTTTTAACACAACTGTATATTAGGAATGTTCCAACAAGGTACAACCAGGCTCAGTGGGTGGGCACAGCCTTCTGTAACCACTTACAAATCATAGCAGTGATCCTGCGGTTTAGAGTGATGCTGACAGCATCAGCAATGAGGAGTGGAAGTGACTGGTCCAACCCAACCGAGGATCTTCTTGAAGGAGGAAGACGTAGTCCCTGCACTTTCCCTACTCCTCTGGAACCCTTCCCTGCCACCAAGTACTGTCCCTAAGAGGCGGAAAATCTGTCTCTACTCTACTGACTTGCAAAATGTGCCTCAAATCAGGGAACAAGGGGCTTAAATAAGCTCTGACCTTACCAAGATGGGGTAACGAGGGGCCCAGCGTTCAACAAGACAGCTGCTCCTAAGTACCCATAGCAAATCATAGACGAAGTAAGTTTCCACTTAGCGCCAGTGAGGGATACAGAGTGCACCTGCCTACATCCAGCTCTCTGGTCTATCAACAGAAAAATGTGGCTTACACCTTGATAGCAGCAAGATCCTTAGCAACTTTCTGGAACTTTAGGACAGAGTCCTCAGCACTCTAGACACAGGCAAGATCCAGGCCTCTAAATAGGATACCAAACACAAAGGACCTTTCCAGAAGGTTGCCCCAGGTAATTAACCATTTGCCCAACCAGTTCCACTAAGCATAAACTCCACAGTGATTAGACAAATATTAAAAATACAAAAATGCCTCCTTTTACTCTAACCCCACAAAACAATTGTGTGGCTCAATACCATCAAAAAGTGTTTAATATAAAGTTAAACCATACGTAAATGCCATGATCCCACACCTTGAGTTAATCTCAAATTAAAATAAAACACTTTATCATATCATTAAAACAGTAAAAAACAAAAATAAAAGCTGGGGATCCAAAGCATGAAAACACACATTGCACAGCACATAATATAAATTGTTTTTGTATCTACTCGTATATCTATTGTACAAATAGTGGAAGCACCAATGTGATGATGTATAATGCCAAACAAGACACAGTTTATGTTGTAATATAAGAGCAGTTGTAACAGTGTGCACAACTATTGCACAACCATTACATTAGTAAAGTTTCTGTTACCATTTCATAAACATGTACAACACGTTCCTGAATCCCCACACAAAGTTGGAATTAGAAGTATTACATTAAACAAGGCAAATTAAAGTTGGCCATACACTTTGACGAATACCATTTGAAAAGATACTCTTTACAGAACATATCTAGATGGTATAAAGGATTGAGGTATAGATGATGTATGTGTTTGGCAGAGGTAGTGGGACAGAAAATAAGGTCTAATTGTCTTTATACAAGCATATGTCTATCTTAATTATATTTTGTGTCTGGAATATCTCAATAAAATCCTCATTTTATGAAAAATAACCAAAAGTTGCTGAATCATCTGGAAGTGGTATATGTGGACTCACTAATATTAAAATCAAATCCATTATTCCCCATTTTTCTTGCAGCACTACATAAAAAGATGTTGTTGGAAAGATGTTAGGATCTAACAAGCATGTAGCGATGAGCTCCCAGTTTGGTCCAAACCCATGTTTGGAATAAATATTGTTTGCTCAGTGGTTCAGTAAATGGCCAAACAAAGTGAGCATTCAATCTGAACCTCTGGCTGCAGCGGGAAGTGAACCATGTATCAATGATATTGCTGTTGTTAAGTTGTGATAGCATGGTTCAAGTTTGTGAAGTGAATCATCTCCACCTGGCCCAATCAGTGGTCAGCAAGTATTTCACAGGTGACTTATGTAAAAAAAAAAAAAGTGTGGGATCTTGCCTTGCTAAAAACTCATGTCAGACCTTTCAGTGATGCAACACCCACACAACCACATCATTCATTCATTCATTCACGGACTTCCGTGAATGAACTGCAAGTCCCGACAGCCTTAGTGGCTGTGGGCTTTTAGTTTTCAAAGAACTACCATGGCGCTGTGGAGCTCCATGGTAGTTCATTCAAGCTTCCTGTCAGAATATCTGCTTGGCCGTACAACAAGCAGATATTCTGTCAGGTCTGCAGGAGACCTGCATGGCATCTACTGATAGCTGGTGCAATGCTTTCTAGGCTCCTTTGGACAAAAATAATAAATACACATTTTTTTCACCTGCAAAAATGTGCATTTATTATTTTTGTCCAAAAGGTGAACGTATCCTTTAAGGATGTCCCCTGGGCATGTTATTTAAGGAAATTGTGAATTTTTATTGTTTGACTTTCAGAATTATTAAAATGTCTGCTCACCACTAAACACAATTTTTATTTTTTATTTTTTATTTTGCTTTGGTACATGTTCCCCAAGACAGGGTCCTGCCCCATGCCCTTTGTTTGAGAAATTGCCTATTAACCTATACAATTGCCATTACTGCTGAAGCACTATCCCCGTACTAGCTGCCGAGTTTAACAGGTTCTTTCCCCACACAGTGAGAAGGCAGCCAAGCACACTCTGGCCTATTGAACAGTCTAGGGGATGTCTTTTTAAAGTTTATTTGCTTGTAGAACTTGTAACATGATAGAGTTTGGGGTGGTATGGGATACGCCAAACACTTAAGCATATTAGATAGAGGACACTTCACTTTAGCAAAAACAGTATAGTCTACTGTATTTCTCATAGCTGAATACTAAGGGAGTTGTTTGAAGCAGTCTGTAATCTCACAGTGAGGCCCTACCTTCCTAGAGATTGGCTGCAGCACAATAAATATTTATTCTGCCCATTTGACTTGCCCAACCTTCTAGGTTCTAAAAACTTGTAGAAGGCAGGGGAGAGCAATCAAACCTACAGTCTGCGAATAGCCAAAATATAACATCCTAACAACCTATCTAGATGGGTGCAACACTGATTTCTAAAATTTTGATTCAGAACCTGAACTTTGGTAAAGTACATTGAACCTGCTCCAAACCAAACTCAGGTACTTTCATTTTATCACAGCAAGTAAGGACATTTTAGCACCTGCTCCAGTCATCTGAAAAAGGGGCAAACCCATCAGTGTCAGAAAATACCAGACAGGATGAAGGTGTCCACAAACACGTGGCTCTCACTTTATAGTTACACAACAATACAAAGCTCAAAACAGAAAGAACAACTACTATAACATCTGTTGTGTTCTTAAAATATTTACCTATAAATAGGGATAAGAATAATGTCAGAAAGATCATATACTCTATCCCAATCTGTAGCGAATACACTTTGCCTGGCGTTCATGGTAGAATCAAAAGCACGTCTCACTGTGTATATTGATTTGGCTTGGCTTGCCAGCTATCTTATATCATTTGATGCATAATGCCACTCATAAAAAAGTCTCACTTGTGAAGCTAAGTAAAGGTTCTAAAAATCAGCTTTAGCAGCAGGGAACTTTAAGACCTCTGGTTTAAATTGTTAACATCATAAATCATAGACAGCTATTAT
Source organism: Staurois parvus (assembly GCF_062004578.1). Lineage (NCBI taxonomy): Eukaryota > Metazoa > Chordata > Amphibia > Anura > Ranidae > Staurois > Staurois parvus. The sequence goes on along the minus strand of NW_028318680.1, from coordinate 2,282,117 downwards.
TAGCTTTCCATTTTTCTCTTAATACCTTGCTTTCTTCTAAACAATGCATTTTCAATTTAAATGCTTTACCCCTGGGACTCTCTGAAGTGTCAAGATCTGAACATACTGTAATGCAATGTTGCAATTTATTTATTTTATAAATTCATTCAGACTGAAGTTGACTTGGTGAACTTAAAATTCTTACTGAGAACAACTAGGGCTTTAAAAGTCAGAAAACCTAACCACTTTTCTGAGGATAGTACATTTTCCTGTAAGTCAAAGCAGTACAGTATGGAAGATGACATTACTGGGTCACAAAAGGGCACTTCAGTAAGTAAGTTTGTGTTCCTGCATTACATAAAAACAGAATTTGTGGAAAGATCCCACATGTAACAAAGGGTAACAAAGACCACAAACCACCAATGCCCACACATTGTTTACTCCCACTGACTACCAATCTGGGGAATTTGTTTCTCCTACTGGACACCTATGCCAGGAACATTTTTCTTGCCAATGATAACTTTTTTCTCCCAGTGCTTGGGCATTTTTTTTCGAGTCATTTCTTTCTTTCTCTGACCACATATGCTGGGGTATTTCTTTCTCCCAATGGCCATTGACACCTAGTCATGCTTCTTTCCAAGTGACCAAAACACTGGGACATTTTCTCCTTCCAACAACCAGCAAGAGGCAATATGATATACAGTGGGGATCGAAAGTTTGGGCACCCCAGCTAAAAATTTGTATTAATGTGCATAAAGAAGCCAAGGAAAGATGGAAAAATCTCCAAAAGGCATCAAATTACAGATTAGACATTCTTATAATATGTCAACAAAAGTTAGATTTTATTTCCATCATTTACACTTTCAAAATAACAGAAAACAAAAAAATGGCGTCTGCAAAAGTTTGGGCACCCTGCAGAATTTATAGCATGCACTGCCCCCTTTGCAAAGCTGAGACCTGCCAGTGTCATGGATTGTTCTCAATCATCATCTGGGAAGACCAGGTGATGTCAATTTCAAAGGTTTTAAATGCCCAGACTCATCTGACCTTGCCCCAACAATCAGCACCATGGGTTCTTCTAAGCAGTTGTCTAGAAAACTGAAACTGAAAATAGTTGACGCTCACAAAGCTGGAGAAGGCTATAAGAAGATAGCAAAGCGTTTTCAGATGTCAATATCCTCTGTTCGGGATGTAATTAAGAAATGGCAGTCATCAGGAACAGTGGAAGTTAAAGCAAGATCTGGAAGACCAAGAAAAATATCAGACAGAACAGCTCGCAGGATTGTGAGAAAAACAATTCAAAACCCACGTTTGACTGCACGATCCCTCCAGAAAGATCTGGCAGACACTGGAGTTGTGGTACACTATTCCACTATAAAGAGATACTTGTACAAATATGGTCTTCATGGAAGAGTCATCAGAAGAAAACCTCTTCTACGTCGTCACCACAAAAATCATCGTTTGAACTTTGCAAATGAACATATAGACAAGCCTGATGCATTCTGGAAACAAGTTCTGTGGACCGATGAGGTTAAAATTGAACTTTTTGGCCGGAATGAGCAAAGGTACGTTTGGAGAAGAAGGGGCACAGAATTTAATGAAAAGAACCTCTGTCCAACTGTTAAGCATGGGGTTGGATCAATCATGCTTTGGGGTTGTGTTGCAGCCAGTGGCACAGGGAACATCTCACAAGTAGAAGGAAAAATGGATTCAATAAAATTTCAGCAAATTTTGGATGGTAACTTGATGCCATCTGTGAAAAAGCTGAAGTTAAAGAGAGGATGGCTTCTACAAATGGATAATGATCCTAAACACACCTCGAAATCCACGGGGGATTACATCAAGAGGCGTAAACTGAAGGTTTTGCCATGGCCTTCACAATCTCCTGACCTCAACATAATTGAAAATCTATGGATAGACCTTAAAAGAGCAGTGCGTGACAGACAGCCCAGAAATCTCAAAGAACTGGAAGACTTTTGTAAGGAAGAATGGGCAAAGATACCTCAAACAAGAATTGAAAGACTCTTGGCTGGCTACAAAAAGTGTTTACAAGCTGTGATACTTGCCAAAGGGGGCAGTACAAGATATTAACTCTGCAGCGTGCCCAAACTTTTGCAGACGCCATTATTTTGTTTTCTGTTATTTTGAAAGTGTAAATGATGGAAATAAAATCTAACTTTTGTTGACATATTATAAGAATGTCTAATCTGTAATTTGATGCCTTTTGGAGATTTTTCCATCTTTCCTTGGCTTCTTTATGCACATTAATACAAATTTTTAGCTGGGGTGCCCAAACTTTCGATCCCCACTGTATATACTCCTGACAATTGAACTTTGTGTGTTGTGCGTTATGTTATTCTCGTTACCCCTGCAGTGTATGCAATTTATGTTACATACAAAGGGGTTTATTGTCTAAATCACGGGTGTCAAACTGGTGGCCCTCCAGCTGTTGCCAAACTACAAGTCTCATGAGGCATTGCAAGATTGACAGTTAAAAGCATAACTCCCAAAGGCAAGGGCATGATGGGACTTATAGTTTTGCAACAGCTTGAGGACCACCAGTTTGACACCCCTGGTCTAAATAGTGATGATTTTTAAGTGGTCCCCAACTATTTTAATGAAATTCTTCCTTAAAGTAAACTTAGAAAAAGTGTTAAAATATTGTCAATATATCGCGATGGGTGCAGCCTGGGCCCAGACAAACTACACTGATGGAAAGTACAGTGTGGTCCGAATCCTCAGTATAAATCCTATGGCTTTAGGAACTTTTGAAGAATCCAATCCAGCATATGTAACAGAGCACTTCTGAGAGACTGAAAAAATCTAGAAGTGGCAAACAGACAAAAAGAGCAAAGAGCCAACAACTGTCTCAATGGATACACTGGATGTGATCTGTGTGGCACCTGCAATAGCTAGGAAAGACAGCAAGGGGATGCCAATCTAAGTGAAGCAAGGTGGAGAAGTGGACACAACACACAATATTTGTCAGCTCACAGTGTGTGGATGATCTCATGCATTACAGTCATTGGTGCATCTGCAGCTGGGAGGAGGAGCTATCCAGGATCCCAAGAAGGAGCTGCTGCAAGGGATGGAGTGTGGTAGCTGGGGTGACCAGGCTGCCTCAGAACAGGAAGCAAGATACAGCACATGTGGATTGATGGAGCACAGGCAAGGATAGGAAGTGATGAAACAGGAAGTCATGTTTGGGATGGCAGCATATTTCAAAACCAACACCGAAAAAAAAGTTGTTGAATTTTTTTTGCCTTGTGGGTGTTGGCGGTGGTATCTAAACATGGAATCTGGACTGACCGAACACATGCACATGTTATTTTATGTTACTGATCTGCAAGGGTGTAAAACTGCAAAAAATGGAAATAGGGGTCCTTCCAGTTCCAGGTCATAGGATCTAAAGTCTTGCAACAGTGCATTGGGACATTGACTTCAGCAGAATCTTTAGAAATGCGAATGAAAACCTAGCTGATATCATCACTTGCATTGAGGAACTGCTTCAGGTCATGTGTCCCAGCATGTTGGATTTAGGTCAAGTTGCCTGATTGGAGTCTTTCAGGATCTGCTATTTACAGAGCTCTCAATAAAATACACAATTATGCATGCAAAGGTGACCATATATGTAGAGGCATTGTAATAGTTATTGTTATACATATAGTACTTGTGTAACTTTACTTTGTTTTTGCCACTGCAGTAGAAACTAGGAAGCACCAAAATGAGAATTACTGTTAGTTTTCTTATATAGGCTTAATAAACAGGTAACAAGCACAATGAAAATATTGCTTCCCACTATACTACCTGTTACCATAATCTCATGAAACATGTATTTACATATGAAAGTATTAAAATAAATCAGTTTTAAACATGGTGTGGTTTTTGTTTTATGGCCCTTTAAGTAAGGTTACAATGGATGTCAAAGTTTTTCTTAGAAGCAAGTTGTATATATTTGGTAGAAATGGGAAATCCTTTTAAAACACAGTTGTAAGCATTCTATTATTTAATCCTAAGCAAACTCATATTGTGTTTTCCTCATCCCAAGATTGCAGCAATTCAGGTCATATTTGTTAATTACGATAATCCATCTGCTTTCAGCTGACAACATAATTACAAATTTAGCAGTTTGCTGTTCAGCTATTCCATTTACCTAAATGGGAATGTATTCTGCATTTTATAAATTGTAATTTAAGAGATTAGCAGCTGTACAGATGTTTACGTTGTAAATAATAGTGAATTGCAAAAGGATCTTCAAACACTGGATTTAACATCCAAAGCACAATGTGCTTGGCTGATTGTTTTAGAAACATTATTCAGTGCCAAATCATCAGTGGCAGCACATCACGCCTTCCTGAAATTAAAAATGTGAAGCTTTGAGATATTTGGGATTCTAGCAAACTACACTCAAAGCAAAAAGGCTAAAAAGCTTGTAGGCACAAGTACAAGGCAGTTGTCACTTACATTAATTAAAGATGCCTACATAGGGATTTGTCAGCCTGCTCAGGCTAACTGTGGAGCTGCCAGATCTCAGTTTTTTACTAATACTGATGTGCAGAAAAAGCTCACAGAGCCAGCAATCGGTGCTAAAACCAAGTGACCATCTCTCATGGGTACACACAAGCAGGACTCCCGTCTACTAAAACCTATAATTTCAAAATAAAAAAACAAGGACATACTGTATTAGAGAAGAACTGCAATTATAAGCAAACTTCCATAAACATTTCGTACTCTCCCTCATGATCAAAATTACAATGGCAGACCTCAGTTGCAGACAAATGTACTTTTCCCTCTGCTATGGCCTGCCCAGTGCTCAGCAGTGGTTGCGTTCTGTTATGCTCCTCACTCCTAAAGTCTGTTCTTCAAGCCCTGATACATGCCCATGGTCAACTATAGCAAATGTATGAGGTTTGTGTTATAGATAAAATATTGTATTTTTTTGTCATAAACGTTTGGGTCACTGGACTTTAATTTGGGGCTTTGCTTTTTTTTTTAACTTATTCTAATTTTTTTTTACATCTTTTTATTTGCGCTGTGTCACTTTGTGAGTTTTGTTTGATGTGTAGTCAATTTTTGAACATCAGCATTTATTTTGATTTATTTTTATTTTTATTTCTTTCGCGCAAGTTTTCTATTTAATGACAAACCATGCCCACTTGCAAATAATCAAATAATCATGTCTTTAGAAAACTGAAAATAATTTGAAAAGACTAGAATTGCTTTGAGTTTTGGAGTAGCAGAGTATGAACAGACAGCGTCAAACATTGGACTGTATAGTTTATAAGGTTTGTTTTTTCTCTTTGTCTGGTCATCCTGCACATTAGTATAAACATTAATCTGTTGGGATTGCAAAGGGTTTTGGAAATGGCAACCATCACGATGAACTCATTGCAGATTATGTAATAGGTATTTGTCATCTCTGTGACCACATTTTTGTTTCCCTTAATGTATGTAGGTTGTTCTGTCCACCTGAACTGCTAAACCTGCTTGCTTCTCCTCTCATCTGTGGCGGTGCAGGTTCTTAATTAGAATTAATTGATAATTTCTTGTGATCCCCCTTACAGGTTGAATGCAAAGAGTACTTTTCATGAAAGCACTGAACTGCTCTGGCGGTGTCCCAACCTGCAAAAGTGTTCCCCCAATTATTACCTTGAAAGGTGCTTTGATTATAAGAAACCAGGGGAAGAAAAAGAGCACTGGCATGGGAGACAAGTAGGCTGGGTAGTCTACCCTCCTTTGGCTCTCCTAGAGTAATCCAAGAAGGTGGAACCCATGGCATTCTAATAGCCATATGCAGATTCCCAAGAGCAGGGCCGTTTTTAAGGCGGAACAAAAGGGGGAGCTGTTCTGGGCACATTCATTGCTATGAGGCTCAAAGCAGCTTCCCCATACTTGCCAACTGTCCCAGTTTATCTTTCCTTGTCCCTTGAAGTCTTTGTTCCCAGGCTGTGTCCTGATATCTCAGTGTGAAGTACTGTCACTTATGCTGTCCAGCTCTGCCCTATTGCCATGTACAGATGACACAGGTGTGCAGCCTGTGTCAGCATTCACATGTAAATAACTGGCATTCATATGTAAATAGTAGAAACATTCATATGTAAATAGGGCCAGCAATGTGGCATTCATATGTAAATAGCGCTTAGTGTCCAATCCTCCCTTTGTGGTCCATGTAGAAGCCCCCTTAAGTTGGTGGTCAGTGTAAATTCCCACCTTACATTGGCAGTCAGTATAGAAATGTGTTGGTTGTTGGTGTAAAATTCCCTATTGCATTGGTTGTCAGTGTAAATTCTTCATTACATTGGTGGTCAGTGTTAGATCCCCATTACATTGGTGGTCAGTGTAAATTTCCCTTTACATTGGTGGTAAGAGCAGAATTGCCCTTAGACTGGTGGTCAGTGTAAATCCCCCCTTACATTGGTCTTCAGTGAAATCCCTCCTAACATTGGTGGTCGGTGTAGAAATGTCACCACCCATCCTGCACTGCCACTGATCCCATCCACCTCCAGTACTGTAACTCATCCCATCCCCCCCAACACTACCACTTATCCCATCCCCTCCACCACTGCCACTGATCCCATAGTAATAATGTGCAGTACCCTCTAGCAACCAATCAATGAAAAGTAGTGATCTGCTGTAGACTCAAACAACCAATCAGTGAGCAATAATGTTGTGTCCTAATCTTTAGTAACCAATCAGTTAGCAGAGATAATGTGCAGTAAACTCTAGCAACCAATCAGTGAGCAGTAATGATGTACAGTAACTTCTAGCAGCCAATCGGTGAACAGTAATGATGTGCAGTAACTCCTAGCAACCTATCAACTGTGTGGAAAGGATGTGCAGTCACCTCTAGCAACCGATGGGTGAGTGGTAATGATGTGCAGTAACCTTTAGCAACCAATCAGGAAGCAGAAATCATGTGCTGTAACATCTAGCAACCAGTCGGTGAGCGGTAATAACATATTGTAACCTTCGGCAACGAATCGCAATTGCTGCCTGATCTGCTGCAGTAAACTCATTTTGAGTCTAACTGCTATTTGTTGTATGTCTCAGAGCAGGTAGAGAGTGAATTTGCATGGGGGTTGGGGGGCTCAAGAAAAAGTTTGCCCAGGGTCCAATCAATAATAAAGACGGACGCTGCCCAAAAGGAAAGGTTTTGAGCAATAAAATGTTTTCTTTCAAGGTACTTATGTTCAATTGTTTCTAGTAGGGCTGCCACTGAGCTTTCCATAGTTTGGAAGCAGGTTTGTTTTAAAAAAGAGTTGTCTTTTTTTTGTTTTGCCAAGTATGTAAAAAATCTAAAAAATATTTCACTTTATTAGCAATACAAAAACACTGTGTGGTCACCTAATATGGCTAAATATGCAATCACATCTCTGTATACTATTTCTGCATTAAGCAGAGGGATCTAGGTGAGTAATATCAAGACGTTTAATCCCTCTTCATTTAGTGGTGTACAATTGGAGTCCCTTTTATCTCATTTAGTCTTTGGTATCTATCTGCCAGTAGTAACTTTTATCTCCCCCAGCAACATTTGGTGCTAGCCTGGCATTCTTTGCTACTGCATACATAAACGTTTTATACTAAGCGGGCTGTGCTAGACTTGGAGACAACTATCCAGAGGTTCTAAATTAACCTGGTTCTAGCTATGTGTTTATATTGAAAAAAGTATTTTTACAATACACAGCATAATTTATATGGCTTGAACTGATTACACTATCCGTATAAAAAAAATCATCATAAAATCTTCAACCCTACTGCATTAGAGACAGAAATTGGCCAAACTAAAAGTGTTTTTATAAAGATTGCAGCAAATCCATGTATATATCATGCATTCATCACACAATGCTGACAATTTTTTACCAAACTGATAATGAGGAATATACTGTCTGCTCGTGTTATACTTGGCAATAGAAATATGCCCTAAACATCCAGCACAAAAATGCAGTTAACCTCTTGATAAATAGGCCAGTTAGTGTTCCTTGCAATTCCACGTATTATGCAGCTTCTAAACTCGAATGTTTGCATAAAACATCTAGTTACCATTTAATCCAAAGTAACTATTCGCCTAACAACACATTTTGCAATTTGTAGCTGTGTACAAAACACAATTTGCACAAAGAGATGCATAAGGAAATGCGTTTCACCATAAAATACTTTCTGGTATGATAGGTGGTGTTTATCTAATGAAACATTCTTGTTGCATAGAGCAACTAGATTCTCATCCTCTTTGTGCAGTATCAAGCAATGGAACAAACAATTTGATCAATAAAGTTCAGTGAGTGTATATCCTACGTAGCTGACAATATTATACTTATAGTTACACTGCAAAAATAGAATTTCAGATGACCAAGGGACATGACTGAACTTATTATATAAGGCAAATAGATGAGAGCATAGTGCAGTAGCCTTTATCAATCAATCAATCAATAAAGATTTCAAATCTGCAACCTTAACATTACTACAATGAGTTTCTATCCTTTGCCTCACTTTAGTTCATGAGCCTATATGTTTTCCATTATACTATGTGTAAAAAAATAGATAGGAGCTGATCAGAACAGAAATTCTGGGACAAAAATTTCCATTGACAAATCTTTAAAAATTGGAACTTTACCAGGAAATCAAGGAAAACCAGTAATTACATTTCAGACTGATTCTCTTTAAAAGAACACATCTATATGTCAGTTTCATATCATCTTATAATTAAGCACCACTTGCAAATGTGACCATAAGCATGAGATGTTAACCAGAAAATTTACCTGTGTGTTAGTTCTTTTGATTAATCAGTACATAAATATGTATTGGCTGAGAATACATTGGCGGTTTATAGACAACCCTTAAGAACTGGCCTAGTCACTGACTAAACATGGCTGAAGAAATCCTCAACAGTAAAAGCTTTTAAATTTTCTTGGAAAGCCAGGAAGTGGCTGCACAGGTCACAATCTGCTTATAGACACACAATGAATTTTTGATGTGAGTGCAGTCTATCAGAGTGAAAGACAACCATCTCATATCTATGGGATTTTAAAGGATAAATACACCTTTAAGTGCACTATTATTCTACTCCAGCCTTCTCACTTATCCAGCAACATTGTAATTATACTGTGCTTTAGGTGGAGTTTCGGTATCCCTGTCTTAGATTCCAGTGATCATAATTCTGACCTCTTGGATGTTGCAGCAAGAACAAAGGAGCACACAGCACAATTCTAAGTGACAGAGTCTATAGAACCTACACCTAAAACAGGTCCACAGTCTTGCAATCTAATAGCTGCAGGCAGAGGGTAGAAGCAGGATGGTGCCTTTAGCACTGTACCCATAAATTAACAGAATGAAAAGTTAAAAAGCTTATCATTACCTAGCATGATAAATGGAATACCCAGGAAAGTGGAATTGTATTTTCCTCCAGTGAGATTGACGATTCCAGCAGCGGTGAGTGTAGATAAAGTGATAGTCACCAGCCCAAGCAGACCAAGCCATGGCTTACTTCGGACACAGTCTTGCATGGAGCAGCACAAAATGGCCAGTGAGACCACTAACATAAGACTTGTGATCAGGTAACGTTCGGCAACCCTGCTGGTTTTCTGAAAATCTTCTCCTAGAGATGAAGACGTGAAAGGGTACATTTTGACCTCTCTGTTTAATTTCTGAAAGCTTTCTACGGTTTCACAGAAAATGGATTCCCACTTTTCAGCCACTAGTTCATTGAGGGAGTTGATTGCCTGGAGATAGTATGTGAGCTGAATTGCTTCAGCAGACTTAACCCGATCTTTGCTGTGCACGGTGACACCTCCCAACTGGTGCCCATTATACACTTCTCTGCCATCCTTTAACTGTGTGATGGGATAGGTGATGACAAAGTTTGTTCGATTAAGGGACCGAGCTGCCTTAAGTTCCTCCAAAATATGTACTATATCATCCACTATGCAAGTCTTCTCATTGCTCAGCATGCAAATGTGAGCAAATGTATAATTAAACCCTGGACGGTGAACTTGAATTCTTTTCACTGCAGAGTGCAACTACAAAGGAGAAAAAACAAACCAGATAAATAAATTAATATGCAACACACTAGGTAAAATATTAATATTTTACTTTATTTTGATACATTTTAATTCATGTACAGTATAGCAAATATTGTAAGTTCAAATTTCTTAAATTATTATTCATCAGAAACTGCATGTTTCAGCATAAAGAATAATTATTTATCACATTCAACATTAGAAAAAGGTGATTTATTATTATTTTCAAATATATGTATATATATATATATATATATATATATATATATTTGACAACGTGTAGAGGTTCAGTCCACCCAAAATTGAAAATTAATCTATAGATGAAGTTAAAAAGTCTCCAGCAATAAAATTTCAATGTTATAGTTTCCTGCTTTGTTCCCATCCACTTGGGAGTTCTTAGTATTACTGCCCATCATTGGAAGGCCCCAGGCCTCTTGTTGCACTCTTCGTAATACAGAATACATTGAAAATGAGGATTGTGGAAACAGATAATAAATAATGACTATGGGACCCTTTGTACTGCCCATAGTACACTTGCAGACCTGGGAACTCAATGCAGGAAACTCCACTTATGTCCCTTTATCCAATATGTATTTTTAGTAGGACACACAAACCTATAATAGTAGACGCATCTGCCTCTTGCTGAAGAATTTTAAAAAAGACTACAGGTGGATAAATCAGATACAGATATAACATCCTATTTTAGGTACTCAAATAATCTTTTTTATTCATTTTCATATTATCTAACACTACAATTGTATTCACTTGGTACTATGTAGCAATTCATCCTCAAATTCCTCTGTAGAAGTACTTACGTTTTTAAAATTGTTCTTTCAACAACTAAGCTCGCCCTGTTCCTCCTCCCTGCAGTGACTCAGCAACCTTCTTATCTCCAATGGAAATAAAGATCAGGTGCTCTAGGAGGAGGAAGCAGTGTGAGCTAAGACACCTGAAAGAACTACTTTCGTACTCCTGCTGTGAACTTTTAGCATAAGAAGCTTAAGGAACTGTAGCTATCTACATAGGTCAGTGGGGGTTTGCTTGGTATCGATGTGAGAATGATTCAGCCTTTGGCAAGGGCCACTATTTTATAAATACTTGATTTAAAGACAATAAGTAAATGTAAATAAGTAAATAAAAACTGAAAAAACACCTCTTCAAAAAACATAAAGTACCTTTTTGGAATATATTTTCTGTTTTTGCCATGTACTTCGTAGACACTTATCATGTACCAGGGGCGGACTGACAACTCATGGGGCCCCAGGGCAATAGGGGATCATGGGGCCCCTGTGTCCTTGCCCAAACTCAAAAAAGCCTATGAAAAAGGTACCAGGGGCATCTCATAGGGCCCCCTACTGACCCCGGGCCCTCGGGCAGTGCCCCGTAATGGATGAAGTTTCCAATGAAGTTTCCAGTGGATAAACCTAAAGTTGTTAAACAATATCTGGCCCTCTGTAATTATTACTCTGTTACTGTCTTGCTAAAAATGATCCCAAGGATAAAGTGTTGTCAGCATAAGCAGCATGTGTACTTTCAAAACTAAAAAAGCATATTCAACAGTTCCTTTCTTTGAATACTTCAGCGTAAGTCAACTCTGGAAATGGATGTCTTATTCATAGTGGTGGGTGCACTTCTTGATTAGCAGGACTACCGAAAACATTTTTTGTTAACAATAGCTCAAAATGGACAGCTTTTTTTTTTTTTTTTAAACAAACAACATAGTTACACCAGTAAGCTGTCAAAAATGATTATGTATTGGCAATGATCATTTTTAACTACTATACATGATTGATCCTCTATTGGTAATGTTATAGTAGTGATAATATGAAGCATGTATAAGATTGTACTTGGGCAGCTTGGCTTCACATCCCACAGAGACAACTATCCACTGTTTATACATAAATACAAGAAAGAAAAAATGCTTTTTATGAATACCTTTTTATTTGATTTTTTTCACAAACCTTATGAACTGGCCAAAAGTTTATTTTTTTACAATCAGTCTGCAAATTTCTGCATGGTTGGGAATCCTTACATGCTTTACCTCTATAGGTTATCTCCCCACATTTTGTCCATCTGGCTCTTGAGGAGCAATGCCACATACTGTAGGAAGCCAGGTATTCCGTTGCCCTTTTCACCTTCAGCATCTGCTGAATCCTTGCCTGACTTACTGCATTTTTGTCTTTTCATTTGATCACACCATACTTATCATCCACCAGAGAGGAATACCTCAAGAAACTTCCCTCCCCTGAACATCTGAACCTGAAAACTTCCACTCTGGGCCTACCGATATCCTATTTTCTCAGCCACACCCTTTCAGCAAAATCTCAAATGTTCTCTGAAAAGCTGATGCTTTTGACGTCATCACCTAAATTTATTTGTGGTCTACTGATAAAGAAGATATAAAATAATTTGTTGTGGCCTGTTTGTCTGTGTGCAAAAAAAAAATCTTAAGGCACATTCTCTGCAGTGAGTTTCTAGTGTTGTTAAATTACCAATTAACCAACCACACTGGATGTGCTACACATTTGCAGAAAAATCTTCATCATAGTACACAGGATGTGTGTAGAACATACAATTCTTCTGCCCCCTACCACGCCCCCCCTCCCAACTGCCAGCAATTCTTGGAATCGGAAAATAAAACTGGAAGTTGCTGTATATACAGCAGGTATAGCAGCTGTAGCTGTCAAAAAAGAACCATCTGACTCCATGTTCATTAACACAGTTCAAAAGTAAAATACAGAGATACAAAGTAACATTATTACTTTTGCATCTACTCAGTTTCATTCATTTGCAGATGAACAGAATGAATGTTGATCTGCAGATGCTGTTAGTTAAAGCAACCTGACAAGTAAAAAAAAAACATTTTTTTCTTTTAATAAAGTTTGTCTATTTAAAGTAAAACTATAGGCAAAACTTTTTTTTTTCATTTTGGATACAGTAAGGGAGAGTAAAAACCCCTGTCAGTTTTATTTTTGCCAAATGTTTCACATTGGGGGATTTCCGTTCACTTCCTGTCCCACAGCCCAAGCAGGAAGCAAGAGGAAATCCCTCTAACCTGCAAGAACCTTGTTGTCACCAGGGTGAGCAGAGCTAGTGTCCCCATTGGAAGAGTTCCCCTCTGTTCTGGAGGCAAACCAAAATGAGTGTTTTTCTATTACTTTCACTTGCAGTCATAATGATACACATGACAAATAGAGCACAGGCAGCAATAAAAACGTAGAGGTGTTCTAATCCCTCTTCTCTCTATCCAAAACTAAAACTAATGTTTTGTCTTTAGCTACAGTATAATTTAACCTCTTATTAACCCTACACTTTACACCCTTTACCCTAATCAGTCCTAAGGAACTCATTCTTTACCTTTTTTTTTTTGTATGTATTTGTTTTGTTTTTTCATTTTTTAGTGTCATGTTTAAAAAAAGTGCAAAACTAAAAAAAAAAAAAAAATAACACTTTATTCCATTTGTAATTAACTTTGCAATGCTTTGTACTAGAATCATGTCATTTAGATAAACTATAGAATAAATAAACTATATGTAAATAGATAAACTATAGAATAAAAGTTTTACTTTTGTAGCGCTCACCCCAAAAAGGGCCCACTGTTTTGCCTCAGGTTCCTTTCCCTGATTAGTGTGACAGCCACAGACAGCAGCAACAATTGCTCTTCTGGCTCAATGAATAGTCTAGGGATTGCCTTTTTTAAAATGTATTGCTGAGTAACTTGGATAGGGCACAGGGGGCTGTGGGATACTCCATGAACGATGAGCAGTAGATCGATGACATTCTTCACCCTGTCACTAATCCTTAGGACAGTCCCTTTAATAATGACTAAAAAAAAATGGACAGCCTTGAGACAACATCAGAAATATCCCAGGCCAGGCAAATACTAGTACTATTACACAAGGGAGAGCAGCAGCAACAGTCACAAGGATCCGATATGCAGGTATTTACTCACAATGCTCAACTTCCTTACAATATCAGACAGACATTTCTCCAGTGATCTCTCCAGAACAGATCCTCAGTGAAATCCCCTGATTAGTTCCAGAGACTTTCCGCAAACAGCCCCCCCCCCAGATTAGCATAGGTGGGACCTTGATGAGCATGAGTAGATGTACATGTAGGCTGCCCACAAGGGCAGCAGCCCTTCAGGCTGGGAACTTCTCCTCTTGGACATGAACCAAGCAGCTCCAAATTCCAAACTATTTATGCACTCTCTCAGACACCTTCTGGACATACCCCTCCAGGGATTGTCTGAGACAGCATAAATATTCTAAATACTGATTTGCCTTTCCAGCCCACTACATTCTAGAATCCTCTAGAAGGCAGGGGGAAACAATCAAACCTGCAATCAGTGGAGTCCAGAGCACCCAAAAACAATCACATACTGCTCCACTGATTACAGGTACCTGACAAACCTAACAACCTGTCTGAGAGGTTGCTACACTTTTATTCTATAGGAACACCATTTTATTTAACTGAACACTGAAAAAATGAAAACGAATTTAAATGAAAAAACAAAAATGTGCTTTTTAAATTTGTTACATTTTTCATTTAAGGATTGTAAAAAGTCAATTTTTGCAAGATAATATCATGAAAAAGAAAGCCTTGTTTGTTCTCAAAAAAACAATATATTTATTACTTTGTGATCTTAAAGTGGAAGTTCAATCAAAAGCTAACTAAGGCTAAATCTACTCCCACCCCCATTCTAAGCCTGTTCTATCTAACCATGTAAAGAATAGATCTTTATACTTACCTATTCTAAAGCTGCTCTGGTCCGAACACATGAGTGGCGACTTCTGTGTAGAGAAGGGATCACCGACAAAGGCTGCAAATGCCTGGGAGATGATGTCACCCATAGGCTTACTATGGGGCATCTGTTGTCAGCTGTCCCTCTTCTACACTAAAGTGCTCACCAACAGCTGATCATAGGCAGCACAGTGGCAAAGTGATTAGTACTTCTGCCAAGCAGCATTACAGTAATCAGTTCAAATCTCAAACATGACGCTACCTGATTGAAGTTTGCACGTTCTCCCCGTGCCTGCGTGGGTATCCTCCGGGCACTCTGGTTTGCTCCCACATTCTAAAAACATTCTGGTAGGCAGATTGGTTCCTGTCTAAATTGTCCCCAATATTTATGAATGTGAGCTAGGGACCTTTGACTGTATGTGCCCTGAGGGCAGGGACTGATGTGAATGTATAATAAATATGTAAAGCGCCACGTAAATTGATAGCACTATATAATTACCTGTAATAAATGAAATTAACATAAATAATGACAAAATTATTTCTGAAAAAACAGGTCCATAGCAAAAATATAAAAAATGCTCTGTTTCATGGGGAGTATACAAGTGTGAGAGGAGAAGTGGTTAAGAAAACCTCACACTGTATTCTCAGAGGCTCAACTACCCAATGCAAACAATAAATGCGTATATGGGATGAGGTAGAAAGGTTAATTCAGTCATCAAATAATAGGAGCCCATCTATATAATTTGTTTCTGACATTTAAATTATAAATACCTAAAATAGTGCAGTGCTACCAAAATTCATGTGTGAAAAGTACTTTATGAGGCAATAATATCAACTAACAATCATAAAATATCCCCATGTGCCACAAATTAAAGGTTTCTTTAATTTGGGGCACATAACAATATAGTGTATCAGAAACAATTAATCCCAATAGCATCCAAAAAAGTGCATTCACAGTCACAGTTCCAAAAAATAAAAGTGCTGCAAAAAAGACAATATTCCCAATAGTCTTCCAAGAAGTACATTCAAGATAAATAGTTCCAACAATATAATCAGTGTTCATGAAACAAAAAATTCTAAGTAGACTTTCCTTCAAAAGATTTTATTTGTGAAAGTTCTCCTTCATGCATCGCCATGTCTGTTCACCCGTACAGTCATACCAGCAGCTCACCTCTTATTTAGACCCCATATGTATATAAAGGTCAAATGAACTCATACCTCTCTAAGTTAAAAGATTGAAGCAGTGCAGCCTTCTCAGCGGTTCCACAAAAGCCCTCCAGCTCTCAACAATAAATAAAGGCCATGTGCAGGACATACAAAATATAAGAAACTAGCATAGTGCTCACTATTGTTTTATTTAAGGCATAAAAGGGTTAAAGACACTCACAATCAAAAGAGGGATACATCATAAAAGAGAAGAAATACAAGCCAATCCTATCCTAACTCAGGCAAACAGCACAGCTCACCAGCATACCCTGTCTCCTTGGATGTGATTAGCATGATGACGTCATTGGCCATGGTTAAGGTAAGTATACAGATCTTTCTTTACAAGGTTAGGTAGAATAGGCTTAGTATGGGGATGTCAGTAGGTTTAGTCTTAGTTAGCTTTTGGCTGAATTTCACTTTAAGTAATGACAAAATTATTGTTCAACAAACAGGTCCATAGCAAAAAGAAATGTAAAAACTGGTTAGGTTCATAGGGGGTGTACAAGTGGTTAAGCAGACCTCACACCTTATTCTCAGAGGCTCGACCACTCAATGCAAACAATATATGTTTATATGGGATGAAGTAGAATGGTTAATTCAGTTATCAAGTCCAACTACAGTATATACTGTAATTTGTTTCTAACATTTACATTATGTTGCATGCATTTGCATGAATAGAAACAATAAAGTGCAGCGCTACAAATAATATCCAAGTGACAATTATATATGCGGTCATCAAATATAGGAATATTAAAGATGATAAACAGTTCAGTGATGGGGGACTCTCAGGGAGTATAGGTGCAATCCAATCCCAGGAATAGATAAATTGCCTGCTTACCAGAAGCGCAATATTAATACGCATGTACAGGTTACATGTAGCCGGGGTCCCATGTAGGCGCTGCTTTATAGTACCCAGATGGTCCGTCGGTGGTAAGACGATGCTGGCCTGGTCGGATCACACTGTTCCTTTTTTCATTTGCATGAATATATGACAAAACAACTGCCATGTCAAGTTTTTTCCATAAAGCACAGTCCTATTCTAATCTATAGAAAAACTAGCACCTAGAATCCTCCCCTGTGGTATGATTCAGTTTTACTTGATTACTAGAGGCCTGGCTTCCCTGAGGTCTCTGAAGATCCTGCCCAAC
The DNA here is from genome assembly GCF_062004578.1 of Staurois parvus. Lineage (NCBI taxonomy): Eukaryota > Metazoa > Chordata > Amphibia > Anura > Ranidae > Staurois > Staurois parvus. The sequence continues at coordinate 2,265,028 of NW_028318680.1, read as the reverse complement.
TGCCAGCCCACTGTGCAAAATGTACTTCAGTTGCTGTTAGGGGCACTTTTTATATTCTGGAACACACTGAAGCAGTAGCAATAATCACAGACACATGGCCTTGGGGGTCTTTAAGTGCACTTACTCCAGTGAAGCACTGCAGCCACATGATCTAATTGAAGGTCTCCTGCAAGCTGATCCCTGCAGAAGTCTCTCAGCAGTAGCCCAGCACACAGTAATGACAGCACCAGGCCTCATCCACAGGCTCCTGGCTAAGGCCTATCAATCATCCTCCTGGGCTCCATGTAATCTCATTTGTCCTGGGCACATAAACACAGCCTAGCCTGGGCTCTCAACAGAAAACCTTTCAGGGTACACCCTCCCCAGGCTATCTGTTCTGTCTGATGGACCATGCAACATTTCCAATACCCCACATGGACTTTTTTTTACCCCGTGTAGCCCCATGGACATCAATGTTGGGTTTTGGGCAGGACTAGAAACTCACTGACCAATCCCTTCTGATCCTGGCAGCCAAGAAAAGGTTCTTCTTGCCTCAGAGTTTCCAGGGGCAGATCCAGTTCCAAGGCTGCAGTGGAAGCCAATAAGAGTCTCTCCTTTCCTACATTCCTGGGGTGGACTTTCCTGGCTGTGGCAACAACCAATCTGGATTCTCCAAGTCCTGCTTTCTCCCTGTGGCTGTTCATCACATCAGGGGGGAGAAAAACATAATACTGTCTATACAGCCCAGGGAATAATGATCTTCTGGATAGATTTTTAAGGTGCCCAGCCAACGCAACATATGATATACTATTGCTGGATATGTGCAACAATAATAATGTGTTTACAAAAGCAAGTTCATTAGATACAGCTTTTGTGACATAATAAGTATTCAAAACTTTCAGTATGAAACCGCTGACCTCTGTATGTGACCTGTATATAAACCTCTTGTCTCCCTTACCCTGCATATCTGCACATTAACCCCTTCATTATCCCGCTGTGTGTCACCCCTTCATCTCCTCCTGCTCCCTGTATGTGTCAAATATGACCTTTATCTAGCACACCTTTACCAAGCTCCATGTTTTAAACCTCAAAATAATCACAAAAAAAGTGGTTATTAATACAACCAATAGAAAAACTATACCTCAAAAAATTGTGTTAAATTCATTTGGATACAATGTTGCATGACCAAGTTAATTGTCAAATTGTTACAGTACAGAAATCTGAAAAATGGCCTGATAATGAAGTAGTAGTACAGACTAAAAGAAAAACAATAAAAGAAAAACAATAGTACAGACTGGTAATGGAGATATAATTCTTGATTCTATCAGTCAAATGTTTCTGGACAGATGGATAAGCCCATCTTGTTTTACTGTAAAACAACAGAAACACAGACAGGAAATCACATCATACATGTGTAGTTCCACTACACATAGTAAGAACCAGGGGCGGCTGACAACTCTTGGGGCTCCCGGGCAATAGGGGATCATGGGGCTCCTGTGTCTTTGCCCAAACTCAAAAAAGCCTATGAAAAAGGTACCAGGGGCATCTCATGGGGCCCCCTACTGACCCCGGGTCCTCGGGCATTGCCCGAGTTTCCAAATGGTCAGTCCACCCCTGGTAAGAACATTACATTATGAAAGCATCAACATAACACTACTACACTACAAGTGGCAGAACTTCTATTAATGTAATACCTCCTAGATTGTAAGCTCCAAGTAGCAGGGCCCTCCTTTCCCTCTTGTATTGAACTGTACTGTTGCTGTATTGTCTCCCGTTATATTGTAAAGCGCTGAGCAAACTGTTGGCGCTATATAAATCCTGTATTATAATAATATAAGATTAGTTGCACCTATATATGACAGAATGTTAATACACCCGCTTGGTAACTTTTCATGTAAATTCTATCTCCTTTTGGAGTGCTTCAAAATTTAGCTTTGATAGAGGTTGCATACTATATATGTATAATAGTGCCCCCAATGCTTTCCATTGTTATGTAGAAGATTTTCTCCTTCCAAATTTAGGTAAGCTATTTCCATTGGTGTGCTTACACATTTGCATTCTAGCTTGGAGCTAGTTGAGAGATGCCATCTCTTCACCTGCAGCTTTAATTTTTGCTTCTTGTGAACAGGTAGTTTTTGTATTTCTCTCCATGATGCTCTCCCAAGCTGTGGTGCTATATGAGTGATTTATAGAAAGCATCTAGCTAGGATGCCCTTATTGGATCTTTCAGATTTTCTGACTAAGGTTACAGATGGTTTAGAGCAGCAGATATGCAGCATGGCCAAAAAGAATCCTTGGGATGGGTAAGCCATAAAGCCGCCAAGAAGGATGGCTTTCAGTACAGACCAGATCCTGCACAGTGACAGTGGTGAATGGGTGGCAACATGTTTCAGGCTCTCCACCCCCTTTGTCAAGCCTGTCTGAAGAAAGAGCCGGCTATAAAGCTCAGCCCAGGATGGAAGGTTTGCTGCACTAAGAGGAGGACAACTATAACCAGCATGATTTTGCAAATGTACAGCGCAACACAAAATAAATAATGAGACATGGAAAATGGCATCAAATTATCAGCACCATAATACTCAATGCTATAATAGTCAATAATGCTATTTGTGTAAATAAAATGGAATGAAAACATGTGATATATTTAATACAGCTCAATAGTGTTAAAATCACCATGTATTATATTATATAGTGATGCTTATAAATATAAAATAACATTTTATTAAAACCCCTATTAAAAATACCTAGTAAGTACTGAAATATAACATGTATATCAATTCATTTAGATAAATTGATTGTGTAAAATATACTGTATGAAGGATATTTAAAAATTATATATACTGTATATGTACAGGCAGTCCCTAAAGTCTGGACACATAGATAAAATGCATATTTTCAATAAATTTATAACAGAATATATTAAATCTAAAAAAAATCTAATAATTTTAAAATAATTTTTTAATAGAAACAAAGATTCAATTGACTAAAGAATGGTATGCACCTCTAATTCCTCATTAACTCATCTGGGGGCCAGGGTTTTAAGTGTAAAGATCCAAAAGGTCTCTATTACACAGCTTGATTCTTTAACTCTATCTTGAATCCACTTATCTGTAGGTGTCTAGGCTCTTGTATCAATTCAATGTACCCTATATTATCAGCAGCATCTTCATTTTAAATGTTCTGATTTGGTAGTCCTAGTTTATCAGCTTAGCAACTGAAAATTTGATGAAACATTGTTAGTAGCTATTGTGTGCTTTCTGATCATTTTATGTCTGTAGCATTATTTGTTTTTTTGGCTGTACCTGGCCCTAAAACCTGTTGGAAAGGTGCTGCATATATGATTCTTACCAATCAGATGCTGCTGGACTCAAGACTGAGCCCTTCCTATTTTACTGGAAAACAAAACACAGGAGACCAGAAATTACATTATACCTATGTAGCTCTACTAGTAATAACATCACATTATGCATGTTGTAATCATAATACTACTACATTACCACCTAGTGACAGAATTGCTAATCACAGTATTATTTATGACAATAGTAGTTGCACCGATGTCTTTATAAACAGCATGCTAACAGAAAGGCTATTGTAGGTATGTGCAGGTATGTTTAACGTGCATTCTCCCCCCCCATTGGGATACAAATATTGGAAATTTACTTCTTGACTTGGGTGAAGGTAAAGAACAAGTTTCACTTTGGTTTTAATTATTGTGCTCTGACAAAGTGCTTGGAGATGGAGAAAAGTGCAATCTCCCCTCACCTTCTGTCAGCTGTCTGGAGGGGCTGTGGGATGTCTCCCCTGAGGAGTCCAGAGTAGAAATATCCCAAGGGGACCCAGAAACACTTGTGAAATTATTGGACATGGTGGTCCTTTTTTTGTCTCAAAGTGTTGGGCTAATTACTTTGGTTGAAAGTGCTATCTCCACTGAGATGTTATACCTGACAGCAACTGTAAGTAATGCTGGAGAGTGGAAGGTTGAAAGCCTGGAGATCCTGGCTATCTACTCAGAGGAGTTTGGGACTCCAGAGACATTTGGTATTTCCAGAGGCCTAGAGTGCTGAGAACTACACCAACAAGCTATTTGTAACATAGCATACACCAGTTGTGCTTCTCATTTCAAATCTGTCTCTGCTGAGAACAAGGAGGAGAATAGAGCTGTAGTGGCTGAGACCCTGGAGAAGTCTATCATTTCGGGTGCAGATCCTCTGTTTACGGATAAGTTTACTTTCAATCACCAACTGTGTAGACTAGGCAAGAGGTGTGATAACTCCTGTGACTTCTATAAGAGCTGCACTTCATGCTTATTCAAGGAGGATGCTCATCAGGCCAGCACCAGATGCCTATCTCGCTCCAGTAGAAAGATAGGGATGCGGGCTTACGTAATTTTCCAGGTTCAAACATTACCTCAATCTTTATATGAAACAGGGATATTGCCTGAAGTTTCCCTATGTTCCTGGTCAGCTATTTGACCAAACAAATTGGGAAGGCAGGCCTTGTATGAGAAAGCTGTTTGCGAATATGTGGGCACCCACAAGCAACACCAAAACTGCTAGGAGGTTGTTTAGGGAGTTCCAGTGTTGTTTTAAAGAATGCAGATATGGTTGTCACATTCTGAAAAACAAAGTCCTTTTTGTGAACCCAAATGTGGACACTGTGGAGATTTTTTGTAAGAAGGAGGAACCTAGATTCTGAAACACTGGTGTATTTTCTAGATCCACACTAATATAGTTAATTGGTTAATGCTGATCTTTTCCTGTTTATGTTTCATTGGTATAATGCTGACTTGCTGCTGTTCCTCAATGCATATTAGCCAGTCTGAAGTTATTGTTTAAAGTTGTTGTTTATTACACTATACCTTAGTTTATGACTAATAAAGTTTCTTAAAAGTGTGTAAACCTGGTACCCACACCAGTATTTGTTTTATTTGCACAAGAACATGCCATCATTTTACTAAGGGAAAGTCTAAAGCCTTTAAGAAAAAATATTACTGCAGCTCACTCTCCTGATTGGTGAGTTTCTTGTCAATGAAGAATGTAAGGAGTTTAATTATAAGTTAGGTTGTTGGATGGACAGGCATAGACAGAAGAATTCTGCATTTGTACCTGTTAAAAGGCAGAGGAACCATGGAGAAGTTTAGTTTTCTCTTAGGGTAAAGCAGCTGTTATTCATGTTCCCCCCGATAGATGCTGATGGGCCAAACTCCTAAATGAAGCTCTAGAAAACAGTGTATGTTTAGCTGTCAACATCTTTTGAAGCACACTGTGTGTACCTGAAATTTAAATAATCATCTCTACCTAATGAACTGAGTTTGTCATAAAGCTTTACTGGGAATCAGAAAACTATGTTTTTATTTCTTCTTTTAGTAAAGCTTTTTTTCTATTGCATCCAATTCTGCCTGCACAGTCCTTTATTGCCAATGGGAAACTATTGCAGGAAACTAGATATTTGCTTTTGTGATTTGCCTCACATGAGCCATTTTGAAGGTAGTGGTTTGCACACTGACTATGATACGGCCTTTGTCTGGTGACTTGAACACAGCTGAAGAAAAGAAGGCTCTCTGGGGTTGATTCATTAAAATGAAGAGTGCAAAACCTGGTGGCGCTGTGCATGGGAGGGGAGCCAATCAGCTTCTAACTTCAGCTTGTTCAAGAAAGCTGATTGATTTCTGTGCAGAGCTGAAACAGATGTTTGCACCCACCAGTTTTAGTAAATTAACCCCAAAGAATGTACTGCTTGACATAGGGTGTAGTTAAGACCATTGTGTCTGTAGGTTCCAACAGGGTTTTATGTTCTGAGAAGAGTTTTTGACCTCTCAGAACTGAAAACAAGAAGCCAGTGTGGTAGAAGCTAGTATTTAATCATTATTTTTAACACGTGCCCAGTTTTAGAGCCAATACAATAATTCTAACAGAGTGGTTTGCAAACTGGGACATGAGTGCATGATAGTGATAGGAGTATCTGCAGATAATTAAAAGTTTATATTACATTATACTAATGAAAAAAGATAAAATGACCAGCTGTACTAAGATGTGAGATAAAAAGGCATTGCTCTATTACTGAATACTGCCCCTCTACAGCTCCCTGTATACTGTAAGCACCTTCCCACCTTGTCTATAAACCTACAACTCAGGGTTGATCTCAACTTTCAGCTGGTCAACTAAGTCAACTCAACACTCAACTCAGGATAATTTGTAGATGATTGATCTAGTTTGACTAAAAGATAATTCTATTACTTTTGTCTAGACAAGTGAACTAAAGAGTTTTCTATTTTTTTTCTTTTAAGCTTTACTGTCTTTTTTTACAGAAGCATTGTATAAAACGTCTTTTATACTTGACTGCATAAATATATAGTACTAAAGCATGTGCACCTTAATTAGACCTGTCTGGAGTGAACCTAAAAAACATATAGACAATTTAAATCTCTGTTAAAAATAGACTATTATTCTACTACAGAACTCTGCCTGGAGCTTTTGAGTATCTAAATCACTACTGTAGCACGCGATTATCTATAGTTTATACATCACAAGGGCCAATTAACCCTCCTCAAACAGTACTTTTTCTACTAATAATTGCATGATACAAAAGCTGAGTTTTCTGATTAATTACCATATCTTCATCTCAGATCTTTGGAGCAGCAATTGCAGGAACCAATTAATTTCTGAGGTTATACGCTTTTATTTCCAAGAAGTCACTTGCAGGATGAATTGTGATTTCTTGCCTAATTCAGATTTACAAAACAAAGGCAACCGTTAAAAAAGTGAAGAGCAATTTAGAACAGGCCTGGCTACATAATAGAAATGTGCACAGATTTCCTGCGTAATAGCAGTTCCTATTAAATCCTGAAAGATTCTTCATCATGTTAATCTGCTGTTATCATGGCTTGTCCTGTACATCATCAACTCTTCTTATGATAAATAATTTTTACTCTAATGCTGCAAACAAATTAATTCCCCACACAGAAATTTCACCCTTATGTTTTTAAACTAGATTTTTGAGAATCTATTCTTGCACTTTATTTGATGGATGGCCATTTTTTGCAGAAAACAAAAATCAATATTTTAAATGTTGGAGTATAATAAAATATCTGGAGAAAGCATTCTGTTTACCTTACTTATCAGGTTCTAATATAAACTGATGATCATGATAACCAGTTGGTAGGGATAAAAAATGTCTGAAAAGCAGAATCCCAATTTGTGATTAGAGATGAGCCAATTAAATGTTTTTGTCTCCCCAAAATTTTGGAAAACAACTGGAGACTTCTGATTAAAGTGGATCTACAAGCTCAATTTTTTTTATCTTTATGCATTCTATGCATGAAGGTAAAAAACCTTCTGTGTGCAGTGCCCCCCCCCCAACCCCCCAATCCTTACTTGAGCCCTCTCCGATCCAGTGATGCTCTTGACAGCCTCTGCCATCTGGGGACTCTTCCTCCTCATTAGCTGAGACGTGGTGTTCCCTGGAGGTACTGCTTGGGGAGAGGAGCCAGGAATGCCGGCAGGGACCCAGAAAGAAGAGGATCGGGGCTGCTCTGTGCAAAATCACTGCACGGAGCAGGTAAGTATGATTTTTGTCATTTAACAAAAAAACCCCCAGAGCTTTAGTGTCACTTTAATTGAGCCATTTTGAATTAATAGGAAAGTTTATATTGAGGTGGTTTTTAGTGCAGTAGGGATTAAATGACTCCAGAGGGTTATGAAAGCTCCTTTTATAGACCAGTTCTTGAACCATTAAAAAAGACCCTTTCCCATTAGCCTAATTATTTTAGGTTTCTTTAAACAAATAACAGTTTAATAAAAAAGTTAAAAAAAGGTAAAATAAAAAAATGTGACAGTACATAAATAAGAACAACAAACACCTAAATAACAAAAATACAAACACAAATGCCAAATACATTAAATAAAATAAACTACCCTAAATACAACCCCCGCACAAGCATCACAGGAGCAATCAGGGTTCCTCATTCAAACCCCTGCAGCAAAGCTCAACAGAAGAAACCTGTGTGCAGCAGCAAAGCAGTTATCAGGCAGGGAAGATCAAGAGGCAGTGATGTTCCTGCAGCTGTAGCTTATTGCTAAGTAGGTTCTAAATAAGAGGATGCATGGATGATGAGTTGGAAGACCATATGTGGATGCCAGAGATTGTAAACGAGTTAAGTGAGTGAGAGGCAGAACAACAGCAAGGGAGGATTCTATTCAGGAGCAAGCAAAGCTTCCAGAGGACTAAGATGGAGGAGGGGGAGTGTAGGGGGCTTGGGGGAAAATACATCCTATTCCACTGGATTGTACTTGCCCTGTGTTTACAGGCCACTGCTACCTCCTGAGTCACTCTACAGAGCTCATTAAGTGGGCAATATTTTGCACCTCAAAGTTTTCAGTCTGTTCTGGTGTTAACACACTGTAAATGTCCCACACACGATGTTTCTGCAGATGTACATCAGCTGAAAAATGTCAGATGTTTGCTGCAGGGTAAACCATGTTCTGTATCTCCAACTTTGTGGCATATTGAGGCACTCAAAAATATTTGTTGCTATTTTATCTCTTAGATAATACACTCTAATGTTTATTGCAAGATATTACCTGCCTCATCTCCCCCTCTTATATTTCAATCTAAGCAGGTTCCTTTTATACTGTCCAGCCACTGTACAATATGTGTGGCTATGTTCTCTGAAATAATACACTCTAATATTAATTTCAGAATACAACCTACTTTTTCTTTTCTTCTTACACTGCAGCCTAATGAAGCTACTCCAATGACAGTACAATATTTTAGGCTACGGTTGCTTAAATAATAATTTTTGATTGTTATTTTAGTGTAAAAACTTCTCCACATCCACCACCTTATGTTGTGGCCTAATCGAGTTGCTTGCATACTGTCCAGCAGCTGTCCAATATTTCCAAATAATGCACTCTAATTTTTAATTAAGGATTAACCCTGCTTTGAAACTGCCTTTTACACTGCAGGCTGAGCTGCTTACATACTGTCCGGGCCACTGTTTAATTTGTGTGGCTATTGTCCCTGAAATAATACATTCTAATTTTTAATTAAGGATAAACCCTGCCTCATCTCTCTCTTACACTGTGGCCTAACCAAGCTGCTTACATACTCTCCGGCCACTATACAATATGTCTGGTTATTGTCACTGAATTAATACACTCTAATGTTAATTAAGGTTAAAATCTGCCTCATCTTTCCTACTTATATTGGAGTCTAAACATGGTATCTAAATACTGTCAACAACTTTACAATGTGTGGCTAATGCCCCTGAAATAATACACTCTAATTATTTTCATGATAAAAACTGCCTCATCTCTCCCACTTACATTGTGGTCTAATCAAGTTTTTGACATATTCTCCGGCTACCGTACACCATTGGCTATTGTCTCTGATATACAATATTCTAATATTTAAATAAGGATAAAGCCTGCTCCATCTCTCCCCCAAAACACTGGTGCCTTAAAGTGTTAGTACACCTTTACCTGAAACCTGCCTATGCGATAAGGGGTGTCTGTGAATAATAACAAACTGTGTGTCTCTGACTAAAGTTGAATAATACCCTTGCTATAGGTGTAGACCAGTTATGTACCTCATGAAGCCTGACTGGAATACTCCCAGGACATTGCTAGGACATTGATATGTGAGGCCTAGTCCTTACTGCTCACCTTCTCCATCACAGGAGTGAGCTCTTTCTCTGAATAAAATCCTCACACATCTCTTTATCTCTCTTGATGCCGTAGCTCTAGACTCAGTGTCCGAGAGCTCACTCCTGTGATGGTGGAGGTGAACAGTAATGACAAGGCTTTACCTAGTAACACCCTGTGAGTTTTCCCAGTCAGGCTTCAGGAGGTGTGTAAAAGGCCTACATCTATAGCAAGGACATTATTCAACTTTAGCCAGAGCTGCACAGTTTATTTTGATCTACAGATACCCCTTATCTGCATTGGCAGCTTTTTGGTAAAGATGAACTATCCCTTTAGGCAGCTGCTTACATACTCTCCAGCCACTGTACAATATATAGCTATTGTCTCTGAAATAACACACTCTTATTTTTAAGTAAAGACTAACATAAAATCTACATCATCTTTCCTTTCTACAATGTAAACTAAACAAGCTGCTTGCATGCAGTTCAACCATTGTAAAATATTTGTAGCTATTGTCTCTGATATGACACAATCCCAATTTTTTATTCAGGATAAAACCTTCCTCATCTCTTCCTTATGCACTGCAGTCTAAAGAACCTGCTTACATTCAGATCTAACCCACTCTACCTACATTTGTTTCAGGATGTTTGAGGATCAGACTACACATGATCACCATGCTTCATATGGCTTCTCAAGTGAAATTATAATTTTTAATAATAATTACATATTTTACCTATGTATTAACAATTTACTCATGTTTACATTATTTCAAGGTGTTCTAAATGTCACTCTACAATAACTTATAAAGTTTTTTTTTTTTATTTTTGCACATTTTCCGTGCATTCTTAATTTTCTTTCAACTTTTTATTTGCTTTCACTCTTCACTTTCTAATGTGATTGTATGTCAGACTAATAGCCTTTTCTAAGATACAGATACAAAAAGATTCCTGCTATTAGCTTTTCTGTTTCAATATTTTTATTGAAATTTTAAGGGATTATGACAAGCCATAGTTTTTCCCGCACAGGGGCGACATCAAACAGACATGAAAGAAGCAGGGTAAGCACACATATCATTAACATAATAGCAAACTGTTACCGGAACAAAATAGGACCAGGGTAAAGATTAGGGAAATATCCCAGACATTACTGTACAGTCCCCTAGAGGACCCCAGTCTTCATTAACCTTTGTAATAGGAAAGAAGTGGAGAAGAAGGAAACAACGAAAGAGGGAAAAGAAAAAGAAGGAGAGAGAAGAAAAAAGAGGCTCTAGGAGAGGGCAAGTACCACGGACACAGGGCCTGAACAAATGGTGTTTATAGTTGACCATAACTAGTTAGATACAGGGACGGGAAAACATACCTTATCCACGGTTCCCAGACTTTCAGAAATTTTCCATGGGAGTCCTTCAGAATACTGGACATCTGCTCATTAATCATCAGAGCGGTCATCCTGGTTTTTACCCCTTGAATGGTAACAGATGGGGTTTTCCAGGCCTGAGCAATGGTTTGGCAGAAATAAAGAGGTAGGAGGCCAGTTACTGCTGTGGTGCAGAGAGGCCCTGTATAGGACAATGAAAAGGGCCAGCTGAGCATCTTTATAAACCATCATATGAAATAAGAAGCGAATCAGATGCAAGTACAACCACCATGCAGGACGTCCCCTCGCTGACCACAATTCCAAAAACATCTATCACTGCTATGGTGGGACTCAGTACCTGCTATCAGCTTTTAACCATAAAAACACTATCTTTGCACTATTCTAATTTAGTTTCACTTTGTTTTCAGAAGCCGAATTTCATGATCTCGATCTCCCTGGAAAGAGCACTTTAGTAACTATTAGGGATACTCTTATTGGACAGGGTGCAGGAGGGTTAGTGTGGCTTAGCCTAGGAGTCAGTAAACATAGGTCCCTAGAGTGAAAATGAAACTATCAACAAGGTGCATAAAGGAGGATTTTCTGGTTTATAATAGTAATAGCAGAATTTTTTTGGCATTAGCTCTTTGGCAGGACTTCAACTACAATTGAAAGTTTAAATGGCTGATATGACCACTTAAGCTGCAAGGCTTATTTAATAAAAGTGTTCAAAGATCTGTAAGGATGTACAAACTGCAGTGACCCATACAAGATTCAAATATACTGCTGGCAGATTAGTTAAAATATTTTTCCCTACTGGGTCATATAGCTTACTATCAATTATACTACATCACAGCTCTTTTCAGAATAGGCTTGCAAAGAAAATTAGTAAATACAGCTTGGTTGAAAAGGTAAAGCATTAATATACAAAGAAATTTCTTTAATCTCTCTTCAGAACTGACAGTCAACTACATTTGTTACATTACACTCTGCAAATATAGACACTGCTAAGCATTGCCGTTAATGAGAATTTTTCCAGATGAAGCTTGTATCCCTGGTGATAAGCTCTGAGCCATGGGCGGCTACTGCAGATTTTAATCTCAAGGGTGATTCTGAAGATTCTGGTCTACATTTCTCTTTCTATTAAAAAGAAGATGAAAGGAATACACCAGAATTATAAACTATATTGATAAAGCTTGGTTTTGACCTTGGATAAACCATTTATTACATTTCAGAATTTTTTTTTATGTTTTTATTTAGTTTTTATTTATTTAAGTGCCTAGAATGATACTAAACACACATTACTATCTAATTGTACAAATCAATCTAATTTTGTAATGGGAGGACTTACCTGATAGGAAATAAATGTAGTGAGTTGTTTAGGTAGGCACTCATTCTATATAGTTGTTGGTAAATACAAAAATCATGTCCAAAATCACATTGCATTGTGTGTAGCCAGATTTACCAACCATGCAGCAAGGTACCGCTAACTGAGACTAAGTGAGCAAGAAAATCCAGTATACTACCAGCAGTCATGCTGTCAAAGTGTAGCCAAGTGACTTGCCATTTTTGTTACTGTCACTATTTGTATTTTTGCTGGAGAAGAACCCCTGCATGGGAAATCTGTCTTCTATTAGACTTTTTACTTTATTTTTGCTAAGAAACGTGGGCTACCAGGCCCTTAAATAAAATGCGGACCAACGTGATCTCAAATGGTAAAATAAATGTTTATAAAACTTTTATTAAAGAAGAGAAGTTCTATATATTCCAGAGTTATGATAAGCTATGAAGGATGACTTACTCCAAACCATTTTTCTAGCTAGAGAATGTAAAATAATAGCCTTTGCCATGTCATCTTTCTCCTTTCCCTGGATAGATAAAGCCACTGTTTATTTTCACACACTTAGAAGTTTGCAACTTTGGTTATCTTTAAGAGACATATAATATGGACTGTAGATTTATTTTTGATACCTCATGTTTGATTTAGGCTAACCTTAAATCTGCATGGCCTGCTAACCATTCTCACTCTCCCTTCCATCTGTGATACTGCAGTCTTTTAATCTCAGTCTGTTTGTATTCCTAAGCATCTATCTGGCCATGGAATGGAGACAGAGCCTGTCATGGAAGCCTTTATATTTTTTGGGCCTGTGATTGTGTTTACTTAAAGGCAAATTTGTTTTTATTATTTTGCATAAATTTAACAGACATAGCATGAGAAGTATAAAGAACATGTAAAAGTAGATAAAAAAACATCACAGATGTGGTTATGATCCATGTGGATGTATGCAAATGATGCAGTAAAACTGAAAGAGGGAAGGATCAATAACTTATATTACGAAGGTATAACATAATAAAGTATCAGGGGGGTATCCCCAGGCAAGATGTCTGAAACAATATGAGAGAATTCCATACAACCAAAAATTTAAACTTAAACTAAGAAAGAGAAAAAAAAGAAAAGAAAGAAAACAAAAAGGGGGGGGGGGAATAAAAAAGCCAGCGGAAAGGAAAGCAAAAGAGGAGAAGAAAGAGAAGAGAGGGGATTGGGAGACGGGGACAGTAGAAAGCAACAGTAGGGCGGCTCCCCATCTGAATCTCACCTAAGCGACCCCGCTTCCCACATCTTGGTGTGGACAACAGGGTCCAAACGGCGGAGAAACCAAAATGAAATTGAGTCGTGGAAGCAAGGCTCAACTCCACTAGAGCGCAACAGGGGAACACATATCTCGGAGAGTCGCAGAGGAAGAGAAATGGAGCCAGATCGACCATAGCAATTTATGTTTATCATAGGTATCATTGGTAAATGCCAGCATTTTCCATAAACATGGTATCATTAAGCACGGAGACCCACATCGGGAAAGGAGGGGGTGGCCATTTTCCAAAAGAGGGGTATCAATTGGCGGGCCGCAGACAGAAAGAAGTACAACAGACTTTTCTTCTGTGCTGCCCGTGAGCCCGGTAATATAGATAGAAGAGCAATTTCCGGCAAAGAGGCCAAGGACTCATTGTAGATCCAGTTATATACAGCAAAGACTTGTTGCAAGAAGGGTTGTATTTGATCACAATCCCACCAAATGTGGAGCTGTGTAGCAACAGCTCTATTACAGCACCAACAAAGATCAGGTGTAGAAGGAAAATTTTGTGTAGGAAGAGGGGATCCCTGTACCATCGAGAAAGAAGCTTAGAATTCTTTTCTTGTGAGTATCAAGAAATAGACGATTTATGAGTAAAGTGGAACAACGCGGACCAATCTTCTGCCGGAATGTCCTCACCTAGGTCTCGAGCCCACACCTTAGTGTAGGGAGGGAGTTCAGAGTTCAGAGTATTGTGGAGCACTTTATAGAGGGAAGCTAGGACATGTCTTGGTGGTTCAGAGAGGGAGCACAGCCGTTCAATCTTAGAACGTGGGCGATGAATGTTGGAGGAAGAGTGCAAGTGCTTGCAAAATTAGGATAGGTGTAGAGTGGTTAAACAATCCCTAGACCCACCATGAAGGAGCGGAAGACCCGATTGGGGACATAGCCGGCAGGAAGGAAACGGGAGGAGCATCAAGATTCGCTGCAGAGAGATTATAGAGTTGAGAAGAGCAGCGCTCAAACACATAACAGATTCCCTTATTGTGATAGATTTTAGTATCGTCAAGCGCCTTGATGTGTTGGATCGGATGACGGGACAGACGAGGGTGGAGTACACGCGCCAGGTGCTTGCCACATTTGTTAGCTAGAGAGTAATGTGTGTTGTGTGCTTTGTCTCGTGCAACAAGGGAGGAGGAATCTCGAAGTTGGAGTAAATCTCTACGAGTGTTAGACAGGTCCACCGCAAGCACCGGGCCCAACGTTTGTTTGTGGGATGATTCAAGACCTGCAATGAGCTAAAATAAGCGACGCATCTCCGTCGTACGAGCTTTTTTTCAAGCGAGAGCCATGCTTAATAAGAACCCCTCTAAGAACACATTTGAGGGTCTCCCATTGGTTAAGAGGGCTGGTAGTGTCCAATGTGTGGTCCAGAATAAAGTCCTGGATAGTCTTTACCACCTCCGCGATACATAGAGAATCTTTGAGTAGGGTATCGTTTAAGCACCAGGAAAAGTAACGCAAACACAACGGCCGGTCCTGAATCGTAAGATGGACTGGGGCGTGGTCTGACCATAAGAAATGACTGAGAATAAAATAGGACAATCTAGAAAAGACTGTGAAACAAAGAAATAGTCTATACGACTGTATGATGCATGAGCTGCAGAGTAATTGCTATAGTCTCGCTCCGAAGGATGTTGGATGCGCCAAACATCCACTAGGTGTAAGTCATGCAAACACGACTTAAGTTGAGATAAGGCCGATAAGGAGAGAGAAAATTTACCCACTGAAGTGTCCAAGTCTGGAGAAAGTCCCCTCCGACGATGAAACAGGGACCCCCAAAAGAGGACAGCCTAGAGAGGACCGTCGCCAGAAATGGAGCCTGATCTATATTGGGAGAGTAAATATTCACCACTGTAAAAACAAATTCTTGGTATTTTAATTTAAGGAAGAGGTAGTGACCAGTTGGATCAATTAGGGAGTACAGGACCTCCGGGTAGAAGGTATGATGAAAGGCCACTGACACCCGCCTAGACCTAACCTGCGGATTAGTACTATGATACCACTGAGTATAGTGACGATTGTGGAGGGCTGGAATACCATCAGAGCGAAAATAAGTCTCCTGGAGTAGCATGATCTGCGCTCCACATTTACGGAAATGGTAGAGCATTTGGCTCTGCCTCTCTGGAGTGTAAAAGCCCCCAAAAATTAGTAGAGGAAAATGTATATGGAATCATAGTTGGTTGAGGGAGAACAAATAGGAGAAAAAAAAAGGAAGAATCCCCAAGAGGAAAGAAAAGAAGGGGATTAGATAAAGAACTAGCGAAAAGGGAAAAAAAAGCCAAGAAAGGAAGAGCAGAACAAAAGAGATAAATGAGAAGAAGAAACTACTAGACAGGCGAGCTGTCAAAATAACATACAGTGTGATACTGCATAGTACACCGAAGGCCTAGGTGGGGAACGTCAAAGGCGCATGTATCCGAGCCCGCCCCAGGCCTCCCGAAGGTAAATGATAACTTGAGGGAGGTCACCCTCAGGTGAGGACGACCCCCTCTACAAAACGTATTCAATAATCCCTCGAACAGGAATGATAAAGTAGGCCCCGCCCCCAACAAATAAACATAAACATAGCAAGGTAATGAAGGGGTGTGGATGAGACAAATAAAGGAAGGGCCTAGAGCCCCTGAGACTAGGGCTGAAGGTGTCCCCGCCCGTCACAGCAAATGGCGGTGGCGGAGCCCAGGGATTAGCCGTAGGCCACAGCCCCAGAACCTAAAAAACAACAGGTACAAATATAAGGCACAGATCTAATAGGAGTAACCAACAGAATGTGCAAAAACTGTACAAAGAGGAAGAAAGGGAAAAACCTCCCAATTTACGCAGATAGGGAATCATCCCTCTGGGATCTTTTGGGTGGAAGATCTGGAATGCTTCTTCTTGCGATCAGACTGCTGCCAGGAAGAGGGGAATGGAAGGCCAGGGGTCGGTAGTTGAAAGGGCCAATCTGGGAGGGAGACCTGAGGCAGCTCAAACACACCGAGAAATGTAGGCAAGTCCCCAAGGGTGTGGAATTGAGCAGATTTACCATTCTGGGAGGCGTGACGTTGAAACGGGAACTGCACCTGGTAGTGGATATGCCTCTCCTGCAACATCTGACATCTAGAGTCTGGTGGGAAAGGTCAGGGAGGAGCATCACTGGTACTTCGTTGAAAAGGATGGTGTCCTGCATGCTGGCATAATGGCCTCCTTGACCTTAAAGTAGTGGACCCTGCACAGGGTATCAAGGACAAAAGATGGGTCAGGATTCCTGGGGCCCAGCGTGCTATATACACGGTCCAACTCAATATAGGTGTCTTTAGGTTGCTGGAGCAGTTGATTGAAGATGGCAGTAACCGCTGCGGCCAAATCTTTAGATTCAATGGTTTCTGGTATGCCCCTGATCCGAATATTGTTACGTCGGTTCCTGTTCTCAATGTCATCTTGTTGGTACATGAGCTGTTGTATAAGAACTGTATGGGAGTTAAGGGTCTCTTTGTGGTTTTGTAAAGCGTTACACAGGCCGTGAGTGGTATTTTCAATCTCTTCCATGCGCACACAAATGTCTTGTTTAAGAAATTTCCTGTTTGTATGTGCTTTCAATACGTTTGCAAATCTGCCTTTGTAGGAAGGGATTTCACGTAGGTGTGCAGGAACCGCAATTGGGACTGAAGATCCCAGCCAACCTCAGAGCAGAGGGATGCTGGTGACGGGCTGCGTGATCTCTGTGTGCCCTGTGTTTGTTGTGCCTATATAACAGAAACCCCAGGAGGAGAGAGAGTGAGAGTCCTGAGGGCTTACCTGCCCTTCTTCATCATGGAGCCCTGTATCCACAGGGGACGAGGAGGGGAGAGGTGCCAGAGCAATCTTGGAGGCCGGGGTGCCCGAGGCCTCGGCCGAGGATCGGGTAAGAAACCTGCTCATGTCACCGCCGGACCAGTGACATGGCGATTATAATTGCAAGCTTGTGAGGGAGAGAGGGAGCCTGCAGCGGAGGTCCGGGCTGGGAGCTGTGCAGTGTCACTGCTATCGCTCCATGCGCCGAGCCATGCCCCATTGTGTTTACTTAAAGTTGAACTTTAAAGTTGAAGTTTTGAAGTTGGAAAATCAAGTACTGCTAGATCACTTCAGGCTGGCCCCTTTTGCAGACATAGTTATGAAAAACATTAACAATAGGTGCCTATTCTGTTTAAAATCCAGTATTACACTGTCTCACTCTGCTCTGCACATGCTCAGCTGCTCTCTATTTTTCAGCACTGGGATTCTAAATTTAGATCCTAGGCCCATCTCCAGTCACAATTCAACGTACAATCTACCAAGGAATTCTGTTATATGCACATTAAATACTGTTTTCTGTATCAAATTTTTAGGCACTGTGCCAAAAATGTAGAGGCCAATCTGCTGACAACCTAAAGATGTACTACTGTTGCTCAAGGGGTCTGGGCCTTAACAAAACGTCAGCCTCCAGCAAACAGAAACAGGAACATTATTGGAGCCAATTTACAGTAAAAATTTATGGGTAAAGTTCTGCTTTAAAGTGAACCTAAACATGAAAACTTTGCTAGGAGGTAACCCTATCATGCAGGAGCAGGGAATTTCTGGATGCCTGATGGTCAAAGAAGAGAGTCCCTGGAACCCAGAAGAAGCAGCAGGGAAGATGATGAAGGGGAGCTAGAGGAGAGCAGTATAGGAGGTACATCTGCCATAATGGGTAAGTATTCTGTGCATATTTGTTCAATATAGGAAGACCCCCCTTCCTCTAGACTATGATTTAGTTTTAACTTATTGTTCCTGCTAGTGAAATTCAAAGTGCTCCAGGAAGATCACTTTAGCTTGGCGGGTGGTTTATTTAGGACAGAATATAAGCATACGATCTAAGAAGAGTAGATCATGCTGGACACCTATCTTCATGCCCTGGCACTCCTAAAGGAATATGTACATGACACTATAATAGCCCTTGACAGAATCCCAAGAGAATCAAACATTGAACATTACACTAACCACTATATTTAGAGAACTTATATACAATCATCACCAGTTGGGAAGCAAGTTTTTTTTCTGTGGTGTGGGCACAGACAGGTGGTGCTTCTAATGGCACTGCTGGATTGCCTGCCCTGGAAGGAAAGGTGAAGTTAAAATATACTGCCATTAAGCTTACCACACTTACTAGCCTGTCTGAGTATAATGCCATAGTAACCTTGTTCTTTGTTGGAACTCCTCATTATCATCATTATCATAGTCATCACTATCGCAAGTTATAGAGAGGAGGTCAGACTCAACATTAACAACACATTCTCCTTAAAAACAACAAAAACTTGTTGACTCTCGTAATTCATCCCCACTCCTCCTTTGCTGTGGTTCCCCTATATTTGTGAAAGGAAAGAACAAGCTGTCTTCTCAAAGCAAGGTGGGCATTTTTAGCTGTGTAAGATTGATTAACATGCCAAAGACTTTTTCTAACACTTGTATTGTAATGTTTGTTAACTTTCTAAATGTAAGATATGACCCATGTGAAGAGTTGGTGGAAACTTCTTTTTTGTTCTCGATTACCAAGTTGCTCAGATTGAGAATCTAGGGAAAATGTGCTGAATATTTACTGATGTATGGAGGGCAGGCGCATCTGCTATGTTGCTTTCCCCCAAAAGTTGCAATTAGTGGCAATGTGGCATTGCAAACCTTTACTTAAAATTTGCTATTAAATAGCAGTAGAACTAGTGAGTAGTACTTTAACAGAATAGGTGCAGTTTACTAAACCGATGCAGTTAGTAGCATAAATGCAAGAAACATGCATACACTACATAATATTGAAAACTGCACAAACATGGAGTCTTTGCAGCAATAGTTTTGTGATTTAATTAGGGTAACATGTGACTGCATAGCATTGTCTCTATAAGCTTCTATAACAACAGAGTCAAGCTGATAATAGCTACTTCACTGAAATAGTTCAGAACACTTGTAATTATCCTTGTAGATACTGTGGCATCCCTCACAGTGAAGTCCTGGGTAGCTCTGGTAACACAGGAGAATAGTTGGAGGAATTCAAAGCCAAAGGACAATTGCCCACCCCACTGGAACTGGAATACTCTAATAGCAAATGGGAAGGGTCTGCCTACAGCAGCTGGGTCATCTGGTTAAGCTAATAAGCTGCTGTCATGCTGGTTCTGACAGTGGAGGGCCTCTCAGCTAACTGCAGATCACTTGTCCAGTGACCTCTGCCTCATCATATGTGGTCTCTCTGAGCTCTTGAGGCAGGGGAACTGAGAAATGTAAACTCCCTGGGTATGTCCAGGAGCCAAAGGGAATTGTGTTAACGGCTGCACCTGCATATGAGCACGGTGAGTACATGGATACTCCGCTACAGTACTTCTATGTCGAAGTTGTGAAAAAGGACAAGTATCTGATTTCACCAATCAAAAGAGCATAAAA
This sequence comes from Staurois parvus, assembly GCF_062004578.1. Lineage (NCBI taxonomy): Eukaryota > Metazoa > Chordata > Amphibia > Anura > Ranidae > Staurois > Staurois parvus. Next base: position 2,245,023 of record NW_028318680.1, on the reverse strand, counting down.
CAGCTTTGCAAGAAAAATCTTGCAGGCTTGTTATACTTGTAATAATTTTTTATGTTGTTAGTATGTGAGTATTCATCATTTATTACATGTCTGACTAACTGAAAGCTAAAATGCCTACAGACACAGGATCAATGTCACCCAAACTGAGAAACAATATCTAGCTATCACATTCACCTTCAAATTCCCTGACAAAGAGAACCATGCTGTCAAAATGCGTAGGAAGTTGCCTAGTAACAGACTGATATCACACTTACTGTGCATGTTCATTATACAGAGGAAGACGGTCATGCTAGACACCTTACCATTGGCTGAGATAGTGGCAAGCCTGTACATCAATGTACCATTGAAAGGAGATCACTGAAGTTCTGATCTCCGTTCTGTGTGTAGCACCTTTGGTGCCATTTGGCAACTGGCAATGGTAAAAGGTGAATGGTACAAGAAAAGGCAGAGCTTCTTTACCAATGTGTAAGTACAATATACTAAAACCAATTTCATTTAAACTAAACCAGAATACCATACTTTTCAATGGCAAGTGGTAAGGGTGAGTACTTGTCTCTGATCTAATAGATATTCTGAATCAGTCCTTTGCTTGTTGCTGGCAATGCTCCATAGCTGGAAAGACAGCTTATCCATTTAACTCTCAGGCGGAAAAGACGATTATCTATGAACTTTATTCTCTAAAAGTGGATTATTAATATAAGAAGTGATTACCGATTAAAGGTGCTTCAGATTGTCAGAAGTGTACTTTTAAATTTTTTTAATTCTATGAATGTGCTTATGTTGGCAGTTTTATAAATTGATGCATGCTGAGAAATGATGCGCAAAAAATGCTATCTAAATACATATAGTGCAAGTTAAGGGCTGGTGGACTAGCGTTCTCTCACTCTGGAAATATGCAGCTAATGACTGGTTCAGCAGTGAAATGGCGCCTGAACAGGTGTGAGATTGATTGCCAGGTGGGTGTCGATTTAGAAATCAGTTTGACATTGGGTCTCTTCCTTCCCCAGAACAGCTGTGCATTGCAGGATACAGTGAGTGTGTTGCCAGACATGCAGGGAGCATGCATCCAAGCCTTAGAGACAGGCACTTTAACCAGATCAATTCTCTAAGGACAAGTGAATGGATCAATGACAACTACAAGGAGAAAAGCTCTTGCCAATCATGTAACGCATATATGACATGGCAAATAGAGTAGGCTTTAACACCCAACTGCTGCACATATACATGCGCAACATGGCCTGACGTTGTGCACTCCCAGCACACTGACTGAGTTGCCACCCATAGCTCTCAGTCATGGCTCCTGATCATGTGACCACTGTGAAAGCCATTCGCAGCGGTTACATGATAAAAAAGCCACCCTGCCTTCTGGGCATTAAAGTCTACTTAAATGGCTCAAGGAAGGTGGCATAAAAGCCCAAGTTGGACAACTCAGTAGACAGGAGGCAGAGTTACAGTTTGTTAGATGAAAAACTGTGTGTTGTGTTCTGTGTGATAGTGATAACCAAAGCTCTATGGGAAAAAAAAACATTGTGAAAGAACTTTATTTTAGACTAGGTTCACACCTGCCCTCAGTCTGTGGGCTGGTAGCAGGTATAGGAATGTCACCTGTTCTTGCACCCGCAACCACTCACAGCCAAATTGCGTTGCTCCTACGAGACACGTGGGGCTGCCATTTATTCTGAATGGCACCTCCACAAATCCCAGTTTGCAGCTCCAGGAACTGAAGGAAAATTGCACGGTTAGGAAGACTATGGTGTTTCCCTGGGGGCATGTTTTAAAAAAATAGCATGCACCTTTTTATTTGTGGGAAACCTGGGCACAGCAGCCCATTCAAATGAATGGGCTGCCATGCCCGAGCAAAGGCTGGCTGCACGGCCCGCAATACTGTGAGCCTAGGCTTAAAAAACACGGGAAAAAAAAGTGTAAATTGGCATGTGGACTGGTCTTGAAAGATGTACACTTAAAGCTAAATCTCACAATATACAGTATATTTTACATTTATATGTAAAAGCAAGATTATCAAAGTTGTTTGCAACTCCACCAACAGGATCTTTCAAGATGTTTCACTAGGGCTACTTTTACACTGAGCTGAGCATTTGCAGGCACTTTTTCAAGTGTTTTTTAGGCATTTTGGGTGTTTTTTTAGCAGATTTGCAAATACTGTATTATAGGTGTTTTTTTTTCAGGTGTTTTTTCATTTGGGCATATTTGCTGTGGCCAATAGAAATAGCTGCTCTTTGAGCTGAAAACACCTGAAACAATGCTTGAAAAACCACTTATTCCCACTGTTTAGGTGTTTTCCATTCAATTCTAAGGGGACAAAATGCTCAGATCTGCCTGAAAAGTAGTGCCAGTGCTGTTTTTGAGTGACTAGCATTTTGCTACAGGCAAAAGAACACTCAAGTGAGCCACTTTTTTATTTGAGCGTTTTTGTCTCCATAGACTTGAAACTTGCCTGAAAACGCTCAGTTCAAGTTAGGGGCGGACTGACCATTTGGAAACTCAGGCACTGCCCGAGGGCCCGGGGTCAGTAGGGGGCCCTATGAGATGCCCCTGGTACTTTTTCATAGGCTTTTTTGAGTTTGGGCAAGGACACAGGGGCCCCATGATCCCCTATTGCCCGGGGGCCCCATGAGTTGTCAGTACGCCCCTGGTAGGGGACCCCATGAGATGCCCCTGGTACCTTTTTCATAGGATTTTTTGTTTGGGCAAGGACACAGGGGCCCGATGATCCCCTATTGCTCGTGGTCCCCATGAGTTGTCAGTCCGCCTGGAACAGTTTCCCGCACTCTGGGCAGGGATATACATCAAGAGGAGGTATCGATGTCATACAGGCAGAAAATGTCATATCAAGTGTGACTGTCACCATTTATTACTATATTGCTCTCATGCCAGTCTCTGGGCTCACAACCTTACAGACCAGACTACAGAAATTACATATTATTTCTGATCTATAATGGGGAGAGAATTGAGATGCTGAGAAAAGAATTACATAAAGGGAAGATTTACAATCAGATTCCTTACATCTTGTTCACTCCAAGTTTATCTAATGTATAGTTAAGTGCATTTTGTAAAAATATAGTCTAATGCTGAGTAGAAAGGCTAGTTAAAAAGATTTGCTGTTTCTGCTTTAACTTCTATTGATATTCTTTTCATTCCTGTAAGGCCTCTTTCATACGGGCGGTTGTTCTGCCGCTTGTAAATGCAGGTTGTTTATTTTGAAATTCCAACACTCCTGGCACAGAGATCACTTGCATTTGTACATTGTATTTATCTGTAGATACATGCGTTTATGTGCATTTACATGTGGCTGCATTTAGCTGCGATAGTAAATTCTTGCCTTTTCTATAGCAACCGTTTACTTATTTTTTCTATGCACTGCGATTAACTGCGTTTATGTACAGATAACTGTGGTACATCGCTCCTGGACGCTGTTAACCTTATTTTTCCTGAACGCATAAAACCGTATGTTATGAAAACATTGCTAAATGCAGTGTGTGAGTGGGGCCATAGGGATGCATTGTCTGCATTTAGCTGTGCTAAATAAATTCCTCTAACCGCAGCTAAAAGCTGAAATCTAACTGCCCGTGTGAAAGGGGCCTTATTATAGTGACATGCAAAAACTGAATCAAGTGCAATGTACTTATTCTGTCACAAATGAGTTAAAAGAAACCTGCCACTCAGAGAAACATGGAGGCTGCGGTTGTTCTTTTAACTGTTGTCTGCGTTGGGGAGATTTGCTCTCACTTCTTGCTCCTGCTTTTCTTATTCTATAAAAAAAAGTGCTTTTTGTTTATAATAATTACAGTCTTTTGCAAATTAAGGAGAGTTTTGCTACTTTGCATTCTACTAAATATTGACTTAAAGTGATTGTAAATCCTCACCTTGTAAAACAACCCATTCAGTTTAAAATAGAAATTAAAGGTAACACGTTTGTGTATAGATATAAAAAAAATTATAAATACCTTTTTTTCCCTTTTTTATGAGAGATCACATTCCCTATGCTGCATACAAGCTGGGAGAGGAGAAACAGCAGGAAAACGAATCTTCCCGGTGAAAGGCTTTGCAGGGTAAGGAGTGTCAGGAGAAGTCTGATCATTGGAGGAGAGCACATTGGGGTAGATTTTACTAAAAGTGGAGCACTCAGAATCTGGTGCAGCTGTTCATGGTAGCCAATCAGCTTCTAACTTCACCTTGTTCAGTTAAGCTTTGACAATAAAATCTGGAAGCTGATTGGTTTCTATGCACTAGATTTTGCAGTCTTCGGTTTTAGTAAATAACCCCCACTGAGTTCCCAGAACAGCTAGATAACTGACCACGGTGGGCTGTCCTGCTTAGTGTGGTCAGATTTGTTAGGAAAGTAGATGGACTGGCAGGAACACCAGGGATTACACGCAAAGGAAGTAATACAAAAAGAACATGATAATTTTTCATACAAGTACATGGTACAGCAGGCACACATCGGGAATATGACATGTTGGGTTTACATATTCTTAGTATTCTTATCTCCTAGAGATAATTTATAATTATCAATACATCAAAAATTAATCTGTCATAAAATTAGCTTGTGCAAACAAAGAAGGATTCATTCTGAATGGTTACAAGGGGTTACTTTACACTTCTGTCCTTCGTACTGTTATTAAATATGCTCAAGGGTGCTTTTGTCCCATGGATGTATGCCTAGCGCAAAGAAATAAATCACGTTAACCAATTTGACCGGGAACACTTTCTGTCATTCCTGTATAGGAAAATATGCAGCTTAATAAAGTACAGTACAGTGTAAAACAATACATGTGAAACTGGATCTAACACGTTATACTGTAAGTCTAGTCAGCAAGTTAATGCCTTAACCACTTAGTGACCACCAACTCGCAATGTAGTGCAGACAGTGCAGTGTGGATGGGTGGTTGCTCTAGGCAAAGTGGCGTACCTGTACACACCGTCTAGTTCCGGGTCCAGGCGCATGCATGTGCGCCCCCCTGGACAGCACTCGCTGTGATAGTACACAGTGGGAGCCTGTCAGCAATTCCCAGCCAATGATTTATGGCCAGGACCTGCTGATCAGCTGTGTTCAATCACAGCCCAGAGCTCTGTGTTGACTTTTAACACATTGCTCTGTACACAGGGGAAGATCTCTGTTTCTCATCCCTGCAAAGCAAGGGATAGAAAGTTAAAAGTATCTTAGTGAACTCAACGCACATTACACATAGTTAGGCACATGTTTAACCCCTTGACCGCCCTAGATGTTAACCCCTTCCCAGCCAGTGTCATTAGTACAGTGACAGTGTATTGTATTTTCACTGATCACTGTGTTAATGTCACTGGTGATGTCAGTGGCAGTTAGTCAGTTCCCCACAGCGTCAGGTAGTGTCAGATTGCAAACCACACTATTGCAGTCCCATTTTAAGTTGCTGATCACTGCCATTAGTTGTATAAAAACAATTAGAATTCCAGAATATATATCATAGGTTGTAGGCACTATAACTTTCATGCAAACCAATCAATATACACATATTATTTTTTTTGTTGGTCATGTTTTATAACAGAAATTTAAAAAATGTTTTTTTCTTCAAACGTTTCAGTCTTTTTTTGGTTATCTCGCAAAAAAAAAACCCTGGTGATCAAATACTAGCAAAATAATGCTCTATTTCTGTGAATAAAATTATATAAACTTCGTTTGTATACAGTGTATATAGTGTTCCATGACCACGCAAGTACCAGTTAAAGTAGAACAGCGTGGTATAGTGAAAAAAATGGCCTAGTCATGAAGGGGGTAAAATCTGCTGGAGCTGAAGTGATTAAATGCAGTTGTATATAATATTTTTGAAGGGCGCATGCGCGGCCGGCTCACGGATGGACGCTAGGCTGTGAGCGCTCCGTCCACCCGCCAGCATCAGAGCGGCACACACCGGCTCAGGGAGTTAATAACCATATAGTGACATAACCGGAGGGTGCCCGCACCTCTCCGACCATGCCCCGCAGGAGAAAAACCCCGGAGCAGCCGGGGAAACTAACTTTATTCTTCCCGGCGCTCAATCCGGGAATCCAAGATGGCGCCGGCTGCAGCACCCAGGGAGAAAGCAGGAGACACGAGGGGGACTACATGGCCCAGCAAGTAGACGCCAGGCTGAGGCATCCACTCTATCCAGGGGACCCTGGTGAGTTGTCACCACCACTATCCCCCACGACCAGTAGCCCAGCCAAATCTCGGCCACGACTTGACCATGACCTTGACCCCGCATGTCAGGCCCAAAACTTCCCGCCTCAGTCAACTTCCACAATCCTGCCTGACATAGATTCATTCCCAGCGTTAGACCAACCGCTGACGGAAATCTCCATGAAAAACATGTTGACACTATTGCGGCAAACCTTACATAACGACATCTCAGTATCGCTAAACCAAATTACTAATGCGGTACAAACACAAGAACGCAGAATACGGCACATCGAACTTAATATGGGGGACGTAATATCTGCACATAATGATTTGATCGATGCCCACGCGGACCATTCATCTGACATCGAACAAATTAATTTAAAACTAGCTGACCTGGAAGATCGCTCGCGTTGCAACAACATCAAATTTAGAGGGATCCCTGAATCAATCACAGGCGAGGCGCTATTGCCCTATATACAGCAGTATATCCAACTTCTTATCCCATCACTTCCTAATCTGGAGATGGCGATAGATCGAGCACACCGGCTACCAAAACCCTCATTTCTGTCAGCATCTATTCCAAGAGATGTACTGGCTCGTATTCATTTCTACCATATCAAAGAAAGAATTATGACGGCTGCTAGGAATCCACCCCCGCTGCCACCATCACACGCTAATCTCCGACTGTACGCAGACCTATCCAAAGCCACACTTCTCAACAGGAAAAAAATGATTTCCATTACCAAAGCTTTACGAAATCATGGCATAGCGTACCAGTGGGGTTTCCCCACAAAGCTAACAGTAAGACATCAAGGAAGGATCTATACAATTAAATCCCTGGAGGCTGGCCTGGAACTACTCAAAGTATGGAACATCTTACCCGTGGATGCACAGGAAACGACATCCGCCTCCATTTTACCTATGGAGGCAACATAACCACCATAATGTCACACTTTGCGCTTTGATAAGCCTATATTTCTCCCTAGAGGCCACTCTTTTGCATACCACTATCTGGCGATCGGCCATACCTAATGACTTGTGTTCTAAGTTTCTACAGTTGGCATGACCCCCTTGGAGGTCAAAGCCGGTTCAAAACCCCCAGTTACCAAGTGGCAGTTGCAGCTACTTGGTCTACTTGCATTGTCTGCAAGTTTTTTTTTATCCTTTTTTGTGCTCCTTCCCCCCTTCCACCCCAGCACCACCAGCTGCTTATTTACATTCTAAGATATGGAAATCCTACACATCCAGGGAAAACGTCCTCCAAATCCCCCATCGAACCTATCCCACAATACGATAGTTTCACTTCTTTCCTGCTTCAGAAGATACCCACTAAGCCACGATCCCCCCAAATAACGACGCTACTATGCAAACACCTAGGGAAAACATGTACAAATGATTAATATTACATCCCTAAACGTACGAGGCCTAAACTCCCCATTTAAGAGATCGATGCTCGCCAAAGAAATCCGGAAGTCCCAGGCTGATGTAATCTTTATACAGGAATCACATTTTGCTACAGACAAAACCCCCAAACTATACCTCCATCATTTCACCCAAATATTTCTGGCGACAAATGTCAAGAAAAAGAATGGAGTTATCACTGCCATAAATGACTCTATTCCACTCCACATTATTTCGGAAACAGCTGATCCGCAAGGACGCTACCATATCCTGATATGTCAAATAAACGACATAACCTACACCTTAGTGAACGTCTATGGACCAAATAGCAAACAGCTGAGCTTCTACCACAAACTATACAAGATCGTTGAACGGTGTAAACAAGGTAGACTTATTATCGGTGGTGACTTTAATGTCCTGAATAATCCTTCCTTAGACTCCTCCTCTGGCCAAAGATCCACCAAATTAAACCTCAATAGTTTTTTGCATGACCACGATCTATATGATATCTGGAGATGCCAACACGGCACAGAAAGAGACTATACATACTTCTCCCCTCCACACCTATCGTACTCAAGAATAGACTTTTTCATTACTGACAAGTGGACTTTACAACATGTAACGTCATCCAAAATCGGTACTATATCCTGGTCTGACCACGCCCCTATCAACATATCCTTGGACAGCAAACGACGACCGGCAATCCCGCTTATATGGAGATTGAACTCTACACTCCTGAAGAACCTGGAGAACCAGAAACACCTGCTAGACGCCCATAATCTTTTCCTTGAAACCAATTCTACACCCGATATCTCTATTACTACGCTCTGGCTAACATATAAGGCCTACATGAGAGGTATTCTCATACAACTCAACTCACGCACTAACAGGCAACGCACACAACAAATTGACCAACTACTCAGTTCCATTCAATTACATGAAGAGATCAGCAAAAAAAAACCAAACTCCACCACATCAGCAGCACTAAATACAGATAGAAACAAATTACGCACCACATTACTCCACGAATATGACACCAATCTTCAAAAAATGAAAGCCAAATTTTATGCACTCGGGAACAAAACGAACGCAGTATTATCTAAAAGTGTTAAACAAAAGCGACTTAAAACTAAAATTCTTACAATCCAACACCCCGTCACGCGTTCCCCTCTAATAAACCCACAGGATATAGCCAACGCATTTGCATCTTATTACCAATCATTATATAACATTAAAGACGATCCAAATACAACCCAACCAACGATTGTATCTATTGAAAACTTTCTATCCAATACTAACTTACCCCAAATTACCCAATCTCAACTTGAAATTATTTCTGTACCAATTTCTACCATGGAAATTGAAAAAGCCATAAAAAGTCTCCCCCTACACAAATCACCAGGGAACGACGGCTTTACAAACGAATTTTATAAAACATTTGCGCCCAATCTAACGCATCATTTAGCTACCCTATTTAACCTTGTTGCCTCTCGCGGGGAATTTCCCCCTGATATGCTCCAATCAATAATCACTACAATCCCAAAACCAGGCAAAGATCCCCAGCTAGTCCAGAACTACAGAACGATTTCACTTCTCAATACAGATATAAAAATATATGCCAAAATAATAGCCCAGAGACTCCTTCCTCACTTGCCTACATTGATTCACCCAGATCAAGTGGGGTTTATACCGGGAAGACAAGCCCCTGACGCTACCAGACGTATTATATCCCTTCTGCACCATCTCTAAACTAATAAGAAACCATCCCTCCTACTGTCGTTAGATGCAGAAAAAGCATTTGATAGAATACATTGGAAATTTATGACATTAACACTCCAAAAATTTGGAATAACAGACTGGATGCTATCGGCAATTCTATCACTCTATTCAAACCCCTCAGCTAAAGTTCTAACTAATGGCACGCTTTCACAATCCTTTTCTATTTCCAACGGGACCAGGCAGGGCTGCCCACTATCCCCTATTATTTTCGCACTACTCATTGAACCACTAGCTTCCAACCTTAGAAAAGACTTAAATTTCACAGGCATCAATTTTCTCCAGAAAGAACATAAAATTAGTCTCTTTGCAGACGATATTATCCTAATGGTTACAAACCCATCCAAGTCGCTTCAGGCAATCCGTACACAGATTCATAGATACGCGGCAGTCTCCTATTATAAGCCTAATGAACCCAAATCGTCTATATTAAACCTCTACACACCCACAGGAACACAAAAAGTTCTCTCCCAACGTTTCCCGTTCACTTGGAAACACACAGTATTCCCTACCTGAGGATTAAACTTTCTACCTCAACTAACCAACTTTACAACAATAACTTCATACCTCTACTTGAAACTATACCACATGAGCTCAAATACCTCCGTACGACTACATTATCGACACTTGGCAGAATAGCCACTCTAAAAATGTGCATACTACCCAAAATTCTTTACATATTTCGGACACTTCCTATCCCAGTCCCTTCCTCCTTTTTCTCTAAACTACAAGCAATATTAAACAAATTTATGTGGAATTCAAAAAAACCCAGATACACTACGAACTTACTCATACGTCCACCTTCGAGGGGAGGAGCTGGACTCCCTCACTTGAAATCGTACTATCAAGCTGTTTTGTTGGACCAGATTTTCTTTTGGTGGCATCCTTCCGCTGAGAAGATCTGGTCCACTATGGAAGCATCCATATTCCTACCACACAAAATAACTGACATACTACTCATACCACAAACGGCACAAGCTAAACCTCTACACAAACACCCTTGCATACAAGCCTCTTTATGTGCCTGGCTCGACTTTTTAAATCATAACCAGTTAAATCAAAATACTGTGCGAGCCCCGGTCCCACTGTCCTCCCTACACCGCATCATTCCACAACTAAATCTAACAAGGTGGAAAACTGCTGGCTTACTACATATTCACGATATCTACACTAATCACAAGCTTGACTCATTTCCCACTATCCAAAAGAACTTCCATCTCCCAGACAGGGAACAATTTACATACATGCGGATAGCCCATGTACTACAAAAAAACCCCATACCATCAGACGTAAAAGTCCCGGTATCTACGCACCAATTCTTCCAGATGGCCACTTACCCAAAAAAAGGAATTTCAAACTTTTACACAACTATAATTGGAACTCTATTTCCCACAAATACCACCTCAATAGCCAATTGGGGAAAACACCTTCTTCCAATAGCACCACTTACCTGGGAAAAAACATTCACTATTACTTTCAAAGCCTCAAAGTGTAGTTCTCATTGGGAAACGTATTTAAAAATTCTCCATCAGGGGTACCTAACCCCCACCAAACTATCCCTCTATTACCCCCAGCTTTCGCAAACATGCTGGAGACACTGTGGAGAGACAGGCTCTCTACTTCACTTACTCTGGATGTGTAAGTCCCTCAAATCATACTGGAACAAGGTGTTCCAGATAATCTCCTCAATTGCGGAAACACAAATATCCCCGAATCCAGCACTAGCCCTTCTTCACATCGGGATTGATAAATATCCTACGAACTCACGCACTATCATTATACACATTCTAGCAGCTGCTAAAATTAATATTACCAAACTATGGCGATCCACTACAACTCCTCTTTTGTCACGCCTCATTTCTGATCTCAATCTCCAATGTGAAAGAAGAACAGCCCTGTACAACTCTTCCTATCACAAATTTAAGACTCAATGGTCTCGATGGTTAAAAAATCCTAATTGCTCAATACACTGTTGATTGATGATGATTACTAAACAAAGTTCATATATCTTCCACACCTACTGAATAGGTGCTTCCCTTCCTCTCCCCCCCCCTCCCACCCACCTTGTTCTATTTTACCACACATCTACTACTAACAACCCATTAAGGTTCACATTACATTGAGTATACCTCTCATGTACACTATACGAAATCCCCTAGACCCCCGGCCAAATGGTGGGGGTCCTCTATTCCTTTCACTCATGTCCTTTCCCATTGTTAAACAATGTTCACTCCAATTGTGAATCTTCTCATGATGATATTTGTTCTTTTTCTCATGTATGTTAAACATTTCCTTTTTTTATTCTTCTTTGTTTTTCTTTTACTTTGATAAAAAAAAAATAAAAAATATTTGAATATAATATTTTTGAAGATAAAAGAAGATAGACCACAGGTTAGCAAACCTTTCAACAAAATACAATTGGGTGTTGCACATCCAGACATGCATTGTAGATTACGATATATATACTGATTTAAGACCTAGTGATATGCTTTGACCATAAATTGGGAGCGTGCTACAAACTGATATTTATTCTTACAGGTGTGAAAACTAGTGTTTTGGAATTATGATAAGAAGTGTGTGTATTGAAGTAGAGAGAAAAACATGGAATTAGGAATGCTATAGGAGTGATAAGGATTTAAGAAAAGAGAAGGATAATAGAAAGTAAAAACTAAGGAGGGGGTGCTGGCAGTAAAAGAAGAGGAATTGGGTGGAAGGGGGCCCTGAGAAAGGCCCAGAAGGGGAGGGACTTGACAGTAGGGGTCATACATGTAAAAAGCACATTATCTATTGCGACAGTTGAGCCCTTTTTGTCATATCTGTAGTTTATCTTGTGTATCGTTAAAGTGATAGTAAACTTGAACAAATAAAAAATATGGGTCCCCTTCAGGTTTATGCCATAATATTCTAGTATGCAACACATACTAACACATTATGACAAACTTATCTTAGAAATGAAACCTTCCAGTGGTGCACTCTCACTACTGAAGAGGCTTCCATCTTTACCTTTTTTCTGAATTCATGGGCCCCGGATGTTTAAATGGCCAGACCACAATGACGTCACTCCCCCACATGTATGCGGGAGCCAAGGTCACGGCACAGTGCTCTGCATTCTGTGGCATACTGTGTAGCAATGAATGCAGAGCACTACTGCACATGTGTGGGAGACATCATTGGCCATTGCCGATGCCATCATCTCCTAAACGGTGAACATTTAGGAGCTATTTATAGATGGTAAGCTTACCTGTAGGTACAAGTGCACTCACAGGGTTAACTACCACATTAAGCATTGCTGTCAATTTATTGGAATGTGGGCTCATGTCCTAAAAAAAAAACCTAAGCTAATAAGTAACTCACAAGTTTCATATAGCAATTTCTTAGCAAGAAAAATATTTGATTTATCATCTGACAAGTGATTGTGATATATAACGCCAATGACAATTTAAAACAAATGTATTTCACATGTTTATTTTAAATACACTTAAAAGAGGTACATGGGGTACAGTTCGCAAAATCATTGCATAAGATGACTTGGCTTTGTAATATGAAACAATCACATCAACCTTAAAAAAAGTAAGTAAAAAAGTAGAATAACTGAATATGGTTGAGATCCAATTTACCATCACTGAAATAAATCTTATTACTGTTGAAAAAAATCAATGAACATAAAGTGGCTGGGCTCTATTTACAGCTGTTTCAACCATACTTCTTTACCATCTACAGTATACTTGTCTATTATTACTGAGAGAATGAAAGGCATTCTAACGGAGAATATTTTCTGACTGCTTCAGTAGAGATCACATTGGACAGTACAGACCATTAAACAATCTTTGTGATTTCCTTTTGTAGTCTACACCTATACCAATCCTCTTAATAAAATGGATCCTGCAATAAAAATGCAAGGCCTACTTATTTACTGAGTGCCTCCCTGTCAAAACATTGCAGTTAGATTAAAAAAGAAGCCCCTCTAGAAAAAAATGTTAGTTAATATAGTTACTTTAACCTTGGCTTCTGTCCATAGTGCGTAAGCAAGGGTGATATCACCATCCTGTCCGCAGAATGCTGAGTTGCCTAAATCTAGCAAGAAGATAGGTGATAGTGATATCTCTCCCCTGCAATATGGAAAATGTTGGTAACATCATAATATTTATTATCTTTTTCTCCACAAGCTTGTTTTTTTCAGTTTCTTGCAGCATTTTGTCATGGGTATAAGGCCTTGGTAAAATAGCAGACAATACCTGAATTGTAAGATCTGCTTTAATTCCTGCTATTGGCCTTGTCCTCACATGTTCATCAAAATTCATTGAATAAACTATTCAAGTTCATTAAAAAAAAACATCAGTTTAAACTGGCTACCTATATGTTACTGGCAGCAAAAAAAACCATAGCGAAGGCGTGGAAACAACAGTTCAAACCTTTTACAGAAGTCCGTTGCCTTCTAGATTTCTTCTTCATCAATGAAAAGCTTTCCAGCATTCTTTTAAATATGCATGGAAAATCTCTTAAAATTTGGACCCCATAGATCGAACATGCCCACCCCTTCATGTTAACCATCAGTTACACATCATTATAAATACTGAGACCCTGAGACTCGGGTTCTCCTTCCGCACTTCTCTTTTCTTTTTCTTCTATTTCATCTCTTGTTATTTTTCTGGGCTCTTCCGTAGGGAAGATCTGGGAATTAAGATCTGTTCCCATGTATTTTCCTGTTATGATTCTTGAACGGTGAAGTTTTCAGAGTACCTCTTATCTATCTATGCCTGTTTTCGTGATACAGGCATATGGATTTTCTCGTTATTAATACTGTTTCCATGTTAAAATGCTATCAATGTGCCTGTGTTATGACAAATGTTTGTTACTAGTTACAGTCCATGTACATGAAGTACTACCGCTCTTGACTCTTATGTTTTTTACTTTGTGCTCTTATCAGTATATTTGTTAGTGGTAACAAATGTGCTATATCTTACAAAATTTATTTCAATAAAACGTTTGCGGATAGCTATCTGTAGAGCATTCCGTCAGAGTCTGGATTCCAGATATCAATTTAATAAAAGATCAGTGATCACTTCTTGCTATAGGTTAATCTACCTTAAAGTGTTTGTAAACCTCAGATATGACATTTGAACAAAGCATATCTTTATACACTGTGTACTTGCCTCCATCCAAAGCAAAGAGCGTGATTTCTCTCTGCTGCCTTCTCCTCTGTTATCTGCAGGAGTCACTTTGACAGGTTTTCTCAACACCAAGGGATAAAAGGTGATGTAGGAGGAAATCTCCAGCACACAACCTGTGTACCTTCCCTCCAATCAGGGCTCACAGCTGTCCTCACTGAGATCCGCACTGTGGGATTTCAGTTCTCCATCCCTGCTTTTCAGAGCTGAGAAATCCTGTGTAATATCTGGGCTATGAACAGCTCTAGAAGATAGTTGGCTTGAAGATAAACAGGTACAACTTATGTAGAATGATTTGTTTCATCTCTGCATATCACCTGTGGCTAGTCATGTCAATGGGTATACACTATATTGCCAAAAGTATTGGGACACTCCTCCAAATCATTGGATTCAGGTGTTCCAATCACCTCCATGTCCACAGACATATAAAATCAATCACCTAGGCAATCAGACTTCTTCTACAAACATTTGTGAAAGAATGGGTCGCTCTCAGGAGCTCATTCAATTCAAGTGTGATACCCTGATAGGTTGCCACCTGTGCAATAAATTCATCCGTGAAATTTCCTTGCTACTACAGTAAATATTCCACAGTCAATTGTTAGTGGTATTATAGCAAAATGGAAGCAACTTAGAACAACAGTAACTCAGCCATGAAGTGGTAGACCACGTTAAATGACAGAGTGGGGTCAGCAAATACAGTGCCCAGATGTCACCAACTGTCTGCAGAGTCAATTACTAAGGACCTTCAAACTTCATGTGACCTTCAGATTAGCACAACAGTGCGTAGAGAGCTTCATGGAATGGGTTTTCATGGCCGAGCAGCTGCATTCAAGCCATACATCACCAAGTGCAATGCAAAGCTTCGGATGCAGTGGCGTAAAGCATGCTGCCACTGGACTGTGTTCTCTGGAGTGACGAATCACGTTTCTCTATCTGGCAATCCGATGGATGTGTCTGTGTTTGGCGGTTGCCAGGAGAACGGTACTTGCCTGACTATATTGTCCCAAGTGTAAAGTTTGGTGGAGGGGGGATTATGATGTGCGGTTGTTTTCAGGGGTTTGGCTTGGCCCCTTAGTTCCAGTGAAAGGAACTCTTAAGGCGTCAGCATACCAAGACATTTTGGACAATTTCATGCTCCCAACTTTGTGGGACCAGTTTGGGGATGGCCCCTTCTTGTTTCAACATGACTGTGCACCAGTGCACAAAGGTCCAGACCTCAACCTGATAGCACACCTTTGGGATGAATTAGAGAGGAGACTGTGAGCCAGGCCTTCTCGTCTGACATCAATGCCTGACCTGACAAATGTGCTTCTGGAAGAATGGTCAAACATTCCAATAGCCACACTTCTAAACCTTGTGGACAGCCTTCCCAGAGGAGTTGAAGCTGTTATAGCTGCAAAGGGTGGGCCAACTTAATATTGAATCCTACATTCTAAGATTGCGATGCCATTAAAGTTCATGTACGTGTAAAGGCAGGCGTCCCAATACTTTTGGCAATATAGTGCATGTGATTGTTTTCAACCACTTTAACCTCTTCACAACCACCCACTCAATGTAATTCAGACGGGTGGCCACTGTAGACAAAGCAGTCCCATTATAAATCGCTGATCGCACTATTAGTAGTTTGAAAAAAAAAATTCCAGTATATAGCCCATAATTTGTAGACGTTATAACTTTTACGCAAACCAATCAATATACGCTTACTGGGAATTTTTTTTAATCAAAAACATGTAACAGAATACATTTTGGCCAAATTTTATGAAGAAATTATATTTTATTTTTGTATTCGATAAGTTTTATAACAGAAAGTAAAAAGTTTTTTTTTCAAAATTTTCAGTCTCCTTTTTTTTATATCACAAAAAATAAAAAACACAGTGGTGACCAAATACCATCACAAGAAATTTCTATTTGTGTGAAAAAATTGATATTCATTTTGTTTTGGTACAGCGTTGCGCAATTACCAGCTAAAGTAGCGCAGTGCGGTATAGCAAAAAATAGCCTGGTCATGAAGGGGGTAAAACCTTCTGGAGCTGAAGTGGTTAAACTCTGTATTTTGCTTTATTACACAAACCCTTTAGTATAACTGTAAAATGGATTTAAGTGTTTTTCCTTTCCTAGATTTATGGAGCAATACAGCAGCTAAGCAGGTAGAAATTAATTCTTGATTTTCAACTACAGACACAACTAAGCTACACGTACAAACCATGAATCTCCTCAAAGAAAAGTAATTTAGCTGTACACTGCTTAAAATAATGGTGATGAAGAGGGCATTTGGATATAGCTAAGTATGGTCTATAGGCCCCTCAGAAGCAGTAGCCTGACTTCAATGGCAACCTGTGCCACCCATGTTTTTATGTTGTAGCTTGCAGCACCAGGGTCTTGGATTTAATCCTGAGGATATTCTCTTCATGTTTTATATGTTCTCTTTGTGCCTGTGTAGGATTGCTCCAGTATTCTCATATGATCCCATAATATGCTAGTTTGGTAATTGGTTTCCAGCCAGTATTAGCTAGCATGTTCATTGGCTTCCATCAGGGGCGGACTGACCATTTGGAAACTCGGGCACTGCCCGAGGGCCCGGGGTAAGGAGGGGGCCCCATGAGATGCCCCTGGTACCTTTTTCATAGGCTTTTCTGAGTTTGGGCAAGGACACAGGGGCCTCATTATCCCCTATTGCCCGGGGGCCTCATGAGTTGTCAGTCCACCCCTGGCTTCCATCCAATGCTGAACCTGCAATGTATATGACTGTGAGCTACTTTATGGAGATCTGTGGTCGCTATGGTGGCACAAAAAAAATTATATATGTTTAAACTGTGAAATCTAGCTCTGCTTTCGTGTTGTTATATGCACATGTCCACAGGGCTTATGCTAACTAAGGCTCTACTGTGTAGCTACATTGCTAGCAGTGTTATTAATTCCCTATCATTTTATGGGTGAGTAAAATTGAGAGTTTTCACTTTCCTGAAATGTTTTCAAAATCAGGACCATTTAGATAAAACTCTGCCATTTGGCAAAGTGCATTGGAATCAAAAGGGGAGGCAAACTTTTGTGGTTTTCAAGATTGCACTTGGCTTCAAATGGTTCCTGAAAGGTTAAATGTTTCAAATATCCTGGACCTGTTTTTGTATCAAAAATTGCTGACCCTAACCCCAATGGTAACCCCAACCCTAGTGGTAGCCCTAAACCTCATGGTAACCAAACATTAACCCTAGAGCTAATCTAATTTGTAACAATAACCCTAACCTTTTGTGTATGAACAATGTAATGTGTTGTCTCCAATGTTTTCTTGTTAAAACAATGGGGTTTGACACAGCTTTGTTTATATGATATAAATTATATCACACAGTTAACAACTTTAAAGGGAGAGTTTGTAAAAGCTACACTTGCTTAGCAGTGCTGCATCACAAAATTATAGGCTAACTTCAATACGAATTTCAGCAAACATCTATCTATTGGTTTTACTATAGGCAAAAACTTTTCACTTAGCAAAGGAAATTGCACTTTGCAAGGGAATTTCCCCAGAGCTTGGAGAAT
This sequence comes from Staurois parvus, assembly GCF_062004578.1. Classification (NCBI taxonomy): domain Eukaryota; kingdom Metazoa; phylum Chordata; class Amphibia; order Anura; family Ranidae; genus Staurois; species Staurois parvus. Next base: position 2,226,987 of record NW_028318680.1, on the reverse strand, counting down.
GAGGTGAAGCTCTGCCGACTTCCATCAACCAGTCCAATCAAAATTGCTGTTTTTTTTCATATTCTGTAAACATATGAGCCTAGCAGATCACCGCCTGATGACACCTCGTCCTGAGGGAGTTCGACACCTGTGATTTTAACACACAAATGCGCATTTCCTATGCGCGGTCGGTGAGTGCGCATTTCTGTCATTTCCACTGGATCCTTCTAGCTGTGTATACCATTGTATTGATCGAGATATCTTATGAACTTTTGACAACGAATTTCTAAGAACGAACTTTTTTGATATGCTTTAGCGCTGCACTTTATTTATCTATGATTGAGTATTCGTTGCAACATGAAAATTCAACACATTTGCTAAAAATTCCCTTACACAGTTCAATTTCTCTTGCAAAATGAACAACTTATTTGCCTTTAGTAACTCAACCCCTATATCTCTGTCTATGTCTGGCAAAATTCTCAATACTGAAAACCACTTGACTATCTATCTATCTATCTATCTATCTATCTATCTATCTATCTATCTATCTATCTATCTATCTATCTATCTATCTATCTATCCATCCATCCATCCATCCATCCATCTATCTATCTATCTATCTATCTATCTATCTATCTTTCTAGTCTTTACCTTTTTCAGATACTAACGCTAGGATTTACACCCTCTCATAAACTCATCTTTTAAAATAACTGACATTTTAATGAAAAATAACATTGTTCTTTGAATTGTGCATCTGCCAAGAAATATAAAATAAATTAATGTTAGACTTGCTAGATTGAAACTAGATTTATTTCAGTGGTCTTTTAATTCATTTTCTAAAAACACATACATATTATGTAGAATTTATGTAAGACATTTAAAAGACATAAAAATAGTTGTGCACTCCATCTATTAATGGCAGGGAAATCTCATATTTCAGCTCACACAGTAAGCACCCTGCAATTGCTGTGCAGCTCAGCTCTGGTCATAAAATATGACACAGCACGCATGTCAAAAAAATGTGAAATATCATTTTTGTTACTTATAATTGAATAAGATGCAAACCAGACTGTACCAATTTGCAAGTATCCTAGCCATGATAGTGGATCTTCTCAATCACGGTTTGCTCTCTTATTTTTTCATTTAGGGCACATCTATCTGTAAATTGATGACTGTGTGTAGTCCTTAAAAAAGAAATTTAAAAACAACCCCTCATCATGTTTTAAATAAAATAGTACAAATGGTAAAGAGTTGACTAATGCCTTACATTGCAAAATAAACATTTTCAAAGAGTGCATTTCACGTAAGATCCTATTTACATTTTGTATTACTATCTAGTTAACTGCCTGCAGAACTTCATAAAATGCACAATAAAAATAGGATACCTGTTGAATATAATGACTCAGTTCTTATCAAGCACTTAATCTGCAGTTTTCCATGCATGTATCTGTACCATGAAATACACAAATGTGTATGGGGCCTACGTTATGGTCAGTCAGAACAGATATTATTTTAACAACATGATGTAAGTCAGGGAGCCTTGTTTTGGTCCCTTTCTCATGAAACACAAGCCATTACTGCTGGCTTACAGTCTAGAAAAAGCAAATTGGTGGGTTCATATTTGTTTCCAATATGTCCGGTTAGTCAGAGTGGTGTGTTATTGGAAGGGAGTTCATGAAATAACACACACATAAATTAATAAGCATGGAGTCTTAAAGAACCAAATACAGTTGCTGGAAACAGCCACAATGCTAAATATTTATGTTGTGGTATTTGATGCTTTCTCTTAATTGTTTCCAATGTTTCTGGGATATTCAGCCTCAAAAGAGAAGTATAGGTTTTAAGCACTTGCTTCCCAAGCCTATTCTGACATTTCTCACATAAGTGTGAAAAATAATTTTTTTTTGTGCTAGAAAATTACTTAGAACTCCCAAACATTATGCATTTTTTAAGCACAGGACATAGAGAATAAAATGGTGGATGTTGCAATTTTTTTTGTGCTATGGCATTTGTGCAGCTGTTTTGCAAAGCATTTTTTTTTTTAGAAAAAATACACTTTGGTGAATTTTAATGCACGAAAACACAATATAATACCCAATTGTTTGGTAAAGAATAAAAGTTGATGTTACACCGAGTAAACAGATACTTAACATGTCACGCTTTAAAACATGCCACTTCAAGCACCAAAGTATGGTACTTAAAAATGTACATAAGCAATGCTTTATACGCTTTTACAGGTTACCAGCTTAGGATTACACAGGAGCTCTGGTTTTAGAATGATTGCTCTCGCTATAATTGTTCGTGGTGATACTGCACATGTGTTGTGCGAACACCATTTACACTGTTTACAAAGAAAGAATATTTCCTGGTAGTGTTAACCTTTAAATTGATGTCACTTGGCATTAGATGTCATATCAGTATATTTAGCTCAATACATTTTAGTGGGTTTTTTTTGCCACTCATTTTACATTACAATCTCCTTCAATCAGTTTTTTGGTGTACTTGTGCCTGTCTGGGTGTAGTGGTTGCCGTGCCTCAAGTACATATGATTCAGACATGATTTTTTAGCCTAAGCAATCCCATTGGTGCTTACAGTGTTACAGCTTTGTATTTTATGGATTAATGCTGCATAGAAAACTAGCTTTTAACACCAAGTACTTTTCCATTTTAGTGTTTAATGTGCTTAGCATCTGGAGGCCATATTTTCCACGTCTAACAGGAAATAATTTGTTTAAGACAAACAAGTTCCAACATAAAATGACGCAATAAACATGTTGTGGTGCCATTTAATATTCATTACAGTATGATATAACTTTAACACATTTCTTTATAAAATGTGTGCACGTGTATGTGCAAATAAAGCTACAATGGCAGAACTACCACTATAGCAGCCCCCATTCTGGGGGTTCCAGGAGTGAGGATTTATCATTACAACCTACCACTGAACACCTATGCTAGGGGGGCTAATGTTATCACCACTGACCACCAATAAAGGAACAAAAATGACAACCACTTACACGAGTGCTGAGGGATATTATTTCTGCCAGTGATATCTATGCTGGGTGCTTATTTTACTCCCACACTGCAAGTCATATACTGTAGAGAGACACTCACTTTATTGGCCGTGCCTCCACGTGTTCAATGGAAGGCAAATATTTTTTTTATTCTTGGTCCCTTTAAGATGTCCCTCCTGTTTTCAAATATTGGCAACATTTGAAGACATTGGGCAGATTGATTTCCTAAGTTCAGTCTCTGTAAATAGAGTTTCAGTCATACTTACAACTTCTGCAGTCCACCCTCTTTTTGCTCCTAACCCCAGAATGCATGATGTTTTATTTCATAATTATTACTGAAAATAAGTTTAATGTATGGGTAGTAGTTGTTAATAAAAATGAACTGCCATTGGTGCCAGATACAGTCAGGTCCATAAATATTGGGACATTGACACAATTCTAACATTTTTGGCTCTATACACCACCACAATGTATTTGAAATGAAACGAACAAGATGTGCTTTAACTGCAGACTGTCAGCTTTAATTTGAGGGTATTTACATCCAAATCAGGTGAACGGTGTAGGAATTACAACAGTTTGCATATGTGCCTCCCACTTGTTAAGGGACCAAAAGTAATGGGACAGAATAATAATCATAAATCAAACTTTCACTTTTTAATACTTGGTTGCAAATCCTTTGCAGTCAATTACAGCCTGAAGTCTGGAACGCATAGACATCACCAGACGCTGGGTTTCATTCCTGGTGATGCTCTGCCAGGCCTCTACTGCAACTGTCTTCAGTTCCTGCTTGTTCTTGGGGCATTTTCCCTTCAGTTTTGTCTTCAGCAAGTGAAATGCATGCTCAATTGGATTCAGGTCAGGTGGTTGACTTGGCCATTGCATAACATTCCACTTCTTTCTCTTAAAAAACTCTTTGGTTGCTTTTGCAGTGTGCTTTGGGTCATTGTCCATCTGCACTGTGAAGCGGCGTCCAATGAGTTCTGAAGCATTTGGATGAATATGAGCAGATAATATTGCCCGAAACACTTCAGAATTCATCCTGCTGCTTTTGTCAGCAGTCACATCATCAATAAATACAAGAGAACCAGTTCCATTGGCAGCCATACATGCCCACGCCATGACACTACCACCACCATGCTTCACTGATGAGGTGGTATGCTTAGGATCATGAGCAGTTCCTTTCCTTCTCCATACTCTTCTCTTCCCATCACTCTGGTACAAGTTGATCTTGGTCTCATCTGTCCATAGGATGTTGTTCCAGAACTGTGAAGGCTTTTTTAGATGTCGTTTGGCAAACTCTAATCTGGCCTTCCAGTTTTTGAGGCTCACCAATGGTTTACATCTTGTGGTGAACCCTCTGTATTCACTCTGGGGAAGTCTTCTCTTTGATTGTTGACTTTGACACACATACACCTACCTCCTGGAGAGTGTTCTTGATCTGGCCAACTGTTCTGAAGGGTGTTTTCTTCACCAGGGAAAGAATTCTTCGGTCATCCACCACAGTTGTTTTCCGTGGTCTTCCGGGTCTTTTGGTGTTGCTGAGCTCACTGGTGCGTTCCTTCTTTTTAGGAATGTTCCAAACAGTTGTTTTGGCCACGCCTAATGTTTTTGCTATCTCTCTGATGGGTTTGTTTTGTTTTTTCAGCCTAATGATGGCTTGCTTTACTGATAGTGACAGCTCTTTGGATCTCATCTTGAGAGTTGACAGCAACAGATTCCAAATGCAAATAGCACACTTGAAATGAACTCTGGACCTTTTATCTGCTCATTGTAATTGGGATAATGAGGGAATAACACACACCTGGCCATGGAACAGCTGAGAAGCCAATTGTCCCATTACTTTTGGTCCCTTAACAAGTGTGAGGCACATATGCAAACTGTTGTAATTCCTACACCGTTCACCTGATTTGGATATAAACACCCTCAAAATAAAGCTGACAGTCTGCAGTTAAAGCACATCTTGTTCGTTTCATTTCAAATTCATTGTGGTGGTGTATAGAACCAAAAATGTTAGAATTGTGTCAATGTCCTAATATTTATGGACCTGACTGTATGTTAGATATGCCACTGAGTGGAAGAGATGCCTACAGACCCTTGACTGTCATCTCTCTTTCACCTGTTTTAGTACCATATGGCATGCTCTTAAGCTGATAATAGCAATATAATTTTGATACATTTGTTAAATTAGTAACTTTTCCACTTGATTATACATATTGAAGTCTAAGGCTTTAAAAATTCCTTATAGCCCTCTTAACCTTAAGAGATTTAACAACTCCTCATCTAAGGTCTTCTGAAATCATTTTTCATCAGGCCCTACTTTACTGTACTGAATTCTGATATGTTGTGTAGGTAAGCAAAATTGTGCATTTTTTTTTTTCAGACCAAGGGGGTCAAACCTACATGTCAACTTCTATATAGCATCTGAATTATTGTCTAAAATATCTACAGTGCTGTGAAAAAGTAATTGCCCCTTTCCTTTTTTTTTTTTTGCATATTTGTCACACTGAATGATTCAGATCATCAAACAAATTTTAATATTACATTATTAAAATGCAGTTTATAAATAATGATTTAATTTTTTAATGGAAAAAAAACTGCCCAAACCTGCCTGGCCCTATGTGAAAAGTAATTGCTAAATAACGAATGAACTCTGATAAACCAAAGTTTTTGGAAAGCTGAGTCAAATTTCACTTACCACACCCAGGCCTGATTACAGCTAGACCTGTTGAATCGAGAAAACACTTAAATAGAAGCTGTCTGACAAAGGGATGCACACTAAAAGTAATTGACATGTATCAGTCTGGAAAGGGTTACAAAGCCATTTTTAGAGCTTTGGGACTCCAGCAAAACACCACCAGATCCATTATCCACATTCTAAGCGTAGCATTTATTAAAATTGTTTAAAAACAACCATACAAGAATTGCACTCGGCCGGATGTGAATTCACCAAAACCTGGAAGTGATGGGATCACGCTTCGACGTACGTTTCACCAGGCGCTGTCATCAGGAAGTAGAATTCATCAGGAGACTTTCATCTGTATTGTAGTGCATCACGTGTCTATATTTCTAGGGACTTTATTTTGGGAAGACGGCATATGAGCTTGCATATTTTGTTGGTGGATGTACACATATGTCATTTAATTTTCTTTATACACATTTTTTTACATTGTTCTCTTAGGTTCTGGTATATTATAGACACTTCAATAGGGGTTTGATTACAGCGCCTTTCTATTTTATTTATATTGTTCCCATATGAGTGTTGGTTCACTTCATAGGGGTAGCTGTATTTAGCATTGGTGTTTTGAATTCTTCAACACCAAATGTCACTTATATATTGATTTATCTGGCGCCTTATAATTATATAATTGTGTTAGTACACCAGCAAGTCCACCTCTGAATGGCTCAAAAAAACAAAAAACAAAATTAAGGTTTGGAGTGGCCTAGTCAAAGTCCGGACCTAAATCTAATTAAGATGCTGTAGTATGCTTAAAAACCCTCCAATGTGGCTGAATTAAAACAATTCTGCAAAGAAGAGTGGGCTAAAATTCCTCCACAGCCATGTGAAAGACTCATTGCCAATTATCGCAAATGCTTGATTGCAGTTTTTGCCACCAAGGGTAGCTCCACCAGTTATTAGGTTTAGGGGGCAATTACTTTTTCACATAGGGCCAGGCAGGTTTGGACAGCTTTTTTCCCCTTAATAAATGAAATCATCATTTAAAAACTGCTTTTTGTATTTACTTAGGTTATGTTTATGTAATAATAACATTTGTTTGATGATCTAAATAATTTACGTGTGACAAATATGCAAAGAATAAAAAATCAGTAAGGGGGTAAATATTTTTTAACAGCACTGTGATAGCAATTTCCATCGTTGTATCATTGTCAAGAAGTAATTATACTAGAGAATCACAAACTTTTCCAGTCAACGCTCTTGATTGCATGGACCACATTTTTCTGTGTTGTTATGGCAAAATAAAATGCTGTGTGTTGGGCTTGTTACATTAATTCGGATTTATGTAATAATATGGTTTAGATGAAGAACAAATCACAGCATTCATGCAGAAATACAGAAAATTCCTAAGGGTTCAGAAACTTTTTCACATTTCTCATTTGGCCTTAGGAATGAGAAAGAGAAAGAGGAAGAATTTTTCATACTATTTCTGAACATAGTCATTTGTTTTATATAAAAAAAATGTCTACAGCTTTCTCGGGCCCATTTGATGACAGGAATGAAATATAGCAGTCCTCTGGGATTAAGTTACATGCAATTTCATAGGCCTTAAAGTTACCAGAGTTAATGTGCATAGCATGGTTAAAATCAACCTCATTAATCAGTTCACAAGTTTGACCTGGGAGAGAAAATGGTACATTAAACGCATTACAAGCTGTGAATGTTAAGCTGAAGGGACTCTAGATAAGACATATCCATTGCTTATATTAATCTAAAGTTAAAAAATATTGAGAAAACTATTTGTAATACATATAATGACAATGTTCTCTTCTCTTCGATACTGCAGTAAAAGTAATTAGAAAGCTCCTGTGTAATATAAATGTTAAGGTACCCATCAAAAGATATTTAGACTTTTCTTTCTATTTGATTGGCGTGTACATATTGGTTACTGCCAACTTTACGACTTGATAGTTCTGTGCTCAGATATTAAAGTTCTATAGCAATGCATATGTAGTTTTGTTCCCTGAATGGCATGGGTAGTTGGCTCAATTCACAAAGTTGAGATGATGATCTTTTCTCAAGCCTTAGTGGCTAAAAATTACTGTCACATATTTAAATATAAGGATCCTTACCTTGATGTGTTGGTTTTTTCAACTGAGCCTATTTGGCCTTACCACAGCTACTGCAACCTTATGCTCTATCCCTAGTGAAATAGCAGAGATGTTTATAATCATCCATCAGATAAAGGAAAGGCAGGATGCAGAAAGCTTAATCAAAAGTGAGAGTAAGACTACTTTCCCACTTATCCGCTGCAAAAACACAGCACAAACGCACATGTGTTTTTGCCGTGTTTTAACTGCACTTTTACCTGCTTTTGGGGCGTTTTTTAAAGGATACATGACTTAAAAATTGCACCAAAAATGCTTCTCGGGTGCGTTTTCCATTTATTTCAATGAGAAGAGGCTTTTTTTGTGCAGTTTTTTTAACTGAACAAACATGCTCCAAAGATGCTGTAGGCAGGAGTTTTTACACCGCAACAGAAGCGCAACAACCCAGTGTGAAAACATACATATACATACATAGGGAAGCATTTTTCTTAAATTTTTCAGGCAATTTTTTTTAATGCAAAAGCGCTTTGAAAACTCCTCAGTGTGAAAGTAGTCTAATTAAAAGGGATTTTTATTCTGAATTTTCCAAATTGTTATCTAGAGATTGTTGGAAAACCGTGAGAGGAGAGAAGGAGCAATAAAGAATTTATAACATCCTCTATGTACAAGTATTGTTGGAGGGAATAGCAAGAGGAATTGTATGGGTCACTTTAAAGTTTTATTATCTCCATTTACAGGATCTTGTCAGGTATTGGGCTTATTGTTTTATCAATTTGCAATGAGCAATATGAGACCTATTTAGGTTTTAATAGTTTCCATTTTTATGCTGTTAAATGGAAATAGATACATATAAAATTACTGGAAAACACTATTTTATGCTTGCCATCGCCTATATTTTACTCCAACAAGAAATCTGAGAAAATGGAAATCCATGCCAAGTACTAAAGGATAAGGGAAGTATAATTGCAAGCAATATTACAACTGTGACAAATGATCATTGCACAAAGCTTACTTTATGTGATTATTACACCTACATTTCCCTTAACTGTGGTCACAGAGTTCCCGAATATTATATAAATTGCTCTAAAGCATCTGAAGGCAGGCACAGAGAATTCTGGTCTGGTCAACTCAGCTATTTTTATTAAATCTACTAGATGAAAGATTGCATCCAAGACTTGATGACCTTTCACAAATCCAGCTTGATCTTTTCTGATTAAAGACAAGCAGAATGCGATCCTCTGTCACACTGTAGCCTATTTTCAAAATCTTCACTGAGTTTTATTTTGTGCATACAGTCCAAAATAACTTATACATATTGATAACAATATTAGAATTGGTGAAACAAATTATCATGGCTCCTAAGGAAAAGATTCCCAAATAAACCTTTGACAGAAGTTGATAAAATTATTCAGTTGTTCTGTCACAATATTTTATGCTCAAAGATTTAAAGTCATTCAGGCTTATTCTTTAAGGATGTGTAAAGAGCAACAGCAATATCTGAAGCTCTGTCCTCACCAATTTACTTCTCCCCAACCTCTGAAGGAATTCCACACTTATGGGTATGTAGAAAGCTGGCTCCCCTGCAACACACTGTGGTTTGTTCCACTGGCTTGTAAGTCACGAAAGGATATGCGAGGTGGTATAAAAAAGTTTTGAGACTAATTTTGTAACATTTTATTTATTTATTTATTTATTTATCGAGTTTATATAGCGCCAAAGGGTTTGCTCAGCGCTGTACAATAGAGGGGGGGACAATACATGAAACAGAACAGTAACATCAAACAGTACACAAGGGAAAGAGGGCCCTACTCTTTCGAGCTTACAATCTAGGAGGGAGGGGGTAGAGGCACAGGAGGAAACGGCTGTGGGGGATGGAGTGGTAGGAGGAGGGAAGGGCAGCGGCTGTTAGGTGAGGGTGGGGTAGGCTTCCCTGAAGAGGTGGGTTTTCAGGGAGCGCCTGAAGGTGAGGAGGGAAGGTGACAGTCTGATGGATTGGGGTAGTGAGTTCCAGAGGATGGGGGAGGACCTGGAGAAGTCTTGCAGTCGTGCGTGGGAGGAGGAGACCAGGGAGCAAGATAGAAGGAGGTCCTGTGAAGAGCGAAGGGTACGGGTAGGGTGGTACCTGGGAATCAGGTTGGTGAGGTAGTTAGGGGCAGTGTTGTGGATGGCCTTATAGGTCAGGGTGAGCAATTTGAATTTAATGCGTTGGGCAATGGGGAGCCAGTGGAGGGAGAGGCAGAGGGGGGTGGCAGAGGTGGAGCGGCTGGTGAGGTGGATGAGTCTGGCCGCTGAGTTCAGGATGGTCTGAAGCGGGGAGAGCCTGCACTGGGGTAGGCCGGTGAGGAGGGAGTTGCAGTAGTCCAGGCGTGAGATAATCAGGGAGTGTACGAGTAGTTTAGTGGTGTCTGGGGTAAGGAAGGAGCGTATTTTGGCGATGTTCCGGAGGTGGAGCCTGCATGTATTTGTGAGTGATTTGACATGAGGTTGAAAGGAAAGGTGTGAGTCCAGAATGACACCAAGGACCTTGGCTTGCTGGGCGGGATTGATGGTGGTGTTGTTGGTAGTGATGGAAAGGATGGGGGGGGGGCGCGGGAAGGGGGAAAGACGAGAAGCTCGGTTTTGGAGAGGTTGAGTTTGAGGAAATGGAGCGACATCCAGTCAGAGATGTCATTTAAGAGGTGAGTGATGCGGGCGGAGAATGTGGGGGTGAGGTGAGGGGTGGATAGGTAGATTTGAGTATCATCAGCGTAGAGGTGGTAATTGAAGCCGTGGGAGTGTATGAGTTTGCCAAGGGAGGTGGTGTAGATGGAGAAGAGAAGGGGTCCAAGGACAGAGCCCTGGGGGACCCCAACAGAGAGGGGGAGGGAAGAGGAGGTGGCATCGTTGTAGGAAACGCTGAAGGAGTGTTGGGATAGATAGGACGAGAACCAAGAGAGAGCTTTGTCTCTGATGCCAAGGGAGAGTAGTTTATTAAGGAGGAGGGGGTGGTCGACTGTGTCAAAGGCCGCGGAGAGGTCTAGGAGGAGGAGGACAGAGTAGTCGCCTTTGGCTTTGGCGGTTAGTAGATCGTTGGTGATTTTGAGGAGGGCAGTTTCGGTGGAGTGTAGGGGACGGAAGCCGGACTGTAGTGGGTCAAGGAGGTTGCTGTCAGTTAGGTGGGCGCTTAGGCGATCGAAGACCAAGCGCTCAAGGAGCTTGGAAGTGAGTGGCAGCAGGGAAATTGGTCTGAGGTTGTTGAGGTCAGTGGGGTCCAGGGAGGGCTTTTTGAGTATGGGGGTGATGTGCGCATGTTTTAGGGGGGAGGGGAAGACGCCAGTAGAGAGGGAGAGATTGAAGATGTGGGTAAGGGAGCGGATGAGGGAAGAGGGGGGTGACCGGAGGAGTTGAGAGGGGATAGGGTCCAGGGGGCAGGTAGTGAGGCGGGCTTCTGAGAAGACTCTGGTGACTTCCTCAGTGGTAGTAGGGCTGCAGGAGTGCAGTGATGGGGGGGTTACGGTAGGCAGGGCCTTGGGTGTGGTGGGGGGCAGTGCCGTTGCGAGGTCAGAGGAGGGGAGAGATGAGGGGGTGATGGAAGGGGGGAGGCTAGATGGGGAGGTAGATTGCAAGTTGACTATGTCCTTGCGGATTGCGTCAATCTTGTTGTGGAGATGAGTGGCAATCTCGTGGGCGGTAAGTGAGGTACTGAGTGGAGGAGGGGGGGGAGAGAGCAGGGAGTTGAAGGTGGAGAAGAGTCGGCGAGGGCAGGTGGAGAGGGTGTTAATCAGGTTAACGAAGTAGGCCTGCTTGGCGTGGAGGGAGGAGGTGTAGGTGAGGAAGGCAGATTTGTAGAGGGAGAATGCATGAGGGGACCTGGTTTTGCGCCATAGTCTCTCCAGCGCACGACTGCGACGTTTGAAGGCATTTAGTATGGTCGTTCTGCCATGGTTGGAGCGGTCTGGGTTTGATGTTGCGTGTGGTTAGGGGTGCCAGAGAGTCTAGGGTAGCTGATAGTGAGTCGTTATACGCGGTGGTGGCTAGGTCAGGACATGACAGTGGAAGGATGCTGTCGTGTAAGCGGTCGGCAGCCGAGTGGAGGGTGGCCGGGTGCAGGTTGCGGAGGTTGCGGCTGGTGATGGTTTGGCGCACTGGGGGGGGGGAGTTAGGGGAAGGGGAGATGGAGAACATGAGGAGGTGGTGGTCGGAGAGAGGGAAGGGGGTGTTAGTGAAGTGGTTAAGGGTACAGAGGTGGGAGAAGACGAGGTCCAGGGTGTTCCCATTGATGTGGGTGGAGGATTGAGTGTATTGTGTGAGCGCGAAGGAGGAGGTTAGGTGGAGGAGTTGGGAGGTAGCTGGGGTGTTGTCATTGATGGGGATGTTGAAGTCTCCGAGGATGATGGTCGGTAGCTCAGAGGAGAGGAAGAAGGGAAGCCAGGCGGCGAAGTCATCCAGGAAGCGGGCTATGGATCCGGGGGGCCTGTAGATCACTGCGATCCTTAGGGGGGTGGGTGAGAAGAGCCGGATGCAGTGAGCCTCAAAGGAGGAGAAGGTTAGGGAGGGGGGGTTAGGGAGGACCTGGAAGGTGCTCAGCGGTGATAGGAGCAGGCCGACACCACCACCTTTGTGACCGCTCAGTCTTGGTGAATGGGACCAGACGAGACCTCCATGGGAGAGTGCCGCAGGGGAGGTAGTGTCAGTGGCCTGTACCCAGGTTTCGGTGATGGCTAGGAGGTTGAGGGAGCGGGAGATAAAGAGGTCATGGATGGCAGTTAGTTTGTTGCAAACCGAACGGGCGTTCAGAAGTGCAACCGAGAGAGGGGGGATGGATGCGGGGAGGAGGTGCACAGGTATGAGGTTGAGGGGGCTGCGGCGGCTGGCGGAAGCAGGGGGGTCCCTGGAGGGGGAGTTCCTGGAGGGGGGAGGGGTGGTGAGGGGCCAGGGTTCGGGGAGATGTCCCCAGCGGATAGGAGAAGGAGAAGGGTGAGGAGGGTGGCATGGGAATGGGAGGTGCAGGAGCGTGTGGGTCTGGTAGTGGTGGCACGTGGGTCGACCGGGGAGTGGAGTACCAGGAGGAGGTGGTGAGTGCCGTAGTGGGGAGAGGGCAGAAGTGAAGGGGCAATGTAGAGCTGTTTTGGGGGGGTGGGCGGGTAGAGGGAGGCAATTTTTGGGATGGAGGAGAGGAAAACGAGGAGGAGAAGTGCAGGTGGCATGCTGGGGTGAGTACAATGCTGTTCGGGTCGGGGGAGGTGAAGGGATACAGGTCAGGGCGAGGTGATGTGGAGAGTCTGTATCACCATGGAGGAGTCCACTAGAGTCCTTCTGTAGCTGCAATCTGTGGGTGCAGTATGCTGGCGTCCGAGGGGTCATCAGTGGGTCCGGTGGATCGGCGAGTGGAGGGGTCGTAGGGTGTGATGTCTGGGGGTGTTGGTAGGCACGGCGTCTGGTGATGCTGGCGGCTCGGTGACTGGAGATTCGCTGGGTGGTCCGGGAGATTTGCTGGGCGACGTCTTGATTCGCTGGGTGGTCCGGGTGTTGGGTGTCCAGAGGTGGTAGCTGGGTGCCCGGTAGCTGGGTGTCCAGGGGTGGTAGCTGGGTGCCCGGTAGCTGGGTGTCCAGGGGTGGTAGCTGGGTGTCTGGTAGCTGGGTGCCCGGTAGCTGGGTGTCCAGGGGTGGTAGCTGGGTGTCCGGTAGCTGGGTGCCCGGTAGCTGGGTGCTGGGTGTCCAGGGGTGGTAGCTGGGTGCCCGGTAGCTGGGAGCAGGGTGTCCAGGGGTGGTAGCTGGGTGCCCGGTAGCTGGGTGCAGGGTGTCCAGGGGTTGGCCCAGAACCGATGTATGGGTTGGGCAGCGGAGCAGCGATCAGTGGGCCTGAGCTGGTTCCTGGTGGTCAAGGATGGACGCAGGGCTGGTGGGGGAGGGCCCTGCGGAGGCTGGCAGGTCTGTGGGGATCGGTGGTGGCAGCTTACCCGTTCTGGTGGTGCTGCCGTGCAGGTATCCTGGGGTGGTCCTGGGCTGCTGTCAGCTTGGTGGTCCTTGCTTGCTGTTCCTGGTGGTCCAGGGTAGTCAACGAGGACCCAGGGCTGATGGGCAGGCAGGCAGGTCGGTGGTACCCGGTGGGCAGAGCGGAGACGGTTCGGGCGGATGTCCGGCGATGCGGTCCGGTCGCGGCTAGGCCGCGGCAAAAATTGAGGCCCCGGCTTCAGGTGCGCGGGTGGGCCGCGATTCCCGGAGCTCCGGGAAGAGGTCCAGAAGCCTTCCCTGGTGGTCGGGCTGGGCCGGGAGTGTCTTAGGGGCCCCGCTGGGGTCCGCTGGGGTCCGCTGCGGGCCGGATGGCAGCGGATTGGGGCTAGGAGTGCAGGAGCTCCTAACGCATGTCTGCTCCCGCCGCCATCTATAGTCTATGTGCTGCCAACAGATGGCAGCACAAGGCTACACGCACAGTCAAGGGATTGGCAACCTTCTTAAGTCAGTGTGTTAAAAGACAACTGATGCAATTCTGACCACGTGTGTTACCACGTCTGCTATTTCATCATGGATAGCAAGTTAGAACAGAGAGCAAACGTGAAATTCTGTGTGAAACTGGGCAAATCGCTGGATCTCCGCAAAACAGCAACCTTAAAGCTGGACCTTCATCTTCAGGAAGAGGGTATTTTCAGGGGTTGAGCTCGTTGAAGGTCTTTCTGATCTCTTGTCGTCTTCCAAGGATGTTCTGCTCTTGAAGTGTGCGTACCACTCAAAACACGAATGACTCATTGCAGCATCGCCATAAACTTGCTGAACCATGTGAACCGTCATGCAAAATTTGATGTTTGCTCTTTGTTCTAACTTACTTTCCATAATGAAATAGCAGATGTGATAACACATGTGGTCAGAATAGCACCAGTTGCTCAGCTCCCGATGTACACAGGCTAATGTCTTTTGGCACACTGACTTATGAAGGTTGGTACTCACTGTGACTGTGCATGCAGCCTTGTGCTGACACCTGTTGGTGTGCTACAAAACTAGTCTCAAAACTTTTTGACACCACCTCGTACAAGCAGGTGGGAAAAACCACAGCATCCGGTGGGGAAAGCAGATATTCAAACCAGAGATGCACACAAGAAACTTTGGCTACTGTGTAGTTATGTTTTTTAACTGGACAGCATAGATGTTCTCCTCAAATATAACCTACTCCTTTTATCTGTAATCTGTGGAGCCTGAAATACACTTGCTGTCTCTCACATACATAAAGCCTGAAATAAGGACGCCCACAGCCACCAATTACATTCCGGCCTGTCCTGTTTAATTTTCAAATGTGACACATTAAAAACTGCTCTGTTTAATGTTTCTGTATAATTAGTGACAAAGAACCAGCTTGGGAACATTACACAGCAGGGGCGGACTGACCATTTGGAAACTCGGGCACTGCCCGAGGGCCCGGGGTCAGTAGGGGGCCCCAAGAGATGCCCCTGGTACCTTTTTCATAGGCTTTTTTGAGTTTGGGCAAGGACACAGGGGCCCCATGATGCCCTATTGCCCGGGGGCCCCATGAGTTGTCAGTCCACCCCTGTTACACAGAACAGGTTTCAGGAACTATACCTCCACTGCTCAACTAAGAGTCCTGTGGAAAGCTGCGTGTACTTATTCCTAAAGATTACACAGATTGACTTGTCTGACTTTAGCATTATTGCTGAGTTCACTGGAGGGCATTAGTAGCTCAATGAATGCTTTCCTTCTTTGCCTGAAATTGCTCTTTTACTTCTATGGCAGTATTAAAATGTAATGTAACTGGTTTGTATTAGTTTCATTATTCTTTGCAATATCTTATTAAATTAGTTCACACAAGTTCAGATGAACAAACTGAAATTTAAAAATGTATGTTTTATGTTCCTTAATAATCATGGAAAAAATGGTGATCGTCTTTCATTTAATTCATCATTGGGGTTCATTCTGGTGCATGGTGGCCCTTGCCTCCTCTATGAAAAGTGCTTGACGGGCAGTAAGGAGACAATGGGGTTGATTTACTAAAACTAAAGAGAGTAAGATCAGGTAATAAGTCAGAAAAAAAACCCATTGAGTGCACTTTTTTCTTTTTTCACTTCACATGTGATAACACTCCTTTATTTAGACATCTCAGCCCTTGCTTTATTTATCTTCAGTATAAAAAACATATTACTCAGTTGCTGTCCACTATATTAATCATTCAAAAAATGGTTTCTTTGCTTAACATGTATGAATGCTCACCTTAAAAAAAGCAGCACAAAATAAATGCAAGCACCTACATGTACCTGCACATACCAGGAGATGTCTTTTACAGTGTTCCAGACTCTGAGCCTTGGTGATGTCCTATTATGTAAATATTAACTTTAGTTCATAAAGATAAAGCAGAACTAACCTTCCTGATTTAACTGTTTCCCAAAAGAAAGCTAAAGTTAAAAATGCATCAAATCCACTGGATTTTGAATTACCTTCTATTGGATTTTGAGAGGTTCTTGTTACATTTATGAGCCAACTGATTGCTCATGCTAGTATCCACATTTGATATTCTGTCCGGCCTCTTTTTCTCTTTTCCCCCTTTCTTTTTATTTTCAATTCTTTTTCTTCTTTATTAACTCCTTCATTTGTATTCATACTCTTGCATTATTACTTATGTACCTGGCTTTACAATAGTAGTACTGTGGTAAACATACAACTGTGTTTTACGTTCATTAATGAGATCAATAATTATATGATGTATAATAAGGTTTGAATTGCTTTGGATTACATCTATAACTCTCTATGTGTGAATATTTTTTGCATTTTTTTTATTCATATACTGTACATCATATTGAATATCATATCATATTGAAATTGTACAGTATATTGTATATTCTCTCCCTTATTGTATGTGGCCACAGGTGCTATTGTTTCCTTTATTATGTTGATCATTAATAAAAAATGTATGATAAGAAAAAAGAGATGTAATAAATCCTTAATTAAACTCTACTATATTATTGGCGGTAGAGTGCATGATGAGTACACAATGGTAGAGTGCAGTTGAGGGGATATTGTTTTGATTTTTGTTCTACTTCTTTTTTTTTTTTAATTTCAGATTATAACGATATTGTAGATTTAGATTTGTATGGCTAACCTAAATTTATTATCACTGTTGCACAAATCTTACTTTGATTATTACACCTACATTTCTCTTAAAGGGTCAGTTCATCTTTTCACAAAACATGAAAAGGCAAACAATATACGATCCCTAAAAATCTTAAAATTTGGCAAATCTGGATGGATACTTTTCTCCCACCTGGATTTGATGAATCCCTTCTTGAACCTTAATCCTACACTTCTCACCATGTGTGTGGACTGGGTCTCGGGTGCGCTTGGAGCCTATGACCTCTCTTTCGCCTTTCTGCTCCTCCTGTTTCCCTCCTTCTGACTTTTCATCTCTACCTATTCACCCTAGCTGCTTGAACATATTTTTTGAGTCTCATTCATAATTGTGTTATGTTCATTACTCCTGGATACTTGTAACTGTTATCTTACTTGCCATCCTGATGACTACCATATTATGCTTTGAAGGCTTTGAACCTCTACATCACCAAATATAATGTACAATTACCATGTTTTTATACTGACAACACTTCTCTGCTCTACTTTTTATGTAGACCCTGTGATTAAGTGGTTGTGCATATTTTGTGTCCATCTTCACAATAAAATAAATGAAAAGAAAAGGTGAACTAACTCACAACACCCTCCTCAGACCCCCTGGTGCCGGATGCACTTACCTCTGTGGATAATTATCTGTTACATCCCATGCTAGCTGATCTAGCAGTCTGAGCATGTGAAAACCACTCTTCCAATCTCTTCTTTTTTTCCAGAAGTTTTCATGATGCAAAGAGGGCTTAGAGAGATTCCCACTGGTCAGAATATAATGTGCAAGCTGTGGCCAATGCCCACTCACCATTGCAAGCATTATGATGTGGCTGTGTACTGAATTTTCCAAATGCCTGGACTGCTATACCAGATGGCATGGTGGCAGAACACAATCATCAAAATAATCAAAATAAGTGCAGTGGGGCCCGGTGGTGTTGGAGGATGTAGTGAATTATTTAACTTTTTCATTTTTTGTGAAAAAGGTGAACTAACTCATTAAGCTCTGCAGTCACAGAATTTCCAAATATCAGACCAGTATGAAAGTGTTTTATTGACTACCAAAAAGACATCTGCGGATGACTGATTGTTGGGATATAATCTGAACATATAAAATCACTCTTCACCTAATGCATGTCTTTGTCAAAATGAGTTGCCCATTTGCGTGTGTTCATAAACACAAATAAACAACGGCCTTTCCAATGACCTTTCCAAGGTTTGGTAAAGATTTTCTGACAAAGGTTGGTGTTTCAAGGTTATTTTTAGCAGCTGTGTGTGCTTCAGATAGCAACTTCTTTACAGTATTAATGGCATTTACCACAGTAATCCCTATACTGTCCTTTGCTGATCACACTCATTTGTTGTGGATATTTCAAGTCTGTAGAAAAGTTATCTGAAGTTTTTGAGTTAAACTTAAAATGTTCAGGTCATATAGTACTATTTTGCTGTTGTGCTAAACATTCTGATTAATGGGAGCTAGGCTGATTTGCAGTACTTGCAGCAATGTCTCCTAGGTGCAGTCCTTATTCTTCATCCACTAAAATCTGCTGCCTCTTGTTTTTCTCTCTGCAGTTTGTATCTGTTCTTTTTGTACAGATCTAGCTGTAACTTTGATACACCTGGGCTGATTTACAATAGAACATCTTCACACAATAAATGTATTTAGATATTCCATTCAGTTATCCAACTATGTGAAAACACAAACATCTGTTATTTTATTTTATCTGTACATGATTCAATAATTAAAAAGAATATTCACACAATTATTTTCTGACGATTCTCAACTTTTTCTCAACCTTCTAACCTTCAATCTTCTCTCCATCACGCAAGTTGCTTCCTTTCTAAATATGCTACAATGTGGCACATTGATCCAAATGAATACCATTCAAAATAATACAATTGTATTAAAGGAGAAGTATAGCCAATGCTTTTTTGACTATACTTCTGTGGATCACAGGAGTGCAGTTAGTGCACTTCTGAAGCCAGTTGTCAGCTGACGTCACAGAGCTGGTCTATATGGTTGGGACCAGGAGCGGACTGACCATTTGAAAACACGGGCACTGCCCGAGGGCCCGGGGTCAGAAGGGGGCCCCATGAGATACCCCTGGTACCTTTTTCATAGGCTTTTTTGAGTTTGGGCAAGGGCACAGGGGCCGCATGATCCCCTATTGCCCGGGGGCCCCATGAGTTGTCAGTTTGCCCCAGTTTGCCCCTGGTTGGGACCCACCCAGAACCCTGGACCAGCACCTGGCTCAGCCTTTCAGCAATTTGTCAAGAGCCTGAGCCAGCCCCTTCTGCCTCCTCCATGACCCAGAGCTTCGGTGAGCACTGGAGGGGCAGAGCAGAGAGCCAGAGACTGACAGTCCCAGCTCTCTGCTCAGAGTGGAGGGGGAGAATTGATCAATTGTGGTGTTTCATCACTCAATTCTTTGTACAGAGCCAGCGGAGGGACAGATGCAGCATTGGATCGATGCTGTATCCACCTAGGAAAGTATAAGTGTTTTTTTTTTTTAAATCAGCCCATATGTTTCTTTTAAGTATATCACAAAATAAGGCCACAGTAACATAAACAGAACTTTTTTGTAGTGTCATTAAGCTAAATTTCATCTCGCTGGTTAACTCAAAGAACATCTACATCTATTCCTACCTTTATTTCTAATGGGCCATTTCTCCTCTGTTTTTCCATTTCATTTTACCCACACCACACTCTCCAACTGTATCTGACAAAGTTACATAGCTGACATCGCTGGGCATGTTGAAAAAAGAAGCATATCCACTGAATTCCACCTCTCACAAACTATAAACTGTTTTGGTTTTGAGGAAATAAATACAAACCCCTGGAATTGAGGATATTTCTCAACAAGGAAAAATAATCCTTCCTGATTCAAAAGGGTGGCACAAAACAAACAGAATCAATTTATTTCTGTCTTTTTAAAATGTATTTTATTATTATAACTGAGTAACATTAATCAGTTTAAAAGCATTCTATTTTTTTGTGGGTTTTTTTTAGTTTTGTTAATGATTTTGCCATTACCTCATCATGTGGCAGGGCACTTTACAGTTTAATGGCAACTACAATCAAACTACAATAAATATTTCAAAATTTAATATGACTCTATTAACTGGTAACCGCCCAGCCAATAGTATATTAGTGATCGGGTGAGCCGTTCATGTGCACCTCCGGGGGTGCGCAGCACAGCGATTGGTGGTGAACTGTGTCCCTCGGACAAAGCTCATCACTGATCAGGGTAAAGAACCAATGTCTCTCAATTTACAATGCGATCAGCTGTTTCCAATCAAATGCTGGTTATCAGCAAATGCCAGAGGAAAGGAAAGCTCATAACCAGCTTTCCTGTGAAAGGAGGTTTACACTGATAATCAGGGTACTGATCATTAGTGCCCTGATTATCAGAGCCGCCCCATCAGTGACTATTAGTGCAGCATATCAGTGCCCATCAGTGCAGAATATTAATGCAGCCCAATCAGTGCAAATACCATGCCTGTCAGTGTAGCACATTAGTGCTGATCAGTGCAGTATATCAGTGCCCATCAGTGTCATCTACCAGTGCCCATCAGTGCTGCTTTATCAGTGCAGCCTCATCAGTGCCTCTTCATCAGTGCCCATCAGTGCAGCTTATCAGTCCCATCTGTGCCGCCTCATCAGTAGCCATCAGTGCCCATCAGTGCTGCTTCATCAGTGCTCACCAGTGCCTATCAGTGCAGTCTCATCGTGCCCATCAATGCAGCATATCAGTGCCCATCAATGCAGCCTATCAGTGCCCATTAGTGCAGCCTATAAGTGCCCATCTGTGCAGCCTCATCAGCGCACATCATCGAAGAAGAAAATCTACTTATTTGCAAATTTTTATAACAGAAACTAAGAAAATCTTTTTTTGCAAAAAAAATGATAAAAGTTTCATTTGGGTACAGTGTTGCATGACCACGTGATTGTCCCTCAACATGTGACATAACTAAAATCTGAAAATTGGCCTGGGAGGGAAGGGGGTGAAAGTGCCCGGTATTGAAGTGGTTAATCACTGCATGTCTAACCTACTGGCCTCTAAACTTCTATTTTCAAATTTATAAAGATGTTTTCTATTTTACTTTATTTGTCATTATTTTATTTGTTAATCTTTTGGGTAAACTCCTAATGTCCCATAGAATTGTCTGTCTTTCTCCAACTATCTTTCTTAAAATTTCTGGTTGTCTGATTTTCTTTATTATTATTTTTGTGAAAGGTCTCTTTTTCTATATCTCAATCTTACTTTCTAAATCCTTTCTGGCACTGTTTATTAAAACACAGATATTATTGGCTTTGCAGCTGCTACTTGGCATGTGCTGCTGCTGCTAAACTTACTGCTAACTGGTGTTCCCAAGTTCTACCCTTGCTTGCCCAAACTGTAATTCAATGTATGTAGTCTATAGGGTACAGTTATATTATTATTGTATAAACGCTTAACCTTAGATATATAAGTATTACATTTAATATGTTTTTTTTTATCTACAGTGGCAATTTTGCCCTTTTTTGTCCAGCATTTTGTCAAGATCTGTTGCTGGGTTTTAATCGTTTTTAGATAGTTACGTGCCATTAACAAAAATATTACCCTATGTTTTATTAAATAAGAAATTACATTCAAAAGGGCTATAACCAAAGCCAATCCTTATGGTTTAACACTGAAAAAATTAGGCTTTTGTGAATAGGTTCCAATTAGAAAAACCTTTTCCTTCTAACTTCAATATATTTTTAAATCCAACTTATCTTTCCAAAACATCTGCAAATTCCCTGTTACTACACTGCTCTCAATGGGGAAAAATATCATGCTGAATATCTATACTGATATGGACTGGGTAATGTGTTAGGAATGTTTGGATGCCCCATAGTTTGATGGAAATGAAAATTATCAACCTACAGAGGACTGAATTCAAAGACATCCCGAAAATCAAAGTGAAAAAATGATGCAGCAGGCTAGTCCATTTTGCTGAAATTTCATTGCAGCAACTCAAAATGGTACTCAGTAGTTTGTATGGCCCCCATGTACTTGTATGCATGCCTGGCAATGTCGGGGCATGCTCCTAATGAGACAATGGATAGTGTCCTGGAGTATTTCCTCCCAGATCTGGACCATGGCATCACTGAGCTCCTGGACAACCTGGTGGCATCGGATGGACAAAAACATGATATCCCAGAGGTGTTCTATTGGATTTAGGTCAGGTGAGTGTGGGGGCCATTCAATGGTATCAATTCCTTCATCCTCCAGGAACTGCCTGCATACTCTTGCCACATGAGACTGGGTATTGTCATGCACCAGGAGGAACCCAGGACCCACTGCACCAGTGTAGGGTCTGACACTGGGTCCAAGGATTCCATCCCAATATCTAATGGCAGTCAGGGTGCCATTGTCTAGCCTGTAGAGGTCTGTGCATCCCTCCATGGATATGCCTCCCCAGACCATCACTGACCAACCACCAAAATGGTCATGCTGAATGATGTTACAGGCAGCATAACATTCTCCATGGCTTCTCCAGACCCTTTCACATCTGTCACATGTGCTCAGGGTGAACCTGCTCTCATCTGTGAAAAGCACAGGGCCACAGTGGATGAGCTGCCAATTCTAAAGTTCAATGGCAAATGCCTAACGAGCTCTATGGTTCTGGGCAGTGAGCACAGGGCCCACTAGAGGACATCAGGCCCTCAGGACACCCTCATGAAGTCTGTTTCTGATTGTTTGGTCAGAGACATTCAAACCAGTGGCCTGATGAAGGTCTTTTTGAAGGGCTCTGGCAGTGCTTATCCTGTTCCTCCTTGCACAAAGGAGTAGATACCGGACCTGCTGATGGGTTAAGGACCTTATATGACCCTGTCCTGCTCTCCTAGAGTAACTGCCTCTCTCCTAGAATCTCCTTCATGCTCTTGAAACTGTGCTGGGAGACACAGCAAACCTTCTGGCAATGGCACGTATTGAGTGGCATCCTGGAGGAGTTGGACTGCCTGTGCAACCTCTGTATGGTCCAGGTATCTCCTCATGCTACCAGTAGTGACACTGACCCTAGCCAAATGCAAAACTTGTGAAAAACAGTCAGAAAAGATGAGTAGAAAAAAAAATGTCAGTGGCCTCCACCTGTAAAACCATTCCTGTTTTGGGGATCGTTTCTTTGTTGCCCATATAGTGCACCTGTTGATAATTTCATTAACATCAAAGCAGCTGAAACTGATTAACAACTGACCAGATCAATATCCCAGGAGTTTAATTGACTTGATGCTATACTCTGATTAAAAAGTGTTCCTTTCATTGTTTGAGCAGTGCAGATTATTGCCTAATAATTTTTTCTACTGTGCCCCTTAGTATACCTTTAAATACTTTTTACGATAAAGAGATCAGTCTAAAAAAAACATACATTTTTGCCAAGCTCAATATATTTAGCACACAAGGTTGGACGTCATTGAAGCCAATTTAATTTTTTATCTATGTTATTTTTGCTTAGGTGTAACTGGGCCTCTCTTGCATTAGCAAGTTTGGGTCTGCTTTAACCTAGTTTCTTTCTGCCAATGAAAACCTTAGTATAACAATTTGGACATTTTATCTAGAGAACCAGACTTTTTCATGAACACTTACACATGATAATATGTATTTATGATCTCAACTTTTATCTTTTTACTGTACATCTCTATTTTCTATTTCATGTGGTCTAACGGATCAGGTTATGTTGGTCTTTGAGTTTTTATAGTTGAAAAGGAATTTAAAATGGCCAGATTCAGGGAAGAGGAAAGACAACCAATAATGGATGCCCCATAGCAAGGTTTTGGAGGACACCACTGCCCAGGCATTCCAACCATTCTCTCTCCTTTCCCCTGAATTGGGCCACTAGGGAGATCACGTGACCAGACCAGGAAGCACCCTGAGAATAGGTAGGTAGAATAGGAGTTAGAAGAGGTGATAGGAGCTTTTTAAGCCTAGTGTGATCTAGCCTGGAATTCCACTTTAACTATATTGCTAAAATGTATATTTACTAACTCCCTTTGCCAACCTAATAGTTAACATATTGTGGTCACTATTGACCCGAAGGCTGCAGACTTTCATTTTTGATAAGGCATCAGGTTTATTAGAAATGAATCCTGCAGAAGTCATCTCTGGATGGTTCACAAATTACTTGTGTAAATCAGCTTCCTCTACTTAAATCTCTAAGGTCCAAGCCCCAATTCATGTCCAGAATAAAAGTATTGCATATAACTGCCACTATGTATAGTTACCCATGCAGACTCCACTTTGTTACAATTTTCACAGATATCTATGTTTTCATTTGCATTTAATACACAAGATTTTCAAACAGACAAGCCCAACAGTTGACTTTTTTTTATCAGTTGTAAACACATTCTAGCTTTTTGAAATTTGTTTTGAAGTCATTACTGCACAGTATATATTATAACACATATGTCCACCATGTGCTAACGTATGCTGGATACAGGTGGACCGAAAAATGGCCGGTTCAGTTGGAACTGGGTAAATTTCCTCTGTGTGTACCACTGTCTGTTCAACAGAAGCCAATCTTTAGACTGTCTTCTATTGAACGGCCCTTCTGCAAAACCAGTATTTGCTGCAGCACTGTTCTGTGTATTCTCATTGGGGGGGAGTAGTCCCAACTGTCAGAATACAATAGCATAGTGGATGAGATCCTTGCAACTACATCGCCTGTGTGGGTGTGGAAATCTGAGTTTTTTTTGTTCAATGCTTGTTGATTGACAAAAAACTCCCTCCCTGTGTCAGATCCAGTTACTATGTGATGTACAAGCCTCAAATAAACAATCTTTTTCTTTCTGATTGGGCCAAATCCTTAATTTGTGTCTCATAATAACCTCCTCCAAGACCCTGAAGTGCACAGTGGAAGGGTTTCAGTAACAGAGGCTGTCAATCCAGAAGGCAGTGGGCAGGACTAGGTGTGTCTTGGTGCTAATTGAGAAGCTACAGACTTGTGAATCAGCTGTGACAATGCTGGTAGCCATACCCCCCCTGCAACATTTTTTCATTCTACCATAGTGCACAGCCTAAATGAGATTGCCAGCTCTGTTTTCAATTTAGGAGCAGTGCAGCATTGTTGCCACACCATCATAGGACACTGCAATAGGGGGACTTCACTGGCAGGCTCAATAGGTGTTTGTGGGACTTTTCAGGGGAACAAAGAGTGGATGCACTTATAATTAAAGTAGGATTCTAGCTTAACCCTAACTACTCCTAAAAATGTCCCCTCCACCTCCTAACCCCTATGCTTACCTGTGTAAGAAATATGTATATAGTTAACTATTTTCAGCCCTCTCCTGTCCAGTCCCCTGTGTCTGCTAGCAGTTCTGCAGGGGAGAGGACAGAGTGCTCTGACAACGGATAGTGAAGCCTGAAGTTGTGACATCGCCCATTGGTTTCAATAGGCCATCCATTTTTGGTGCTACCTCCTCTCCACTGCAGCCATGCTGACTGACACAGGGAAGCAGGTTTATGTGATTGGATCTGAGCCGCCTGAAAACAGATAAGTATATACATCTTTCTTACACAGGTTAGTAAGCATAGATATCAGGAGGGGACAGGGGACAGTTTTAAGAGTAGTTAGGGTACAGTTGGAATTCCAATTGAAGTGCTGTAGCACTCTTTTATGGGAGGCCATAGCCCTATCTATTTATGTCTACTTTTTATATCCCAATTTCCCCATCCCTATTCCTATCTGCTTAAATATCTCCTCCTATCTTCTAAACATACTTTTCCCAGCATAGTTCAATCGATATGATTAAATATTGGTCCACTCTAACCAAGATCCTGTTGCTGGCTGAACACTCACCAACCACAAACCATTCTCCCGAATCCCAAATTCACATTCCCAATCCCAAATTCTAATAAAAAGAGAACAGTCTAGTTTTGTTTGTACAGAAAAGTGGAGATTTCAATATAATTTAAGATATCTTTGGATATACTAATCCTTTGGACAAGTGGTTTTTACTGAAGGTAAACCCAGCTTATGTAATTTTAGCACATGTTTAATTTGAATTGACCAAGATTGTGATAGGTTAAGTTTAAATATGCAGTGCAAAACACATCTATAGATTCCAATTAGTGCTACTTGTAAGATATATGTAAGTTATATTGTGCCTTAAAACTCAAGGGACAAAGCTGAGCAGTTTATCACAGATCACAGAACATGACAAACTCATTGTTAATGAATAATTGTGCTCATCTTAAGAGTTGCAGATGGGTATTACAGCTAGAGACATTTGAGCCTTTGCTTCATAATTTAACTTGTGCATTATTATTATTATCAACAATTAGGAGCTCACAGTAGATAAGATGTACAATGAATAAGAACTATTCAATTTGCAGTAGTGTGCCATTGTTCATGTTACAAATTTCACTGTAAAAGAATTATAAGGTTCCACATATACAATGACAGATACCATGGTTTTTAAAGGTCATGTTACTTTTAATATACTTATAGAAATACAGGTAAAAGATTAACCCATGTGGTAGTTTTCCATTGAGTTTACTTTTTCTGAGAACTAATTCCATAAGGATCTCTATTCTATATACAGTGAATTTGAATATATTATATAGGGAGGAATTCAATAAATCTGCTGTGCCACTTTTCTGGCGTTAATCCCTCTTGTTAATATATAATGCCAATTCATACAGCATTTGAGTCACTTTCTGTTCTGACAGCGCACTAAATTTAGGTGGTTCTAAACTGTGCCTATTTTACATTGTGGTGCAATGAATGAGCCAAATTCGAAATATATTACTGATAGCTCATATCTTACGAAAGACAAGCTACTGAAGACCAGCTCCCTTTTGGTGTACAGTGAGAAACGGGCGCAGACAGATTTTGCAAAAGTGTCTCACATACATTATAAAAGAGGCACAGCATGAGCCAAATTCAAGTTCAAGTTCTAGACAGGTACATGAATTTGGTGCATTCTGCACCATATTTAAAATGCATAAGAAACACTTTTAAAAAATCTGTCTCAGCCAGTCTTTATGAATTCTAGGGACAATGTCTTAACCATATGCAATCAAATTACCTTCTAAAACTCTATAAATAATGACTATCAACCGAATAGTGTTATTACGGGCATCACTTAACCAAATAAATAGCACTAGCACTTAACATAAGAAATATGTCTGAACTAGTTGAGAGACAGCAAAAGTATATTTTTGAATGTCTTGATTTTTATTTGATGCATAACTTTTTCCTGAAGAAGACAAAAGATGAGATGGCTTTCCCTATGTTATTGCACTGCATGTTGACCACTGCAATCTACTGTATAGAGGACACTGAGGCTTGCTGTACTGGGGGATTGTGATGTTATGTATTGAATACCGTTTTTCAAGTGTTGTCCACCAAAGCTTATGCTCATTCCAAGCATACGTTACAAATTGGTTCCAAAGAAACATTCCTCAACTTACTGCTGCAGAACTTGAATTTCCCAGTGTGCAATTAAAGCTATACACCCTTCAATCAAGTCTTAAACTTAATCTGTCTGCTCGTCTGTGGGCTTCTCTGTGACACACTTGAAAGCATATTTGATACATAAGTCAGCGTAGCAGTTGAAGACTGCAAAGATCCACAAAGGAGAGAATGGGAGGGCCAAATACTGACCATTTTCTTTGCAGGAAAAAAATTTGGTAATTTTTTTTCAGCAAAAGCATTAGAGCTATTTTAGCCACTTCCTGTCCGGACACTTTCACCCCCTTCCTGTCCAGGCCAATTTTCAGCTTTCAGCATTATCACACTTTGAATGACAATTGCGCAGTCATGCAACACTCTACCTATATGAATTTTTCAGCATTTTTTTTGAGACAGATAAAGTTTTATTTTAGTGGTATTTATTCACCCCTGGGATTTTAATTTTTTTTGCTATTTAAATGAAAAAGTCCAAAAATTTTGAAAAAAGGTGTTTTTCTTATAAAATTTTGCAAATAAATAATATTTCATCATAACTCTTGGCCAAAATTTATGCCATTATCTTTTTAGTAAAAAAAAAAATAACACAAATTAGTTTATAACCAAAAATTATAATTTTTAAAAATAGTTTTTTACATTTTTTTTAATGGTTTTTTTTACATACTGTCACTCTAGCAGTACATGGTGACACTGTGCTACTTGTGGGGTGTGATGAAGATTTTTTTTTTTACACTGATTGCTTTTACACCCATAAATGCTGTAAAAGCAATCATTTCTCCTTCTCTCTGGCTGCATTCTTACAGCCATTGAGAACTACTGAGTGAGCTGTGATTGGTCACAGCTTGTCACATGGTACAAGGCTGTTGTGAATAACCTTGTATCATGTGACCTCTGTGATCATTTACAGATTTCACACGTAGTAAGCAATGATGTCACAAGTGACATCTTGCTTACTACTCTGCATATGATCACTGATTGGCCAATCAGTGATCACATGATCGGGACCTCACACAGAGGTCCCGTCTGACGACCGGTGTTCCACTGTGTCCGGAGGACACAGCGGGCACCGGATCGCTGTGCTGCGTGCTCCGAGGGAGCGCGCACAACTAGAAAATGCGGGTGCCGTTTATGAACGGCAACCCGCCCCTAGAGTGACGGCAAGTGGTTAATTATATTTTTAACATTTTGAAGACTTGTGATTTATGATAAGGAAAAACGCTTAAAGCTTTTTAAATGTGTCAGAAGTGTCAACAAAAAACAATTCTATTAAGAGTGTGTCATACTCTTGATGGTCCAGAAACCTTTTTTCTGGGGTCCCCCATTGACATTCTCTGTTCCTCCTTTCTCTGAGAGCCCCCATAGCAAGCCACTTGCGAAGGGGCATTCATGCAAGTATATTCCTGAGCTGAGCTGTGTGCGTCTCTAGACACACACAGCATAGCATGTCCCCGTCCCCACTCCTTCCTCACGGGATTTGACTGACAGCAGCAAGATCCAATGGGTCCCGCTTCTCTATGTAAAGCCTGCAGGAGAAGAGCAGAGCGGGGCTGCCAATGGAGACAGCATTAGACAAAGGGTGGTGTCAGGTAAGTGTTAGGGGGGCACAGACAGCAGAAGGTTTTTTACGTTAATGCAGAGTATGTATTAAGGCAAAAAATCATTTGCCTTTAGAACCACTTTAAGTAACTTAGTTATACTACTAAGTTCACTAGCGATTAATCATTAAGAGTAGTTGTCAATCACTACATAGATTGATGGCTCTCTGTGTCGTAGGCTAAACAGGTAGTAGGCAGTAGCAATTGACAGACCGAATTTGGTGCTTTGTGCCATCACATACGAATAATTGCTGCTACTAGGGATGAGCTCAGGCATGTTTGGATTCTAGTTTGAAACCACGAGGATGCAATGTACTTGGCAAATCACACTTACACTATATTGCCCAAAGTATTGGGATGTATGCCTTTCCATGCACATGAACTTTAATGGCATCGCAGTCTTAATCCGTATGGTTCAATATTGAGTTGGCCCACCCTTTGCAGCTATAACAGCTTCAACTCTTCTGGGAAGGCTGTCCACAAGATTTAGGAGGGTGTCTACAGGAATGTTTGACCATTCTTCCAGAAGCGCATTTGTGAGGTCTGGCACTGAAGTCAGATGAGAAGGCCTGACTCGCATTCTCTGCTCTAATTCATCCCAAAGGTGTTCTATTGGGTTGAGGTCAGGACTCTGTGCAGGCCAGTCAAGTTCCTCCACCCCAAACTCACTCATCCATATATTTATGGACCTTGCTTTGTGCACTGGTGCACAGTCATGTTGGTACAGGAAGGGGCCATCCCAAAACTGTTCTCACAAAATTGGGAGCATGAAATTTTCCAAAATGTCTTGATATGCTGCCACCTTAAGAGTTCCCTTCATTGGAACTAAGGTGCCAAGCCCAAACCCTGAAAAATAACTCCACATCATAATCCCCCCTCCACCAATCTTTACACTTGGCAGAATGTAGTCAAGCAAGTACCGTTCTCCTGGCAACCACCAAACCTAGACACATTAATCAGATTTCCAGACAGAGAAGAGTGATTCAACACTCCAGAGAACACGTCTCCACTGCTCTAGAGTCCAGTGGTGATGTGCTTTACACCACTACATCTGACGCTTTGCATTGCACTTGGTCAAGTAAAGCTTAGATGCAGCTGCTCGGCCATGGAAACCATGAAGCTCTCTACACACTATTGTTGTGCTAATCTGAAGGCCATATGAACTTTGGAGGTCTTTAGCTATTGACCGTGCAGATAGTTGGCAACTTCTGCTCAGTGTGCGCTTCAGCATGCGCTGACCCCGCTCTGTCATTTTATGTGGCCTACCACTTTGTGGCTGAGTTACTGTTGTTCCCAGTTGCTTACACTTTGTTATAATACCACTAACAGTTGACCGTGGAATATTTAGTAGGAAGGAAATTTCACGGATGGGCTTATTGCACAGGTGGCAACCTATCATGGTACCACGCTCAAATCCACTGAGCTCCTGAGAGCGACCCATTTTTTCACAACTGTTTGTAGAAGCAGTCTGCATGCTTAGGTACTTGATATTATACACCTGTGGCCATGGAGGTGATTGGAACACCTGAATCCAATGATTTCAAGGAGTGTACCAATATTTTGGCAATATAGTGTATATACAGTACATATGTACATGACTGTGCTCAACATTAGCTACCATATCATACTTCTATAGCTTACATCTAAGGGAGCTATCTGTACAATCTTTGTTGTGACAGATTGCTGCTCAGTTCTTACTCATTAACAATTTTAGTGGCATAATAAAGCTCCTACAAATTACCAGTGTGCTCCTGCACTTACAGTAAAGAACTTTTTTTATGTAGCTAAAGTTTTAATTTGTTTTGTACCAGTCATGAGGGTTCTCATTTATGTTCTCTCTGGGGACTGTAAAACAGTTGGTTTCTGATTTTGTAAGACCATTTATGAATTTATATAAAGTGATTACATCTACCCCTTAGTGCCTCTTTTCCATTATAATAGATCAGTATATATCAGTCAATCTAGCTTCACAGTTGCGGTATATGCCTTTTTGTAACACTCCCAATACCAAGGCACTTTCCGGCTATTTAGCCTTTTTTGTGTACTTGTGCCTAACGTTAAATTAGATTGATTTACTTGCGGGGTAGAGGCTGTTTATGTGGCAATGTGCAAGAACGGTGCAGATATGTTCAATCTGAATATCCATTCATGTGCAAGGGTACTTAAAAAAAACAGGACTTCTATTTGTTGGTCACCAGATAATTGAAGTGAACAAAGATGCACCTCATCCACTAAGCTAAATGAGCATTCACTTTTCAAAGTGAACACACACTGAAGAAAGCACTCCATTCTTTTAGTCAACCCGTCTGTCAAACTGAAGATGAGATTTTCATATGTAAAGAGCTAAATTGATGCTTCTCCCTCTTGAATCTATGCCGACTTTATAATCCGCCCTCCCCCCCCCAATATGCTGGCTGCACAGCATTGGGTTTTAATGCTGAGCTGCCACGTATATGCATACAGCTGGAATCCCTTGTTTGTGTTCTCACCTGATTGCTGTGCCAACCAATCACAGTTTTCATATGACAGGGAGACCCATGTAGCACCTCTGGCATTGCAAACATTTGAAGAGCCAGCTCCTATCGGCTAGAAAGGATTCATAAATTGCCATATTTTGCTAACATTAGTACTGATTAGTCAGCAAAGACTGTTCAATAAAAATAACAAAGGATAACTTGTACTGGAAAGCATTTTGGTTTGAGTTGTATTCATTTTAATCTCTCTTCAAGCTATATCTTCAGATAACTACAGCAGTATATCAGGTATGGGTCCAGTATAACTGTCATTTTTCTAAATAGTTTTGTATACATAAATATTTTTTTTATCAGCAGCATGTTATTTTCAAGATTATTTACAAAAGAAGTTGATAATCTCCACTCAATAAATTGTGCAAAGAAATCTGAATTCTTTTATAGCAATGGGAATCAACCACATTGCAAATGAGAAGAAACTCGTAGCCGATGATATACACAGTACAAATGTGGTGATATGTACTATAAGGTCTCATAAAATGTATTTACAGGAATTCAGTAAATTACTACGGTCACTTTTTTGGTAATATGGCCCTTTAAAATGACCTGTGCCAGTTTTCCCTAGGGTAGGGGGGTTACAAATGAAGTCATAAGCAGAAAAAGCATTTGTGGTGTACTTAGCAATATTCTTCACCTGGGGTAGCTATAATATGTTTTTAGGGCAGGAAGTGATGGGAAATCTTCCTAATTGGAATGTAGGCAGAACAATGACAAAGGATATAGCTCTTTTAAAAAAAGATTTTTTTGTTATGTGAGCTTTCATTGGGGAGACAGCAATTAAATCCCCAAAGAGAGTCTCATAGAGCCTTCATTTTCTATTCCCATTATTTTTCTACTTAGGACATTCACACTCTCTAGTTATCATAATGACCATTTTATTGGGACCCAAAGTAAGGAATAATCAGATGTTGTCACAAGAATAGGAATAGAGAGGAAATCTTCCGGTGGAGACATTTCCAGTGACAACTGTCCAAGAAAGGCAATTTCTCACTTTAGAGTGATTTTGTCTCACTAATTGTTCCAAAGAGAGAAAGTAAAGGGGAACCATCCAATAGGACATGGGTGTGAGGAAAAAAATACAGGGATTTAACCATTCCCTACTTTATAAAAAAAATAGGGGGAATGATATTATGCCTTTTATGTAATCTTTATTTTGGGTAAAAAGCATTTATACACACCCAGACATACTAAAGAAATAAATCAAATATGCACTCCATCCACATCACTTGTATATTCAGCATAGTTATAATCTCTGCACTGAAATCTGATTTCAATAGACAGAGAAGAATCATTTTATGGTATAGTGTACGCATGAAGACTTGTACACCTATTAGAAGTTTTACTATGTGGTGCATCACATGTTAGGCAGAGCAAAGCCAGACTGCTATAAATAAAATTGGAGCTATCATGCCTATATACTGTTTTTCAAACAAATTTACAACATTTAATCATTTTTTTACTAACAGCCAGAAGGTATATGGGGTCCATGAGAATAAATATATTAAAAGTCAAAAGACTTCAGTTAATTTAGTGCTGTAGTAGATGCTCCAATCAAGATGTGAGGGAATAGAGCCAGGAACTATTTTAACTGTATATATCAAAATTCGACTAATTCGTCTGGTTCAGCAGGCAATTGCAAAATTTTGATACATGTATGGGCAGGCTGGTTGTACACAAGTCAATCTATCAATCAACTTGTGTACAACCAGCTTGTCATGTTTTTCCTGAATGATCACATATGCCGGTAGCAATGATCATTGCATTCTGGCAGCTGAGAATTCTCTCCATTGTCAGAATACAAAAACTTAGTGGGAGTGATTCCCCCATCCACCTCAAATGTGTGGATGAGGGAACTGGCTCTTTTTTTGTTTTTCATTCAACCTGCTGGTTGAACGGAAAAAAAAAATTATTAATGCATAGCCAGCCTAAGAGACCAGCCCACTGCATTGAAATTATTTTTGTGTGAGCTGACCCTTTAAGCATTCCAAAGAGTTGGTTCCTTCTTAACAATGGTCCATGTGATTGCCTTGCTATCTTTGCCCTCCAGTAAACCTTTCATTGTTTTTTTATATTAAAAAAGAAAAAATATTTAGCAGCTCTATGAGCTCTGCTTCCTCTAAATTCTTACTTCAGGTACACATTTACCGCATCAGACTTGCTTTACCCTGTTTACAGATATTAATGATGACAGTATAGTACTTTTTGTGATGTGTATGAATGCTGGAAGGCATGCGGGAGAAAAAGATTCATTGCTCTTTTATTTGCAACTATTTCATCAGCCAAACAGCTGAACTAAAACATAATCTTGTATCAGAAATGACTGGCTGTCAAATCTCTCACCCAGAACAACTTAATTTTTATATACTCCATTGACTTCCACAAAATCATTCACTTTACACAACAACCCAGCAATAAGTATTGTCCAAGCAACTGCCATTTATTCTGTACCGATGCTACTATTCTCTTCCTGGCAGATAAAGATTCCCTCAGCAACAGGGCTTGAAGTAGAAAAAAAAACTGAAGACAACACTGAGGAAAATAAAGCCCTTTGAGGTGTATCTAAACCCAAAAACAAAAATGTAATATATTGCAGCTTACTAGTCCTTAGATGTGGTGGCTGATTAGGGCCTGTATCGGCAGGTTTTTTGTTTGCTTTAAGTCTGTTTTGTATTTCAATACAAGTCTATGGGAGGTCAACTGCAGTACACCTGTTAATTAATTCTGAACAACTTCAAAAGTCTGCTATTGTTACATATTTCTAAACTCTGCACTTGTGCATTACGTATTCCTGGCTCCTGCACCCCATGTGTTACATACTTCTGACCTCTTCGCTTCATGCACTATGTACTTCTGGAGCTTTGTACTCTGTGCATTACATCCCCCTGATGCCTGTACATCATGTGTTACATAATCTTGAGCCCTGCAATCTGTGAGTTAGTACTTCTGACCCCTGTGTTCTGTGTGTTAAGTACTTTTGACCCAAAACTCTATTTCTTACATATGCATAAACTCTGCACTCTGCAACCCTTGAGCTATTTTCATTAAATACCCCTGGTCCTAGAACCCAGCACCATTCGCATCATTGACCCCTGCGCTCTGTATGTTATATATCCTTGACCTCTGCATTCTAGAGTTACACACCCCTGACTCTTACACACAGTGCATTACACACCCCTTTTTTCTCTGCATTATGTACCTCACTTTTGCAATCCATGCATTATGTACTCCTCACCCCTGAACTCTATCCACTATGTACCCAGACCTCCATGCATTACCTACCCCTAAACCCAATATTCTGTGCGTTACTTATTACTGACCCCTGCATTCTGTCCATTGTGTTTCCCTCTACATTATGTGTTACACACTTCTGTCCCCTGAACTCTGTTTAACACATATCCCTGACCCCCGCACTCAGTGCAGTATGTACCCCATGCAGTCTGTTACAAGCTCCTGACCCCTGTACTGTATGCATTATGTGCTCCTAAGCCCTGCACCCTTTCATTATGTACTCCTGACCTCTGCACTCTGTGTGTTGCATACATCTGATCAATGCACTCTGTACCCTTAGTACCCCTTTCTGCTGAGCCCAGTGAGAAAGGTAACCCTAGCCCAGAACTATGTGCATTACACAGCCTTGACCTCTGCACTCTTACATTACACATCCACGACCCCTTAGCAAAGTGTTACGTACCCCTAGCCTCTGTATTCCACGTGTTACATACTTATCACTCCTGCATTATGTGCATTATGTACTCCTGATCCCTGCATTATCACTGTAACATACTCCTGATCCCTTCACTCTGTTCATTATGTAACCCTGGTCCCTGCACTCCATGCATTATATGCTCCCAACCCCTGCACTCCATTTTTTACATTTTCCTAAGCCTTGCACTCTGTGTTTTATGTATGCTTGACCCCTGCACTCAGGGCATCACATAGTGAGCTCATCACTCTGTGACTTAAGTGCTTCTGACCCTTGTGCTCGATGTGTTACTTCTGACTCCTAAACTCTTTGTGTTATATGATTCTGACTCTTGCCCTCTATGCGTTACTCCTGAACCCGGTGCTCTGTGTTTTAGGTATCCTTGATTCTGACACTCTGTTCATTATTCATCCTTAACCCTTACACTCTGCTTTTACACATACCCCGTGCTCTGTGTGTTAGTATATTCCTGACCCTTGCACACTATGCCTAATATACTTCTCACACCAGCATTCTATCCATCATATACCTCTGTGCATTATATATATATCCATGATCCCTTTACTACATCTGCTATTTACTGCTGATCCCTTTGCTCTCTTTGCTAAGCACTGTTAACCCATTTACTCTGTGTGTTATGTTCTACTGACTCATTGACTCATTGAACACTTTCTTCTTGTCCATTCACAGAAAACCTTGCATTTTATGAAAAAAGAAATATAGCATGGTTTTTGAATGTATAACAAGAGACGTAAGGAAGGTTGAACAACAGAATTCCTCCCTATATAAGAGACAAAGCTCCCAGCCATTGTGCTTGCAATATAGTGCTGCTTGTACTTTCCATTATCAGTGAAGCTGGGAGTTTTACACTATACATCAGTGATCAAGGCCAAGGAGTATGAACATTAGAGGTAATCTGTTTGTACAGAGCACAATAAAAAAAATGTTTCTCTTGAGTTCTGCTTAAAGGATAAGTTCACCTTTGGAACATGTTACATGTTCCACCCGTTTTTAGTGTATACCCAGCTATAAAAGGATAAGTTCACCTTTAAAAAAAAATACTAAATGCACATGTTTTTGCAGGTAAAAAATGTGCAGTTATTTTTTTACCTGAAGCCTGTAAAGCATTGCACCCACGATCAGTAGATTGTGGGTGCCATGCAGAACTCCTGCAGACTTGTCAGTGTATCTATCTGCTCATACCTCATGTGGGCAGGGAAATAAACACTGACAGGAAGAGACAATGACTGGTCACCATGGGATAGTACACACCACTGCCCTTTCCAGAGTTATTACTATTGGAACTGTAATTGTCTAGTAGAACATTAAATATAATACAATTCGCACACAGAACCTAACAAAAGGAACACTTTCCTCTTTATTTTCCTCCAGAGGAAAAAAGCGATGCATTGTGGATGCGAACGCACTCAATTTCCAGCCATGTGACTGTATAAATTTTTTGTTCTACAAAAAATAACTAACTTTTTTGAAAATAAGAATACCTATCCTGATGTGTAAGCTTTGTGAACTGAGCCCATTGATACAAACAAACATTTTTGAATTCACTGATATTTTTATTGTTCAGTCAGAAATGAAAACTAAATTGGGCTAAATCATTTTGAGCCTCTTTTTGAGAACGATAAGCATTGTTGTCTGGTGAGTGCCAATCGAATTATCTGGTGAAAAAGATCACTTTGGATTGGATACTAATATCATGCATTGATTTGGGATTGAACACAGGGTGGAAATATCTTTTAGATTGTAATCTCTAACGAGCAGGGCCTTCTGATTCCTCCTGTATTCAATTGTATTGTAACTGTACTTTTCGCCCCCACATTGTAAAGCACTGCGCAAACTGTTGGCGCTATATAAATTCTGTATTATAATAATAATATTAAGATATATGGATTATTATATTATTATTATACAGTATTTATAAAGCGCCAATAGTTCGCTCAGCGCTGTACATTACAGAGGGGGACAGAACATGTGACAGAACAATACCAATACAATGCAAAACATGAGGGGATTGAGGGCCCTGCTCTTTCGAGCTTACAATCTAGGAGGGAGGGGATGGTGGCACAGGAGGAGATAGCTGTGGGGGATGGAGTGGTAGGAAGAGTGGAGGAGGTCGGCAAATTAGCAGGGGGTGGGGTAGGCTTCCCTGAAGAGATGGGTTTTCAGGGTGCGCCTAAAGGAGAGGAGAGTAGGT
Source organism: Staurois parvus (assembly GCF_062004578.1). Lineage (NCBI taxonomy): Eukaryota > Metazoa > Chordata > Amphibia > Anura > Ranidae > Staurois > Staurois parvus. The sequence continues at coordinate 2,189,644 of NW_028318680.1, read as the reverse complement.
GATAATCTGATGGGTTGGGGCAGGGAGTTCCAGAGGATGGGTGACACCCTGGAGTCCTGGAGGTGGGCATGGGAGGAGGAGACCAGGGAACTAGAGAGAAGGAGGTCTTGTGAGGAGCAGAGTGTGCGTGCTGGGCGGTACTTGGATATTAGGTCAGTGATGTAGTACGGGGCAGTATGGTGGACAGCTTTGTACGTCAGCGTTAGGATTTTGAATTTGATCCGTTGCGCAATCGGAAGCCAGTGGAGGGATTGGCAGAGGGGGGTGGCGGAGATGGAGCGGTTGGAAAGGTGAATGAGTCTGGCAGCCGTATTCAGGATCGACTGAAGCGGGGATAGCCAGCGGCGAGGCAGGCCAGTGAGGAGGGAGTTGCAGTAGTCGAGTCGTGATATGATGAGGGAGTGGATGAGCTGTTTAGTGGTTTCTGGGGTTAGGATTGCAGCTTTTCACAGAAGGGATACAGTAAATATTATTTCAGGTACTTACAGTATATAGTGCCATCAATGTACGCAGCGATTTACATATACATTGTACATGCACCTCAGCCCCTGCCCTCAAATAGCTTACAATCTAAGTTCCCTAACTCACATTTATATATAAACATACTAGGGCCACATTAGACAAGCGCTAATTAACCTACCAGCATGTCTTTGGAGTGTAGGAGGAAACCTATGTAGGCACAGGGAGAACATGCAGACTCCAGGCATTTGAACCGACAACTCTACTTCTGCTAGGTGGAGGTGCTAATTACCTTTGTGTATTACTTACCAATGGGATTTTCCATGTGAGCACAGGACACCATTTTATTCAGTTTCACTGATATCGTGTTTTTCAAGATCGCACATTTATTTGATTGTTTGAACATATTTTTCAGTATATTGGATAGGTTAACAATATGATACTGTGCTATATGAGGTTGCTTTTTGCTTCATTTATGTTTTATCTTTTTTTTGTTGGTATTAAGTACAGTAGTTATTGTTTGTTATTTTTGAAATTTTCACATATTTTGTGACTATTAGGTAAATTATTCAATCCATTAGAAGTTTATATATTAATCTTTTTTTCTTGCAGAGTGAGTATAATTTAATTAAGCCCAAAACGTATCCAGGAGCACCAGGTTATCCTTAGTATTTAAAATTTGCCAGGATCTCCCCTTCCCAGGAAGAATACACCAGGACTGCATCTCTTAGGCTAGCCATACATTATACAATTTTATTGTACAATTTTCCTTTAGATTTATCAAAACCATATAATATGAGGTCAGACTTAAACAATATACATTTTTATGCAATCAGGTAGACCCTTGCACTAATAGTTGAAGGTAAATTTAAAGGAAATTGAATAAGAAAATTGTATAATGTATGGCTAGCTGTATATTAAATAACCATTTACCACATTCCAAACAATCATTAACAGTACAAAGATAGAACACAGCAGAACGTCTTAACTACCGTTACTAACATCAAGAAAGAACATGACAAAACAGATAACCTTTTAACTTAGCCCATCATAAAGGAGTTAAGAGCATTCCAGTTGTGTCATGCTCTAGATCCTTTGGTAATTGGGCCCCTTATGAATACATGGAATGCAATACAATGTCCTACAGAGGGCTAATGGGTATCATGAAAGCCATTTAAGCCCGATCTATACTGATATCTGACCTACTTGATCTGGAAAGACTCTTTCCTAACTTCACAGTTTCAAAATTATGCTCAATTCATAAAATCAGATATTGTAAAGCTACATTACTCTTCATTACTACTAAACAGATCAAGGTAATACGTGACTAGGTCATCATAAATATACAGGAGGCATAATAGACACTCAACCTCCTGTGTGACCTACCTATCCAAAGTATATAATTTTTAGTCTCTCTGGAGTGGCCATTGCATGCTGCACAATAATTAGTGGGTTATCCAATCATGACATGTGGTACACTCAAAATATTACTGCATTTACTATCTATTTACAAACTATCTGTGGAGTGGCACCTGCATGATCATAAGCACTGTGACAATCAAACAGCCACATATCCGACCTCCTGATTGGTTAGATAATATCTGTCCAAACCCTCCTCAGGAACCAGAAAAGAGAGACTGCATCAACAGTCTGGAGCTTTCCTTTACCAACAATGAAGAACATCTGTCAAGAGCCTGTTTTTAAAAGCCAACACTCTGATCCATCTTGTACCCATGGAATTAACTTTTGCAAGGAACTTTTACTCCTGAGCCTTTTTTTCTATTGTATTAGGGTCTCTTTTTTATAATACCTTTGTTCTTCCATATTTTCTTTGCACTGCTTTACCTTTTCTCTTATTTTTATTAGTGTTGGGCTGAATGTTCGAGTCAAACCTAAGTTCGACTTGAACACTGACCTTTCGTGTGTTCACTGAACACATGAATGATATGGGCGTTTGGCGGGCTATTCATCCACTGGTCCCCACAATGCAGTGAGCCTTGACAGCGCATTGTGATTGGTCAAAGCAATGCACCTGACCACAGGTCAGTTGCAATGCTTTGGCCAATCACAGCACAGGATGACGTCACAAGACTTGTGACCTCATGATAGTATTTAAGAACTGTCATCACAGCACAGATGTCAGATGGCGGGAGCCAGCGTTACAAGCGGAACAGGTTTTTTTTTCTTTTTTCGGGTAGCGGCGGCGGACATCATGATTGCAGTTGAATCTACTTCAGGGGTCATTTTTAATATTAATGAAGGACTTGTCAAAGACTGTCTCCTGTCTTTTTTACACTACACTTTTTTCTGGTGAATGGGTAGCAGTACCATGTGCAGCATACTCATTCACATGGGGGGGGGTGGGATCTGGGGGGCCCCTTGTTAAAGGCGGCTTCCAGATTCCGATAAGGCCCCTGCTCGCAGACCCCCACAACCACAGCCCAGGGTTGTGGGGAAAAGGCCCTTGTCCCCATCAATGTGGCGACAAGGTGCTTTGGGGGGAGCCCCCCTGCCATTAAGCACCCCCCTGTGTTGAGGACATGTGGCCTGGTATGGTTCAGGAGGGGGAGCACTCGCTAGTACCCCCTCCTTTCCTGACCTTCTGGGCTCCATGCTATATCCATAATAGTCTGATATGGATTTGGGGGGGTCCCCACGTCATTAAAAAAAAAATTGACGTAGGGGTTCCACTCAAAATCCATACCAGACGTGAAGGGCTTGGTATTGATGGGATACATATTTTTTTTATACATTTTTAATTGTCGGGCAATGCTGACAATTCTTTTTACATTCAGCTGCCTGCGGGGAACCCCACTGACAGCTGAAACAATAATGAATGTTTCACTACTAAAATACCACATGACTTAATAATATAACTCATGCGGTATTTTAATACTGAGTGGTCTCTTACCACATTCTCAGATGCAGTAAGATACCACTCAGTAAATTGTTTGTGTTCGAAGTTCGCAGTAGAACATTCTGTAGGCTCGAATGTTCGACCGCAAACTGAACAGGGGGGTGTTCGACCCATCACTAATTATTATTAAGCAATATTTTAAAATCATTAACATTATCTCCAATATACTGAGCCAGAACTTAAAGAAGTCTTGTCTCTTTGAAAAGTGGTACTATCTTGTAAATTTCTGAAATATTTCTGTCTACTGACATTTATAAAAAGGCATAATTGATATTGCAGATATTGTGAATGGTTGGTATCTCTGCTAAAATACCTGGTGAAAGTGTAGCATGTTAACTGTGCTAGGGCAGCACAGTGGCTAAATGGTTAGCACGTCTGCCTGGTAGTACTAGGGTTGTTGGTTCAAATCCCAATGATGGCACCACCTGCCTGTAATTTGCATGTTCTCCCTGTGCCTGCATGGGTTTCCTCTCACACTCCAAAGACATGCTGGTAGGTTAATTAGATCCTGTCTAAATTGGTCCTACTATATCAATGTAAGTTAGGGATCTTAGATTGTACACCCCTTGAGGGTTAGGGACTGATATGAATGTACTATATATATATGTGTGTGTAAAGCACTGCATAAATTGACAGTGCTATATAAGTACCTGAAATAAATAAACTGTGCAGTTAACTAAACCCAGTGTTGATTGCTGGCGCCAAGATTGTTGTTGTGTGAGCTGGAAAATCTTTGTGTATGGTGATCATCCTGTATTTGTGACAGTGCAGTTTGATACGTATTGGTGGCAGCAATGTGAGATCAGACACTGAGTTTCTCACAATGTTAGCAAACTCTCCTTTACACAGAGGGAACAGAGCTGCTGGATCATGGGACCAAATCAGATTTTAAAAAAAAAGGTATTTTTCAGTGTTCTTTTTTATACAGGCTATGCAGGATAAGGAGAGGAGAAGCAACATTTTAAAGAAAAAATGTTATTAACCTTATCTTCCACTTTACATAATGATGCCATAGACACACAGAGGTGGCTCAAAAGCAAGCATGCATGAGTGCCTCCAGAACAAGCCACTTACTCTGGTGGGCACTCAGCAAGGGGGAAAGGCCAGAAGAACTGTTGGGGACCCAAGAAGAGGAGGAGCAGTGCTGCTCTGTGCAAAACAATTACACATGTAGCATGTAAATATAATGTGTTTATTATTTTAAAGAGAAAAAAATGAGCTTTTAGAACCACTTTAATACTGGTCAAAAGAGTTTATATCTTAAATAGAAGAAAGCTTTTGTTCAGTGTAGGGCATATTTTATAATTATACACAAGCTTAACAAATAAAGTTAGACACTGGGGCTGTCAGACAGGTGTGATTTGATAGCCTTCAAGCATTTGTGCAGACCTGTGCACCCCTAATCAGGGCATAAAGGATCTTCAGATACCATGGTGTCAGCTTAGTAGATTAGTATTTTCTAACCCAACTGAACATTACTTGCCCAATGGGTCTAGGCCAGTGTGGTGTCTGCAGATAGATTGAGAGGCTGCAATCTAATATCTATAAGCACTGTATCAGTGAATGTTATTTAAAGAACATTGGGCTATTACATAACAATGTAATATTTAATTAAAACTGTGTTCACTCTGAATACCCAATAAAGTGAAGGGGAAATAAAAAAGGGGTTTGCCTTGCTTTTTGCATATAAAATAAGTTTTTGAATACATTATAGTAAGAAGGCTAGGTCAAAACATTTTGGCTCCATAAAAGATGATCAGGGGGAAGTTGGTTAAATGTGCCAGAGAGAAGGCAACTATATAAAATACATTCTTCCTCAGTTTATACATACTAAATGTAGGGGTATAATAAACTATAAGGTAATGCTAATACAATTATTGAATGTACTCTTGTGACTGACAGAAACTTGAGTTCAAAAAAGACTAGAAAAACTTAATGTGAATAAATCACCAGGATCAGATGGCTTACACCCAGGAGTTCTTTAAGAACTTAGCCATGTTATAGTCAGACCATTGTTCCCAATTTGTAAGGACAGCTTACTGACTGGAATGGTACATCAGGTTGGGATAAAAGCAAATGTGGTACCAATATTAAAAAAAAGGGATGTGATATATACCAGGAAACTACAGACCAGTCAGCGTAACATCAATAGCATGTAAACTATTGGAAGGAATAATAGGGGACTGCAGCCATGTATTTGCGAATGAGAATAGTATCATTAGTGGTAACTGACATGGATTTCTGAAGGACCATTCTTGCTAGAGCTACCTATCAGCATTCTATGAGATGGTGAGATGTAATTTGGAAAAAAGAAGGCCTGTGGATGTATTGTAACTATAGGCATTGATACAGTACCCCTCAGGGGGGACTGACAACTCATGGGGCCCCGGGCAATAGGGGATCATGGGGCCCCTGTGTCCTTGCCCAAACTCAAAAAAGTCTATGAAAAGGGTACCAGGGGCATCTCATGGGGCCCGTACTGACTCCGGCCCTCGGGCATTGCCGAGTTTCCAAATGGTCAGTCCGCCCCTGGTACCCCTTATTAAACATTTAAGTTACAAATTGAGGTCCTATGACTTTTGATACAATTTTATATACCTGTATATAAAATTGGTTACAGGAGCATGTCCAGAGGGTAGTGATTAATGGCATATTTTCTGAATGATGTAAAGTTGTGAGCAGTGTGCGCCAGGGCTCTGTCCTGGGACTAATTCTGTTAACTTGCTCACAAGTGAAATAGGGGGTGGAATAAGTAGTTAAATCGCAGTGTTTGCTGATGATACAAAGCTAAGTAGGGCAATAATTTCACAACAGGATACACCAGATGGGTGGGCAGTTACATGGCAGATGAGGTTTGATATTGGTAAAATGTAAAATAATGCACTTGGGAGCTCAAAATACGAATGCAAGTTACTCGCTGGGGGGGGGGGGAGAACCTCTGGGGGAATCGAGAATAAAAAAGGACCTGAGGATCCTAGTAGATCACAGACTATAGCATGCCAAGCTGCTGAAGGCAAAGTTAGGAAGAAGTATGCTCTAAAAGGGTATTAACTCAAGTATTTACACTTTCCAAAACTCTGGTTCTGCCACATTTTAAGTATGCCACCCAGTTTTGGTCACCAGTCCTCAGGAAGGACATCCTTGAATTGAAGAGAGGCTAGAAAAAGGCAACAAATTTAATAAGGAGGCTGGTAGACCTCAGTTTAGAGGAATGATTCCAATAATCAATAATTCTTCCTTGAATTCTTTAAATAATATATAATTCTTCCTGAAATCTTTAAATGGAGATGCTATAAATGGAAACTATTTCACCTAAGAGCTGAATCACACATATGTGGTGCTAAGGTTTCACAGATTGATACAGCTGTTCACAGGTTCACGTCAGGTTTACGTCAGCTTCAGGACAGCATTAGCTCAGGATCTTGTCCTGTTCACACATATGTGGTTTAGAAACAGTTCCCATAGAAGTTAATAGCCTGTAATCCGCACCTGTACTGGACCGCACTGCTCAGAAATCGTACATGACCGCACTCAATCTGCACCGGCCATGCACAGGACATATGTGAACAGGCACAATAGGAAGCAATTTTATTAAACCGCATCCAATCCGCATATATGTGAACAGGCACTAAGGTCTCTAAAGAAGATATGCAACCCCACAAGAAGTGGTTAATTCTTAAACTGCATAAGAAGTTCTTTCCTGCTAGAGCAGTAAGGATATAGAATTCCCTTCCACAGTTGGTGGTGTCAGCGGGGTCTTTAGAGGAAAAACCTTTTAGATGTGTTTCTTAGCAAATACAATGTTTAGGGATATGAAATATGGTAGTGGTAAGAACACATAAACATACACAAATTCAAGTAGAACTGTATGGACCGCTGTCTTTATTCAGCCTTACCAACTATGCACTCTACCTGTCTATCTAACTAAATTATTGAGAACTTTAGTACTCTTTCAGTAAATCAAATACAATAAATCTTTGCCTTTAAAGAGTAACTCCACTTTTGTTGAGGGAAAAAACATTCCCCTCTGGGTGATCTATGAACAATTGCAGGGATTTTTTTGTAATTCCTTTATTTATAAATTTAATTTTTTTTAAAAAAAAGACAAAAAACATACAGTATAAAGTACACAGAGACTACTAAGTAAGTGGCAGTATACAAGTCGAAAATTATCAATAGTCAAGTACAGTCGAGCTAGGCAAAAACATAATGAGAGCAGCTATATGGTACTATGTGGCCCCGAGCAGCTGAAATGGTAATGGTTCATAAACAAGTATCCAGCTAGATGGGCCCCGGTGATAATCAGACCTTTATGGCAGATATTCTCCAAGGCCGTGAGACGACTGCCAATTCCGGGGAGAGAGAGCATTGTTGAAGAAAATTACGAAGTTGTAGGCTGTTCCAGAAGGCCAGCGGAGGATCTGCAGCCATTAGCAAAGCAGAAGGAGCAAGATTACCATCTGTATCCAGGAAATCAAAAAAATGTAGATGCCCCTAGGCCTCCAAGCAATGAAACTGGGGGTCCTCCAGTCGCGGAGGAAATTCAGTGTTCCCCATAATGGGGAGCATAGGAGAGGGCAATGGGGAGAGGGAGGAGTTGCGGACACTATTAAAGTGCTACCCAGTGTAGGGTGGTCCAGCAAAGTGAGGACAACCCCTGTGAGGGGGGTACCTATAGAGGAGTGACCTAAGTTGTATAAATTACGGTAGACTCTATGGAATTCAGCAGCCATATCGGCAGACGTGGTCAATTTCTGACCTGAGGAAGTTTGAATTTACAGGATATAGGTTCGGGTCCAGGGACCTCCAAGAGCCCTCGTCAACAAAGTGCCCGACTTATTGGAAAATTCACACATAGAGCGACGAGCCCATGCCAGTTTTTGCTTTGTCTTAAGGTAGAGAAGAGATTGCAAGTCCTCATGAACTCTAGAGAGCTCAAGATAAGTTTTTGCTTTGTCTTAAGGTAGAGAAGAGATCGCAAGTCCTCATGAACTCTAGAGAGCTCAAGATAAGTATCCTGTGCCAAGGACGCTTTGTGGGAGCACTCCAGCCTGCCCAAATCCTGCAGAAGGTTGTCAATCTGATGAGAACACTCCCGCTTAAGATGCAAACCTAAGCGAATCAAAAGGCCCTGAACCACTGGTTTGTGGGCTTTCCACACCACAAGAGGGTTGTCTACCGAGTTGTTATTGGTCGCAAAGTACTCCACAAGAGCATTCCCCAAGGCGCTACAGGTATCTGAAGACTGAAGAAGAGTCTCATTCAATCTCCAGGAGGGAGGACCTCGGGTCATTGAACACAACCTAAGAGTAAGATGGACTGGAGCATGGTCAGAAAAAGAAATAACATCAATCTGTGAGGAGACCACCAAAGAAAGAGCCGGATGCGAGATCAGAATGTAGTCTAGACGTGAATAGGTATGATGAACAGGCGAAAAAAAGAAATAATCACGACCCTGGGGGTTCAGCAAGCGCCACGGGTCAACTAAGCATAAAAGCTGGAGATCGCCCTTCAAACGTCCAAGACGGGCATATGAGAGGAGGGAAGAGCCCCGAGAGACATCCAATAGGGGATCCATGGCAAAGTTAAGATCACCACCAATAATCAGGGTCCCCTCAACAAAGCCTAGGAGTGGGCAATAAAGTATACAAGAATTGGACCTGGTCCACATTAGGAAAATAAACGTTGACAAAGGTATACTGCACATCCTGAATCAATCCCTTGAGCAACAGGAACCGACCAAGCAGATCCTACTGTACCAAGACACATGACCAGGGCACCGCACCTCCGATCAGAATGCTGACGCCCTTTGATTTAGAAACAGGGGAGGAACTGTGATAAACCCACAGGAAGTCCCGGTTGGTTAGTTTCGGGATATGATCACATCTGAAATGTGTTTCCTGTAGAAAGGCAATTTGAGTTTTACTCTTTTTTGAGGTCAGCCAGCAACCACAAGCGCTTCTCCGGGGTGTTGAGACCCCAGGTATTAAGAGTGGTTATCTTCAGGGAACCCATGGCGGGAGGAGGGCCAAAAACTGCAGAATAAGTATAAAGGCATGGGGTCGGGGCTCTCGGGTGGGAGAGGCAACCACAACGAGAAAGAACAGAGCCCCCAGAAGAGAGGGAAAGGCACCAGAAAGAAGAGAAACAAAGAAAGGGAGAGGAGAAGGAAGAGAAAAAAGAAGAAAGAGAAGCACCAAAAAAAAGGGGGGAAAGGAAGAGAGAAAGACAAAAAGGGGACTAGAAAAAAAAGGGGGGGAAAGAAGAAAGAGGGAGAAAAGGAGAAGGAAGGGGTAGCAGGGAATGAAAAAGAGGAAAGGGAAAGAAGGGAAGTAGAATAGGATATGTCTACAATGAAGGACAAACCTGAAGTCCCTAGGATGGTGATCGAGGCACCTCCACAAGGATTGGCCCTATGGGGAGTCAAAACGAAACTGCAGGCAGGTGAGGCCAGAGAATAGGAGATAAGATGGAAGAGACACAGGAGAAGAAAAGAGAGAGTTGCATGGACAAGGGACCAAAAATAGCAGGATACCTTACACAGATAGGAATCAGCACTGCCAAAATCTACTGAAGATTAAGAGCGGAAAATCACACATTCCTCCTTCAGCCATCGGAGAATAGGAGAGGACGCCTCCAACTTGCCCCTTAACTGCGGAGGCAGGGAACAGAGGTCACCAATCTGGGGCAACCAATCCTCAAACCAAGGGCGCAAGGGAACCAATAAACACCTCCCAACCCCGCCAAGGAAATACCAGGTAGCGTCACACGGGAACATGTAAAACAGTTTCAGACAATGGAAAAATCAGCATCTAGGTAGGAAATAATAATGATAGGGAAGCGTAGGGAGATGGCTGCGGGGAAGACCACCCCCAGGGGCATCCTCCCCCACTGAAAACGGTGAAGGGGAAGCCAAACACCAGCCACCAAGGTGGAGGGAGGGAGGAGAGAGGGTGTGTCTGTCCCCCCCCAGCCACACAAAAATAAAGCTCCATGAGGCTTTTAGTAGCATGAGTTACAATATCACCCCCACCAAAACAGGTAAAGCGGAGGGGGCAAGAACAATCCAGCAGATGCAGCCATCAAAAACAGAGGTCACCACCATAAATGCAAAAATCAAGCGTCTGAGTCAAAAATGAAAATACAAAAAGAGTCCCCCATCATTTAGGGGACAAATGGAGAGGGAAGCAAGAAGCCCCCTCTGCCACCTTCTGGCAACCTGTGGTATATTGAATCCAGGAATAAAGCAACAGTGGAACCAGTCAATCCTAGGTGGAGGCAGGTCTGGGCCTAGGAGGCCTCCTTCTAGTGGAGTCCTGGCTTGAAGCTCTAGACTGGGGAGGGCATTAACAATTGAAGTAGCCATGGCCTGTAAATCCTGTTTAGTGGGAAAGTCCCGGATAGAACCCGCCACATGCCCATTCACCTTCCCCCCTGGTCCGAGGGCGGTGAAGAGTCCTCTGGGGGGAGGGCTGAAGAGGAGATCGGGGACGGCGGCCCGGTGGGAGCCAAAGCCCCCACATCAGGGGGAACACTGCTCGACTGCGAGGGCTTCTTGGCCGGGGCTGCGCCAGCGCCATCTTGGGGGAGGCCATGGGAGAGGAGAGAGAGTGCAGGTGGAGGAAATAATGGGTGATCTCACCCCCCCCATGTGGTCCCGGCTGTTTGCAGAAGACTCCGGTCTCCAGGCATGTGAGAACGGCTGGGCGGTGAGGCTCAAAATGTATGCTGTCAGTCCAGGTCCGTGCAGAGCTCCAGGGAGAACGTCCTTACTCCGCCATCGTCAGACCATGCCCCCAATTGCAGGGATTTTAACAAACTTTTTAAAGATTCCTATCTTTTGTTATTCTGAAGAAGCAGCTGTTTGTTTGTCTGTGTCCATGTGCAAAGTGAATCTGTATGGGAGTGGTTTCATAATTATCTATGAGCTGCTGCACCTGCAGGGCTCTAATGAGGAAAGTGTTGGGTCTGCATCCCTTTAGACAGGATTTCCCTTTAGGAGTTTCTCACCACAAATGACATTTTTGTTGCAGGGGATGCCTGAAATCTGACTTGTATATTAGTGCAGACCTCTGAGAAAATCAGTAAGTCAATTACACAAGCAGAATATAATGTTTTTGGGTGGCCATATTGCATTGTATTTTACACAAAATGACAGTGCTGCAGATTGAAAAGGAAAGGTCATTTTTAATAGTATTCGATTGCAATATGACTTGTGTCACAATTCTATATGCTCTATTATTTTTTTTATTGATACTTTTTTCACACAAAAGTGGAGTTACCCTTTAAATAACTGTGATTTCAGCCAATTTAGACAACAGCCTTCTGACTCTGGGCCACTGCAGTCTGTATGTGTAACCTCATCTGGGAGAAATAGCTATCACTTGATTTGCAAATTTTGGGCTATTTTTGAACATAGTCGTATAATGAGTCACTGCAGTTCACATATTCTTGCACACTTCCAAGATAAAAGCATTGATGTGAGGGCCAGGAAAAGGGATTATCTGGCTTTCTAACATCTAACCACTATAGTATGTCCATACTCAGCTTGATTATACAAATCTTCAGTACAAATTCTATGAAAGGTGATATTTCAAAATTCTATTTATCAGATAAGGTCCGATTTCTAAAGAAAGATAAGTCTGTGAATTATAACTGGAACAATATACTGTAAATTACTTAGAAAACCTTAATGCTGTAGAAACTTAATATTGGATAGAATAGGGGAAGGATAGAACACTGTTGAGTTTTAACTGTTAAACTCTTTAGTACTGATAATACATTGCATGATGACTGAGTCATTTTAAGGATGCTTAGACAAGAGTGAGCTATGTATAGACATTTGTTTTCTTTATTTTTGAATACAGTATATACTAGCATGTCCTAATTTTTCAGATCAATTACTAAAATTAACAGTTAACTAAACCCAAGAACGAAATTACAGTATATACTATATTGCAGCTTATCAGTCCTTAGATGTGTTGGCTGCATTAGTTTTAATTTCTAAGGCTAAAAACATCTTCAGTAAAGAAAATACCTGTCAATAATGCAGTGTCACTTCCAGCAAGCTGAACTAAAAGCATAAATGAATGTTTCCCTTCTTCTGTAAACTAATCTACCCATTCAAAGTCAGTCATGTTCACAGTCCAGCCTGGGTGGCAACCATGGTTCCCCCACTTACCCTTCAGAACATTTACCCCCTTTATGACCAGGTCATTTTTTGCTATACACCTATTATCGCTATTTTAACTGACATTGCACAGTCATGCAACACCGTACACAAATGAAATTGATATCATTTTTTTTACACAAACAGAGCTTTCTTTTGGTGGTATTTGATCACCACTGGAGTTTTTTTTTTTTGCGCTATAAATGAAAAAAGAACAAAAATAAAAAAAATAATTTTTGCTATAAACATCCCATAAAAAATTATTAAATTACAAAAAAAAATACAACTTCTTCATAAATGTTGGTCAAAATGTATTCTGCTACATGTCTTTGGTGAAAAAAAAATCCCAATATATGTATATTAATTGGTTAACATGAAAACATGAAAGTATATATACTGGAATTTTTTAAATACTAGTAATGGCAACAATTAGTGACTTTTAGTGGGACTGTGATAGTACGGCGGGCATACTGATACTGGCTAACTAACACTGACATAACCAATGACACTAATACAGTGATCAGTGCTAATAAAATGCACTGACACCGTGCTAATGGCACTGGGCAGGAAGGAGTGGTTAACATTTGTGCCTAACTATATGTGATGTGTGTACTGTGTACTGTTCTACTAGGGGGTGTGACAGTTTTTGTCTCCCTGCTTTGCAGGGAGACAAAAAAACGGCACGTCCTCGCTGTCATCCTCGCTGTTACCAACATAGATCTCTTTCTCCTGTCACTAGCTCCAACGATCGGTGAGCTTTGGCTGTAAATCAATGGCCAAGAACCACTGATCAGAATGTCAGGGTGCCAATGACAGCATGGGTAGGCCGGTGCACCATACCTGGAAAAACAAAATCACATATATACTGTATATATCTCCTAGATTGTAAGCTCCAAGGAGCAGGGCCCTCGAACCCCTCGTGTATCGCACTCTATTGTTATTGTACTGTCTCATGTATTGTCCCCCATTGTAATGTACAGCGCTGAGCGAACTGTTGGCGCTATATAAATACTGTATAATAAATATATATATATATGTGTAATTTTGCATAGCCGACCCACACTGAAGCAGTAAAGCTACAGTGAACGGCTGGCAAGTGGTCATAGTCTGGGTGACAATGATGGTTCCCTTCATAAATACAGTGGAGGAGTGAGTGTAACCACCCAGAGACAGGAAATGTGTTATTCACAGAAATATTAGGTGAGTAAAAGGGAAAATAACCTTAAGAAAGAAAATAAAAGTATTCACCTCACCTAAGAACTACGAAATATAAAATTTTTCGTTATTGGGTATAGATACACTGATGTTTTTAGTCAATAAGTCAGCAATACACGAGGTCACTTTGGGTAAATTTTTTAATTTGTTCTGTAACAACAGGTTATCTTCATTCTCCCACCACTCTGTTCGCTGCCAAGAAACTTAGTCCCCTTCCTTCTAATTGACAGTACTGGTGCATGATGATTGGCTGCTCACCCACAAGAACCTTCGCATAGGGTTGGGAAAGTATCCACAGCCTTGTGTAAGCGCTGACTAGGATTGGCTAATTAGAGCTTCCAGGTGTGAGCGCTTCATCTTTTAATTTCTGGACCCAAACAGTACAACAGAGAAATGAATAGAAAGTGGCTACAAGCAGTCACGGATCCTGACATAAAAGTGAAACTATTACTTTGCCCTGCACATTTGAACCAAATAATTAAAATCTCATATACGCTTTCACATGTTAATTTTTATTAATAGGTTTAATATTTTAAAATCTGCAGCTTTCAATAAAATAATATACGTTGATCTTTTCATATAGGTTCTTGATCAAACATTTCCAGTTCTAGGCCAACAATGCTCTATCCCTGTCTGTCACTTGTTCTTCTGAGTTGTCCAACGAAGCCTACAGTTGACATTTCAAAAAACATTAGGACAAGCATAGTCCCCATCAGGAAATCCCATGCAGACATTGCTGAAATGCATCCATGTATAAAGAGACAGCTGAGACACAGCCCAGATGTGTGCTTTACAAATGCACTATTCTAACTTTGGGAGTCTGAAGCTAAGCTAATATTAAAAAAAATGGTATTGAAAGAATGTCAGGGGTAACCTGCAATGCTAGGTCCAAAATTCAATTGAAAGTCCAGCCTTTCAAGATAATCGCCCATGTCTAACAGCTCTTCAAACCAGTGGGGACCGGTAACTATGAAAACAAAACACACAAGAGAGAGTGCACCGACTCAATAGTCTAGAGTGCAATAAACCTTTAATATGAAGATAAAAACAAAAACATTTTCACTCACAAACATAAATCTTGTATCGGGCACATCATAATGTTCCCCAGCTGTCTTGGACCTCTTGCAGTACTGTGCTCTTGGGCTTGCCATTTGTCTATCAGACAATCTCCTCAATGGACTGGGGCCAATAGAAACTATAGTCTGCCTGAAGCATCCACGCTGCATACTGACACGCCATTGCCTGAGATGTTAGGCTTACAGAGGGAGAGCGAGATGAGCGTGGTCACCATGCAGGCCTATGCCATTCCTAGCATCTCATGTGACTAACAAAGGATACGATAGGTCGGCGGTTGCTAGTGTGACAATGCGATTTAGGGGTGTATTTATTCACACTACATAAATTCATAAGCATGTAGGTTAAGACTTGCTGTTTTACAGCTAAATTTAACAGATTATCAAGCGGCTGGCAACAGGTAGAAAGTAACTAGAAAGGATTGGGCCAGAAAACTATTAGATACCAGGTGGAATATAGGAGCAAAAAGTATACTGTATGCAAGTCACAAACTTTAGAGATTGGAAGGTTCCTTTGCTAGCAACTGGTGGCATAACAAGAATAATCTACTTGTAGGATTTGCTGTAGGATTACAGAACCAGCATTTTGCTCTTTATTATGGATAGAAAAATGTAATTATGGGCACAGGACTAAATATAGTAGAATCTACAATTAAAGTGAATTATTGGCAAAGGGACTCTGCCATAAACTGTAGTGCCCTAGTCTAAACTTAATTTTTCAGATGGGCTGTAGTCAGTCTGAGCTTGAATTGTTCTGTTTTTGTTGAAATTTCCTTAACCTCAGGGATTGTTTGCTTCTGTCTGCTGCAGGAAATGCTCCTCAGCAGATAGTGTAATAAGCAGGGGCGTATTTACCAAAAGGCAAACAAGGCACTTGCCTAGGGCAGCATCTCCACCCAGAATAAGGGATGAAAGAAGGGACACGCATGCCATGGGTACCAGGTGGGATCCAAGAGAGGCTGCGGGCTGCTTGATGTGTATGAAGAGCCTGACTCTCGTTCCCGGGGATGTCCGAAGCTTTGAACATGAGTGTTTTTCTCTCTATCACCGGGAGGGGAGGGGGTAGTGGAAGGCTCTCCTGGGTGGGGGGCAGGGATGTTGTTGGTCAATGTCAGGCTCTCTCTGTGGGAGGGGGAAGGAGGGGTGTTGGTCAGTGTCCGTAGGGGCAGACGATTTTTGTGTTGCCTAGGGCAGCACAAAACCTATATACACCACTGGTAATAAGAAACAATATTACTAACTTAGAAATATTTATGTTTCACTGGCAAACCACTAAGAGGTATATTTTTAGTGATGAATGATTGGGAAGGACACAAATACTCTTTCAGTCATGAAGCTCAGCATTACATGGCTCAGCATCACATGTAGGCATTACCTAGAGTGGTCTGCATGCAAATGTAGTCTGCTTAGAGACAACCACACTGTATTGAGAAGCACAAAGACCCAGTGATAACATCACTGGGTGTAATGTAGGCTACATAACTAAAACTAAAAGGTGTTATTCTAAAAATTAGCATAACCAGGGAGTCCAAATATAACCAGATTAAACTTCAGCTTTTTGTGTTGTATTCCAGACAGTAGTCTAAATATCATTGTTGCTTCCTTATATTAGTTCACACATTCCTAAACTGTGCCATGATCATACTTATTTTTTAATTTGAACATTTTAGAGAAATACTTTGACTAATTACCATCTGTATAGAAACAGTTCTTAGGAAAACAAATTTCAACCTAATCCATATACTGTGCTTATGTGTTTTAGTAATGTTCTCTGCACATAACAATTGTATAGGTTAAAGTATATGTAAATCCTCACCTTGTAAAACATTCAATTCAGTTTAAAATATATATGAAAGGTGAAAAAAATGCATATAAAACATTACAAATACCTCCCCACCCCCTTTTTTTGTGATCACATTCCCTCTGTTCTCAGCTGCAGTAGGAGCTGGGGGTGGAGAAACAGCAGAACAATGATCTGCCCAGTGAATGGCTGTGCAGAGAGGGGGGGAGCGTGTCAGCACAGATCTGATCATTGGATTAGCTTCCAGCGCACCCAGAAAACCGAGGACGCTGTGGTCTCATGTCTAGTGTGGTCAATTTTTAAAACAGAGGGAGTGGCAGGAACACCAGGGATTCCACACAAAGGAAACAATACAAATAGAACAGGATACTCTTTCAAACACATACATGGCACAGCAGACACATCAGAAATATGAAATGTTGGGCTTACATATTCTTTAAGAATCTGCCAAGTGCAGGATAGGCAGAGCACTATATAAAGAGCAATGTATTAGTTCTTTTCCTACTCCACATTTTATTTTTAAATTAAGAGATGATGCAAAGAAACCGCACATTTTGTTTTGTAGGGGTCATTGGAGAACCTAACTAGCAGAGAAAGGTTGAAATCAGTCCTGTGTAGCATTAATTTAATACACTTTAATGTCACCTATAAAATTTTTCTAGTAGCATCAACTTCCAGTGAGTCACATAAAACGACTCTACTTTGCATGCACAATATATGACTTTGCCAATAAACAGGATCTTTGCAGTCTTATTAATGCTGCTTAGATATTGGCAACTGCATGACCTAATATACTGTAGATACCAGAAGATTGCATATGCAACACAATACATATAATACATTGACCAGACTTCTGAAACCAATGTACTAATGTCATCTAATTCAATTAAGCCATAATATGAAACATTCCAGCTGAACCTGAACCATTATCAACACAAAGGGGAAGATATAGCAAGCACGTTACCAAGTCAAGCACAATTCCAGCCTGAACACAGCTGCCCTTTATTTGAGAAAGTATATACAGAAGGTTTTGTATGTTGTTATGACTGCTGTGCCTGCAATCTGCAAGAATTCAGCAGAGGAGTAAGAAAATTAGGAATTTGTTTGTGAAATAATCTGCAATAGTTACTTATTTAGGATACTATGTTTACTATATCAATTCTATAAGATTGGCTGTCATGGGTTAATATGGAGTTTGAATGCATAGGGTTAAAATTGGGAGGGTTTCCATATTAGATACAGGCAGTGCCCGAGTTACAAACAAGATAGGTTCTGTAGGTTTGTTCTTAAAGTGGTTCTATGCATGAAGGTAAAAAATTTCTGTGTGCAGCGGCTCCACCAGCACCCTCCAATCCTTACCTGACCCGTCTCCGATCCAGTGATGTTCACAATAGCCTCAGCTGTATGGGGAGTCTCCCTCCTTATTGGCTGAGACAGCAGCAAGAACCCTATGGCTTCTGCTGCTGTCAATCACAGCCAATGAGCCAATGAGGAGAGAGCAGGTAGGGGGGTGGGGCGAGGCGGAGCAACGGCTCTATGTGTCTTATGGATACATAGAGCAGTGGCTCGGGAACGAGCACGTAGCGGTGCCCCTGAGGCAAGCAGTTTTCTCTGGGGGCACTGCTCAAAAGGAAGGAAACAGAGTGCTGGCGGTGGGACTCAAAACGAAGAGGGTCAGGGCAGCTGTGTGCAAAAACCAACAGCCACTATTCAATACTCCTACTACTCGACCTCTCCGCGGCTTTTGACACAGTTGACCATCCCCTCCTCCTCAAAAAACTAGACTCTCTTGGCCTCAGAGACTCTGCTTTCTCCTTGTTCTCCTCATATCTATCGCAGCTCCTTCAGTATTACCTATAACGCTGCCACCTCCTCTTCACTCCCTCTCTCTGTAGGGGTCCCTCAAGGTTCTGTCCTTGAATCCCTTCTCTTCTCCATCTACACCTCCTCCCTTGGTCACTTGATAAACTCCCACAGCTTCAAGTACCATCTCAATGCTGATGACACGCAAATCTATCTGTCTACCCCTCACCTCACCCCTTCCGTCTCCACTCGCATCACTAGCCTACTAAGTGACATATCGGTTTGGATGTCACTCCACTTCCTCAAACTCAACCTCTCCAAAACTGAGCTCTTAGTATTCCCCCCTGCTTGTGCCACCTCCACTGACCTCACCATAAATATCAGTAACACAATCATCAGTCCATCCCCTCATGCCAGGGTACTAGGTGTAATCCTAGACTCCCATCTGTCATTCCAGCCCCAGATCCAATCGCTGACAAAATCTTGTAGACTTCACCTCCACAACATCTCCAAGATACGACCGTTCCTAACCCCGGAAACCACTAAGCTACTTATTCACTCCCTTGTCATATCATGCCTCGACTATTGTAACTCCCTCCTCATTGGCCTACCTCATCGCAGGCTATCCCCACTCCAGTCTATCATGAAGGCTGCTGCCAGGCTTATCCACCTTACTTACCATTCTGTATCTGCCACCCCTCTCTGCCAATCCCTCCACTGGCTCCCAGTTGCCCAACGGATAAAATTCAAAACACTAACAATGACATATAAAGCCATCCACAACACTGCCCCAATTTACATATCCGATCTTATCTCTAAATATCACCCAAACCTTACACTCCGCTCTTCGCAAGACCTCCTACTCTCTAGCTCCCTTATCTCCTCCTCCCATGCTCGTCTCCAAGACTTCTCCAGGGCCTCACCCATCCTCTGGAACTCCCTACCCCAATCTATCAGACTATCACCTACTCTACTTACCTTTAGGCAATCATTGAAAACCTTTCTCTTCAGGGAAGCCTATTAGCCTCTGCTAATACTGGTATCCTCTACGCTTCCAACCACTCCATCCCCCACAGTTTTACCTATTGTACCACTCACCCCTCACTCCTAGATTGTAAGCTCCAAGGAGCAGGGCCCTCCTATCCCTCTTGTATTGAACTGTATTGTTACTGTATTGTCTCCCACTATAATGTAAAGCGCTGAGCAAACCATTGGCGCTATATAAATCCTGTATAATAATAATAATAATAAAAAACACTGCACAGAGCAGGTAAGTATGACATGTTTGTTATTTTATTTAAAAAAAACCCAAAGCTTTAATACCACTTTAAGTTGAATTTGTATGTGAGTTGGAGCAGGTACATTTTGTAAGTGTAACTATAGCCAAAAAATTATTTTTAAGTTTTGAATAGCATAGGGAAGGGTTAACTGGCTATGCAGTGATGTGGGATTGCTGACAGGCCCGATGGACAGTAGGTGGCAGCATGCGGTGAGCAGTAAGATGGCCGCCTGGCAGTTTCTGTGACCAGCGTGGCGTCACGCTACCTCCATTCTTAAGTACGAGCCATATGTAAGTCAGATGCTTTTAATTCGGGGACTGCCTGAATATATTTTTTTTAGATCCTTTCTCTACATCCATCTTCCAAAGGCTAACAGCTGCAGGGTGACCAGGGATCCTGTGGAGATTGCCGTGACTGAGACAATAAGTTGAACATGGATCTAAGTCTGGACAGTATGGCTACGTTCACACTAGCCTTGTGTGCAGGCGGCAGAGAGGCGTTTGGGAAGCGTTTTTACCGCTTCCCAAACGCCTCTGCCAATTCTGCACATTACAGCACATGGTGCTGTTCTAACGGGAGCGTTTGCGTCGCGTCGCGTTGCGTCGCGGCAAAACGGACGCCTCTGGACGAGTCAGGAGGCTTTGAAGCCTCCTATTCTCGTCTATGGTGCCGCTCCGCAAACGCCCGGCCGGCATTTGCGGTGCGGTTGCGGGGCGTTTGCGGAGCGGTAACACCACTCAAACTGCATTATAGGCGTTTGTGGGGCGTTATTAACGCTCGGCAAACGCCTAGCAACCGCCGCTAAACCGCGCATGCGGCGTTTGCGGAGCGTTTGCCGAGCGTTAAAAAACGCTCCGCAAACGCCGGACCAACGTTTGCCAAACGCTATAGGGGCGTTTGGCAAGCGTTGGCAAAACAGCCTAGTGTGAACGAGCCCTATCTCTCAGAGCAGGTGGTTCTCAGCAATGTAGATCCATGCCTACTTGGACTTTAGATCATAGACTTATTTTCCTGTAGCAGAGTTGCTGTTTACCCTTTTTACTAGTTGAGGTCAGGGCTGAGTTGGGTTTGGTCAGAACCTAGTTCAGCAGAACCCGTGGAAAGCTGTCACATGATTGCATTCCCGTGGACCCAGACATCTGTCAGTGAGTAGAAGCTGCTGTAGGGAAAGCGGATAAATTGAAAGCAGGGGCGGACTGACAACCCATGGGGCCCCCGGGCAATAGGGGATCATGGGGCCCCTGCATCCTTGCCCAAACTAAAAAAAAACTATGAAAAAGGTACCAGGGGCATCTCATGGAGCCCTCTACTGACCCCGGGCCCTTGGGCAGAGCCCGAGTTTCCAAATGGTCAGTCCGCCCCTGATTGAAAGGAAAATTGAGGTCATTCAGGATACTATATCCTAATTCTGCTTGCTCCTGGGCACCCAACCCCTTTGCTGCTTTTTTGTTGTTCTTATTATTGGGGGTTTCTTTATCTTTCCTTTATTTTGTAGTAGATTTGAGGTCAGCTCTCACTTTTAGCTGTTGTTCTGGTCCACAGTAAACTTTTTTTTTCAGCTTTTGTTTCAGGGGTGATATTTCCAGGTTTTCATTTCTTTTGTGTGTGTTTTTTGAATTTTTATCTTAGGATGTATGCATTTTGGAGAAAGTAGTAAAGCAGACACCTTTGTACAGCTGCATTGCAAGTCGGAGGAGACGGTAGTGTTAGACTTACAGATTTAGATGGATGTGGCTAACAAATTTCGAAGGGAGTCCAACTAACACTTTATAAACAGTTACAGCAAACAGATTTTTTTGGGGGGATAAGGGTTTTACATAAATAAAAGCCATTGTAAGCACCCCAGTCAGTGTCAAATGATTTATCTCAACCATCTAACTTTTACTTTGTCTGGACAGCTTGGTCTGTTAATGTATGTTAAAAAAAAAACAGATCTGATGGCTGGATCACCAGGTGAAAACAAAGGAAAAAAATCACAAGTAAGAAGGAAGTTAATGCAGACACATCTAAGAATTCAATTTACTAAATTTTTGTTTTTGGGTTTAATATCCCTTTACGTTTCTCGTGCTCAAACTGGAGTCTTCACTTGTTACTGACTGTCTGTTCTTGGAGTTGACTTTTGTTTGCAGCACTCTGCTGTGTCATTTGAAAAAAAAAAAAAAACCTGTGTAAAAACAGTGTGCACAGAAACCATCTCAAATGATATTACTCATATTCACAACCCCCCATCGCCATAAATAAAATAAAAGGCATACACCAGCTAGGTCTATTATCCCTAATTAAAACTGCCCTTCTGGGGAGGGAAGGTACATCTCTCAAAACAGATTGCTATTGCAGTTAAAGCTTTTATGTCTTTCTATACAACCTCTCTTTAAGTGCATCTTTGTCGACAATGCACAACTTCCAGACCCGAATAGATGACTACTTGAGATCCTCTTAGCTTCCTTACCTTGACCCTTCTGTGTGACGAGACCTAGAGACGCCTGTCTCAGAAGAGGAGATTCTTGCTGCTGTGAACGGTTTAAAAATATACAAGTCCCCATTCCTGGATGGCTTCACTGCACAGTACTACAAATTGTTTGATCCACATCGAATGCCATACTTATTGAAAGATTTCTAGGTGGTCTCTCCAGCTTTCTACACAATCCCCTTAGGGTGCACATTACCATCATATTGAACAATGGTAAGGATCCCTCCTCTTGTGGCAGTTATCACCCCATTTCCTTGCTAACTATGGGCATAAAACTATTCCCCAAAATATTAGCCACTAGGTTAAATTCTCACCTGCAATCTGGCACACCTGTACTAGGTGGGCTTTATCCCTACCTGGGAGGAACAAGGTAATACCATCAAGGTTCTGAACCTGATTCACTGGGCCAATCTAAAGAATACCCTGTGCCTTCTCCTGGTGACTAATACTGAGAAGTGTTGAAAAGGCTGAATTGATTATTCATTTTCTTGGTCTTGAAATAAGTGTGGAATATAGGATGGATTGGATGGATTTCTAATATGTAATTATTTCTTTCTGCCACTTACAATGTTATTATTATTATTATTGTTATTATGCAGGATTTATATAGTGCGTGCCAACAGTATATGCATCACTTTACAATATAAAGGGGATTGGGTAGAACATTTTTTTTTGGTATTGCAGATTTGTATTAAACATTTACACAATTCAAAACATTAGCATGGCCATAAAATGATCAAAAGAAATAACTGAGGGAAATAATTAGCATAATCAAAATCTAGATATATTTTATAGTTACACATACATCAGGTAATAATATAAGTCAATAGTTACAATGTGCCAGCTAAACAGTAACATATAACATATACCATTAGTGGTAGTGAAACCTGTTGGAAGTGATAAAGGGCGGATACCAGATAAGGCTAGGTGAGCACATTTGATTGCCACCAGTTACATAAGAAAAGCTGATAAACAAGGAAATCTCCATAAAAAAGGCTATTGAATATTAGTAGCATGTGAGCGTTAGGGCTGCTTGAGGCTGCATTCACATTTGAGCATTTTGTAGACTGAAGCTCGATGCTCCAAAGAAATCCTTAAGCATTCTTCAAATCTAGCAGTCAAGTTAACCAACTCCCTGGAGGGATAAGGTAATAGTGTGCACCTAGAGGTAAAGCCTTCCCGGCTAAAGTCAAAACACCGGTCAATTGTGGTCACAGCTAAGGCAGTATTCAGCACTGGTGTGTCTTAGGAAGAGGGAGAGACCACCTTCATAATATATATCCGATGAGGGCTGGAATTGGAGGACTCTGCTCATGGAGCTTACAATCTAAAGGGAGGAGGTGGTAAAAAAGGTAATAGCTACAGGGGATGACCTGATGGAGGTGACTCAAGTACAGTTCTTAGGTGGAGGTGGTGTTGGCTTCCTTGAATAAATGAGTTTTCAAGGATCGCCTAAATGCAGACAGGGTATGAGCTGACTGCACATACTGGGGTAGGGAGTTCCAGAGGATGGAAGAGACTCTGTAGAACTTCTGGAGGTGAGCATGGGAGGAGGAAACAAGGGAGCTATAGAGCAGAAGGTCTTGGGAGGTGCGGAGAGGATGATTTGGGCAATATCTGCAGATGAGATTGGTGATGTAGCTGGGGGTGATGTTGTTAATGACCTTGTATGTTGCGATTAGTATTTTGAACTTTATGCGATGTGGTAGGGAAAGCCATTGAAGAGATTGGCAGGGAGGGGCAGCAGTCACGGATCGGTTAGTAAGGTGTATTAGTCTAGCAGCAGGATTCATTATAGACGGAAGGGGGAGGGGGGGTAGGCCAGTGATCAGGGAGTTACAGTAGTCAAGGCGGGAAATAATCTAGAACCTATAACCTAGAAAAAAGTTGTTTTATGGTGTCATTAGTCAGGAAGAGGCAAATTCTGTAAATGTTGCAAAGGTTAAAGTGGCAAGATTTAGCCAGTGATTGGATGTGAGGGCTGAAGGGGAGGTCAAAGTCTAGGGTTACACCTAGCACCCTGGCATGTGTGGAGGGACCAATGGTTGTGCCATTGATCTCAACAGAAAAGTCATGGGAAGAGAGTAGGGGAGGAGGAAATATTACAAGCTAAGTTTTAAAAAGACTGAGTTTGAGGAATTGGTGTGACATCCAATCTGATATGTCACTCAGAAAATTTAGGATAAGTAAGGAGATTGAGGGGGTGAGTTGAGAAGTCAAGAGATAGATCTGGTGTCATCAGCATAGAGGTGGTATTGGAAGCCATTGGAGGTTATCAACTGGCCCAGGGAAGAGGTATAGAGGGAGAATAGGAGGGGGCCAAGGACGGAGTCTTGGAGTGTCCCAACCGAAAGAGGAAGAGGAGAGAAGGAGATGGTGTTGTATGGGACACTGAAAAAAGAAAAAAAGGAAACTGGGTGATGTGGGGAGGCTTATTGGTAATGAAAACAATCAAAATTGTTAAAATCTTCATTTATTCACAAAAACATAAAAAAACTATCAAAGAGTATAAAGACAAAATTCATTGTACATTACACAGCAGGGAAAGATTCTGTTCATATATCACAAAAGTACAATCTGACACAGGATAGCGGTCATGCTGTGGTGTGCCAAAGAAAGTTGTTACATTTGTTGCACTGACAGCCCTCATCTGATATATATTATGAAGGGGTCTCTCCCTCTTCCTAAGACACACCAGTGCTGAATACTGCCTTAGCTGTGACTGCAGTTGACCGGTGTTTTGACTTTAGCTGGGAAGGCTTTACCTCCAGGTGCACACTATTACCTTATCCCTCAGGGAGTCTGTATACTTGACTGCTAGATTTGAAGAATGCTTAAAGATTTCTTTAAACACACTTCAGGGACATTTGCTGTCCTTTCATCTCTGTAGAGTTACAATAAGGCTTTACAAGAAATGCCATACAGAGTCCCGAAGAAGCGGCTTGTGACTGTGAAATGCGTTGACTATGTAAAATAATTATGTAATATGTGACAATTAGAGATGAGCGAATTATTCAAAAATTCGATTCGGCCGATTCGCCGAATTTGCGGGAGAAATTCGATTCGATGCGAATTTATTCGCCACGAATTTAACTTATTTAAAGGGTTTCTAGGCTTCAGAGAGCCTTTATATTAGTGCAGAACACTGTACCTTTAATTTAAATGCCCTTGGAGTCTGCTGGGGAAGAGAAATAATACTGTCAGTCAGTATGACATGCAGATGAGTGCCGTCGATCTTAGAATCACTGCACACTTCACTCATTTGGGCAGTCACGGGGCACGACGAAGAAGAAGAAGAAGAATGAAAAGAAGAAGAAGAAGAATGAAAAGAAGAATGAGAAGAAGAATGAAAAGAAGAATTAAAAGAAGAATGAAAAGAAGAATTAAAAGAAGAATGAGAAGAATGAAAAGAAGGATGAAAAGAAGAAGAAGAAGAAGAATGAAAAGAAGAAGAAGAAGAATGAAAAGAAGAAGAAGAAGAAGAATGAAAAGAAGAAGAAGAAGAATGAAAAGAAGAATGAGAAGAAGAATGAAAAGAAGAATGAAAAGAAGAATGAGAAGAATGAAAAGAAGAATGAAAAGAAGAAGAAGAATAATGAAAAGAAGAATGAAAAGAAGAAGAAG
The DNA here is from genome assembly GCF_062004578.1 of Staurois parvus. Taxonomy (NCBI): domain Eukaryota; kingdom Metazoa; phylum Chordata; class Amphibia; order Anura; family Ranidae; genus Staurois; species Staurois parvus. The sequence goes on along the minus strand of NW_028318680.1, from coordinate 2,163,833 downwards.
AAGAATGAAAAGAAGAAGAAGAAGAAGAAGAATGAAAAGAAGAAGAAGAAAAATGAAAAGAAGAATGAGAAGAATGAAAAGAAGAATGAAAAGAAGAAGAAGAAGAATGAAAAGAAGAATGAAAAGAAGAAGAAGAAGAATGAAAAGAAGAAGAAGAAGAATGAAAAGAAGAATGAAAAGAAGAAGAAGAAGAATGAAAAGAAGAAGAATGAAAAGAAGAAGAAGAAGAAGAAGAAGAAGAATGAAAAGAAGAATGAAAAGAAGAAGAATGAAAAGAAGAAGAATGAAAAGAAGAATGAAAAGAAGAAGAAGAAGAATGAAAAGAAGAAGAAGAAGAATGAAAAGAAGAATGAAAAGAAGAAGAAGAAGAATGAAAAGAAGAAGAAGAAGAATGAAAAGAAGAATGAAAAGAAGAAGAAGAATGAAAAGAAGAAGAAGAATGAAAAGAAGAAGTATTCCAGTACAGCAAAAAGTGTATCTGCAGAGAGCTCCGCTATTTCTGACAGTTCTCTGACAGTTTCTTCACATTTACAGCGATTGAAACATTGTATCTATTTATTTCCGAATAAAAACATCTGTATCCTAAATGGAAACAAATAGATACAATGTTTCAACCGCTGTAAATGAACTGTCAGAACTGTCAGAAATAGCGTAGCTCTCTGCAGTGACACTTTTGCCGGCTGATCGGGAAAAATTCGATTCATGCACCCGAAGTTTGCTAAAATTCGGATTCGATGCGAATCGAATTTTTCCTGAAATTCGAAATGAATTCCACTTCGCCAGGTTTGATTCGCTCATCTCTAGTGACAATTGGACACAAATATGTGAAAAGAATGTTTCCCTGCTGTATGATGTACAATTAATTTTGTCTTTTTACTTTTTAATAGCTTTTTATGTTGTTTTGAATAAATGGAGATTTTAACAATTTTGGTTGTTTTCATTACCAATGAGCCATCCTAGATCACCCAGTTTCCTTTTTATAAATATTCATTTTTGAGTTGATGACTCATGGGTAAATACACTTAAAGTCCCTTGTATGTGACACTGAAATTGCTCTGAGATAAATAGAACATGGAGACATGGAGGCCAAGGGAGTGGAGTTTGTTGAGGAGGAGTGAGTGATCAACTGTGTCAAAGGCAGCAGAAAAAAGTAGTATGAGTATGGAGTTCAAATGAACTACAACTGCATTTAATTAGTTGGGTAATTGGGGCTGTTTTCCTGTTTTGGGATGTCCAACATTATTAAAATGTCATTCAGTTATTTAAATGTCATGCAACATTATCATTTGCAAATTAGCAAACTGTCGTAATTTTAATTATACAACACACCATTGAGGTTTGGCACTACCGGATGCCAATAAATTGTATCAGGTCACACACCTGGTGAGACTGATTGATTGGTGCAGCCACGGTATCATTAAACTCTGGCCAAGTCTTTATCACCAATTCCATTGCACAGAGCCCCTTGGTGTTTTTTTTTGGACTTACATCTTCCTATCCAGTTAATCTGCCCGACCTTGAAGATAGAGTAAGTGATTACGTCTTTACTTCAACTGATAATCAATATACTCAGCATTGTACCATATCCTGGGTAAACCTCACTTTGGTGTGGGACTTAAGGAGGGTCCATTTCATCATCTTTTGAATTGTCACGGCTATCAGGCCTCACATTTTATTCATTCCTCAGCATGGCCCTCTTTGGAGGAAATAATGGCTGTTCCAGATCTTTATGGCCTAGACTTTTGGAAGGCTATACAATCTTCCTAGGAACCTTACCCTCTGTGTGCTACTTTATCCGTCCTCTGACACCATTCGAAAAACTGCACTGACACAGTATCAATCTGACACTCACTTTCTCTGACATACTAGCTACTTACTCCTTGTAAAGACTTCTACTGCCTAATTCTACACTGTTATGTCTTCTTCAGTATCTTAATTCTTGCGGTAAAGCCTCAGCATGTGCTCTTTGTCTCTGGTTTATTTATACATAGCCTTGCTTATTAAAATTGTCCTACTGCTGGGTAATTTTAAACTGCTGTATCTTCTACAGTCTCTTAATTAATAATGAGACCTTAATGGAGATTGGCCAATGGCAAGACAATTTTGCATCACTTGGAAAAGAGCCACGCAAACTACTAGCCAATTTATATCCACCAGATGTGTGTTTGATAGCACTGGGGTGATAGAAGTGAAGGTTCTCAAGACTCAGCCAGCTGCCTTTTGTGCTGGCAGGAAATATTAGTTTTCATCAAACCTTAACAAAGTTCCCTTAGTGCATTCTGTGATTCTAATAACATTGACTTCTCAAGCCTTAAAGAAGAGGGAGCCTTTTTCCTCCAAGATGTATTGGCTGTATTTGATGCTTTTAACCATTAAATGTTCCAAGAGTCCTTCAAGTGAGATGAACTTCTTTACCAGTCACTCCTCAGTATACATCAAAGAATTTCTATCTGCCAGTCAAAGAAGGCCTATTACATTTGATGAAAAACGTGTTGCTGCTAAGGCTACCTGAAAAAAATCCTTTTTCTTTAAAGTGGTTGTAAAGGTATAAGTTTTTTTTTATCTTAATGCATTCTCTGCATTAAAGTAAAAAAAAAAAAAAAAAAAAAACAAATTCTGTGTTCAGCTCCCCCCAGCCCATTTCAATACTTACCTGATCGCGATCTTCATCCAGCACTTTGTCCAGGAGCAGCAACTCTCTCTGCTCTTTGTCTCCTTACTGGCCATGGAGACAGCAACAGGAGCCATTGGTTGCTGTTGCTGTTCATTATAGCCTGCGAGGAGAGAGCAGGTGGTGGGGCTGGAGTTTATGGACACACACAGCACAGCTCAGGATCAAGCCTGCATGAGTGCCCTCATTGCAAATGGCGTGCTATTGGGGCACGTGGCAGAGTGGAGGATCCAGGAGAGACAGCAGGGGAAGGGCAATGGGGTTGCTCTGTGCAAAAACCATTGCAAAGATCAGGTAAGTATGACATGTTTGTTATTTAAAATAAATAAGTTTACTGAAATTAATGATATTGAAATGCTACTGCTGTACGTAACCAAAGTTTAATGTAAAAAAAACAGCCACAGCCAGATATGCACTGCCAGTGCAAAGAGTCACTGAGACTGTCTAAAAAAACTGTACTGTTTTGTAACACCACTTACAGCTTTAAAGCCTGACTTCATGAAACTTTAAAAATCCACCCTTGCAGTGCATGTTTAGTCTAGGGACAGAGGATGAACGTGTTAACACTTACCCAGGGGCGGACTGAGAACTCATGGGGGATCATGGGGCCCCTGTGTCCTTGCCCAAACTCAAAAAAGCCTATGAAAAAGGTACCAGGGGAATCTTATGAGGCCCCCTACTGACCCCGGGCCCTCGGGCAGTGCCCGAGTTTCCAAATGGTCAGTCTGTCCCTGCACTTACCTAACTCCTTGCACCAGCAGGCTCCTACCAGCAGTGCCACCGTTCCCCCACATCTATTCTGTAGGATTTACTGTCTCCAATCACACCCCAGTCTCCTTGGTGTACTATACAAAGTTGATCCCTGTATTGTATATGATAATGCTGAGGCTCCGACCACAAGTCAGAGCTTCAGACAGAAAAGGACAGCAGTGGAGCCAGTCACAATGAGAAACCAGGTAAGTGAAGCAGCCTCTTCTGTAATCTTCTAGACATGATAAGCAATTAACCCTTGTAGTGCATAAGGGTCCACTTCAAGAGTGGATTTTTTTTTTAATTCCTGGAGATGGCCTTTAAGGCATCCCCCAATCATGTTTTTAAAGGATTTGTCAAACTCTTGGCAGATCAAAGCCAGGCAGATTCATTTGGGAACCATTGACTAATCAAAACATTTTATTTTCCCTCACTTTTAGTCCCGGAGAGAATAGTGAATAAAACAAATCAAGAAGAAAACTATCCCCAGTATACTGAACAGCTGATATAACATGGCAAATTATATCCAAGGCCAGATTTTAATACAATAGGATCTGGTTAACCATTGTAAGCTTTTTGTGCTGCTGTGCTCTATTGGAGATACACTATATTGCCAAAAGTATTGGGATGCCTGCCTTTACATGCACATGAACTTTGATGGCATCCCAGTATTGAGTTGGCACACCCTTCACAGCTATAACAGCTTTAACTCTTCTGAGAAGGCTGTCCACAAGGTTTAGGAGTGTGTCTATGGGAATGTTTGACTACTCTTCCAGAAGTGCATTTGTGAGGTTAGGCACTGATGCTGGCCGAGAAGACTCTAATTCATCCCAAAGTTGTTGTATCGAGTTGAGGTCAGGACTCTATGCAGGCCAGTCAGGTTCCTCCTCCCCAAACTCACTCATCCATGTCTTTATGGACCTTGATTTGTGCACTGGTGCGCAGTCATGTTGGAACAGGAAGGGGCCATTCCCAAACTGTTCTCACAAAGTTGGGAGCATGGAATTGTCCAAAATGTCTTTGTATGCTTACGCCTTAAGAGTTCCCTTCACTGGAACTAAGGGGCCAAGCCCAACCCCTGAACAACAACCCCAATCATAATCCCCCCTCCACTAAACTTTACACTTGGCACAGTGCAGTCAGGCAAGTACCATTCTCCTGGCAACCGCCAAACTCAGACACGTCCATCAAATTGCCAGACAGATAAGGGTGATTCGTCGTTCCAGAGAACAAGTCTCTACTGCTCTAAAGACCAGTGGTGGCGTGCTTTACACCACTGCATCCAACGCTTTGCATTGCACTTGGTGATGTAAGGCTTGGGTGCTCGGTCATGGAAACCCATTCCATGGAGCTCTCTACATGCTGTTGTTGTGCTAACCTGAAGGCCACATGAAGTTTGGAGGTCTTTAGCTATTGACTCTGCAGACAGTTGGAGACTTCTGCGTACTGTGCACTTCAGCATATGCTGACCCCGCTCTGTCATTTTGGAATTTCACGGATGGACTTATTGCACAGGGAGCAACCTATAATGGCAACACTCTTGAATTCACTGAGTGCCTGAAAGTGATGCATTCTTTCCCAAATGTTTGTAGAAGCAGTCTGCATGCCTAGGTGTTTGATTTTGTACACCTGTGGCCATCGAGGTGATTGGAACACCTGAATCCAATGAATTGGAGGGGTGTCCCAATATTTTTGGCAATATAGTGTATGTCCCTACATGTCTTGTCCTGGATACACATCAGGGAACATAAGGAAATATCTCAGGGAAAATCCACTCTTAGGCAGTTGCCTATCAGTGTCCCTATTGGAAAATGTCCCTCTACCTATTCTGATGACAGCTGTAAATCCTAGTGATAATGGTTGCCAAGACAAACATGGAAGATGAAAGTCTCCAGAGGGGAACATAGATAGCAATAAAAACATGAAGTGGTTTTCAACACTTCCACAATCTATACAGAGTTAAAATAGGCTTTGGCTTTAAATACAATTTAAAGCTTTTCCATGTCAGTTGTAGTTACCATTTCTAGACCTCAAACAACATGAAAGAATCAGAAGATAGATGTATAAATGGGTCTGTTAGCATGTAAACTTTCACTTGCTTTTGTTGAATTTTAGTTTTGAGGCTGTTGCCATGCCATATTAATAAAGTCTTCCAAGTTTAAGCATAAATATGTTTTAAAGATAAAAAGAAAACACCACTCCATTTCGGCTTAAAGCACACATTAGTACAGAGGACAGAAGAGGTGCTTTCAAGTCACGTTTCTTTTTCTTGCAAAAAAAAAAACAAATATTTGGTGATGATTCAACATTGCATAGCAAATCTAACATTATATTCCTGTCAAGTTAGGGCCATAATTAAAGATTAAAGTAGTTCTCTACTATAAATAAATATGTGCTGCATCACTTAATGTAAGAGCATCTGCAATTATGGTATTCTGTTAGTACCAATGCAGAGGCTATTGAGCTTGCTAGTAAAACCCACCTATAATGCAGCTTGCACTAAAGTGAGATGAAAGAGGTTGCAGTGGGTGTGCATATCAGCATTGTCGCAAGCCTGTAGCTTGTGAATCAGCACGTGGCCACACTTAGTCCTGCCTGATTTCTGTATGGACATCACTGTCTCTGTTATTGAAACCCTCCTACTGTGAGCTGCAGTGTCTGGGAGGGGGAGAGTGTGAGATACAAATGAAGGAGGATCTAGCTCAGCTAGGGAAGGTATTTTTGTAAGTTTTTTGTTTATTATGCTCGAGCATCACATAGCAACATGATTTAGTATCCATTTGGGGATATGCTGTATATGCTCCTCAGTTTTTAACTCACAGTAGGGTTTTTTTTTTTTTTAAGCAGAACAAAAATAGAAGCATAAAATTGACAGCAGACAAAAAACCAAGTGGTCCATCGAGTCTGCTTCATTTAATTTTTTTGGTTTGGTTTGATTTTGTGTTAACTTTTCTGTCTGAGTATATATCTATGTTTGTCCCAAGCAATCTAAATCTACAGCTTACTGACTCACTACCTCTGTTGGAAGTTTATTCCAAGCATCAACTACCCTTTCAGTAAACTAATACTTTTTAAGATTAGTTTTGAACTTTCCTCCTGCTAATTTAAGGCCATGTCCGTGTTCTTGATCTTGGTTTCATATTAAAAATACTGCCCTCCTGAACCTTATTCACCCTCTTGATGTATTTAAAAGTTTCAGTCGTCTCCCCTTTCCCTTCTTTCCTCTAGACTGTACATATTAAATTCCTGAAATCTCTCTTGATATGTTTTATCCTCCAGACCTTTCACCATTTATGTTACCAATCTCTGGACTTGTTCTATCTTATCAATATCTTTTAGGAAGTGAGGTCTCCAGAACTTGCTTTTCCCACTGCCTGACTACACAGTTTGCTCTTTTTGCAATCATCTGAAATAAGTACCCCCAGATCTTTTTCCTCTGTATTTCTGGCCAACACTGTTACCTCCAATGTTATACTCTAACAAGGGATTCTTTCTCCCTAGGTGCAGTATTTTAAAAATAAATAATATTCTTTACCGGGGAACATACATTCCACATGAATAATTATGCTACCAGAATTAGTGTGTGCTGTAAATTGCCTCCAGAATTTCTCCTGTTTCTTCTTGCCAGAGACTGCCATTTTGCTGAAGCCCAGAGATCCTAAGCAGCAGTAAATCTTTAGGTTGCTAGCAGATTGGACTAATTTTCAGTTTAGTGTCAAAAATAAAGAGCAACTGAGCATGTGCAGAGCAGGATGAGACAGTGTATTACGGAATTTTAAATAGGAAAGAAACTTATTTCTAATGCTGTACCTAGCTATACCTGCAAAAGGGGTCAGCCTTATGTGATCTAGCAGGATTTAAGTTCCACTTCAAAGATTTGTAATGGTACTAAAAAAACAAGACAATGGATGCTGTTTTTAAGCATTTAAATATTAAAATGGAGAAAGGGAGTATATGTCACTTATATTATTTTTAACCAGTGTGTATCTCTGTTCACATCATATTGAGCTGATAAGAACACGTCAAATGCAGAAGAGCACATTGGCCCAAGCTTATTAGTATTCCAGCTATAGAGATATCAGCTTATATGCCTGGTGTGTCAGATTGTGATTAAGAGAATTTTCATTTAAATAAAGTTTTGCATTGCTTCTGTAAAATTAATGTAGAGCCCATATCAGGCCTGGACTGGGATGAAAAACAAGCCTGGGCATTTTAGACCATTTTTCTAATGATAATATCTGGGCAGTAAGGGGTTAATGATCAGGGCAGTTAGAAAGGGATCAATGTCAGGCAGAAAAGGGTTAATTTATTTTCATGGGGGGGGGTGTCTGGATGAATACTGATATCAGGGGCATTTTATTAAATCAGTGGGCCCTTGTACAAGATCTTAAGTGGGGCCCCATTGCTTGAAGCGTAAAAAAGTGAGTGGACATGCTTTTCATAACACCAGGGTTGTTTCTAGGACACCTTTGGGCAATTGCAAGAGAGCGGAAATGCGGTGCATGTAGCACACTGCAAAGAACAGTAGGCATAGCCAAATTGCATTACCAGTGAGAGGGGCTTAAAGGAATGTGCTTAAATAAAACAAAAACCTTTTTTACACCCATAAAATATGCTTAGATAGGTGCCCTCTATAATTCCCCCCCCCCCCCCCCCGAGTTATCCTGTTCCCTCTATAATTCCTCCCCTCAGGTTATCCTGTGCCTTCTATAATTCCTCCCTCCGAGTTATCCTGTGCCCTCCATAATTCCTCCCTTCTGTGTTATCCTGTGCCCTCCATAATTCCTCCCTCCTGTGTTATCCTGTGCCTTCTATAATTCCTCCCTCCGAGTTATCCTGTGCCCTCCATAAATCCTCCCCCTGGGTTATCCTGTACCCTCCATAATTCCTCCCCTCGGGTTATCCTGTGCCCTCCATAATTCCTCCCCCCCGGGTTATCCTGTGCCCTCTATAGTTCCTCCTCCAGGGTTATACTGTGCCCTCTATAATTCCTCGACTTTGGTTATTCTGTGCCCTCTATAATTCCTTCCTCCCGGGTTATCCTGTGCCCTCTATAATTCCTCCCCCCAGGTTATCCTGTGCCCTCTATAATTCCTCCCCCCTGGGTTATCCTATGCCCTCTACAATTCCCCCCCCCCGGTTGTCCTGTGCCCTCCATAATTCCTCCCCCTGGGTTATTCTGTGCCCTCTATAATTCCTTCCCCTCTGGGTTATCCTGTGCCCTTCATAATTTCTCCTTCCAGGTTATCCTGTACCTTCTATAATTCCTCCCCCCGGGTTATCCTGTGCCCTCTATAATTTCTCCCCCCGGGTTATCCTGTGCCCTCTATAATTACTCCCGCCTGGTTATACTGTATTTCAAAGTCAGACTGACATTTTCTAAAAACTGCAAGGGACAGAATAAGTACAGTTTAAAGCAGTATTAAGCCCCAAACCACAAAATGTAATATATTGCAGCGTACCAATCACTAGATGTGATGGCTGCATTCATTTCCTATTTTAGGCTTTATTCCCCTGGTTTTGCCTTGTGCTCTGGCCAGTAACACACTTCCTGTATTAGAGTGCCCTCACTCTGAATTGAAGGAGCATAGGAGGCACATCAGTATTGTCAGTCTGGGGGGAATGGAGTGTTAGAAGTGCTGGCAGATTTAAATACACAAACAAATTGAAGCCAAACTCCAGCTAACACTTTATAAGCAGTGACAACAAACTTTATTTCTCCTTTTTGGAATAAAGGTTTTACATAAATAAATAAATAAAACTGATCGTTGTAAGCACCCCTGCCATTGCTGAATGATTTGTCTTTGTAAATATTACATCTGAAAGAGAAGTTGTTCTTTTGAAAAACAACAAACTTACAGACTGGCAGGATCATCAGGTGAAAATAAAAGAAAGAAAGCCTAAAAAAGAAAAGAAAACGTATGCAGCCACCACATCTACAAATGGGTGAGCTGCAATGTAATAAATGTTTGCTTTTGATTTATACTGCTTAAATCTGTGTGACAAATCACACACTAAGCTAGTAGTGGTACAGAATGATACATTACATGACTCTCCAGTTATAAGTACGTCCCAGTCAAGACTAAAAACAATGCACACAAAAAGCAAAGCCAATGTACTGAAAATTTTATTTTTTATTTGGGCCTAACAGTAATGCACCAATCCACCCATTCCCTTGGGTTAGTTACTGTATCTGAATCTGATTTAGAAAGCCCCTTTAGGCTAGGTTCACACTTATTCAGGTTGCAGTTGATGCATTTTTTGCTGCATTTTGTGGTGCAGTTTGCGTTTTTTTCACACATGTTTTTGATGCATTTTTAATGTGTTTTTGATGTGTTTTGCATTTTTGGGATGTGCTAATGTTGCTAGGAGGAGGTGTCTGTTGTCATGCCAGAAACGCACCATGTGTCTCCACTGAAGTCTATAGAACCAAAAATGCAATCTGCTGCTGACAAAAATGTCCCTGACCCTTTAAAAAAAACACACAGGTTGAAAACACACAGATGTGAACGTGACCCATAGGAAATCATGTCAAAAGGACTGTAGTAAGTTTCTGCAAACCTGAAAATGCACTGCAAAATGCATAGGTGTGAACCTAGCCTTACATTATTTCTATAATGCAGAAGAACTAGTCTTATACACCAGTTGGGGGCCCCATGCTGAGTCTCACATACAGAAAGTGTAAGTTCAGCAGACTTGATTTATAATACAAAAGGAAGTTACAAAATACGAAGTCATAAAGCAGGTTCACCCATGAGCTCTGAAAATAGCTTTCCGAGATCTGGTAACATTGCACAGATTGGGATTTTTGAGTTGAAGCAGAACAGAGTTGAAACATTTGCCAGCTCGCATTATCAGTTCACTCTTTGATTTTGCTTGTTTAGAGTTGCTGTCTAACTTGTTTATGCCTCAGTAACACATATGTGCGATGACAAAAAATGTGGGCTTTAAAGTGCACACAATGCAGATATGCATTGCTGGGGGGGCAACATTTATGTGCTGGGAATATGCAGCCTGCACACTCCCAGCACAAAGACTGAGCTGACAAAAACAGCTCTCACTGCCAACTAAACATTGGTAGCTGGTGGGACCGGCTTCCCATTATGTGACCACTGTGGCAGCCAATCATAGTGGTCACATGATTGCTGATCCTTCCTGCCCCTGAACTTTAGGAGGTATTAAAGGGGATGCCAGGGCAGGCGGGAAGGGATTCAAATAGTAAATAACTGTCCAATGGGTCGCTAAATTTCTTACTGCCTTTGACACAAGGTCATTTTCACTGTTTAAATGATTTTGTTAATAATTACTCTAGGATGTGATTTTTTGTATCTGTATAAAAATGTACACCAAAGCATTAAAGTGGAATGATGTGCAAAATAAAAAATAACATATGCAATATAGTCCATCATTAGCGTTAACTCTGCAGTCTTTGTTTTTTGGTTCCTCCCTGTAACATGTTTGTATCACCCATTGATCCAGGCATTAAGTCTGTCTAACAAAAGTGGCAGTTAGAGGGTTCAGACAAACCATTTAATGGCCAGCTTGTATTCATATAGGGAAAAACTCATCCACCTTACTAACTGTTCTGTATCTGCCACCCCTCTCTGCCAATCCCTCCACTAAAATTCAAAACATTAACAATCACATATAAAACCATTTATAATTCTGCCCCAATTTACATCACCAATCTTGTCTCCAAATATCACCCAAACCGTCCTCTCCACCCCTCCCACTACCTCCTGTTCTCTAGCTCCCTTGTCTTCTCCTCCCATGCTCATCTCCAGGACTTCTCCAGAGCCTCCCCATCCTCTGGAACTCTCTACCCAAATCTATCAGGCTATCGTCTACTCTGCCCATTTTTAGGCGATCTCTAAAAACCTTTCTCTTCAGGGAAGCCTATCCTGCCTTCAGCAAATAACGGAATCTTCTATTCCTTCTGCCAGTCCATCCCCCACAGTTATTACCTTTTTGTACCACCAGCCCCTTCCTCATAGATTGTAAGCTCCAAGGAGCTGGAATGGAGGAATGACTGTATCTACCCTGAGATAGGAAGTTTATTACAGACTAGATCACCATAAAGAAAAAAAAACCCTAAAAAGAAATCTAATGCAGCCATACCATCTAAGGATTGGCAAGCTGCAATATATAATTTTCTTGTTTGTTTTTGGGTTTATATACGCTTTAATTTGCTACTCCTTAGCTAAGGACTAAATGATCTATCTATCTAAATAGACATTTAATTTATTTTCAGCTAAAGTGGCTGTAAACCCTTACATATACCCAATGCAGTGACTGGCCTCAGGTGATACACAGAGATGAAACAAATAATCCTACATAAGTTTTACCTGTTTATCTGCGGTTTTCTTTTCTCGACATCAGTTTAAAGTGCTGAATTTATAAAGCTTGTCTGAGAGTTCAGAAAATAGGGGGTGGAGAATTGAAATTACACTCTGCAGAGCTGATACAGGTAAGCTCTGAGAGCTGATTGGAGGGAAGGGACACACCCCTCTCCATACAGCACACAGGAACAAAGCTGAGGCTGTCAATCTGCTGGAGATCCCTCAGCTGTGATTGTTTTTCCTTTGTGTCAGGAAGACTTTTCATAAGCGCTTCATGCTGATAGCAGAGGAAGGATGCAGAAGAAAGAAATGATAATTACTGCTCTTAATTGAAACATGTATACACTATAGAGCAGGGGTCTCCAAACTATGACCCTCTAGGTGTTGAGGAACTGCAAGTCCCATGAGGCCTTGCAAGACTCTGACAGCCACAGGAAAGACTCCCAGAGGCAGAGGCATGATGGGACTTGCAGTACTTCAACAGCTGGAAGGCCATAGTTTGGAGATCCCTGCTATAGAGGGATTTGCTTTGTTCATATTTCATGTCTGAGGTTTACAAACACGGAAGAGTAAATTAAGAATAGACAACCCCACTACAAGAAACAAATTATTCCAGTAGAGAGCTTTTGGCTACAGTGCTCTAATGATACTGTGTAGAAGAAACCATCACAGTGTGGCTAAGCAGGGGAGACTGTTCTGCAGGATATGCAGAGCAATTTATCTTTGTAATAGGACTGTATGGGCAAATATCAATTGCACAGTGCTCAGCATTTTACCACAACATACACATACAGATTCATGTTTTTACTTTTTCTCTATACTATAATTGCCCATAACAGTTGCCTGGATTTATACGAGTAAAAGGAACTCAACATCAAAAAAATAATTTCTGTAGTAAATTTCCTTTTGAATCCAAGGCATGATATGGCCGTTTCAAATAGGTACTTTTAGTGCCATGTGGACACTGGCACATTTTCAAATGAGCGTGTTACCTAGCAACACTCTAGATCCACCAAAGTAGATGGTTCTTTCTAAAACAAGTTACAAACAGCATCTTTGTATTCTGAATCTACTGAAAAACACTGTCCAAAATCAGTAAATGCCAAATGACCTGCTAGTGTCACATGAATGAAATTCCATTGTATTAGGCCAGGAAAGTCATTGTAAAATACGATGCTAAAATGTCTATCAGGTGTTGTCTTAAAGTAGTTATATCACTTTATAAAATGAATAATACTAGATCTCATTCATTCCATATACTGTAATCTTTCATTCACCACAAAATTTCACAAAGGGGGCCATGTTTGTTCTAAAATGATGCCACAGTGAGGATGTATTACATTCCACAGTACATAGGATTTGAGGGATAAACATGTAAGCACTTTGTAGAAAGAGCTGTCGCCTTGCACCAGTTTAGATTAACCCTGCTTTATGTGTGGGTTTTTTGTCTATCATGGCATATCTGTACTGTTTTTGGTGCTTGCAATGGCAGCAAACATCTAAAGCTGTGTCAATCGACTCATATAATGAGCCAATCTACCAAAAATTGTATTATAGTCATGGATAGACTCTGGCTAGCTTCTATGATTTACAGGATTGTTCTAGGAACTTCCATACAAACATTTTGTTTCTGCAAACCACCCCCAGCCCCCCTTCTCACTCTTCCCCTCCACACCCAAAGAGGCATTGACACCCCTTTCCACATTCACCTTTCACTGTGATGCAATTAAATGTGAACTCCAACCCACACCCTATTGTGATTACCAAGTTGGTGTGAGGACCCCGGAATATGCCACTAGAGTTCCCCAAGTATATATGGTCATTCAGCCAACCATCACCTACTTCAAAGTAAAATAGCAAAAGATAATATAGCATCCAGGTTGACTGATCCTTTTATAAAGACAATGAAATGCAAAGACCAATGGTGTCATTCAATATCCCACAGCAGCCAATCACATTGCTCATTTTAGCATCTTAAAAGGATCAATACAATTCAATAGAACGGCTGTTTGGTTATTGTGAGTTAATACAGTTTGCACTTGCTTTTATCTTAAACCTGCCCCTGTACAAAACAAAGTGTGAGGATGCTGGAATTCAAATTTGCCTTTGGAGTCCCCATAGATATGATGTAGATGTGTGATTCAGCCTACCAAGACCTAATCCAATATAAAGTACCAAAATAAAATATTGGTTTCTGGTAGACTGATCCTAAAATGACCCATGATGTTGTGATCCATAGCAACCAATCAGATTGCTCCTTTCAACATCTTAAAATGATCAATGCAATGTCACCTCCTCCTCCCATGCTTGCCTCCAAGACTTCTTCCAAGCCTCTCCCATCCAATGGAATTCCCTACACCAATTTGTCCTGCTATCTCCTACTCTACAAATGAAAGTGTATGCCTAGGTTGATTGCCCCTGGAGGTAGACCAACGGTGCTCCAAAGCTCACAGTGTCTTCCTGGCACTTTAAACAGCATACGAGTATAAGGTGAAGAGTCGGCAACTCGTTCTCCCAATAAAAGTACTTTATTCATAAAGGGTACAGTGTGCAAGGTACAACAGCTTACACGTTTCGATAACAAACCTTATGCATAGCCATGGCTATGACTAAGGTTTTTTTTATTGATATGCGTAAGCTGTTGTAACTTGCACACTGTACCCTTTATGAATAAAGTACCTTTAACGGGAGAACGAATTGCCGGCTCTTCACCTTATACTCCTGTCTGCTACTCTGTCCACTTTTAGGTGATCCCTGAAAACTTTTCTCTTCAGGGAAGCCTATCCTGCCTCCGCCTAACAACTGTACTCTTATTTTCTCCATCAGCTCATCCCTCACAGTTATTACCTTTTGTATCTCTTGACCCTCACTTTTAGATTGTAAGCTCTAATGAGCAGGGCCCTCTGATTCCTACTGTATCAAATTGTATTGTAAGTCTACTGTCTGCCCATATGTTGTAAATCACTGCACAAAGTGTTGGAGCTCTATAAATCATGTAGATTTATAGTAATAGGATGGATTTTTTATTACTATAGGTTAATACAGCTTGCTCATACCTTTTTTCATATTAAACCTGTTCCTTTACAAAAAAAGATAAAGTCTCTGGAATTCAGATTTACCAGTAGAGTCCCCAAAAATATGGTGCAGATGAGTGATTTTAGCCTTTGAACATCTACTCCAAATAGGATACAAAAATAAAATGTGGGTTCCAGGCAGACTGATCTTTTTAAATAGACCAATAATGCTGTGCAATATTGCATAGCAGCCAATCAGATTTCCCCTTTCAGCATCTTAAAACCAGCAGTGCAATTCAGGAAGATGGCTGTTTGGTTGCTATGAGTTATTGCAATTTGCACATGTTTTATCCATAATAAACCTGCTCCTGTACAGAACAGATAAAGTGGAATTCAAATGAGTGCAAATGAGTGATTCAGCCTACCAGCATCTACTCCAAAATAAAAAGAAATGTAGAATATTATTAGCAGGATGGTTATTTGGTTACTATGAGTTAATGTAGTTTGCACATGTTTTTATTAATATTAAACCTGCTCCTGAACAAAATAGATAGTGTGAGGATCCCGGAATTCAGATTTGCCAGGGGAGACCCCATTGATATGGTGCAAATGAATGATTTAGCCTACCAGCACACCTACTCCAAAAAAAAAATACAGGTTTCAGGTGGACTGATCCTTTTAAATAGACCAATAACTGCAAAGACCAATAATGCTGTGCAATATTGCATAGCAGCCAATTCGATTTCCCCTTTTATCATCTCACAACAAGCAATTGAAGTAGGTGGCTGTTTGGTTACTATTATTTATTGCAGTTTTCACACATTTCTATGTATATTAAATCTGCTCTTGTACAAAACAGATAAAGTGTGAGGATCCTAGAATTTAGGTTTGCCACAACAGTCCCCAGAAATATGGTGCAAATGAGTGATGTAGCCTACCACCACCTACTCCAAAGTGTTTCCATATTGTTTCAAGGTGGACTGACCCTTTTAAAAAGACCAATGATGCTGAGTGATTCAACCCACCAGCACCTACTCCAAAATAAAGTACAAAAATAAAATAATGGTTCCAGGTGGACTGATCCTTTTAAAAAGACCAATGATGCTGTTCAATATCCCTCATCAGCCAATCCGATTTCCCCTTTCAGCATCTTAAAATGATTATTGAAATTCAATAGGACGGCTGTTTGGTTCCTATGAGTTAATGCAGTTTATACATGTTTTTATCCATATTACACCTGCTTCTGTACAAAACAGATAAAGTGTGAGGATCTCAGAATTCAGATTTGTCACAAGAGTCCCCAAAACATATGGTGCAAATGAGAGATTCAACCCACCAACATCTACTCCAAAATAAAGTACTAAAATACAATATTGGTTCCAGGTGAACTGACCCTATTAAAAAGCCCAATGATTCTGAGCAATATCCCACAGCAGCCAATCAGATTCCCCCTTTTGGCATCTTAAAGAGATTATTACAACTCAATTGGATGGCTGTTTGTTTTTGGGTTTTTTTGAGTTATTGCAGTTTGCACATGTTTTATCCATATTACACCTGCTCCTGTGCAAAACATAAAGTGGAATTCCAAAAATGTAGTGCTAATGAATGATTTAGCCCACCAGCAGGTACTCCAAAATAATAGGATGATTAGGATAATAATGATAGGATAATAGGATGGTTGGTTGGTTCTTATCAGTTAATGCAGTTTGCATGTTTTTATGAATAATACACCTGCTTCTGTACAAAACAGATAAAGTGTGAAGACCCCAGAATTCAGGTTTGTCACGAGAGTCCCCAAAAATATGGTGCAAATGAAAGACTCAACCTACCAACATCTACTCCAAAATAAAGTACTAAAATACAATATTGGTTCCAGGTGGACTGACCCTATTAAAAAGCCTAATGATTCTGAGAAATATCCCACAGCAGCCAATTGGATTTCCCCTTTCGGGATCTTAAAGTGATTATTACAATTCAATAGGATGGTTGTTTGTTTTTGTTTTAGTTATTGCAGTTTGCACATATTTTATCCATATTACACCTACTCTTGTACAAAACATAAAGTGGAATTCCAAAAATGTAGTGCAAATGAATGATTCAGCCCACCAGCAGCTACTTCAAAATAATAGGATAATTAGGATAATAGGATGGTTGGTTGGTTCTTATCAGTTAATGCAGTTTGCATGTTTTTATGAATAATACACTAGCTTCTGTACAAAACAGATAAAGTGTGAAGACCCCAGAATTCAGGTTTGTCACCAGAGTCCCCAAAACATATGGTGCAAATGAGAAACTCAACCCACCAACATCTACTCCAAAATAAAGTACTCAAATATAATATTGGTTCAAGGTGGACTGACCCTATTAAAAAGATCAATGATTCTGAGCAATATCCCACAGAAGCCAATCAGATTTCCCCTTTTGGCATTTTAAAGTGATTATTACAATTCAATAGGATGGCTGTTTATTTTTGGGTTTTTTTTGAGTTATTGCAGTTTGCACATGCTTTTATCCATATTATACCTGCTCCTGTACAAAACAGATAAAGCGGAATTCCAAATGAATGATTCAGCCCACCAGCAGCTTCTCCAAAATAATAGGATAATTAAGATAATAATCATAGGATAATAGGATGGTTGGTTGGTTCTTATCAGTTAATGCAGTTTGCACATATTTTTGTCCATAGAACACCTGTTTCTGTACAAAACAGATAAAGTGGAATTCAGGTGCGCTGCAAGAGTCCCCAAAAATATGGTGCAAATTAATGATTCAGCTCACCAGCAGCTACTCCAAAATAATAGGATAATTAAGATAATAATCATAGGATAATAGGATGGTTGGTTGGTTCTTAGCAGTTAATGCAGTTTGTACATGTTTTTATCCATATAACACCTGTTTCTGTACAAAACAGATAAAGTGGAATTCAGGTGTGCTGCAAGAGCCCCCAAAAATATGGTGCAAATGAATGATTCAGCTCACCATCATCTACTCCAAAATAATAGGATGATAATAATAATACTAATAATAGGGTAATAGGATGGTTGTTTGGTACCTATGAGTTATTGCAGTTGCACATGTTTTTATCCATATTAAACCTGCTCCTGTACAAAGCCAATACAAAATGTAGCAATATATGATAAAGGTGTTCAGCACAAACCAATTTACGGATCGTTATTGTGGAATGCCAACCTCTTTGAAGTGTGCTGGGATTTTCTCTCCAGAACGATATTGATATGCTAAGTAGCAATGCTAACAGGTGGTTTGAGCATGCAAGCTATGCAGCATAATTACCTTTAGAATGAGATCGGTGTGATGTTGGTCCAACATGTTTGCTCTTCTAGATGAAGTTATGATGACTCTGCCGTACCTCCCAGGTGTCTGGAGATCAGAATAAAGACGGTGCTTGGAACGGTTGACTGGGAAGAGACTATCCACCAGGTTCCTCTCTATCTTGGCCAGGCTGTGCTTAGGAGCTAGCAGATACTCAATGTTCTCCTCCACCTTATACCTACTGAAGCTGGCCCCCAGCAAAATGGAGATGAGGACTGGGGCAGACACAAAAAACACTGGATGGCTGGCGATAAAAAACCCGAGTCTTGAAAAGCACGTTCTCAGCCCCCTGTGCAGAACCTTCCGCAACATCCTAGTGCAGAGGGAGCTAAGGAGGGGGAGAGGCACAGGCTGAGATCTGAGGCTCTCCCAGAGCCTGGCTAGGACCATCAGGGACCACAAGCATAAGGAGATGCTCTCTTGTCAAAAATAAAGGCTTTAGACAACCCAACTGTGCCAACTTCCCCAAATCATTAAGCAGCAAGAGAAAAAAATACCCTTATTTCTCTCTAAGGCAAAAAATCTGTGCAAAGTAGTGTAGTTTGGTTGAACTCTTACATGGTGAGCTTCTTCTTGCCTCCTTTTACCCAAATGCTTGCTCATCAGAGTCATTTAGGCTACAGGAACTAATTAGTCCTTCCAAAAATAATCTTGGAAGTTGGGTATGAACAGCCACATCCACTGCTGTATATACTCTCAGGATGGATGGACTTTTAATTGGCCATGATGAGGACTGGACGTCTAGAAGGCTTCAGGCTATGAAGGAAGTCCATCCTTACTGCCCTGGACATTATCCATGGTTGGGATCACTGAGCTTAGCACACTGCTTACTTAACCATTGTGGATCCAGAGAAGAAATAGTGAAAGGCAGTTAAAGAAGACAAGATAATGAAAAAAAAAAGCAGAAATCCACTTTAAGTAAGTCCCATTGCTGCGTTCCTCTATGACAGGAGGTAGAATTCCAAGGAAAGGGCCACCACCAAAAGGTCTGGTCAAAGGGTGAATTGTCGATTTTGATGATCTCAAAAGTTACAGTGCTCTTCTTCCACCACCTCTTGCTTGAAATCCCCAACACTACTTTGATGAGGTCTCAGCCACAGATGGCAATTGGCGGATCCCATGGTTGTCATAGAAGGCTGATCATCGCAGAGATACAGTTTTGTGTATTTCATTGGTCTCAGGCGATTATTTAGACTGTCAACACATCACTGGAGAAGACTGCAAAAAAAAAAAAAAAACCGTGGCAGCCAGAAAACGTCTAAGGCTATTCCCAAATCTCTCTGTCTCTCTCTTGTTGCAGCTGCAACATCCACTTGGAGTACTGGAGTGAAATCTTCCTAGGCTGTAATTCAGCAGTCATACGCATGATCATGCCTGAAACCATCAAATGCCGGGGTACACAGCGGACTTCACCACCCCCACCCCCAAATAATGGGAATTAAAGGGCTCCTCTGTGCAGCTGGGAGAACTTACAGGCTAAATCCAAAAAAAAAAGGGAAAGCGTCCCCAGACAAAAGCCTTCATAAGGCAAGCAGCGAATTCACAATAATAAAAGAGAAAACCCTCATACATCAGCAAGCTGTCTTGTATTGCAGCATGATCTATAGCGCGCATCCCTATCCTCCCCCCCCCCCACCCCCCACCTTTCTCCAGCCACTCCTCCCTGAATCAACTGCCACAGGGGCTGTCCCTCCTTCAGGAGAGAAATAAATGCAAGGAGAGGGGGAGAAATCACCATGAAATACTTTGAAAACTGCCACACAACCCCCCCCCCCTATCACCTTGCACCCCCCACCCCTCCTTTGCATCCTCCTTCCAAGCTCTGCTGATGCTGATTCACGACAAAGGGGACTGCCAGGATGAATTGTGTTTTACAGCCTTTAATATATAGGAAATAGCAAACACACGCAAAAGAACGTGCCATGGGTGGTTAAAATCATGTTAGCAGTCTGCCTGGTGGCTGCGCTTCATTAGCTGGAGCTCCATAGCTGTGATGTGATAAGCCTGCAGAGATAGACATTCCCAATTCTTCAGCTATTACATAGAACACTGGCCGAGCTAAATCATAGCCAGGGCTCTGGATCTGCTCATTAAAACGATCATCAGCTGGCTGCAATGTGCAAAGCAAGCTGTCAAAATTGTTTAGCAAGAGTCCATAGCAACCATCTAACAGTCATCTAACTGCACTGAAGGGGTTGCTATGGGTTACTGCTCTTTGCATCATCACTGGTCTCTGCTCTGCCTTGTAGAGATAAACCAGCATGACAGATTGTCAGCAACAGATCATTCTAACATTTTAGCTCACTACAAATGCTGAATACAATGAATGGTACCTAACTGCATCAGACTGCAATAAAACTGGTTGCTATAGGTTACCGCCCTTTGCATGTCTGTACTGTCTTTTCAACTGCGTTATCAGATAAGACATCATGGCAGATTATGAGCAACAGATCATCCTAATACTGTAGCTTAATACAAATGCTGTCTATTCTGTGGAATACTGATACCTAACTGCTCCAAACTGCAATATATTGGTTGCTATGGGTTATCTTTCTTTTCCCATCGGTACTGTCTTTTGTACTGCCTTATCAGATAAGACATCATGGCAGATTATGAGCAACAGATCATCCTAATACTGTAGTTTAATACAAATGCTGTCTATTCTGTGGAATACTCATAACTGCTCCAAACTGCAATACATTGGTTGCTATGGGTTACCTTTCTTTTCCCATCGGTACTGTCTTTTGCACTGCTTTATTAGATAATACATCATGGCAGATTATGAGCAACAGATCATCCTAATACTTTAGCTTAATGCAAATGCTGTCTGTTCTGTGGAATGCTGGTACCTAACTGCACCAGACTGCAATAAAACAGGTTGGTATAGGTTACTGCCCTTTGCACATCTGTACTGTCTTTTGCACTGCTTTATTAGATAAGACATAGTGGCAAACTATGAGCAACAGATCATCCTAATACTTTAGTTTAATACAAATGCTGTCTATTCTGTGGAATACTGATACCTAACTGCTCCAAACTGCAATACATTGGTTGCTATGGGTTACTGTCCTTTGCACTTCTGTACTGTCTTTTGCACTGCCTTATTAAATAAGACATCATGGCAGATTATGAGCAACAGATCATCCTAATGCTTTAGCTTAATACAAATGCTGTATATTCTATAGAATACTGGTACCTAACTGCTCCATACTGCAATACATTGGTTGCTATGGGTTACCATTCTTTGCACATCTGTACTGTCTTTTGCACTGCTTTATTAGATTATTATTATTATTATACAGGATTTATATAGCACCAACAGTTTGCTCAGCGCTTTACAATATAAAGGGATACAATACAGCAACAATACAGTTCAATACAAGAGGGAAAGGAGGGCCCTGCTCCTTGGAGTTTACAATCTAGGAGATAAGACATAATGGCAGACTATGAGCAAGAGATCATCCTAATACTTTACTTTAATACAAATGCTGTCTGTTCTATGGAATAATGATGCCTAACTGCACCAGACAGCAATTCATTGGTTGCTATGGGTTACCATCCTTTGCACATCCGTGCTGTCCTTTGCACTGCCTTATTAAATGAGACATCATGGCAGATTATGAGCAGCAGATTATCTTAATGCTTTAGCTTAATACAAATTTTATTATTATTATAATACAGTATTTATAAAGCGCCAATAGTTCGCTCAGCACTGTACATTACAAAGGGAGAAAGAACATGTGACAGTACAATAACAATACAATGTGATACATGAGGGGTTCGAGGGCCCTGCTCTTTTGAGTTTACAATCTAGGAGGGAGGGGATAGTGGTACAGGAGGAGATAGCTGTGGGGGATGGAGTGGTAGGAAGAGTGGAGGAGATCGGAAATTAGCAGGGGGTGGGGTAGGCTTCCCTGAAGAGGTGGGTTTTCAGGGTGTGCCTAAATGAGAAGAGAGTAGGTGATAGTCTGATGGATTGGGGTAGGGAGTTCCAGAGTATGGGTGACACCCTGGAGAAATCCTGGAGGAGGGCATGAGAGGAGGAGACTAGGGAACTAGAGAGAAGGAGGTCTTGAAAGGAGCGGAGTGTGCGTGATGGGTGCTACTTGGCTATTAGGTCGGTGATATAGTTTGGGGCAGTATGATGGACAGGTTTGTACGTCAGTGTTAGGATTTTGAATTTGATCCGTTGCGCAATCAGAAGCCAGTGGAGGGATTGGCAGAGGGGGGTGGCGGAAGCGGAGCGGTTGGTAAGGTGGATGAGTCTGGCTGCTCAGGATTGACTGAAGTGGGGATAGCCTGTGGCGAGGCAGGCCAGTGAGGAGGGAGTTGCAGTAATCGAATCGTGATATGATGAGGGAGTGGATGAGCTGTTTAGTGGTTTCTGGGGTTAGGAAAGTGCAGATTTTGGTGATGTTGCGGAGGTGGAGTCTGCATGAGTTAGTTAGTGATTGGACTTGGGGCTGGAAGGATAGGTTGGAGTCTAGAATGACCCCAAGTACTCTGCGGGGCGGGCCTGATAGTGGCATTGTTGGTTGTGATGGAGAAGTTAGTGGGGGGTGGTGTCCGGGCTGGGGGGAAGACTAGGAGCTCGGTTTTGGAGAGGTTCAGTTTAAGGAAGTGGAGCGACATCCAGTCTGATATGTTGCTCAGTAGGTTTGTGACTCGGGCGGAGATTGCGGAGGTGAGGCGAGGGGTCGAGAGATTTGCGAGTCATCGGCATAGAGGTGGTAGTTGAAGCCGTGAGAGTGTATCAGTTTGCCAAGGGAGGAGGAGTAGATGGAGCATAGAAGGGGCCCGAGGACGGAGCCCTGAGGGACCTCAACAGAGAGGGGGAGTGAGGGGAAGGTGGTGGTGTTAAAGGTAACGCTGAAGGATCGTTGTGATAGGTAGGATGAGAGCCAGGAGAGAGTGGAATCTCTGAGGCCGAGAGTGTAGTTTGTTGAGGAGGAGGGGGTGGTCGACTGTGTCGAAGGCCGCGGAGAGGTCAAGGAGTAGGAGCACTGAGTAGTGGCCGTTAGCTTTGGCGGTTAGGAGGTCGTTGGAGAGTTTGAGTAAGGCAGTTTCGGTGGAGTGTAGGGGACGGAAGATGGACTGCAGGGGATCGAGGAGGTTGTTGTCGTTGAGGTGAGAGCTTAGGCAATTGAAGACTAAGCGCTCGAGGAGTTTGGATGTGAATGGGAGCAGGGAGATGGGTCTGAGGTTGTTCGGGTCATTGGGGTAGAGGGAGGGCTTTTTAAGTATGGGGGTGATGTGTGCGTGCTTCAGAACGGAGGGGAATGTGCTGAAAGAGAGGGAGAGATTAAAGATGTGGGTGAGGGATTGTAGGATGGAGGGGGAGGGAGGTCGTAGGAGTTATGAGGGGATAGGGTCGAGGGGGCAGGTGGTGAGGCGGGTATCAGAGAAGATCTTGGTGACCTCCTCAATGGTGCTGTCCAATCAAAAGCCGTCTAGCCCATACTGTCATCCCTGCACTGAGAGGAAAAAAAGTCACGGGGATTTCAAATCCCCAGCTTTTCCGTCTGTGACAGCAAGGGTTTGGTGCAGGGAAGTTTCCTGCACCGCTTCTGTCTAAACTCAGGCTATGACAAACTTGGGTTCATGCAGGCGTAGTGGGGAATCTGCATGTCATTTGGACAGAAATTGCATTCTTGTTCAAATCACATTCTATTCTTTGTGGTGTAAATTGTGTCCATATATTTTATATTGATGCAAATCGCACCGCAAAGTATCGGTTTCAGGTATCTGGAGCATTTTCACAACTATGAGTATCGGTATCAGTGCATCCCTAATAACAATCTGTGGCTTTCTGTAATGAAATGGAAGGCTTGACCCACTCACTGGTTTGTTGGCAATTTGGGCAATTTGGAGCAATTATTAGGCACTTTGCCAAGACACCCTAGAAGAGCCCAGAAGGCACCCCAGAGGGTAGTGACACCATGGTTGAAAAAGGCTGTCCTACTGAACACAATGGGGATTATTTACTAAAACTGAGGAGTGCAAAGTCTGGTGCAGCTATGCATGGTAGCCAATGAGCTTCTAGCTTCAGCTTGTTCGGTTAAAGCGGAGTTCCACTCAGCCTATCAAAAAACAAAAACTGTAGCTGCTGACTTTTAAAAAACAGCCACTTACCTGTCCCTCAGTCCCATGGTGTGTCCCCCGTAGCTCATTTCTCCTGCCGTCCTGTATTCCAGGAGGCCGGCATCTTCACTGTGGGCAACCGACTGTGATAGCTTGCGGCTTCACAGCCGGGTACCCACTGCACATGCGCGAGTAGCGCTGTGCTTCACGAATGGTCCTGTAGTCTTCTGGGACCTGTCACGTGTCCCAAAAGACTACAGGGAGGGAGGGAGGAAGGACACCTTACACTTCCTTTCACCTAGGTGATCAGACCGGAAGTGGGAGCGGGTACCTGTCAAATTCAGGTACCTGCTCCTCCCTGCTTCCCAAAGGTGCCAGTCCTTAATGGGGAGTGGGGGAGCAGTCCTTAAAGCGGAACTTCCCCTTTTGGATGGAGCTCCGCTTTAAGCTTTGGCAATAAAACCTGGAAGCCGATTGGTTTCTATGCAGAGCTGCACCAGAGTTTGCACTTTTTAGTAAATAACCCCTAATGACTGGTAGCTAACTGCACCAAACTGCAATAAAATTGGTTTCTATGGACTACTACCCTAGTCACATCATTATTGCCTTATTGGATAAGCCATAATGGTAGAATGTAAGCAACAAATCATCCCAATGTTTTTTCTCAGTATAAATGCTATTTATTATATATTTATTATAAATGCTATCTATTCTGTGGAATACAATGACTGGTACCTAACTGCACCAAATTGCAATAAAAATGGTTACCAATGGTTGCTATTCTTTTCACTTCATCACTGTTCTTTGTATTGTCTTATTAGATAAGCCAGCAGGGCTGTTTGTGAACAACAGATCATTCTAACATTTGAGCTGAATACAAATAAAGCTTATTATCTCAAATACAATGACTGATACCTAACTGCACCAAACGGCAATACAATTAGTTGCTATGGGTTACTGCCTTTTGCACATAACCACGGCTCTTTTCACTGCCTTATTAGATAAGCCAGCATGGCAGATTGTGAGCAACAGACCATCCTAATGTTTTTGCTCCATACAAATGCTGTCTATTCTCCTGAACACAATGACTGGCTCCTTCCATAAAACCATTCCATGCTTTTTATTTTATGTAACATTGCATGTTTGGAGAAGCAGCTAGAAATGTGCGCCTCTTTGTTCTGAATCCTGCTGCGAGGCAGTGAGACTAGCAACAGGCTTTAGTGCTGTATCTGAACCAGCAGCCTGCACAGAGGTGAAGAGCATCTTCACTCTCTCAGTAGTTTTCAGCTCTAGTTTCATTTTTAAATTAACATAGCAGAATGAGTGAAAAAAAAATGGCCACTGGGAACTCCTAGGTACAGTAGAGCCAATTCCTTGTTAAAGTGGTATTAAATCCAAAAACAAACAACTAAAATAAAGCAGTTTATCATTCCTTGAAGTCTGGTGACAGCATTTTCTTAGGTTTTTTCATTTCACTTTCACCTGGTGATCTATCCTGCAATACACTTCGCGGTTGATGTACTAAAACTGGAGAGTGCAAAATCTTCATAGAAAGCAATCAGCTTCCAGCATTTTTTTTTGGCAAAGCTTAAAGTGGTTGGAAATCCTTCCATATACCCAATATACCATATACAAAGAGATTAAACAAATCCTCTTACATATGTTGTACCTGTCTTTCTGCAGTCTTCTCCTCTCTACATATGTTCAAAATGCTGAATTTTAAAGCTTGTCTGAGAGTTCAGAAAAAAAGGGGTGGGGAGCTGAAATTACACTCTGCAGAGCTCAGTGAGGAGAGCTCTGAGAGCTGATTGGAGGGAAGAGACCCACCACCCTCCACACAGCTCAGAGGAACAGAGCTGAGGCTGTCAATCTGCTGAAGGTCCCTCCCCGTCACCATTTTTTTTCTTGGTATCAGGAAAACCTGTCAGAAGTGATTTATGCTGATAGCAGACAAATGAATCAGAAGACAGAAATCAGTGCTCTTAATTGATAAAAGTACACACTATTGAGGAATATTCTTTGTTCACATTTTTTGTTGGAGGTTTACAACTACTTTAACCACCTCCCATCCGGCCGTTGTATATAAACGGCCGGATGGTGGCAGTGCAGGGGTGGGTGGCTGTTTATAAATGGCCTCCCCGCCCCTTGCTTGTGCACGCTCCCTGGGAGAGCGCAGCACCACGATCCGGTGCCCACTGTGTTTTCTGGACACAGTGGAACACCAATCGTCGTACGGGACCTCTGTGCGAGGTCCAGATCATGTGATTACCGATTCGCCAATCAGTGATCACATGCAGAGTAGTAAGCAAGATGTCACTTCTGACATCATTGCTTACTACATGTGAAATCTGTGAATGATCACAGAGGTCACATGGTACAAGGCTATTCACAGCAGCCTTGTACCATGTGACAAGCTGTGACCAATCAGAGCTCACACAGTATTCTCAATGGCTGCAAGAATGCAGCCAGAGAGAAGGAGAAATTATTGCTTTTACAGCCTTTAGCAGTGTAAAAAAAAAAAAAAAAATCTTCATCACCCCCCCCAAGTAGTACAGTGTCGCCATGGTGACACTGTACTGCTAGGGTGGCCATATGTAAAAAAAAACCATAAATATTAATATAAAAAAAAATTAAAATGTAAAACATGTTTTTTAAAAATTATAATTTTTGGTTCTAAACTAATTTGGGTTGTTTTTTTTTTTACTAAAAAGATAACTGAATACATTTTGGCCAATATGTATGATGAAATATTATTAATTTGCAAAATTTTAGAAGAAAAGCACTTTTTTTCAAAATTTCAGGACATTTTATTTATATTGCAAAAAAAAAAAAAATCCCAGTGGTGAATAAATACCACCAAAATAAAGTTTTATCTGTCTCAAAAAAATGCTAAAAAATTCATATGGGTACAGTATTGCATGACTGCACAATTGTCACTCAAAGTGTGATAGTGCTGAAAGCTGAAAATTGGCCTGGACAGGAAGGGGATAAAAGTGTCCGGACTTGAAGTGGGTAATTGAACAAGCTAACGTTTGAAGCTGATTGGCTACCATGCAGAGCTGAATCAGATTTTGCATGCTCCAATTTTACTAAATCAACCCCTTCCTTTCTTATGGTATCTCTACTATGGATGGAGGAGCAATGGAGACACACCAAGACAGCACCAATGTCAATTTGGAGGGGGTAATGTGAGATGTACTAGCTGATATAGATAGACTTGTCTAAGGTATTTAGGCTCTATGCGCACTGACTTAAAAATTGCTGCTTCTACAGGAGTTTTGTGTTTTGCCTGTAGAAGAAGTTCAGTGTTATCCTATGTGTCCATGCACATTAGAATGATGAGCGACATATTTTAGGCTCAACGTTTAAAGGCAGGAAAAAAAATCCTTCTGGTTGGCATTTTTGATTGGAGCTTTCTGGCTGAAAAAATGCTAAACTCTCCTAAACTCATGTTGACTGTATACAAAAATGCTATATATCAGAGTTTATTTCTGCCAAGGGAACTGGCATTTTTTTTAAGCCCAGTGTGCATGGAGCCTTAAAAGCCAAACTCCAGCTATCACTTTTTAAGCAGTTACAACAATAGTTTTTTTTTTTTCCTTTTGGGAGAGACGTTTTACATAAATTAATAAAAGCTAACCATTGAATTACCCCAGAAACCACTAAACAGCTCATCCACTCCCTCATCATATCACGACTCGACTACTGCAACTCCCTCCTCACTGGCCTGCCTCGCCGCTGGCTATCCCCTCTTCAGTCCATCCTGAACACGGCTGCCAGACTCATTCACCTTTCCAACCGCTCTGTCTCCGCCACCCCCCTCTGCCAATCCCTCCACTGGCTTCCGATTGCGCAACGGATCAAATTCAAAATCCTAACGCTGACGTACAAAGCTGTCCACCATACTGCCCCGAACTACATCACTGACCTAATATCCAAGTACCGCCCAGCACGCACACTCCGCTCCTCACAAGACCTCCTTCTCTCTAGTTCCCTGGTCTCCTCCTCCCATGCCCGCCTCCAGGACTTCTCCAGGGTGTTACCCATCCTCTGGAACTCCCTGCCCCAACCCATCAGATTATCACCTACTCTCCTCTCCTTTAGGCACACCCTGAAAACCCATCTCTTCAGGGAAGCCTACCCCACCCCCTGCTAACTTGCCTCCCTCCTCCACTCTTCCTACCACTCCATCCCCCACAGCTATCTCCTCCTGTGCCACCACCCCCTCCCTCCTAGATTGTAAGCTCGAAAGAGCAGGGCCCTTGATCCCCTCATGTTTTGCATTGTATTGGTATTGTTCTGTCACATGTTCTGTCTCCCTTTGTAATGTACAGCGCTGAGCGAACTATTGGCGCTTTATAAATACTGTATAATAATAATAATAATTACTGACAGGATCGACAGGTGAAAATTAAGGGAAAAAATGCTTAATAAAAGAAAACTAATTCAGCACCAAGTCTAAGAATGAATGCCTAAGCTGCTATATAATACATTTTTGTTTCTGGGTTTAATACCACTTTAAGCTTTTCATGCACTGCGTGATGAGAAAATATGCAAAGAATATTATCTTGTGTTGCTGTGTGATGCTGCTAAGCAGCTAAAAGTGTGAATGCCTGTGCCAAGTAAGGTATTGCTAATTAAAAGAATGGTCTGTTTAACTGAAGGAATCTGCAGGCTCAAATAGGCATGGTATAGAATCGCTGATGCATGGGTAAAAACAGGTCATGTGGGAAATTCAAGAGGCTGATTTAATGACTCCTGACTTCTAATGGTGACTCCAGCATAGGTAATGCAAAGGAAGCGTCAGTATTTTAAAATGACACGCAGCTTTGCTTTTCCCATATTACAGGTGATGCTTGGCAGCATCACTGTGATTCATACAGTGGGATAAAGTCCCTAGCTTTATTTTGGCTGCTTGTATACGTACAGCATGACTCATTCCCCATGTGGACAGAAAGATATCCTAGCAGGACTGTACACAGTGTAATATTTTAGAATAGGCTGAATTGAACTGCAATGGTTCATTTCTTTATATTTCTTTTTTTAAAAGATTTCAGCACCGTGGACAGTGCCTATCGGGCATCCAGTATATTTCTACCAGGAAAGAATTGAATACGATTGCAGGAAAAGGGAATACGTGAGGATCAAAATTCAGTAGCTGCCACTGCTGATTTGTTTTAACAGCAACTCTGTTGCCATAGATAAATTATTATTAATAATAATAATATTATTCAGGATTTATTGTATAATGCTTTTCAAAATGAAGAGAGTATACTTACAATTTAGGACAAGAGGATTAAGAGGGCCCTGAATATGAGAGCTTAAAATATAAACACTGTAAAAGAGAACAAAAGCAGAACCGCACTGTATCTGAGCACCACAAACCAAAAGCATGGTTCAATTCATTTGTAATATTCAAAGTAAACTCCATGTCTCCATGCTTTATTTTGCTGAGGAATCACTTAGAAAAATATCCCCCTTGCATTTCTGGCAGTGGCCATTTTGAAGAAGGGCAGATGATTAATGCAGCAATTACTTCCGGGGAACCATCTGCCCTTAGAGCAGGCATACACGCAAAAAGGTGTGCTAGGAAGTACCTAAGGAAATGTAAAAAACTGTTTTAAAAAGTTTACTTTCCTATCAATTTTCTAATGGTAGCAGCATAAGGTTTTAAAAAAGCTAATGTTGATTGAGAAAGTGAAGTTCCACTTTAATATAGTGGAAGGAATCACATATAGTGGAAGGAATTACAGCACCCAGTGGGGGAACACTTTCTGATATTCCCCGGAGTTTCTGATGGCAGATGTGCCGCTAGCTCTACAAGAGAGTAAAGATTTTACTCTCCTCTCACTGGAAAGGCAGGTAACAATCTTCTTTTTTTATTTGGTGTCCATGTTTTATTTATTTAGTTACTGTGGGGACATTATAAATGTAGAGGCTTCAGAGCTGTCAACCTGCTCTCTAACTATAATATTTAAAGTCCCATTTGGGTTGCATATTTTTTAATGGTTGCCCGCTGGTTTAAAAACTAAAAACAACTTTGGCTGCAATACTCACCTTCTCTTCAGAGCTGCCCCACCCAGTAATTGTGGACAGATGTGTTTGGCTGTAATGAATCACTGGCCTGGAACAAGCATGTATATCAGAAGTTCTTTAACCTTTACTGGCTTCATGCTAGATCCAGGCTGATGACTTGTAAGGTAAGGTGACTATGTTAGCCCTGGAATCTATACCTTCTAATACAAGGATACAATGGCAGTTCATATATTTCTATCCTGAGAAAATCCCTTTATGGGAGAGCTTAGTTTTTTTTTCTAATATTGCAGTCCCATAGGCACTGTCAAAGGTGCTGACATTGAAAAAAAGGGCTGAGAATGATTCTAAAGGCTTATTATGTTTTTTCTTTAATAACAAACATGTCTATACTTACCTGCTGTGTTCAGTGGTTTTGTACAGAGCAGCCTGGATCCTCCTCTTCTCGTGTCCCCTGCAGGTGCTCCTGGCCCCTCCCTCCTCTCGGGTGACCCCAAAGCAAGCAGCTTGCTATGGGGGCACCCACTGCTCTGTGCGTTCATTCACACACAGAACCATGGCTTGGCCCCACCCCTTCCCTCTTCTCATTGGCTCACTGACTGTGATTGACAGCAGTGGGAGCCAATGGTTCCTGCTTCTGTCTTAGCCAATGAGGAGAGGGAGTCCCAGGATAACCGAGACACCAGTGCACATCGAGGGATCAAGAGAGGGCTTAGGTGAGTATTGGGGGGGAGGAGCTGGGGGGGATGCTGCACAGAGAAGGTTGTTTACTTTCATGCAAAGAATGCATGAAGGTAAAAAACCTTGAGCCTTTAGAACCACTTTAAGTGGTACAGTTCAATTTAGCATTTTATGATGTTTAACACTTTTTGAGATACCCAAATAAGTGAGAATCAATAATTTATTGTGCCACGTTCTGGCATGATTCTGAATTGTGTACAGTGCTCATGCCTAGCATTAAACTAACAATGTTGGCTGACCATTCTTGGAAAAAAAAATTGTCTATTGAGTTGAATTTTTTGTAATTGGAATTAGGAGACAGGGACCCTACTTGTTGCCCCTGCACCCCCCCCCCCACCTCCATCAAAGGCACAGACATGGCAGTTTAAGCTAGCCAAACATTCGATTATGTGCTGCATGCCAGACAATAGACCTTACTTACAATAGTGTTGAAGTAAGGTAACGAAATGTAGTGGACCTGTCTTAACTTCAAGTATCTAAAATGTTCAGGGATATAGAAAGAAATTCAATATCATTTTCACAAAACTGGATGTTTTATGTTCACTTCTCTACCCAGCACTTCCTGTCACCTAAACATTTTCATTAGTTGGACCCAAAAGATTTTATGCTTCCTATTGATGGACAGATCTTTCTTTGTAAATGGTGAGAAATGACAGACATAGCTATCATTGCTTGCCATTAAATCCACTAAACATGTCATGATTTCCCAACTTGTCTTGAGGGTATTACAAGCACACTAAAGGGACATTGACTTAAAAAGGAATAGGCAATGACCAGTCACAGAAAATGTTCAAGAAGGTGCAAAATAGTGCAGAAAGTGAACTTTGAACAAACTATATCGGAAACAATTGCTGCCTTTGATTAGCCTGGCTGTCGTTTATCTGTGGTTCTTATGCATATTTATGTTTCACCTACATTGAAAATTAAAAAACTTTGTTTGTAATCTGTTGGATCAGTATATGTGGTGAACTACATATTAGCAAAAAGCCATGAATATTGATGACTGGATTAGTTTGACCTGCAGTCAACAAGTAAATAGACAAATACGCAACACTTACTTATACATACTACAATCAAACAAGAATATTTATTAATGCTTTGACTACCCATTATTGATATTTTACAAATATCAACTGAATGCAAAATACAAAAATATTGAATCCCTGAAAATAACACAGGTATTTTATAACAATAAAGTATATAATAGTGAAGTAAGTAGTGATGAACAAAGTTCAGTTTGCTGCACATTCACCAAATCCGTTGGGAATTTCGCAAGTACTGAACATAGCACTAACAAAGCCCATTGAAGTCTAAGGGAGATGAATCTTGTTATTTTCTGGCCTTTTTCTTTTCTTTTTTTTAAGGGTATGGGAAACTGGGCACTGCCATGGGAGACACACAAAAAAAATGTGTCCAATATAGAGAGAATTTTTTAATATGACTTAAAAGGAAATGTTAAAAATATACAAATTCTTTAAATAATGTTTTTGGGATCCTTTAAACATGCACATCAAGTTGTGGATGTGGTATGATGTACTACTTTAAAAGTGACATTTCAGCAATACCACCACTAAATGACAACTCCCCATCGTTCAGGGAATATGGGAAATGTCATTAACCAAATATGTCAACTGGTGGGGATATGTTATTCACGATAGGAATAGGGCAAGGCTGTGGGGCAGCATCATCATTTAGCAGGTCATCATGGTGGCTTGTCAACATTGTGGTGCTGGCTGGGATTGACATGGATCTAGATTGCTGGATGACTTGACTAATGATGGATTTATAGTGAGGAACAGAATTATTTGAACACCGTGCGATTTTGCCAGGATAACCAAGGAGTGGCTCCGTAAGAAGCATATCAAGGTTCTGGAGTGGCCTAGCCAGTCTCCAGACCTAAATCCAATAGAACATCTTTGGAGGGAGCTGAAACTCCATGTTGCTCAGCGACAGCCCCGAAACCTGACAGATCTAGAGGCGATCTGTCAAGAACTACAGGAAACGTTTGACCTCTGTAATTGCAAACAAAGGCTTCTGTACCAAATATTAACACCGATTTTCTCAGGTGTTCAAATACTTATGTTCAACAGTGCAAGACAAATAAATTCTTTAAAAGTCATACAATGTGATTTCCTGAATTTTTTTTAAATTCTGTCTCTCAGAGTGGGAATGCACCTACAATGTGAATTTCAGACCCCTCCATGATTTCTAAGTGGGAGAACTTGCAAAATCACAGGGTGTTCGAATACTTCTGTTCCTCACTGTACATTGTGCGTTTTTTCCTCAATAAAGGACTTTTTTCACAGTGTTGTTTTTAGTGACTTTATGAATTTCTTTATAAATAAGTATTGATGCTATGTATCCTGTACTCATTCATGTGTTGGGGGGATGGACTATCTGGGGGCCACTTATTCTAAAGGGGGCTTCCAGATTCTAATAGATTCCACCCTGCAGACCCCTACCTCTCAAAGATATGATGATGATGTTTGTTTACAAACATTTGGGTTAAACTCATGTTCGATCCAAATCCAAAGCCCATCTCTAAAAGTAAAGTTTAATTTAAAAAGGCAAACTTACTGCTGGATCCAGAATTTTTGCACAGAGACAAGACCCAAGGTGGTCACATATGGGAAGGCATTGTTGCATTAAAATGATCATATGACAGTTGCACTCTATGAGGTATGAACTGTTACATATATAATTAATATAGTATTTAAGTTTTGCCCTGAAATGTAGCCAATTTTCATAGCAGATGGAAGTACAGCTTATCTAGTTTAGATGATTAGACCTTTACAAATATGGCCATGTTAAAAAGAGTGGAGTTATAAAGCCTTGTTCTAAATTAACATGATTAGTTTAAATATATTCATGCTTTCATCTAAACATTTTTATTATTGTTTACTGCATAACTTAGATGTACTTTAATGTGTTTACTTTTCAAACATTTGCATACATCATGAGCAGATATTAACAGAGGAAAAAGCATGAAACACAGTCAGGAGAAGTAAGAGCGCCATCTACTTGCAGATCCCATAATTCATGGTACACAATATTTGTGCTTTTCCAAAACCATTGTTTAGCATTTCAAAATAATGAATGCAGAACACAGAACAAAATCTGAATTAATGAGGCTATCCTGCAATGTCAGATGGTAGTTTATATTATCAGTTCAAGGCAGTTGTGCGTTAAAGACTTTCTGATGCACAGTGTTGAAAAGTTTTTTTTGTGCTTTTTCACTTTCAAAAAGCTCTCTTATATAATGGTTAGCGTTTATACAAAACTAAACCAAGAGAGTATATATATATATATATATATATATATATACTATATATATATATACGCACTATATTGCCAAAAGTATTGGGAAACCCCTCCAGATCATTGAATTCAGGTGTTCCAATCACCTCCATGGCCACAGGTGTGTAAAATCAAGCATTTAGGCATGCAGACTGCTTCTACAAACATTTATGAAAGAATGGGTCGCTCTCAGGAGCTCAGTGAATTCAGTGACACACGCCTAAACCTTGTGGACAGCCTTCCCAGAAGAGTTGAAGCTGTTATAGCTGCAAAGGGTGGGCCAACTTAATACTGAACCCTACGGACTAAGACTGGGATGCCATTAAAGTTCATGTGCGTGTAAAGGCAGGCATACCAATACTTTTGGCAATATACTGTACATTTATTTATATATATTATATT
Organism: Staurois parvus; assembly: GCF_062004578.1. Classification (NCBI taxonomy): domain Eukaryota; kingdom Metazoa; phylum Chordata; class Amphibia; order Anura; family Ranidae; genus Staurois; species Staurois parvus. Next base: position 2,129,175 of record NW_028318680.1, on the reverse strand, counting down.
CAGAAGTATTCAGACCTCCTTCACTTTTTCAGTTTTCTTCTGTTGCAGCCTGATACTAGAAATGTATGTGAATTTATTAAAAATAAAAAAACTGAAATATCACATTGGCATAAATATTCAGACCCTTTGCAACAATATTTGAAATTTAGCTCACGTGCCTCCCATTTCCCTTGATCATTACTGAGATCTTCTATTCACGATGAATTGAGTCCACCTGTGGTAATGTAAATTGATTGGACGTGATTTAGAAAGGCACACACCATGGTGCAGAGATCTCAGTTTTTCTGCATGCGTTCTGCAAGGGCAGAATGAACTCAATTGTTCTCTGTGTGCCCTGTTCACACCACAACACTGTATCACATGCAGATTTTTTATGCACAGGAATCTGAAATATGTATAAAACGCATTGAAGCTCGCATGAAAACTGATGTAAACTTATGTCTCTGCAAGTGAAATCTGTGCATCAGTTTCCATCAGTTTTTCTGCACGGATGGTATGAACAAGGCCTTAAAGGCCTCACTGCTGACAATGCATACTGTATCAGAAAAAAAGCCATGAAGTCAAAGGAACTGCCTGCAGAGCACTGAGATAGGATTATTGAAAGACACAGATCTGGGGAAGGCTACAAAACATTCTGCTGCACTGAAGGTTCCCAAGAGTACAGTGGTCTCCATAATCCTTAAAAGGAAGATGTTTGGCACAATCATGACCTCTTTCAACAGTTGGTCTGAGCAATCAGGGGAGAGGGCCATAGTAAGAGAGGTGACAAAGAATCTGATGGTCACTCTGACTGAGTTACAAAGATCCTGTGAGGAAATGGGACAAAGTTCCAGAAGGACAACCATCATTGCAGCCCTCCACTGATCTGGGCTTTATGGCGGAGTGACAAAATGGAAGCACCTCCTTAGAGCAAAACACATGAAAGCCTTCTTGGAGTTTGCAAAAGCTTGTGTGTGTGTTTGCGTATGTAGGGAGATTTAATCAGTTGTATATGAGATTACAAAAGGTGCTTTTTCAGACAACACTGTTGGGTCATATGTGCTTTTTCAGGCAAGATAACACTAATAGATCTGTGACTGCAGAAATAAATAACAGCTACAGAAGGTTGGATTGTATGCTTATCTAAAGAGATGGATTTTGAAGGTGTGCTTAAAGGTTTGGAGAGAGCCAAACAGTATGTGGAAAGGGATTACATAAAAGGAGAGAGGAATGAATTGTCATGGTCATATATGGTAGATAACATCACCCAGCTTGAAGCCTGGGTGTCCAGGAAAGTGCGGGCAGTGAGTAAGTTTGCAATCCCACCTCCTTTCTTTACCATATCAGGCCACATTCTTTTGAACATTGCAGAGGTACCTTTCAAGGGCGGTCAAAGTCCCCCCCCCCCCTCCACCTTTTCAAGGCACCTTGTCCCAATGGTGAAGAATGAGTTTCTCTTCCTCACATCCTGTCCCTCAGAAAGGATTGTGGGGAATACTTATAGGAATATGGAATTCCCTATATACTATCTGCCTCCTCCCAGAGGAATGAGTTCAGGGGTACATTTATCACTCATTCCCGAAAAAGTGAAAAGTAAAGTAACACAGAGACACTTAAAAATTCCCTTAAACACTCGAACTCCTGAACGTTTTACCCCCTTCATGACCAAGCCATTTTTTCCTATTTAGCACTACACTACTTTAAATGCTAATTTCACTGTCATGCAATGCTGTACCCAAATTAAATACATACTATATCTTTTTTTCCACAAAATTAGAGCTTTCTTTTGGTAGTATTTGATCACCACTGTTTATTTTTATTACTTGCAATATAAACAAAAAAAGACCAAATATTTTGAAAAATAAACCCAATATTTTTTTTACTTTCTGCTATAAAACATATCCAATAAAAAATGTAAAAATCAAATTATTAATTTTTAGCCAAAGTGTATTCTGCTACAGAAAATCCCAATAAGTGTATATTGATTGGTTTGCATGAATATTATAGCGTCTACAATCTATGGTATATATATTGGAATTTTTAATGTATTTGTTTTTTATACTACCAATGGCGGTGATCAGTAACTTATAATGGGACTGCGGCAGGCAACCTGATACTAACTGATGCTGAGGGGAACTGAATAACTGCTACTGACATCATCAGTGACATTAATACAGTGATCTGTGATAATACTATACACTGTCACTGTACTAATGACACTGGCTGGGAAGAGGTTCACATCTAGGGTGATCAAGGAGATAAAAGAGTGCCTAGCAATGTGTAATGTGTGTAATATGTGCTACTTTTACTAAGACATCTCTTTCCCATCCCTGATTTGAGGGATGAGAGATTGTTCCCTCTGTACAGAGTCCTGTGTTGATTGTTAACACAGGTCTCTGGGCTGTGATTGGGCACAGCTGATCAGCAGCTCCCGGTTATGAATCATTGGCTGGGACCTGCTGACAGACTCCAATCACAGCAGGAGTCGGGGGGGGGGGGGGGGCGGGACATGTGCGTGCCCTAAACTAAGAAGCAGGTATCGAAGTTGTTATGCCTGCATGGGTTGCCTGTCCACAGTACAGTCTGCAGTCAGTTTTTATTGCTGTATTTGTGACAACTGCCATCCGGACTGAAAATAAAATAAAAGCCCAAAATTTTAGTTGTTATCATAAGAAAAAAAAAAAAAACTTGTGGGAACACTTATTCCAGTGACAATTGTCTTAAGGACAATTCATACCTAGGTGGTTTGTTGTATTGTGCCTTTTTACATTGAAATGGGCTATCAATGCACCAAAGTGGACCAAAAAGTGGACCATTTTTTCCAATACACTGCAATCCTTTTTTTATCACTTCCAGTGGTATCTCCAGGACAGGAAAAAGGGGGATCCTTTCATGGGACACAGATAGAAAAAAAAATAACTGACAGGCGATTTAACCATCCTCTACTCTATCCAACCCTAAACTGAAAAAATATTCGGCTTTAGATATACTTAAAATGAAAGGGAAGAATGCAATGCTCCAGTAGAGATAAATAGGTTAAGGAGCAAAGTTCAGGCATAGATAAGGAGGGATAAGAAATGAGATAAGAAGAGAAAGGAACATGTGACAAGGTGTCAAAAAAGGGGTTTTGGAATTTTGTGTAAGGCCTATGTTCAATCAAAGGAGGGAAGATTATTAGTAGGAAGGCTGAAGGAAGGATATGGGCCAACAAAATGAATTGTAGAGTATAAAAAAAGCTGTTTGAGATTTTTTTCTAGTTTATCAAAAATTAGAAAACATTCACACCGGTGTGTTTGATGCTTTTTAACATTTTTTTCAAGTCAGTTACTATATCTATAAATACCCATAAATTCACACTAAATTGTTTAACTTTAAAAATGCATCATGTGTACAATGCACTTACCACACTGATAAATGCATTAAAACATATTGCAAATAAACCCCATTACTTTTAAAAAGCATGGAAAAACACACAGATATACATGCAGTAAAAATGCATATATTTTCAAAAGCATAGGCATGATGAATGCATCCTCTGAAAATCGCATGGTAAATAATTATGTTTATTGCTAGTAAAGAAATGTTCCAATAATCACAGTTTGTGTTTACATGAGTACTCATTTTATAACTGTGTGGAATCTAACAATATTTGTCAATACTTTATGATTTCCAAATCTACTGCAATAAAAAAGGAACTATATGAATGAATAATCCCTTTGTGTACAAATGTATTATTATTACATTTTCTCTATATTTCGATATGTATCTAATCTGGATCATACAGTATAGGACTCCATTGGCTCCCATTGTTGTCAATCACAACTAGTGAGGAGAGAGCAGGGTGCAGGGCCAAGCTGCACTCTCTGTGTCTATGGACACACAGAGCCAGTTTGGTAGCGAGCCTGCACGAGTGCCCCCATAGCAAGTGGCTTGCTATTGTAGCACTTGTAAGGGGGGGGAGGAGCCAGGAGTGCCAGCAGCGGACCCAAGAAAAGGAGGATTGGGGCCACTCTGTACAGTACCATTGCACAGAGCAGGTAACATGTTTGTTATTTTGTTTTTTAAATTGATCCTTTACATTCACTTTAAGGGCTTGTTTACACTAGCTTTGCCCTCTAAAGAGCGATCTACATTATATCACCTCCTCAAAGCTGATTTTAAACCCCACTCCAGCACACCTCAACTGAGTGAAAAGCACATGGCTGCAAGGTAGTTGCAGCATGTTCCCCTTCACTTGACTGGGCAGCATTCTGCAGGCAGTACTGCCCGCCAAAAACAACAACATCAATCATTTTTGTAAAGCATTGCAGACATGGCATATGTACACCCTAGTCCGCTGACTCATCAGCTTAATGGGGAGCCTTAGAGAAACAGTCTGGAAAGTATCAATATATGAAATCCTGATGAAATAAACTTACAGTATGTTTATATTCTATACTTGGGGTCACCAAAGTTTTCAAACAAAGGACCAGTTTAATGTCCTTCACACTTTAGGGGGGCCGGATTGAGGCCAGTGGGAATAGAAAATGCCCTATGCCAAACGTTATTGAGAACAAACATGGCCTCAGGGTTGGGGGTCAGTAGGAGGAGGAGTAGTGCCACATCAATGGTAGCAGTGGAAGAAATAGTGCTCCATAATTAGTGTCAGTGTAAGGGAATTCCTGTGAGACAGTTGGCGAATAGAAATGCGCATGCGCACAGAAATGTCCGGAGAAGAGTGACCAGTCGTGCGCATGTGCACAGAAATGCGCGATCATGCACATGCATGTGCATGCATACGGCGAAGATTGGCGCCACACGGACTATTTAAAGGGTGCCTCTGCCTATGCTAAGTGATGACTAGTCTTCAGCTGTCCCTGTGTCCTGCTTGTTCCTGTGTGGTTCCCTTGTTGCTGACCCGGCTTGTTCCTGGCTTGACTCTTGTTTCCTCCTCTGCTTGATACTTGTTCCTGACCTCGGCTCTGCTCTTGACTTTGGCTTGTTTATGATTTGGTACCTCGCTGTTCGCCATTGATGACCCAGGCTATTCCTATGACATTGCTCCTGTCTCCCATCCCAGCTTCCTGCCTTGCTCTGGTGCACGCCTGGCGATCTACCATACCAGCTCTACATATCACTACTGTTCCTGAATCGGTGGTTCATCAGTCGTTTAAGGACTCCAGCTGCAAGAGCTCTGCAAACAACATCTGCTGGCACTCTTGTCCCCCTGGTTCCTAGACACCCTTTTTTCCACTTCCAGTGGGGTCAGGGTTAGTGACACAAGTGAGGCCAACCTTATCATTTCAGTCTCCAATCAGGTACGTGACAGTCAGTGAGAGGAATTGCGCATGATGATTGGAGTCAGTGGGAGGAATAGTGCCCCATAATTGATACTAGTGGAAGGAATAGTGCCCCATCATTAGTGGCAGGAATTATGCCCCACTGTTGGTGTCAGTTGGAGGAATAGTACCTCATATCACTAGGAGGAATAGTGCCGTAAGGGCTGGATAAAGGCTAGCAAAGGGCAATATCTGTCCCTCAGGCCGCAATTTGGAGACCAATGTTTTATACTATAAAAGTTCATTGTAGATTATGCAGGCTTAAATGGATGCACTTACATTAACCACTTCCTGTCCGGACATTTTTACCCCCTTCCTGTCCAGGGCAATTTTCAGCTTTCAGCGCTATCACACTTTGAATGACAATTGCGCGGTCATGCAATACTGTACCCATATGAATTTTTTACCATTTTTTTGAGACAGATAAAGCTTTATTTTGGTGGTATTTATTCACCGCTGGGATTTTTATTTTTTTTACTATGTAAATGAAAAAGTCCAAAAATTTTGAAAAAAAGTGTTTTTTTTTATAAAATTTTGCAAATAAATAATATTTCATCCTAAATCTTGGCCAAAATTTATTCCGTTATTTTTTTAGTAAAAAAAAAAATCCAAATTAGTTTATAACCAAACATTATAATTTTTAAACATTTTTTTTTACATTTTTATTTTATTTTTTTTTATATTATTTTTTATTTTTATTTTTTATTTTTACATACTGTCACCCTAGCAGTACAGTGTCACCATGGTGACACTGTACTACTTGTGGGGGGTGATGAAGATTTTTTTTTTTTTTTTTACACTGATTGCTTTTACACCCATATAGGATGTAAAAGCAATCATTTCTCTTTCTCTCTGTCTGCATTCTTGCAGTCATTGAGAAATACTGAGTGAGCTGTGATTGGTCACAGCTTGTCACATGGTACAAGGCTGTTGTGAATAGCCTTGTACCATGTGACCTCTGTGATCATTCACAGATTTCACACGTAGTAAGCAATGATGTCACAAGTGACATCTTGCTCACTACTTTGCATGTGATCACTGATTCGCCAATCAGTGATCACATGACCGGGACCTCGTACAGAGGTCCCGTCCAACGATCGGTGTTTCACTGTGTCCGGAGGACACAGCGGACACCGGATCGCGGTGGTGCGCGCTCCTAGGGAGCGCGCACAGCTAGAAAAGGCGGGTGCCGTTTAGGAACGGCAACCCGACCTTGGACTGCCACCGCCCTGCCGTTTATAAACAGCAGGCGGACGGCAAGAGGTTAAAACACACTGCCTATGTTGCCTATTTTCATCTTTCTTGCCACATATCAAATACTGAAACTTATTGAAAATTACTGAGCTCAGAGGATTAATTAGTTCATCCTAAATGATCTAATTAGGGTTTGTAAGACAAATCAGTCCACATATAGAAATGACTCTATCAAATCTGTTAAAATGTGATATTAATAACTGGTAAGGAATTAAAGGGAATATAATTAAGAAGTAGTTTGTGCTGGGAAAGTGACTGTTAATTGAACAGACATATGGGAAAATACAGGCTATTATAAACTGTAAAATCCCAGGATACTTTGTTTATATGTGCACCACTGCATTGTTGGGTGTACACGAAATGAAATGTGATCAATTAACCATTTTCTAGAACTATGAGTTGTATCTTGAAAAAAAAACCTTGTTAAGTTTGTAGGGACGTTTTCAAAGTAAAAACACTGCTTACTTTACTATACGGTCCAGCTCACTAAGCCCATTAGAAGTCTAGTTTAATTATAATAATTTTTTAAAATAATTTTCTTCTGAAAGTGATTTTGTCTCATGTAATGCCAGAAGCTAATACTGCAGATTTTGCAACATTGTAGAACCCACTATAATAAATACATTGGAACTCTTAACACTGCTCTGCATCAAGAGTCTATAAAATATTATTTAATGTATCTAAAGAAAACTGCCAATAAATAAATATGGGGATTGACAAAACGCTGGAGAAAAGTACTTACAAAACTGTGTACGTAATACAAAAAATAAAGAACATTGAAAGTAAAACCTAAAAGATACTTACCTTAAGTATAACTAAAGGTATTTTTTTAACATTTGGATACAGAGGTTAGAATCCCTGTGTGTGTGTTTTTTTTTATTGCACTCTGTGTAACTTGTTAGGGAGATTTTGTCTCTCTAATTGTGCTGATCACCAACATCTTTGGGAATAAAAGTGAGGGCAAATTCAAAATTTTGAGTTGCCACCAGAACATAAATACAGGGGAAATGATCCAATCAGAATACTTATTCCCATGACAGCTGTCTAAGTGGGGATATTCTTTCACATTGGGAAGACATTCTCCCACTCTTGCCTGATTCCACAGGACAGGAAATGAAGGGAAATCTCCCTAGTTTGACAAAGATGGAAAAAGAATCATTACCCAAAAATGGATAGTGTCCATAGTTGGGCAGCGATGTTACTGCTATCCCTACCTCTTGCTTACATGACCGTAGATTCCTGGCCCTGGTAAGCAAAGTGCAGGTAACACTGGCAATTGCTAGGGAACAATTGACAGTGGGTATGTGTTGTATACTGTATGATGCTTGGCTCCCACTGAACAAGGGGCTGAAAAGGCAAATGTTCAGGCATTCATCTGAACTCCCCAAGAACCAAATTCTGTCTGAACCTTGGTTCAGACCAAATTGTCGGCTCCTCCCCTCATCCCTAATCATGATATGTGTTGACATTCAAAGCAAAGGCAAGGATTCACTTTTTTAAGTTCTGCTAGAACAGGATGTTAAAGTGTGTGGTGTGTTGCAGGGGTCCATTCGAAGAGCTAAATCTCTCCTCTCAAAGTGTAAAAAAAACACTGCAGGAAATTTGGTAAAGCAGTTGAAATGCAAAATACTGCACTCAGGGAAAAAGAATCCCCTGATTGGATGATATATACAGTATTGAGGGCATAGTGTTAGCCAGAACTACAGAAAAAAAAAGATTTGGGGGTTCCTTTCAGATTATTGCAAAATAAGCAAATTATAATTAAGCACTGAGGAAAGCAAATTCTTATGTCCATCGCTAGGGGAATCACCAGCAAGAGGAAAGAAGTCCTGATTCAACTATATAGAGGGTTAGCTAAACCCATTTTAGAATTCAGTGTAATATAAAAAATAGGATAGACTGGAGGAACTTAATATACACAGACTTGAGAAGAAAGGAAAGGGGAGTTATGAGTGAAACCTTTAAATTCAGTAGAGTGTTAATAGGTTTCAGGAGAGTAGTAATTTCAATAAGAAGCTGAGTTCTAGAACACAGTGAAATGACCTCAAACTAACACGAGTGAAAGTTCAAAAGTAATTTTAGAAAGATTTTTATTACTGAAAGTAAGAGCGGATGCCTACAGCAGAGTTAATGGGATTGATTTACTAAAGGCAAATATACTGTTCACTTTACAAAGGAAATCACACTATGCAAGGAAATTTGCATGTGATTGGGTATACTCTATAAAGTGAAACTTCCCTACATTCACTAAACTTTGGGGCAAATTATCTTGCAAAGTGCAACTTCTCTTGCAAATTGAACAACCTATTTGTTTTAAGTAAATCACCCCCTGTGAATCAGCAGACAACCTATGAATTTTAATATGCTTTGGATAAATTATTGGGAATAATAGGAAAGAAGGAGTGCCCAATGTCCAAAAGAATGCACTTTTGATGGTAGATTAAGAGGCATTTATTGAGTGTATCAACAAGTACACCAAACCAACACATTTCAGGAGAAAAGACTCTCCCTTCTTCAGGGCTGTTGCTGCACACTGTTAAATGGGAATGATTCCCACTCCGGCTTTATATTTTCCAGGTTTTGGAGGAAAAATTGACAGAGTGACGGCTGTCATTCTAGGGGCAATTGTGACTGAATGCAGCTTGCCCTGAAATGACAGCTGTTGCTCTGTCAGTATTTGTCAAAAACCTGGAAAATATATAACGGATTTGGGAATCTTTCCCATTTAAATGCATACAGACAACAACAGCCCTGTAGAAGGGAGAGTCTTTTCTCCTGAAAAGCGTTGGTTTGATGTACTTGTTGATACTCTCAATAAATGCCTCTTAATCTACCATCAAAAGTGTATTCTTTTGGACATTGGGCAATTTTTCCAAGTTTACGTGTGGAAATGACTTTAAGGCCGTACCAGAAAGGCAGCAGCCCAAACCCCAAGAGGGTTCACCGCCAATATCCACCATTGGGCACAACCTACTGGAGGAACATCTCCCTACCCACCCATACAACTACTCATCTACAACCATTGACTGATCCAGTCAGTCTAGCGCAATCTTCAGCACAAACAAAATTGGATAAATGTATAGCAACCTTCATAACATACACACATGCATTTGCTTTAATCAAGTACAGAAGTATTTATGTTTTTATTTCCCTATGCAAGGCTAAATATATAATGAACACAGGTTCACTTCACTTTATTATGTCTATTGACCACTTACTTTCTGTTTTATAATATATTTCATACTGTTCTTGTGTTTAAACCATTTTTGCAGGTTGCCATGTTTGAAGAGGTAGAATATTCTGAAGACTGTGTACAAAGCAAATGCAAATTATTCAGCACAAAGCATGGTGTCCTATCCTATTTAAGACCTTGGACTTACAGCACAGTTTTTTTTTCAGCCATGCACCAGACTTTTTTAAACTGCAAATGGTCACATGAATTATTTTTTTCAGGACATTTCAAGTTGAAGGATTATAACAAGTTAGGATGGAATTTACAGCAGATATTTCTTCTCAGAGGTACTTGTGACAGTGACTATTCATTACATGTTCTTTTACTGTTACCAAGGCTGTAGAATTAATGGCAGATTTGCACATGTTGCACAGAAGGTCAAATTTAAATTGAAAAAAATATAGTATATATATATATATATATGATAAATGTCTTGAAGGTCTAAACCTGCCTTGTTTTTAATAGGGTCTATAGTAAAAAAGAGACTTTTAGGCTAGGTTAAGCACCTCTACTAACCTGTAACTTCAAGTCTTAATTCATGTTTTAGAAGTTGTAGTTCCTCATGTACTTTACCTATGGAAGTAAGTTTTACCTTGATTCACAATAAAGCATTAGAGAACATTGCATCTTAGTGTGTTCTTTTAACATGTGTTTTACAGCATTTTCTGGTGCTTTAGTATGTAATTTGATGCTTTTGTTATGTTTTAATGTACGGCGGGGGACTTATTGGAATCTGGAAGCCCCCTTTAACAAGGGGGGCCCCAGATCCCACCCCCATGTGAATGAGTATGCAGTACATGGTACCGCTAACCAGTCACAGAAAAAAAAGACCGCAAACAGTGTAAAAAAAGACCGCAAACAGTGTTTGACAAGTCCTTTATTAAAAATAACAATTAAAAAAAGTCCCCCAAAGTAGATCTGACGTCAATTACAATGCCCGCCTGAAAAAAGAAAAAAATTCCACTCTGCCCTTAACGCTGGCTCCTGCCATCTGACAGCTACACTGCAATGACAGTTCTTTGGGATCACCCTCACCCCCTTGTGACATCATCATGCCCTTTGATTGGCCAAAGCATTGTACCTGACCTGTGGAATGGTACAGTAAAGTGCCTTTACTACTTGTTAGAAATACGTAAATATTGGGTGTACATAGTCTGAGCACAGGTTCACAACATTTTTAAGTAATCTATTGTATTGACAGGAAAATAAAAACTATGTTTTGCACAATATTGCAATGTTTCCATCAATAAAGAGCATACATGCAAGAGATGAAGCTGCTTGTAAGCCCAAGGCATTTGAGAAGCCAAAGCCTACATCAATAAAAATATACAGCTGAGCATATTTGAATAATCTACATTTGTCTGGGCTATTCAATTCAAGATGCTTTCCTTTTCACTAAAATTATTTAATGCTTTTTGCAAAGTGTAATCTTTACTGGCATCATGTAATAATAAATATTCCTTTTCATAAACAACACAATTACAAGAAAAAGCAGCAATCTACCCAGTGCCATCATTGAAATGCATGTTTTAGGACTCTCCACCAAAGGAGTATATTTTTGTAACATAAATCGATGTAGAAACCTTACATTCAGGAGCAGCCACAAAATTGGTTCTGAAGATATTATTTGTCAGTTGAGATATGAAATTAATTTGCCAGAGATATAAGTTGCACTGCCTCATGCAAGGGGATAAAGATTCCCCTATGTACGCTCTGTCGTTTGCACAGGGTACAGTTTTCTCTAATTTAACTTAGAATTTTCCATTTTCACAGTACATCATTTTACTTGTCTTCATCCTTGCCGAGGCACTGTTGTTTTGTAAATGCCTCTAGCTCTGTTTTCCTGCTAACAGCTGAGGATGTGCTGTCTCATCTGCTCTGTTTCAAGACACTGGGAGATTATTGCGAATAGCTTAAGGGGAGCTTAACTATCGAAAAACACACATGACTGAGGCATCCAAGGGTGACATTTTTTTGGAGAATAACCCTTGATGTTATTGTCAATAGTCACATGAGTAGTTAATTATTAGTAATGTGTATTGCTTATATTATATGTAGCTTATTTGCTACAGATTTCTGCTGCACACCAACAAAAGGGGGAAGGGATTTCTGCACAATTTTCAGCTATTTGAAGGTGCTCCATAGAAGTGATAAAAGAAAATGTTTTCTGGTAATAATAACCATACAGATACCAACTGCCGTATGTATACAGGCACATGTGTTATGCTTTGCCGACCTGCATTTGTAGAGGATTTGAACCCTGTTTGAATTAAATCATGTTAAAACCCAATTTAAAAATGTAATAGACTAAGCCAGAGTGCATGGAAACAATTGTTTTTTAAATGCATTCAATTTTTATTTCACTTGTCACTGTGGAGATGCTCACGCTTAGACCAGCACTGGATTGCAATCAAAGAAAATAACAAACACGAGATATTGAAAAAAAAAATATTTATGCATCCTGGTTTATTTAATCCTTTAGAAGATGTACAACTGAGCTCACCTTTATCTCCATTAATATTATCAATGCATCTCAACCTTACTTTTTGTAAGTACAACATGGCCTCCATTGCTGATTTTCAATTGTTTTGGCTCCTCTATACCAGTAGGTAAGAATGCAATGCAAAGCACATGGTAATAGTATTTCACGTGCATCATACATAAAACATAAAGGCATCCTAAAGTCGATGTAGACTCAATCACAAAAATCTCATATAAAGTTTAAGATGTTAATGTCATTTCAAAAACACTATTCAATCTTTTAAATTCGATCTATGGCTTTCATTAAAATATTATCTGCTAATCCTGCCATTAATGTCTTTTTTCCATCACTTCCTGTTATGGGGTGACGTGCATTGTCCCTGACTCCTAATTGCTCTACTGTATTTTATGCCTAGTCTGATTTGCTTCCAGTGCAGACCATAAGTTGCCATGCCGACAATCAGTGCTTGGACATGTTCCACCACTGTCACCATCAAGAAGCTTGTCCTGAGCAATGACATGCAGCTACCACTGGAAGGTGTGCATGTAGATTGTAAGCTCGAAAGAGCAGGGCCCTCAATCCCCTCATGTTTTGCATTGTATTGGTATTGTTCTGTCACATGTTCTGTCCCCCTTTGTAATGTACAGCGCTGAGTGAACTATTGGCGCTTTATAAATACTGTATATTAATAATAATGTAGATGGGGGAATAGCTGAAAGAGGCTGAAGGAGATCAAGAGCACTGAAATGCAAAAAGAATAACAAAAAAAGGCAATGTCAATTATTAACAATATTCAATAATTTAACAAGTTACGGTAAATGGCAGTACAGCTATAAGTATAATTGTATAATATAATTATAATTATGTATAAGTATAATTAACAATAAGTAGTTGAAATATTGTGGCTCCCAAATGACTAAATAACCAAACAATAATAAGTGCTGCCCGCAGTAAGCCAGCCAAAAAAGAGGTTAGTAGCTGCCCCTAAAAAGTGAAATACACTTGAACAATTGAATACATGAATAGGTAGGCGCTACAATAATTGTGTGTCAAAAAATAAAAACAAACAAATAATATAGTGGACTCTCAACATCATCTACCAAATGATGGTCCTAGACAAAAATACAATACATAGTGAACAATATATAGTGAACATTAAGGTGACAGTCCCATGAAGATATAGTCCCGCAGACCAAACAATGTGCTCTTTCACTACGTGCAGACAATAAGTGAATTGCTCACTCACCAGAAAAAAAATTGACCCTGGTTAACATGGTCAAATGCGCTTTGTTGTTATAAGTGTTGACGACCAGCAACAGGCTCTCCTGGATCAGACCTCCCAGTCTCCTAATAAGGGATATGGATCCAAGGATGGGAACGACGGGAACACCCTAGACCTTGTCTTCTCCCATCTCTGCACTCCCCACAACCTCACAAACACCCCCTTTCCTCTCTCTGATCACAACCTCATTAACTTCTCTGTCTCCTCATCCTCAAACACCTATCCCTCCAAACGTCAAACTATCACCAGCAGAAAACTCCGCAACTTGAACCCGGCCCCTTTCCACTCTACAGCTGACCAACTTTACGACAGTATCCTTCCCCTTTCCTGCCCTGGCCACTACTGTTTATAAGAACTCGCTATCAGCCGCCCTAGACTCGCTAGCACCCCCAACAACACGAAGCATTAGACCCCGACCGCTACAACCCTGGCAGACTGACCATACCAAAAATCTCAAACGACGCAGTCGTGCGCTGGAGCGACTATGGTGCAAAACCAGATCCCAACTAGCATTCACCCGATATAAATCTGCCTTCCTAACCTACACTTCCTCCCTTCACGCTGCCAAGCAATCCTACTTTATTACCCTCATTAATACCTTCTCCTCCAGTCCTTGCTGGCTCTTCTCTACTTTTAACTCCCTACTTTCTCTCCCCCACCCCCACCCAGTACCTCACTCACCGCCCATGAGATTGCTAACCACTTCAAAAACAAGATCAGCGCAATTCGTAGGGACAACGCCACTACTCAGACTTCCACCCCACCTAGCATCCCTCACACTACAACAGGAGCTGACACAGGGTTCACTTAGGGCTGTAAGGGTTGAAGAAGCTCCTCCTCCGCACCGGTCACACACTCTCCAGCCTCACACCCGTCAGCAGCTACTAGACAGAGAAGAACAAAAAAAAATAGTAACATTGAATGTTACTATTTTTTTTGTTCTTCTCTGTCTAGCAGCTGCTGACGGGTGTGAGGCTGGAGGGTGTGTGCCCGGTGCGGAGGAGGAGCTTCTTCAACCCTTACAGCCCTAAGTGTTCCCTGTGTCAGCTCCTGTGAAGGGGGAGGCTTATCCAGATTGATCCTTCTCTGACCTGCTGGACCACTCTTTCACCACATGAGGGCGTAGGATTTCCATCTTTCTCAGCTATTCCTATGACCAGAAGAGAAAGGAGAGGGGAGTCTTCAGGATATATGTTCACATGCGTATTACCTATACGCTTTCTGGTTAGTGTGTATTTCTACCGTTTGCACTGGGAATCAAGGAGCACTTTTTCATTGGACTGTGTTTCACTCCACCCCTCCAACCTCACCACTGCCCAGTCTCCCACCCCACCTAGCATTCCTCACACTAAAACCCCCTCAACACTCCACTTCTTCGACCTCACCACCACTGAAGAGGTCACTAAGGTCTTCTCTGAAGCCTGCCTCACCACCTGCCCCCTTGACCCTGTCCCCTCACAACTCCTACGATTACCCTCTTCCTCCATCCTACGGTCCCTCACTCACATCTATAATCTTTCCCTCTCTTCTGGCACATTCCCCCCCCCCAGAAGCATGCGCACATCACTCCCATACTTAAAAAACCCTCCCTAGATCCCACTGACCTGAACAACCTTAGACCCGTCTCCCTGCTGCCATTTACATCCAAACTCCTAGAGCGCTTAGTCTACAATTGCCTGAGTTCCCACCTCACTGACAACAACCTCCTTGATCCCCTACACTACACTCTCTTGGCCTCAGAGACTTCGCCCTCTCCTGGCTTTCTTCCTATCTATCACAGCGCTCCTTCAGTGTTACCTATAACGATGCCACCTCCTCTTCACTCCCCCTCTCTGTTGGGGTCCCTCAAGGTTCTGTCCTTGGGCCCCTTCTCTTCTCCATCTACATCTCCTCCCTTGGCCAATTGATACACTCTCATGGCTTCAACTACCATCTCTATGCCGATGATATGCAAATCTATCTCTCTACCCCTCACCTCACCCCTTCAGTCTCCACCCATATCACAAGCCTACTGAGCGACATATCGGCATGAATGTCACTCCACTTCCTCAAACTAAATCTTTCCAAAACTGAGCTCCTAGTTTTCCTCCCAGCCCAACCCCCCCCCCCCCCGACTTCTCCATCAAGACCAACAACACCACCATCAGTCCCTCCCCTCAAGCCAGAGTACTAAGTGTCATCCTAGACTCCAATCTGTCCTTCCAGCCCCAAGTCCAATCGCTGACTAACTCATGTAGACTTCACCTCCGCAACATCTCCAAAATACATCCATTCCTAACCCCGGAAACCACTAAGCAACTCATTCACTCCCTTATTATTTTACGACTTGACTACTGTAACTCCCTCCTCATCGGCTTACCTCACCGCAGGCTATCCCCGCTTCAGTCCATCTTGAATGCTGCAGCCAGACTCATCCACCTCACAAACCACTCCGTATCCGCCACCCCCCCTGCCAATCCCTCCACTGGCTTCAGATTGCCCAATGGATAAAATTCAAAATGCTAACATTGACGTACAAAGCTGTTCATAATACTGCTCCAAACTACATCACCGATCTGGTATCCAAATACCACCCAAAACGTACTCTCCGCTCCTCACAAGACCTCCTACCCTCTAGTTCCCTGGTCTCCTCCTTCCATGCCCGCCTCCGGGATGTCTCCAGGGCTTCCCCCATCCTCTGGAACTCCCTACCCCAATCCATCAGACTATCACCTACTCTCCTCACCTTTAGGCGCACCCTGAAATCCTATCTCTTCAGGGAAGCCTACCCCACCCTCAGCTAACAACTGAACTCCTCCACTCTTCCTACCACTCCATCCCCCACAGTTATTTCCTCCTGTACCACTATCCCCTCCCTCCTAGATTGTAAGCTCCAAGGGGCAGGGCCCTCGAACCCCTCGTGTATTGAATTGTATTGTTACTGTACTGTCTCGTGTACTGTCTCCCATTGTAATGTAAAGCGCTAAGGAAACTATTGGCGCTATATAAATCCTGTATAATAATAATAATAATAAAGGAATCAAAGATAACTGCCCCCGGTTGGATGGTCATAAAACTCTGGATATACCAATAGTAGATGGATTCAAAATCCCAGGCTCTCCTCCTTCTGAGGATGGAGCCAGGTGAAACGTACATAGAAGTGTGATCCCGTCACTTCCAGATTTCCATGACATCACATCTGGCCTATCGAAAGCGAGGCTTGAAGCGCACGCCAGCCATACAATTGGAATTTACACACATACAAGCTGCATAAACTGGTACCAGTGATTTGGGCACCACTACATGTGTGTTTATTGACATACATTTATTTGTTATGCCATTTACTTAGAGCATCACCTTTATTTTGAGGAGAGGTTGCAGCACTTCCTCAATGACTTGAATGTGCAGCCTTTTCCAGGCGGCATTTATAGAAGTTAGGTAAACTTTGTCACAGGAAGCTTCGCAGCCCGAGCATGTGGTTGGTGGGTGGTAGAAACACAGCTCAACCATGCATTTTTGCCACCCCCCAAGGGCAAGTCTACGCAATCCCATTGATGTCGATTGGGGCACAGTGGCTGCATGGGAATACACAGGTGCTCTGTGCATTCCTGTGCAGGCAGTCCCATCCATATCAATTGGGACGCAGCAGCAGCATGGACACAACTACTGTTTCCAACTTGACATCCATGTGGGTTCATGTCCCTGAACTCACACTGTCTGCATTTGGGGCTATGCACCTATACCCACACGGATGTCAGATCTGTCCTTGCAGCTACTGCAACTGACATAGATAGGACTGCCTGCAGAGGGATGCACAGAACACTTGTGCATTCCTGTGTAGGTAAACACAGCCCTTTATGGGAGTATTATTATTATTATTCAGGATTTATATAGCGTCAACAGTTTGCTCAGCTCTTTACAATATAACGGGAGACGATACAGCAACAATACAGTTCAATACAAGAGGGTTTGGAGGGCCATGCTCCTTGGAGCTTACAATCTAAGAGGGAGGGGCTAGTGGTACAAAAGGTAGTAACTGTGGGGGATGGACTGGTAGGAGGAATAGAAGATTCCATTATTAGCAGAGGGCAGGATAGGCTTCCCTGACAAGATAAGTTTTCAGAGATCGCCTAAAAGTGAGCAGAGTAGGCGATAGTCTGATAAATTGGGGTAGAGAGTTCCAGAGGATGGGGGAAGCTCTTGAGAAGTCCTGGAGAAGAGCATGAGAGGAGGAGACAAGGGAGCTAGAGAGCAGTAGGTCGTACGAGGAGTAGAGAGTACGGTTTGGGTGATATTTGGAGACAAGA
This sequence comes from Staurois parvus, assembly GCF_062004578.1. Classification (NCBI taxonomy): domain Eukaryota; kingdom Metazoa; phylum Chordata; class Amphibia; order Anura; family Ranidae; genus Staurois; species Staurois parvus. Next base: position 2,111,342 of record NW_028318680.1, on the reverse strand, counting down.
TTGGTGATGTAATTTGGGGCAGAGTTATAAATGGCTTTATATGTTATTGTTAATGTTTTTCCCGTTGGGCAATGGGAAGCCAGTGGAGGGATTGGCAGAGAGGAGTGGCAGATATGGAACGGTTAGTAAGGTGGATGAGTCTGGCAGCAGCATTCATGATAGGGATAGCCTGCGATGAGGTAGGTCAATGAGGAGGGAGTTACAATAGTCAAGGCGAGAGATAACAAGGGAGTGAATAAGTTGCTTAGTAGTTTCCGAGGTTAAAAATGGCCGTATCTTGAAGATGTTGCGGAGGTGAAGTCTACATGATACGGACAGTGATTGGATTTGGGGCTGAAAAGACAGATGGGAGTCTAGGATCACACCTAGTATCCAGGCATGCGGGGAGGGACTGATGGTTGTATTATTGGTCTTGATGGAGAAGTCAGGGGAGGAGGCAAAGGCTGGAGGGAATAGTAAGAGCTCAGTTTTGGAAAGATTGAGTTTGAAGAAGTGGAGTGACATTCATGCCGATATGTCACTTAGTAGGTTAGCAATGTGAGAGGAGACTGACGGGGTGAGGTGAGGAGTAGAAAGATAGATTTGTGTGTCATCAGCATAGAGATGGTACTTAAAGACATGGGAGTTTATCAAGTGACCAAGGGAGGAGGTGTAGATTGGGGAAGAGAAGGGGTCTAAGGACAGAACCTTGAGGGACCCCATCAGAAAGAGGGAGTGGAGAGGAGCAGACAGAGTTACAGGTAACGCTGAAGGAGCACTGCGATAGGTAGGAGGAAAACCAGGAGAGAGCAGAGTCTCGGAGGCCAAGAGAGTGGAGTTTTTTGAGGAGGAGGGGATGGTCAACAGTATCAAAAGCCGCAGAGAGGTCAAGTAGTAAGAGTATGGAGTAGTGGCCATTGATTTTAGTAGTTAGTAGATCATTAATGAGTTTTAGTAGGGCAGTTTCAGTTGAGTGGAGTGAGCGAAAGCAAGACTGTAAAGGGTCAATAAGGTTGTTGTCAGTGAGGTAGGAGCTCAGGCGATTGTAGACTAAACATTCTAAGAGTTTAGAGGTAAATGGCAGCAGGGAAATGGGTCTTAAGTTGTTCAGGTTGGTGGGGTCCAGGGAGGGTTTTTTTAAGTATGGGAGTGATGGGTGGGGAATGCTTTAGAGGGGTGGGGAAGGCACCGTTAGAGAGGGAGAGATTGAAGATGTGAGTGAGGGAGCATAGGTTGGAAGAAGAGGGTGACCGTAGTAGTTGTGAGGGGACAGTATCCAGGGGGCAGGTAGTGAGACGAGCTTCTGAGAAAACCTTAGTGACCTCTTCAGTAGTAGCAAGGTCAAAAGAGGAAAGTGTTGAGGGAGGTTTAGTATAAGGTATGCCAAGTGGGATGGATGTCTGTGCAGTAGAGATTCCCCTACGAATTGCATCAATCTTGTTTTTGAAATGATTTGCAATCTCGTAAGCAGTGAGTGAGTTACTGGGTGGAGGTGAAGGTGGAGAAAGAGAGTTAAAAATAGAAAAGAGACAACGAGGACTGGATGACAAGTTATTGATGAGAGTGACAAAGTAGGCTTGTTTGGCAGCATGGAGGGAGGAATTGTATGTTAAGAAAGCAGATTTATATAGGGTGAAAGCTTGGTGTAATTTGGTTTTATGCCACATTCGCTCCAGCACACGACTATGTCTCTTAAGATTTCTTGTGTTGTCAGTCTGCCAAGGTTGTAATGGTCGGGGCCTGAAATGGGTCTTAAGTTGTTCAGGTTGGTGGGGTCCAGGGAGGGCTTTTTAAGTATGGGAGTGATGTGTGCATGCTTTAGAGGGGTGGGGAAGGCACCGTTAGAGAGGGAGAGATTGAAGATGTGAGTGGGGGAGCATAGGATGGCAGAAGAGGGTGACCGTAGTAGTTGTGAAGGGACAGGATCCAGGGGGCAGGTAGTGAGATGGGCTTCTGAGAAAACCTTAGTGACCTCTTCAGTAGTAGCAAGGTCAAAAGAGGAAAGTGTTGAGGGAGGTTTAGTATAAGGTATGCCAAGTGGGATGGATGTCTGTGCAGTAGAGATGCCCCTACGAATTGCATCAATCTTGTTTTTGAAATGATTTGCAATCTCGTAAGCAGTGAGTGAGTTACTGGGTGGAGGTGGAGGTGGAGAAAGTAGAGAGTTAAAAATAGAGAAGAGACAACGAGGACTGGATGACAAGTTATTGATGAGAGTGACAAAGTAGGCTTGTTTGGCAGCATGGAAGGAGGAATTGTATGTTAAGAAAGCAGATTTATATAGGGTGAAAGCTTGGTGTAATTTGGTTTTATGCCACATTCGCTCTAGCACACGACTATGTCTCTTAATATTTCTTGTGTTGTCAGTCTGCCAAGGTTGTAATGGTCGGGGCCTGACGCTTCGTGTGGTTAGAGGAGCAAGTGAGTCTAATGTGGATGAAAGTGAACTGTTGTAGACAGGTCAGGGTAGGACAGGGGAGAGATTCTGTCATAGAGGTGGTCAGTTGCAGAGTAGAAAAGAGAAGGGTTAAAGTTGTGAAGGTTTGTGCGCGTAATTGTTTGCTGCTTGGAGGGATAAGTGTTTGAAGATGAGGAGACTGCGAAGGTGATGAGATTGTGATCAGAGAGAGGAAAGGGGGTGTTTGTGAAGTTGTAGGGAGTGCAAAGACGGGAGAAAACTAGGTCTAATGTATTCCCATCAGAGTGAGTGGAGGACTGTGTCCATTGTGTTAAGGTACACTTTAGCATACCCCATTCAATGAGGCTTTAGTAGGAATTTAGCAGGAATTTTGTAAGTTATGTTGTGTTTGTGTGTGCTAATAAAGATTTTAGTTTTTTTTTTTTTTGAAAATACAGATTTGATAATGTGCCAACTATTGTGGGGGCTTAAATAAATCAGTAGTACTTTCTTATTCTTCTACTGGTCATTTACTTTCAGAAAATATATAGTTTGGGGGGTCTTTTACAAACTCAGAAAGTTGTATGTAAAAAATTAAAAGCGCCAGATTTATAGAGACATTTTTACATACATTGGATTTTCACAATTTTCCAAAGAGTCACAATTATTTGTTTATTAATTCAATACAGATTAAGATCTTGTATTTACTGTAGTAGGAATTTAGCAGGAATTTTGTAGAGTTTTCTGTGTTTGTATCTACGAACAATCATTTTAGTGTATTTTTAGTGAAAATATTGTTTTGATAAACATCTGTACAAATATTGCAGGGCCTTAAAATCAGTAGCAACTTCTTTCTATTCTACTGGTCATGTGCTTTCAGAAAATGTATGGTTTGGGGGCTCTTTTACAAACTCTGAAAGCTGTAAGTGAAAAATTAAAACCTACAGATTTTTAGAGAAATTTGGTTATTTACATTCTTGCGTACATTCGATTTTCACCATTTTGCAAAAAGGCGCAATTTAAAATGTACAAATATTTGTTATTTAATAACTCAATACAGGTTAAGCTTTTATATTTAGTAGAAATCTAGCAGGAATTTTGTAAAATTTGGTCTTAGTGTATTTTTAGCAAAAATATTGTTTTGATAAACATTTGCGCAAATATGGTCTGGCCACCTGAGTTTAAAAGTGGAGTGTAGGGACTGGCAGCAAAAGGGTTAATATTAAAACCAATAAAAATGCAAACATAGCAAAATATTTCATAGATTATCATTAGGGTGATATGGCTTTTTCAGAGCTAAAATTATAGAGAGTGGACAACTCCATCAGAGTAGGGGAAAATTGTACCTACTGTGTAAGAGGGGAGTGTGCTTTATGTTCATGTCTAGATACTAGGATCCCTAGTGGTATGAATTTCAAGTGAACTGTCACACAGTTTTATTTACATATGTATATACATATCTCTTATTTCATATTTTCACTTTCCCCCTTTTTTCCCTTCCCCTTCCATTCTCTTCCTCTCCCCTTTCCTATTTTTCTCTCTCCCCCCATCCCTTTCCCATGTCTTCCTTTAGTTTTTTCTCTCCCCTTTCATATACAGTATCCTCCCCTTCTCCGTCGTCCCCTTCCCTCTCCTCCCTTATTGAACTCTTCCCTTTCCCTTCCCACTGTTCATACATTCACCCTACCTTAATTTCCTCCCTTCTTCTCTTTTTTCTTCACCCTACCCTTCCCTCCTGTCCCTCCCCCTTCCCCCTGCTCCACTGACCTCCTTTCCCCCCCCTCACATTTCCTTCCCTCTGTCTCTCTCTCTTCCCTTCTCCTCTTTCCCTTCCTCTGCACACCCCCTCCCCTTTTCCTTTCTCCTCTTCCCCTTTCTTTCCTCATACCCCCCCCCCCTTGCCTATCTCTATCCCTTTCCCCCACTTACCCCTATCCCTCCTTTTACGTACTATTCCTCCTTCTCTGCATATTAATATCATATTTTCCATTTTAGTTTTATATTCAACCTTATTAGAATTTTCCAAATCTTTGCTGTTGCTTTTGATTTATTATGTATCTATTTGATATGCGTTTTTATGCAGTCTCCATTAAAAGAACAGCTTTTGTCAGGCATTAATGTTTTAAAAAATGTTGTCATGTTTGATTTATTTGTTTTGTGAGATGTAGGGAGTTGGGTTTATGTATATACACAATTACATTATTAGTTTTAACTCATATGTTTATTTTAGTTTTGTTATCCTGCTATATTAGAGATCTAATAGTATCTAACAAGTGTGTTTTTTTCCAGGCAACATTATATATCTCTTCACCCACAATAGAAATAATACTCCAGTCTCAAATTGCCATCCCTGACTGGCTGGTAAATGCCAAAATGTCCTCCAGGGATCCTGAGTTACATTGGTTCTATTTGGTCATGACTGACATTTGCAATGGAATTTTCAGCAGGAAAGGGACATTCTTTATATATATATATATATATATATATATATATATATATATATATATATAATAAAGGGCTTTTTCTAAGGTGGTAGAGTTTTTATTTACTATTTTGTTTTTTTTTCATTGGTATTATTTACCTCTTACCCATTACAGTATGGGGGAGGGCTGTATTTCTGGGGGCCTCCTATTTTTGAAAGAGACAAGGTGTCATGCAGAGGGAGGATTTTCAACCCCTCACCACACACACACATGATCCCAATTTTGAGGACATAAAGTCTTGCATAGTTCAAAAAGGGAGCACATTTTTGCTGCATGCCTAGAATAAGGGTCTAGTATGGATTTGGAGGGGGCATCCTCTTCCACTAAATATGATTTCCAGCTCCAGCAGCTGGCAGAACTGGCCAATTCTGATAATTTAGTTCACTCATTCACCAAACTGCGACTGGGTTCTAGTTGAAATCAAGGTTGTCCTGAACCCAAAGCTCCTCCATAGGTATGCCTGGACCTAGAACTAGAACTTATAACTAGATTTTAGAGAAGGATTCACATGGTGGATCTTTACATACTGCTGGAAAATATTTTGTTTCATTTTTTTCTGTACAAATACCTTTCATGTGCACCTTATCAGCATGTGTCTCCTCACCGCCTGATTTAACCCTTTAATGGCACGCTACCAAGCTGCAATGCACATGGTAGTGGAGAGGCCCCATTGAATTTGAAGGGCACGCTTGACAAGCAGTGCTGTTTGCCAAACTCTGTACCCCAAGTTTAAAATGCTGAGGCCACAAAGCAAAGCATTCCAGCCCCAGTATGTAAGCAGCTCTAGCATGTAGGCAGCTCTTGTCTAGCTATTATTTTACAACTCGGTTTGGCAAGCGAGGGGGTAAAAACCATATCTCGGCCACCCATTTTTTGCCCTCCCTCTGAAAGAGGCCCATTTGAAGAGCAGATGTACATATTATTGCTAGTACCATGTGTTTGTTGTCTATATGTTTACATGCTTAACCTCCCTAATGGTATTCCCGAGTGTAGCTCGGGGTAAAATGTCAGTGCCAAAAGCGGTAACCCCGAGCTACACTCGGGCTTACCATGCGGCGCTGCATAGGGAGTCCCTTCAGCACTTACCTTGTCCTTCGCTCCCGCGATGTGTCCCCTGCAGCATCCCCGGCCATCTCCTCCAGCCGATGCCGGCATCCGGCTTTTGTGTTCCGGTCCCTGTGACGTTGGGACGTACGGGCGCCGCAGGCGGGAAATGTGAAAATTTAAAAAATGTCATTTTTTTCAAAACACATTTTTCATAGTAAAACATTGCTGTTTCAACCCATTTCACATACATTTTGTCCCTAGTGCTTTGTCCTGTGCCCTGCCTGCGTTTTGTCTGTTCTTTCTGCCTGGAAACTGAGAAATGTCCATGGCATCCAAAAAGTGTCCCTTTAGGTCAAAAGCAGTTTTAGACCAGCTAGAGAACAGCGATAGTAAATTAGAACCACTTGCAGAATTGAGTGATAATGATTCGTGGGGAAATTCGTCATCAGACACTGAAAACGATTTTGCGACTTTGCTCAGCAATGTGCGAACTTGGCGCTATATTTCAAATTTCAGTGTTTTCGGTATGATTATATTATTGAATTGAATGTATTATTATTATATTATTATTTTTTATGATTATTTATTAAATTATAATTTATGATTTTGTGTTTCAAATTTTGACAGAAATTGACACAGGGACACATGGGATAATTTAGCTGCTATTGTGCTGTGCTGGGCTTCTGGTGTGTCCCTGCCCCCTTCAGCCTTGGTTCACACTAACTCGGGGCTCTGTTTGCAGAGTTTGCTCAGGTACAGCAGCCTATTCATTTGAATGGGCTGCAGTGCCCATGTTTCCCACAGGAAAAAGGTGATTGCACCATTTTAAAAAAGCAGCCGCAGGGAAACCGATGTGGGCTGAAATGCGTCTTGGTGCCATTGAAAATGAATTGCAGCCTCACCAATCTCATAAGAGCAGCATGATTTGGATATGAGTAGTTATGGGTGTGGGAACAGGTGCAATTCCTGCACTCGCAACCAGCCTGCAGACTGCGGGCGGATGGGAACCTAGTCTTCAAGAGGAATGGGGTGCCTCAAGGCATACCTTCCCTGAATTTTTTGATTGCTACATATGCTCCAGCATAGAAGATCTAAAAGACTAGAGTTAGGACCACACTACACAAGTGGCTTGGATGTTTATTCTGTGTGCCTCACCTACCTTCTGAATGGCTGTCCATTTGAAATTCCAGTTTGAGGATTCTATCATTTTATCTGTTTTTCTCCTCAGTATCAGAATAATATGTGGGCTTATGCTTTAAGGCAGCACCAGGAAAAATGAAAAACTGAAAAGTGTTGCAAATATGGAAACCAAAAGATCAAAAGGTATCTGTAGGTAGTAACAACCTGTGCAGCTCTGACTAAAGTTGAATAATGCACTTGCAATAGATGTAGGCCTTTTACTTAGCTCATGATGCCTGACTGGAATACTCCTAGGATGTTGTTAGGGCATTGCTAAGTGAGGCCTAATCATTACTGCTCACCTCCACCATCACAGGAGTGAGCTTTCAAACACTGAGATCAGAGCTACTGCATCAGGAGAGAGAAAGAGCATGTGCAACCAAAGAAAAAGCTCACTCCTCTGATGGTGGAGGAGAGCAGTAATGACTAGACCTCACTTAGCAACGTCCTAACAATGTCCTGGGAGCATTCCATTATAGCTTCAATGGCCAACACCTATAACATGGACATTATTCAACATCGGTCAGAGCTGCACAGTTTGTTTCTACCTCCAGGCACCTCTTATGTGCACAGGCAGTTTTTTTGTTAAGTTGAAAAAACTCTTTCAAAAAAGAAGTCATGAGGAAACAGTATGGAGAAGAGTGGCATACAGATTGGAGAATAAACAGAGAGAATAAACAGTTAGATGTAGAAGAGTGCTTGAGGACATTTAACAGCTCCCGTGCTGCCCTATAGCAGAAATACTGCTACAGGGTGGCACGGGTGTGCAAATCACGTATATACATGATTTTGCAGTTCTGGGTAGGGGGTGCAAGCCATTTGTGGCCTCAGCTGTTAGCGGGTCCCGGCTGGTGATTTCTCGCTGGCACCTGGTGATCGCCAAGTATCTCTGACATGGGAGAGACCTGTGTATAAACATCACAGATCTCTCCCATCAGCTCCCTCACACTGCTTTTGTATGGCTCTGTTTTACCATAAGGCTGTATGCTTACAGTGAAACACAGCACACAGCCTCATAGTAAAACAGCACACAGTTAACCCTTTGATCGCCTCACATGTTAACCCCTTGCTGCCCAGTGCCATTAGTACAGTGTCAGTGCTTTTTATTAGCACAGTGATCACTGTATTGGTGTCACTGGGGATGTCAGTGACACCAAGTCAATTCCCCCCAGTGTCAGAATGCCCACTGCAGTCCCTCAGTCCCGCTACAAGTCACTGATCGCTGCCATTACTAGTAGAAAGAAAATGTACACATATTGGGATTTTTTCTAGCAGAATACATTTTGGCCAAAATTTATGACAAAATTTGATTTTTTCAATTTTTTTACTGGACATGTTTAATAGTAAAAAGTCAAAAATATAGTTTTTTTTCTCAAAATTATCAGTCTTTTTTTATTTATAGAGCAAAAATAAAAATGCAGAGGTGATCAAATACCATCGAAATAAAACTCTATTTGTGGGGAAAAAAGGACATAAAATTTCATTTCGGTTCAGTTAAAGTATCGCAAAAAATGGCCTGGTCAGGAAGGGGGTTAAATCCTCTGAAGGGCAAGTCAATAGACCAACTGTTTAGAAATGAAAGATGGGCAGGAAGAGGGTACTCGCATGATGAACAATTTCAAATGTTAATGGAGAAGAAAGAGAGAATAAAAATGGTAAACAGCAGTAGCAGTAAATGTAGATGTCAATCTGCTGGAGATTGCTCCACTGTAACTACTTTTCTCTTGAAAAATGCATCAGAAGTGACTCATGCTTATAGCAGAGGAATAAGACAGTGGACAGAAATGATACTTAGAGCTCTGGATTGAGACAAGTACACACTGTAGAGGATATGGTTTGTTCATATTTCATATCTGAGGTGTTCAACCATTTTAACCACATGCCGCCCAGCCAATGTAGAAAAACGGCGGCAGGGCGGCACAGCTGGGCAACACCACGTTTTAAAACGTGTGTTTTCAAAACAAGTAGGGGGCACACGCAAGGTGCACCACCGCCCTACCTGTCCCGCTGGCAGAAATTTATGACTAAATTTGATTTTTAAATTTTTTTTTACTGAACATGTTTTATAGCAAAAAGTCCAAAATATTGTTTTTTTTCCTCAAAATTGTCAACCTTTTTTTTTATAGCGCCAAAAATAAAAAACGCACAGGCGATCAAATACCACCGAAAGAAAGCTCAATTTGTGGGAAAAAAAATGAGGTAAATTTCATTTATGTACCAAATTGCATGACCGCGCAATTGTCCATTAAACTTGTGCAGTGCTGTATAGCAAAAAAATGGCGTAAATTGCAGTATCTATACCATAGTTTGTAGATGCTATAACTTTCACACAAAGCAATCAATATACACTTATTGGGACTTTTTTTTTACCAAAAACATGTAGCAGAATACATTTTGGCCTAAATTTATAACTAACTTTGAGTTTACTATATATTTTTTATAGCTGAAATTAAAAAAATATAGTTTTTCTTCACAATTTTTGGTAGTTTTGTTTATAGCGTGAAAAATAAAAAGCGCACAGCTGATCAAATACCACCAAAAGAAAGCTCTATTTGTCTAAAAATTAGTGCAGCGCAGTTGAATTAGTGCAGCGCCGAGTAGCAAAAAGAGGCCTGGTTATTAAGGGGGGTAAATCCTCAGGAGGGCAAGTGGTTAAATAAATTAACCTCTACAACTGCTCAAGTTGTGATATGCTCCCATGCAATAATCCCTTTTTATATTGTTATGAGTAGTAACTTGCTAGCACTTTCATGTGCTCCCACATCAATTATATATACAGTAGTACCAATAATGCTGCAGCACTACTTCAAACCTAAATACTTGTTAGAACTAAATCGGACAACATTTCAAAGAAAAGTGAAAAATATTTCCAGAATGCAGGTATCTTAAATAAAATTGTTTTGCGTGAATAATAATTAATTGTCATGAAATGATGTCCAAAACAAGTCCTATGATAGTGTTCCAATATTGTGTTGTTTATAATTCCAAATACCTCTTCAGTGTATTTTTATGTGAACCACACCATGCACTCTATGCTCTCATCTTAAATGTTGACCCATATGCCATATTGGTCAAAAACAGGAGGCATAATGCTCTTCCTCTCTATTTCCAAGGCTACTGCTTCCCTCCACAAGTCTTTTATTTGGAGCGCCTCCCAATTCCTCCCTCTCATTTTCCACTTATGTCAAATGCTAGTATAGCTTACCATACAAATTCTAGCTAAGAGACTGGAGCTGTGTACAGTGGAAGAAATAAGTGTCTGCCAATATATCGAAAGAACAGATGGACTACTAAACATAATTTTAATATCTGCCAGCAATTGGAAAAACATTTACAAACAAGCTCTCCATACACTATTTACAGATTTACAAACATACATATGATGTGTCAATCATGAAAAGATGGTCAAAGTTTTACAAAAAATAGGATTTGCAACCAATTTGGTGAAAATGGTTGACTGAGTCTTAAAGATGTTAAATAAAAATGTGTATACAAGGCACCCTGATAAGAATAGTAGAAAGCTGAAACAAAGCAATGTTATCTTTACAATTGTGTTTAATTTCATTCCAGCATACATAGTGCAAAAGATAACAGATAACCCTCAAGGTATCATAATGAAATAATAGAGCAGCGAAGTAGGGAGCACGGTGTCTGCGAATTATATTGTGCTATTAAGAGGAAATCAAACTTTGAAAAGATGCCTGAAAATGGAACTGAAAGTGAATTTGGATACGATTAACATGTATTTCACTCTCTCAATCAACATTAACTATTTTAAATCCTTATGCTGCTAGATTAGTACATAGATAGGAAAGTATAATGTATTTACTTGATTTAAACTATTTTTTACATTTGTTTAGTTACATCCTAGTTTCCATGCCTAGGCAAATTATGTCAGTCATCACAGGCATGTTCAGGAGGGGAGGAGGGGTTTTCTTAGCTAAGCACATCCTCCTGCCTGAGCTAAGGGCATATGGGCATATGGATTCCGGGAAATAAATGATACATGAGTCATCTGCCCTTACTCAAGATGGCCTTGGCCAGAAATGCTCAGGGGGCGTTTTCCAAACTGATTTCTCAGAAAAACAAAGCATGAAGACATGGGTGGGTTGGTGAGCTTGCGTTGAATATTAAAAATGAATTAAGTAGCACTTTTGGTTTGTGGTGCTCAGATATAGTGTAGTTCTACAGTGTAGTTCTACATTAAGCATGTGGTTAGGTCAGGCAATAAGAAATTGAATTATCACAAAAAAAAGAAAAAAATTGTCCCATGAAATACAAGTGTGAGCAGGTACTAGAGAAGCCTTAGTAGCACTTATAAAATCAAGAACATTGTCGTTTAGATTTAAAATTCTGATTTTTTTCAAGTTATTCTCAGAGTTATTTTTACAAATAAAGCAGAAACTGAAGAAGAAAAAAGAAGAAAGTGAGGAAGACTAAACATGAGACAAATTAATACATTAAAGGGCAAAGGAGAGCTGAGTATGAAAACCGTAAGCAACGGATGGATTAAAAAGGGTAGGTGTGCTGTCTAAATAAACTATTGTGTTTTTGTAAAAGGACAAAAAAAATATTACTGTTGCATACATGCAGAGAAGACATTATCATGCTACTGGATTTCCCATCGCATCTAAATGAAATTTTAGTAGATAAGACTTTAATGAGGGAGATGGTTTCTGTCTGTATATATTAAATTAGGTATAATGTGACCTTATCCAGAAAATATTCAATCTTTGCAGTCTCTGCAACAACAGTACAGAGCAGAGAAACGTAACTGTAAAAATTTTTTTGTACATGTGATCACATATTGTTGATGATACTGATAAGCAAAACTAAATAACTTTATGAATGAATCTTGATCACAAGGCATCTGATCATTATATAGATATCAGGCCCCTGATCACCCTGAACTACCTGTACACATGGAACACCCCTATCTTGTGCAAATAAGCAAAGTATCAGTGTAGTATACTGGTGAAATTAAGCAACTATATACACTGCTCAAAAAAATTAAAGGAACACTTTTTAATCAGAGTATAGCATCGTCAATTAAACTTCTGGGATATTGATCTGATCAGTTAAGTAGCAGAGTGGGTTGTTAATCCATTTCAGCTGCTTTGGTGTTAATGAAATTAACAACAAGTGCACTAGATGGGCAACAATGAAACAACCTCCAAAACAGGAATGGTTTTACAGGTGGAGGCCACTGACATTTTCCCTACTCATCTTTTCTGACTTTTTCACAAGTTTTGCATTTGGCTAGGGTCAGTGTCACTACTGGTAGCATGGGGTGATACCTGGATCTTACAGAGGTTGCACAGGCAGTCCAACTTCTCCATGATGGCACATCAATACGTGCCATTGCCAGAAGGTTTGCTGTGTCTCCCAGCACAGTCTCAAGAGCATGGAGGAGATTCCAGGAGACAGGCAGTTACTCTAGGAGAGCTGAACATGGCTGTAGAAGGTCTTTAACCCATCAGCAGGACTGGTATCTGCTCCTTTGTGCAAGGAGGAACAGGATGAGCACTGCCAGAGCCCTACAAAATGACCTCCAGCAGGCCACTGGTGTGAATGTCTCTGACCAAACAATCAGAAACAGACTTCATGAGGGTGGCCTGAGGGCCTGATGTCCTCTAGTGGGCCCTGTGCTTACTGCCCAACACCATAGAGATTGATTGGCATTTGCCATTTAACACCAGAATTGGTAGGTCTGCCACTGGCGCCCTGTGCTTTTCACAGATGAGAGCTAATTCTCCTTGAGCACATGTGACAAATGTGAAAGGGTCTGGAGAAGCCGTGGAGAATGTTATGCTGCCTGTAACATAATTCAGCATGACCTTTTTGGTGGTGGGTCAGTGATGTTCTGGTGAGGCATATCCATGGAGGGATGCACAGATCTCTACAGGCTAGACAATGGTGCAGTGGGTCCTGGGTTCCTCCTGGTGCATGACAATGTCCACCCTCATGTGGTGAGAGTATGCAGGCAGTTCCTGGAGGATAAAGGAATTGATACCATTGAATGGCCCCACGCTTGCCTAACCTAAATCCAATAGAACACCTCTGAGATATCATGTTTCGGTCCATCTGACGTCACCAGGTTGCATCTCAGACTATCCAGGAGCTCAGTGATGCCCTGGTCCAGATCTGAGAGGAAATACCCATCCGTTGTCTCATTAGGAACATGCCTCTACGTTATCAGGCATGCATACAAGTACGTGGGGTTCATACAAACTACTGATTACCAGTTGATGCAATAAAATTTCAACAAAATTGCCTGCTGCATCATTTTTCACTTTGATTTTCGGATTGTCTTTGAATTCATTCTTCTGTAGGTTGATAATATTCATTTCCATCAAACAATGGGGCATCCTTACATTTCTAACACATTACCCAGCTCATATCAGTATAGATATCCAGCATGGTATTTTTCCCCATTGAGATCTGATGTGTTTTTAAAGTGTTCCTTTAATTTTTTTGAGCAGTGTATATGTACCAATAATCCTCGGCAGAATTCAATTGTAATTCATCAATCTAAATACAGGTACATGACAATCACCCTATCTTGTGCAAATAAGTAACGTATCAGTGCAATATACTGGTGCAATAAAGCGACTGACAATAAAATATATATACAGTACTAATAACCATCAATATAAATCATGTGCAAATATAAAATAAAGTGCAAAAAGCAATCAATGGGCAAAAAAAGTAAGGTGCAAAAAATGTTTACAAATAAAAAGTTCAAACAAGATGTAAACATGAGAAACTCCACATTGAGGGTTCGAATAATCATGTTCTATCCACGATCAAAATATTTAGTGTTAAACAGTCACAATATAACAGATGAGGAGAGGGATAGCACAATTAACATACAATATGTGAATCCCTAAGAAAAGTTATCCGGCTTGAGAATCCATGTGTTACACACAACCCACATGCACAGTCAAGTTACAGTATATGACCCCCCCCCAGTATAGTGTGGTCATATATGGCTTTGTGTATCAAAAAATGCACTTACAGTCCTGGCCAAAATGAAAATGACACAATTGTTGATTTACCTGCAAGGAAACACGTGCAGTTATCATTGCTTTGCACAAAAAGGGATTCACAGGCAAGGATATTGCTGATACTAAGATTGCACCTAAATCAATAATTTATCAGATCATCAAGGACTTCAAGTAGAGAGGTTCAATTGTTGTGAAGAAGGCATCACGGTGTCCAAGAAAGTCCAGCAAGTGCCAGGACCATCTCCTAAAGTTGATTCAGCTGCGGGATCAGGGCAACACCAGTGCAGAGCTTGATCAGGAAGAGTACATCTGCATGCACAGTGAGGCAAAGACTTTTGGAGGATGTCCTGGTGTTAAGAAGGGAAACAAAGAAGCCACTTCAGGAACAGAGTGATATTCTGCAAAAGGTACAGGGATTGGACTGCTGATAACTAGGGTAAAGTTATTATCTCTGATAATTCTCCTTTCTGATTGTTTGGGGCATCTGGAAAAAACCTTGTCTGGAGAAGAAAAGATGAGCTCTACCATCAGTCCTGTGTCATGCCAACATTAAAGCATCCTGAGACCATTCATGTGCGGGGTTGTGTCTCAACCAAGGGATTGGGCTCATCCACAAATTTTCCTAAGAACACAGCCATGAATAAAGAATGGTACAAAAACATCCTCCAAGAGCAACTTCTCTCAACCATCCAAGAACAGTTTGGTGATGAACAATGCCTTTTCAAGCATGATTGAGCACCTTGCCATAAGGCAAAAAGTGATAACTAAAAGGTTTGGGGAACAAAACATCAATATTTTGAGTCCATAGCCAGGAAACTCCCCAGACCTTAATATCATTGAGAACTTGTGGTCAATCCTCAAGAGTAGGGGTGAACAAACCCCCCCACAAATTCTGACAAACTTCAAGCACTGATTATGCAAGAATGGGCTAAACTTAATGTAATTGTCAATAAAAGGCTTTGACACTTATGAAATTCTTATTCTTACTTCAGTATACCATAGTAACATCTGACAAAAAGATCTAAAAACACTGAAGCAGCAGACTTTGTGAAAATTAATAATTGTGTCATTATAAAAACTTTTGGATAGGGCTGTACAATAACTTGCAGAACATAAAACCTGTATCCTGTCACAAAGCTTCTCTATACCAGTAACAAAGATGTCCACAGAATGGAGCACATGTATGGTAGCATGTAGCCTGGCTCATCCCTACGCGTTTCGACCGAGAGTTTGCTTATTTGCACAAGATAGGGTGATTGGTATATATCTGTCTTATACTATGTGCTTTTTGTCTTCTGAATGAAAAGGAAGTAACATGCTGCAAATGAGAGAGTGAGTGTCTGTTCTTCAAACACCAGGCACTTTTTATATGTTAAATTCGTTTTATGACCTTTTTCAACATAATTGTATGCTTCTTAATATAGATTGAGCTAAATGTGTTATTACCTTTTTGATAGTGGGTAGGTGAAGTATATTTGATGTTCTCTTAAAACCCCCCTCTCTCTCTTTTTCCCTCTCTATTATTATTATTTTACAGGAGTTATATAGCGACAACAGTTTGCTCAGCGCTTTACAATATAAATGGAGACAATACAGCAGTGAAACAGTTCAATACAAGAGGGTTAGGAGGCCCTGCTCCTTGGAGCTTACAATCTAAGAGGGAGGGGCTAGTGGTACAAAAGGTAATAACTATGGGGGATGGACAGGTAGGAGGAATAGAAGATTCCATTATTAGCTGAAGGCAGGAAAGGCTTCCCTGAAGAGATAGGTTTTCAGAGAACGCCTAAAAGTGAATAGAGTCGCCAATAGTCTGATAAATTGGGGTAGAGAGTTCAAGAGGATGGGGGAGGCTCTGGAGAAGTCCTGGAGATGAGCATGAGAGGAGGGGACAAGGGAGCTAGAGAGTAGGAGAGTAGGAGGTTGTGCGAGGAGCGGAGAGTACAGATTGGTTGATATTTAGAGACAAGATTGGTGATGTAATTTGAGGCAGAGTTATAAATGCCTTTATATGTTATTGTTAATGTTTTGAACTTTATTCATTGAGAAATGGAAAGCAAGTGGAGGGATTGGCAGAGAGGAGTGGCAGATATGGAATGGTTAGTAAGGTGGATGAGTCTGGCAGCAGCATTCAAAATAGACTGAAAAGGGAATAGCCTGTAATTAGGTAGGCCAATGAGGAGGGAGTTACAATAGTCAAGGTGAGAGATAACAAGGGAGTGAATAAGTTATTTTTTTTTTTTTCCAAAAAAAGTTTTTAATTTGAAATAAGAAAGGCATAACAAGTCATATACGGATACGGAACACAGTCCGCGCATAAACATCTGTCTTAATCTCCCGTAGCGCAGACGGGTCATAAATTGTTTATTTGAAATATAAATTACCCTGATACAAAAGATCACATTATAGTAGATGAATGAACTAGACCAATAACAGTGCTGATTATGATAGGTAGTCTGGAGAATTATAGTGGATGCTGCTCTTATGAGTAGGGATTACTCAAATAATGGGACTATGAAGCGTAGTACAATGTGTCCTCTGAAGGCGTACAGTTCTTCTGTGTCCGTAGCCGGGGAATGTAGGGTTCTTATTGTGAAAGACAAGCATACCTATATGTGAAAGGGCACTCTGTCCCTCATAGAAGATGTAGTTACTTGTAGAAGAAAAAGGTGTGAAGAAAAGTAGGAAAGGAAAGGAGAAAGGAAAAGAAGAGAGAAAGGCAAGAGAGGTGGGAAGAGTAACATTATAGAAGGAAGGAGATAAATAAAAAAAAAAAAAAAAAAGGGGGGGGTGGAGGGGATCAAATAATGAATAGTGGCTGTCAACCAATCATATCATGGAGCATTATTTATGGTAACTTAGATTATACCTTTATGTAAGATATAGTCCGGGTAGACACAGTCTGTGGAGCAATTCTAGAGGTGAGAACTCAAAAGGTTTTTGTGTTTTGGATCTCGTCTCATTCATTCATATAAAGACGATAAATACTGGTGGTTTGAAAATGTTTCCAACACGCCCAAGTCTTCCTGAATCTCTCGGGGTGTTCTTTTGCCACTGAAATCAGCTCGTGAATAAGTTATTATGCACATCTTCAGATACTTTACAGTTTACTGAATAAGCTGTCCAGAGCTCATTCACACACATATATATATGTATTAATTATGATTAATCATAAAAATGTAACATTTGCAATTGTGCATAATATTTACATTTTTATTATGCTGAATTATGACTTTGAATAAATACATTCCTACACAGAGGCAAAATGCAGCATACAGCAGAAAAATGTACAGACATCATAACAGAAGCATAATACAACATGAGTAAGAGTTCACAAAGTACACATGTCCACAAAAATATACTTATAACCCAAATCATTAAAAAAAACAGACACATGTGGCAAACACAATGTTTTGAAGAAGAAACCCCCTTTGTCAAGTCTGTTTCCATCTAGGTGTTCCAATTCATCATTAAATCCTTAAGTTTACCCTTTCTCCCGAAGACTCTTTATGCTAAATTGACATTCATTGTTTTTTCAGATTTTTCAGTGTTTTTGTAACTTACTGTTGCACTGTTGTTTCTATAGTGCATTTATCCTGTATATTTGGTTATCCAGAATTACTTGTAAGCAGGGCCCTGATTTTCCACCAGTAATAGTGATACTGGCTCCTCTCAGCATCCTCCTGCATCAGGAACGATATAGAGTACCACAGACCCGTAACATGGATGAACTCAACCATCTTAGCTACTCACAATGTCCAGGTCCAAGGCCCACCTCCAGAAATAAAGGAATGGCCACACATTCAGCCTTTTTGATGTGTACTGTAGCAGGAACAGTGTACAGTTCTTTGCCATAACATAACTTCACCTCTGACCCTTTACACCCAACATTAGTGTACACTATACAGTCCAAATTCAATTTTAACACAGGGACAAGCACTTCCAGTTCCCCCATTGTAGGTTCTCTTAGGTGTGTTATCCCACAGAACCTCTACTGGGCCAACCCCAAAGAGTTCACTTCTTTGGGCCACAAGCTTTACAGGGTAGTATGCTTGTGAAAACCTCTTCCTAATAACCTTTACCTCAAGCTCTTCCAGCCCTGGATTATAGTGAACTAAATGGGCCCCACCAACAGTATTCTTCCAGGAGAGAGGTTTCCTTAAAAGGGGTACTAACCACTACTCACATATTACTTATATCACATGTCTAAAGGTTACATTCAAGTTTTGCATTAACTGGCCATGCAGAAAATGCACTGTGCCATTTTGTAAATATTGTCCAAAATATTCTCAATGCATACATTCCTATGTCCTAGTATATTCAAAGGACACTGCAGACCTCATGGGTGACAGAAAACACATACAGGTAAGGCATTTGCAATAAACAATATTTTTTACTGGCTTGTGTTTTGTATTATATTTTATAATATAACCTTTTCTATTAAATAGAGAGCTACCAGGCACACTTTAGATCATTTTTTCTTCCTTGGAATACATCTGTGACCTTAGAGTACTTTGATAGCAGTCATTTTTATACATTTGACAAAAACTAAATATGTCTCTCTTGTAAAAGACAGCCCTAAATTCTAGATTCTTCTTTGATTACAGATATAATTAGGGTGAATAGTAGTCAAGGATCTCGTGATGTAAATATTACAAACATCCTGTTTGACTATTCCATAGTTAGACTCTTGACCTTGCTTAACCTTCAGATTAATTTATGTGGTCAAATTATATTCCTTAGACACCTAGGTTTTTGCCATTTCACCCCCATTTCCCCACCAATCCTATTTGGAGCTCTTCAAATTGAACACTATGTTGGAGTCTTTGGTCTAGTGCACTGACAAGACCATACAGAGGCTAATGTGTTAATAAGCCCCTCTCTGATTAAAATAATCTCATTCCATATTGGTAAATACAGAAAATAGATTCCATAACTGCATCAGATTATTATTGAAAAGGAAACCTGTCTCCGCAGAAATTACCTCAAAACTCCTAACTCTTTAACAACTATTTAGAAAAGGATTTGCTTCACAGTGAATTCAACACATTTCTGGCACATAATTCCATTGTTTTCCCATAATACATATATGAGGATTGATTACTTTTTTCCTGAAATATCTAACCTTGAAATTTATACTTTTATCCAAGATTCATTCAATCACATTGTCAGATCATGCCCTATAAATTTTCTGTATGGATCAATATGAGTATTCCATAGAATCTTGTCATTTGAGGCTAAATGAATACCTGCTTCAAAAACAAGTTTAGCAAAAATGATTTATTATTGGCCTTAGTTGACTATTTTAATAAAAATGAGTTGAAGCCTGCCCACCCTAGCAGAAGCACAAATAGCATTTTTCTTGCATCCACACTTAAAAAAAATATAATGGAACATTAGATCATTCAGATGCAAATTAGAAACTACACTGGCATCAAAACCTTCATTCTCTGTCCTTAAGCATTATTTTTATAATATAAATTAATTGAAGAAATGTCCATACCTAATGTAGATAAAGGTCTTTTTTCTTTCTTACAATAACTACACTACAAACCATAGAGACAAGGGGCCCATGCAGAAAAGGGGCCCAATAGTTTTAAAATGCACTGTGCCATTTTATAAAATATTGTCCAAAATACTTACATTCCTATGCTCTAGTTTATTTAAAGGACACTGCAGACCTTGGGCTCTCACTGGAGTGAGCACTGTTCCTGAATCAAAAACTACACATGTACAGGGTGCTCTCTCTTCACCTTTTCCTGCAAAGCTAATCTCAGCTGCTGCTCAGGATAGGTTTATAGATTGCAAGTACTCGGCATGCACAGCCTTTTAACCAGAAAGTGAACTTGCTCCAGCTATGCTGGGGGCAAGCATATAACATCTGCTGTGTTCTGGTAATAAGCCAGGATGTGGCAATGTACACATTGGGAGTATTTCAGGCAAACCTCATGGGTGACAGAAAAGACCTACAGGTATGGCATTTCTAATAAACATTATTTTTCACTCACTCTTGTATTGTATTGTATTTTACATTATAACCTGTTTATTAAATAGAGAGCTATCAGGTAAACGTTATAGCATTTTTTCTTCCTTGGAATACATCTGTGACCTTAGAGTACTTTGATAGCAGTCAGTTTTATACATTTCATATGCTCAAAAATCACACTCCACTTTGTGATTGTTATTGCAGCTGATTGTTAAGACAGCTAACTCCTTTATTTGACTGATTAGTCCTCAATGCTACCCTTAAAAGTGGCATTAATCCAAAAATCAGGCAACAATCCACTAAATTCCAGGTTAAGACTTACAGCCTAGCTAAACTTAGATATTAACAGTTTGTGCTGCATGAATGCTTGCCAAACAAAATTTCCATTAATATTTATGGATCACTTTAAATTAATGAAATACACCAGCAATCCGGGCCCATACAGCCTACCTGACAAGGCCCCCCACTTACACTGCTGCTATGATATGATATAACTTTTCTGGTTTGACACCATGGCTGTGATCCAGATGACTGGTGCTCCAGATGGGCTGTGATCCAAATGGGTAGGATCTTTATAGTGACCTTTGAGAAATTTTGGCTTAGCAACAGTGACCTTCTCTTTATAACCACTTGCACACCCAGGTTCACTCACTTTTTTTCTGCTTTCCTTTTTTTATACAGTGGGGCCCCATCACCCCTTCTGACCCAATCAAGCCTAGTATGGGAGTATTATCCATACTCCTCTATTGGCAGTTGTGTCACGTGACGACTCACTGCCCATGAAGATATAGTGATGAGAAATCCAGAGGAAGCCCTAATATTTTTTGACACAGAAAGGACTACAACATTATCTACTCACATGTGATATATATATATATATATATATATATATATATATATATATATATATATAAAAATATATAAATTAATGGTCCTTTTTTAAAATAATACTATCTCTTTATACCTCCTCTTCATCATTTATGAACTTGTACAGAAATTCTTGCATCACGTATCAGGAATTTTTTTGGAGATGCTATTTTTGATATTTTGTTGACAGTTACTCAGCAGGAATGAGGTTCAGGTTCGCCGCCAAGTTGGGTTTATGATGAATTGTCATTGTTCGCAGTTTACCTGCATGGGGAACCTACGGGTTCATTTGCTTGAGTGCCAAAACCAAACCCCCACAGTTCAAAGCATGAGCTATGAACTGTGGTCTGGTAGAAGAGTACCCAATAATGGGGTATGGAAAATGTGCCTGCCCCCTCCCTTTATAAGTTAGTTCGCCCATCAGCCTTTTGTCATTGTGTGTTAATGTAGTGAGGGACAGTAGACAGCTTTGTCAGGGAGAAACAGTTGTGTTAGTAGTATTGTGTAGTGCTATTGTGCTACCTGCAGAGCTATACAGTGCTATATATATTGTTACTGCTACGTTACAGTGAATTGCAGTGGGGTGGCTTACAGATAATGGAGCGCACCTCCCCACCCTCAAATTCACTGTGTTGTTTAGTACTTGGTCACCTTGGTGTATACCACCCATTCTTTTGTTTTAGGGTTTTTTTTTTGGGTGGGAGGTATATGTATTGCTAAATTACTTTGATGGAGTCTTTTGAATTTGTGGGGGGATCAGCAGGATGAACTTGTTAATGACTAGTGATGAGATAAATGTTTGGCTTGAAAGGAGATTTGACCATTCAAATATTCAAACAAATTTGAACTTTAGGAATGAATTACAGTTGCAAAGAAATACATTTTTTGGCCAGATAATATCCTATGCTCTGCATAAAAAATTCTGTAGGTTTACAGTTTGTATGATGTTTTTGCACCATTAACACTTCAAAACCCAATTTTTGTAGCTCTTTCACAATTGCAAAGAATTTAAATGTGGTGTACAGTGTGCTGGTACCAATAACACCTAAAACCTCATTTTTAAACAGCTGTTTCCCAAAAAATAAACTTTTGTTATATGTTTTTTGACTGAATAACTACTGTGTTGACCATTAATGTTTGCATTTCATTATGGTGCATCAGCTTTAAAAAATGGATAAATTGTTATGTTTCTGCATCATTTTCCTTAGTTTGGACATTTTTTTACTTTCATGTAGGGTAATACTATTTGCATCAATATTTTGACCCTTCTTCAGTACAATCAAAAATTGTTTTGGATACATGCTCTTTAAAGTAGCGCTGCCAAGAGAGATTCTTAAAATAGAACTTAAAAAATGTTCATTCCAAAACGCTAAGGGGTTTATTTACTAAAGCTGGAGAGTCCAAAATCAGACTCCCTTCTGCATAGAAACCAATCAGCTTCCAGGATTCATTGCCAAAGCTTCATTGAACAAGCTGAGGTTAGAAGCTGATTGGTTTCTATGCAGAAGGGAGTCTGATTTTGGACTCTCCAGCTTTAGTAAATAAACCCCTAAATGTCCTGCTTTACATTTGGCAGCTAATTTATACACCTTATTTTTCTCCTTTTGGCAAAGGAGAGATACAAGTTTATTTAAAAAAAATGAAGTCTGACTGCTCTCTCCCTCTTGAATTGCCTCCTAAGGAAAATAATTTGTAATTTGTAAAAACTATGTATACAACAAGTAACAGTGCAGTTGCATGTTGTGGACTAAAATATGACTTCTCTTAGCTTCCAAAATGTAATCCTATTTAAAAAATAACAGTTTCATTTCTGGCTGAAGTATGATTTCACCTTGCTTTTCAAATTTCCTTGGGTTAACAAAGATGTGGTTACGTTTATCTGTTTGATTTTTATATAATATTTGAAGAAAATAAAATTTCATACTTCTGCCTGATAAATTCCTACTTCCTGCCTCCCAAATTGTCTTCTTTTAATTTGTATACAGTCCCTCTGGAAAAATAAAGCTTCCCCTAATATTTCTGGGTGAAATATACCTACTCTGCCTCCAAAACCCCATAACATCCTAAAGAGAGTGATACCATTCAGCAAATAATTTATTTAATTTAGAAAATGCCTTAGCGAACAATACAGTTTTATTTAATATTTGTGACTGAAATATGCCAACTGCCTGCCTCCCAAATTGTATCCGATAAAAAAAGGATAACATTCTATAAAATAAAATTGCATGTGGTAAAATACACTTTCATTTCATTTTTAATGCTGGAATCTGGTACTAATAGCTGTCTCTAAGATTATCTCGCATTAAAATGAATAAAATTCTCTTTAGCTAATCCATACAATTTTTATACAGTATCTTTCTAGAAAATATGTTTGTTTTCATAATTCTGGCTACAAATTTGCCTGCTATTGAAAAGGATAATATCAACTCTTCAAACATGCACACTTACGTCTGAAGCAATGCAGTTGCAGGTAACATTTCTGGCTAAAAAAGGCCTAATCTCAGCCTCAAATGTATTCTCCTATTAATAAGGATATACTTCTTTTAAGCAAATCTCTGCAATATTTATTCATGTTACACCTTTGCAAAGGTTCCATTCAATTTTATATTTTTTGCTGAAATCTGACTGCTTGCTCCCTCAGAAATAGTGGCCTATGCAAACAGGCTTGAAGGTGTACTTAAAATTGTTTAAATTTTTCTGCTTTAATTTAAAAAATGGATAACATTGAGGAAGAAAACAGGCAGACTGCATCTGGAACAAGTATTTAATTCCCATCTGTCTGGTAGAAGAAATAATACATTTTCTGGAAAATTCAAGCAGGCTTAAAAGCTGTGGTGCTAAAAATACTACCTTAATTACTTACTGGGAAAAATATCAATCTACCTGCTCTCAGAAAAATAGGCATGGACAAAAAATTATTTCAAGGTTAGCAACAAATCTGTCCATTTTTCTTGATCCAGACTCTGAAAAACTAAGCCTTTTATTTGCTTGTGGATGCAATTTGCTTGCTCTATCTCACTCTGAAATGAATGCTTGGAAAGTGTGGTGCAATTATTTTCAATGTATATATTTTCAACTCTACATAAATAAACCTCTTTTTTCCAGATTTAATATGCATGATTAGTCACTCAGACCTTTGTGCTTGTTCTGTCGCTCAGACATTGTGGCCCATCCAATAAAGGCTTCAAAGGTGTGGTGCAAGTCTGTGCATTTTGTTCCAATTTGATATAACATTTTGTTGCAATTTGAAACAAACTAACACTATTTTTTCCAAATACAATGTGCTTGTTCAATCCCTATGGACCTGCATCCTGTCTGAAAAGGCGCAATAGCTGTAGAGCTAATCTGTAACGTGTTTTTTCTCATGCTAACAAAGCAAAATTGCAGCCTGGCCATACAGAACAGAGGAAGAAGTCTGTAACAGTTTTCCATCTTTAGTCTCCTAATAAATACATATATATATATATATATATATATATATATATATATATTTTTTTTTTTTTTTTTTTAAATTTTTTTTTTTATTTTAAAGAATACATAAACCCAACATTTCATATTCCTGATATGTGCCTGTTGTACCATGTACTTGTATAAAAAAAAGTTTTCTGTTCCCTGCTCTGCTAGTGCCCCTGCTTTCCTATTAACAACTGACCACACCAGGCAGGAGAGCACTCTGTGGTCAGTTCACTAGATCTGCCAGGAATTCAGTGTGCTCTCTTCCAATGATCAGACTTGATCTGACCCCCTACCCCCTTGAACAGACTTTCATTGGGAAGATCA
The DNA here is from genome assembly GCF_062004578.1 of Staurois parvus. Classification (NCBI taxonomy): domain Eukaryota; kingdom Metazoa; phylum Chordata; class Amphibia; order Anura; family Ranidae; genus Staurois; species Staurois parvus. Next base: position 2,086,619 of record NW_028318680.1, on the reverse strand, counting down.
GTGTAATTTTGTTTCTCCTCCCATTGCAGCTGAGAATAGAGTGTATGTGATCACTTATAAAAAAAAGGGGAGCAAGATGTATATATTTTTTTTATATCTATACACAAATGTTTTGCCTTCCATTTATTTTTTAAACTGAATTGGCTGTTTTACAAGGTGAGAGTTTACAATCACGTTAAGATGCAATGTGTTTGCTCTCTTTTTCAGAGATTGTGGCCTATCCAATAAAGGATTAAATGTGCTGAAAATCTGTGTAAAATTTTTCTTTTTAATTTGAAACAAATAGACCGTATTTTTTTTATTTCCAGATGCAATAGCCATGATCAATCCTCAAGAAATTGAAAATGTGTTTGTAGACCTGCTGTGCTAGCCCCCCACAATTCAAATTCATTTGCTAATAAAAATATAAAATATCATCCAAAATGTTCAATATAAAGATTATTATCATATAAATGTGTATTTATACAAATCCATTGTAGTGAACCACCAAAAAAAACCAATAAATACATTGATATACATAACACAAAGCCCAGAATACATTCCAAAAGCATGTGCTGAATCCAAAGTGTGCGTAAATCACTCTTCAAAGTTGATCAGGTGTATGATTTTTAGATTTTAGACTTAAACATTGCATTCACATCCAAAGGTTTTTGTGGCAGTTCTTTGGTGTCTGGAAGCAGCCCACATATCACCCAGATGCCCCAATCTTAAGTACTATCATTTACCCAAAGTTCTAGCACCATCAATATATCAATTCAAATATTTCTGGCCTTTTCTGTGACATAATAAACTGATTTTTTTCAGAATAACATATGCCTTATCACTTTCTCTAACATAATGGCCAAGTACAAATATTTGCATAATGTGCAGAGAGTCTATACAATATTTATGGCTGCTGTTTTTAAAATAACACAGTCTTGTTGTTATTTCAGATAAAAAATAGAATAATCCCCCCTCCCCCTCTTAGACTGCAGTCCAAGGCCCACATCAATCTGATTCATACTCCCCAGTCAGGTTAGGTTCACATCTCCGCATTCCTGCGGGCTGCGTTTTGCGTGGACACGAGAGCCCATTCATTTGAATGGACTCCCGTGCATCGGCACATGCAGGGAAGAAGTCCCTGCAATTCTTTGGAAAACACAGCCCACATAGAAACCTCGGTTCCCAGTATGGTTGCGATTTCCAGTGCGGGCGGCATGCCATTAGAATTAATGGCACCCGCCTTCAGGTGCGCATTCCTCTGTGCCGGTGGTGCGGCTGTACGGATTTTTGTGTGGATCCGCAGCTGCACTACCCACACAGATGTGAACCAGGGGTCACTGTGCAAAATATGTACCTGTTGTTTCTGAAACATGACAATGCTATTTTTTAGTTTGGCAAACTGCCTCATCTTATATGGGTTTATATTTGTAATGCCTATGAAATGTATTGGCCTTGGACCCTTTGTTTCTTGGGTAATTTTTACAATAAAGCATTGTTGCCCAAATGCCAGGAGCCTGAGAAATTACTGATGTCATTTCACTAAGCTAAAGGAACAGAGTCACAAGATATTAGACTGCTTATAGCAAGATAAGAACTTGTTTGTGGGATTGAACGTGTTTATGACATCTAGTAATGTCACATTAGAAGATAAGAACCTGTTTAAAGATGTCTACTTGCTTGAGAAGTTAGAAATCTTTAAGTTTAGGGTAGATGAGATGACGTTCAGGGTAGATAAGAAGCTGATCTGAAGCAAAAGTGTGACGATGTTGATTCAATATGGTGGCTGGGCGTGACTCTGTTATCCTCACAGAACCTTTTTGCTAGCTCCTCCTAGAGTGGGTGTGGCACCCACCCACTTCGGGAATGCTGCCAGGAAAATGGTTTAAAAGCCAGCAGTTTAAACAGGATCGATGGGGAGCCCCCTAGCAGACGAGGACGCTCTGATGCTGGGACTCTTGCCAAGGCTATATGGGTTCATCGATTGGTCACGTTTATGGCTTCAGCGTGACCCCCTGTGCAGTATGGTTCCAATGAGATCTGTTCCTTCCTGCCTTTACATAGCTTTGGTAATGTATTAATTCTATGCTGTGACATTGTCAAATGATGTGCCTATTTCATGCTGTAATGTTCACATTATTATTGGTGTGTGTTATTATGCAGATTGTGATGACTATAAGATATATCCTCCTGTGTGTCATGTGATAATAAAAGTGTAGGTTTTGACAGTGTAAGAATATTGCAGTTGGATTCTGTTATTTCTTGGAGTGCCGGGTGAATGCTATGATGTACCAGGGCAGGTGTTCATTTGGTAGAGGATCATTCACATGCGTAAAATATATAATGGTGTAAATGCTGTTTAAAAGTACCTGGTGTGACTACCTGTCGATTGTGTGTGTGTATATGACTTGCTTTTAGTTATTGCATATAGCATTGCCATTACAATACTATTGGTTTGTTTCGAATTACACTCTGGGTTGACAATTTTTTTTAAATTTTGCACACAATACAGGGTGGTACAAATTCACTTTATGCATAGCCTTCATTGGCTCCTTCTGTGAAAATTTTCCATTCTGCTCCCTCTGATTCATGGTTTTTGCTGAGCCCTGATGCTCTTCAGCTCCCCCTGCTAGGTCCTTCTGTACTGCAAACCTCCCCTCAGAGTTCACATGGCTGATGCAGTGTTCCTTTTATAGATATAGTTGTCCTGTCCACCTGTGGGGCATGACTGAGAATGCTTACATGTCTGTGAGCATTGTCCTACATCTTGATTAGACCAGGTTTACATCTAAAGGCAGTTTGTGACTCTCACGAGTTGGCTGTCGTAAGGTTAGTTAGCTCATGAGTGTGACTCCTGTTTGTATTTTGGATTGACATAACTTGCTGACCTTACTTGTCTTTACTTCACTAGTACTCCATCTGACCTTGGCTTTGTATTTTACCATGTACTGTATGTTATGTTATCCATGGCATAAATCTTTGGCAGTACTTCCCAACTTTTCTGTTTCATTTTTTGACTCTACCACCAATAGTCTAACAACTGACTAATTTCCACATTTACTCCACATTTCCTATCTCACTTACAGGGTATTGGCTTATTGCAAAGCCCAGATACACCATAATTTCAGTTCCTTTTTTATTTAGTCCTTTATTTACTCCCTGTATACTGCATAATCTGCCTGCCAATATGAATCATCTCTGCAAGATTTGCTCTTTATTCTAATTTGGCAATATAACAGACGGACAAAATCGTTTTTACATTCTTAAAACTTCAAGCTAAATTTAACACTTCTTCCAAAGCTTCCTTTAGGTTTTTATACAGTAGACATTTTGCCTGATCGCTTACTAAAAATTGGTCTTTTCAGACTCTGCATGGTTTGAAATGATTTGTAAGGATGAACCTTCATGAAAAGGTCTAATTTCAGACATATTCAATTTTTAATATCTTTGCAGAAGCATCTCTTTCCTATGAATATATATATATATATATATATATATATATATATATTAAACTCCAGGCAAGGAATTTCTTTCTCAACCTGGCAAATTATTTGATCATAAGCTCACAGCACATTATGTACATTTTATATGGAAAACCAATTCAAATTTTTTACACTGATGAAATCACATGCCAGAAATGTTATACATTTCAATCCTAACAATTGCTAGAGATGTAATAGGCAAGGTGTCTACATTTATTCCATACCAATTGGCTGTAGCCCAAAAACATCTTGTACTAGCATTGAGTCCTTTTTTTTTACTTCTCACACATTACGATTCTCTTGATCTCAGCCCTTTTCACCCATTTTCATGGTCCCATCCTTTTTTTTCTCTGGCTTACCACTCATACATTTTTCTACAGTTACTACTTAGCCTAAACATATTTCATATTGAGACTGTAGTGTACCAGCAGTGATGCAAATTCTTTTACATTTGTATAGTGTAAAGCCCTACAATCTCATTAAATGTAGTAACTTTTGGGGGGAACCTCTGTAATTTTACAGTTTATTAACAACAGATTTGCTGTTGTGCATTTTCTAGAGCAGACAACTGCATGAACAAGGTAAAATCCATCAAAGGACCTTTTCCACCAATGTACTGTGTTAGTTCCCCATGTTGCGTTAATAACATAAACTCAACACAGGTTTCAGTTTAGATTGCATTTTACTTGTCAGTCAAGGGTAGGGGAAGAGTGATCAGAAAATACTTTTTCCACACATCATCCCTACTATATGATGCTTTCATCAATATCTACAGTAAATATACCTACATTTTTTACATATACAAAATATTGTTTGCATTATATATTTATATGTATTTTATGTTTTGCAACACTGTTTGACTGTAAGCAATACCTTTGTTGCCTGATGTTCCTAGCTTTAAATATCCTAGCCCTAGCATCTTCTATAATGTGGCACAGGTGTTTAGCATATTCTACAGTCTGAAAAAAGACATTTGAGGATTTTATTGACCTTCAAAAGCTTCTCAGAAAATTTCTTCCAATTAACTTTGCTATTTTGAACTAGAAATATTTTTATTTGAATTAGGATTTTAATCAGGTATAATAAATGGGCAGATTTAATTTTTAATCCAGAATAGTTGTGAAGTATATGTATATACCAGAGGAAAAAATATAGCACTCAGAATACTTAAGAATAGTGATGAGCTGAGCTGCCTTGTGTTCAGTTCAGCAGGAGTTCAGTGAATTTCAAAGAAGTTCGGATGCCGAACCCGAGCCCCATTGAGCTGAAGAGCTGAATTTTCCAAATTAAAAAATGGACGTTTTCTGGGTAAAAATTCATTGGGGGGGGGGGTACTACCATGGGGAAACCAATGCAAAAATGAAAAAAAGAATTCCATGAAGTCTGGAACTGTGATTTTTTTTAGCACTGACATTTGCAAAGCAAAGAAATTTTAACATTGGTGCCAAAATATTTTTACATCTGTCATTGACCATCCCCTTCCTCCACAAGAGTCTGCTATGTATTTTGAGGGATAGTTAGAGGAGCTCTGTATGCTTTAACATTTTAAAAAAGCTAGCAATAAAGGTCATTTGCCAGCAATGTAAACTGTTTCATTTTTCTCTACTGCATATCCTACAGCAAGAATGAAAAATGTCCCATTGAGTCTGGTACAGATTTTAAGAGGGTACCTCACACAAAAAAAACAAAAGTAAAATCCATACCAGACGTTTAATCCTAGGATGCAGCCTTGCTGACCAGGAAAGGTGTGTGTGTGTGGGGGGGGGGGGGGTGAGCATGCAACCCCCTCTCCTGGACCATACCAGGCCAGATGCCCTTAACATGGGGTTGTACTTTGCAGAACCATACCAATCATGATTTCAACTAGCCAATGATCAATGAAAAGTAAAAAAAAAGCCACCACCCAAACCCATGCCATTTATTTGCTTGTCACCAACTAAATGGAAAGTCTGTTGGCTGTTATATACAAGGGGGCCGGGGTATCTGGACATTTTTATATATGGGCAATGATGTCACTGGCACTCTGCACCTTTGTTTACATGGCAGGGGATTCCAAGCTATGTAAGTGAATGGAGCCAGGGATATCACTGGTTGTTAAAGACTCCTGCACCCATCAGAGTCCTTAAAAACTATTGACAGCAGGAAGCTGTATTGTATGAAAGTCATAACAATATGTGACCATTGATTGCTCAGTTCTCAGTTTTCCCAGAGCAGAGAGCAGTGACTGTCAGTCACTGGTTGTCTGCTCTGCACCTCCAGTGCTCACTGGAGTGCCAGGCTGGTGGGTGTAATTAGCATACGCTCTCAGCCGTGCACTGACAACCAAAGCCAGCTATCAATCAAGCATCTGCATGTGTCAGCTGAGAGTGGAGTTTAGTCTGCTGTCAGCTGAGTCTGGGTCACCAGAGACCACAAGTAAGTGCACTCCTGTGACCCAGAAGAGAATAGTTGCCAAAAAAGCTGTATGTCTAAAACTGCTAACAAATCCAGATTAGTTGTGAAGTATATGTATATACCAGGGGAAAAAATATAGCACTCAGAATACTTAAGAATAGTGATGAGCTGAGCTGCCTCGTGTTCAGTTCAGCAGAAGTTCAGTGAATTTCAAAGAAGTTCGGATGCCGAACAGCTGGATGTGTGGTATATACAGTATACTGAGCCAAGCTGTTTCAAAACGTACCGGTACGTCCCTACAGTAATCAGACCACTGGATGTGTGTATGTACGGTAGCTGAGGCTAGATACAGTATACGCTGGGCCAATCACGGCAAGCGATGTATTCTACTAATGAATACAAAGCCTGCTCGGATTGGCTGAGGTTGTGACATCATCAGCTCACCTCTCTGACTCAGCCAATCCGAGCAGGCTTTGTATTCATTAGTAGAATACATCACTCGCCGTGATTGGCCCAGTGTATACTGCATGTAGCCGCAGCTACCATACATACACGCATCCAGCGGGCTGATTACAGTAGGGACGTACCGGTACGCTTCTGAAACCGCTTGGCTCAGCGCAGTATACTGTATATACCACACATCCAGCGGGCTGACAGATTAATCTGTCATAGGGACATTTGTTTTGAGCCAGCTTGGTTCAGCACAGTATACTGTATGTACAGTATTACCACACATCCAGCCAGCTTGACCCAAACAAACTCAAGGTTCACATTTTATACCCCGCGTATAAGACGACCCCCAATTTTTAGGGTATATTTTTAAGTATAAAAAGTAGTCTTATACGCCAGTAAGTACTGTTTATATAGAGTACTGTATATAGATAGACAGATGTACTGTACATATATTTTTATTTATTAGGTCCAATCCTACCTAGGGGAAAATAAGTAAATAAATAAATATATATATATATATATATATATAAAAACTATTCCCCTAGAGCCTAGGGGGAAATAAAATAGACAAAAAAAGTGTGTATATATATATATATATATATATATATATATATATATAGTACTGTATATAGATTGATAGATAGTATACTCCCCTAGCCAAAGCTAGGAGGAAACAAAATGTTATACTGTAGATAGATATAGCTATATATAAAATATACAATATATGTACTGTATATACTTTTTTATTTATTAGGTCCAATCATCTGATCACTAAGAAGAATGATTCATAGCAACAGGCTGCACCTGAGGTGAGGTCATGTGATCTGAGGTCAGCTCCAACTGTCACAGGTCAGCTCCAACTGTCACTTCACTCTCCCTTCAGAGCTGGATGGTGCTCGCATCGTTGTCTGAAGACAGAAGTGACCCGGATTGCTGAACAGGCTTGCTTAATTTTATCGATTTTCAATTTCTTTTTGATTGTATTTATTTAATAGAATTGATATTTGTTTAAAAGTTTATATTAGGTGTTTTTGGGGAGTTTGGGGGTGGGGGAGCAGTTGGCTACAGCTGTGAGGAGGGTTAGGGGACAGTTTGTATCGGGTTTGCCTTTACAGTTCTTTGATTTCTGTTACTTAGTGAGAATATATCTATAAATAAAGTTGTTTTAAGATTTAAAGTTGTATTTTGGGGTTGGGGGGTCAGTACTGTAACATACCAACAGACAGGACATACACCTACATCCCTCGGTTATAAACACTGTGCATTGTGATTAGGACGCCAAGGATGATGATGAAGAGAAAAGCACAACATCCTTCATCATCTGCAGAGGAGGGGAGACCAGTGAAGAGATGGAAAGAAGGAACCAATAGAGAACATCCGCTCTTGAAATCTCTGTTGGAATTCCCCGAAACATCTATACAAGACATAGAGGCCTTCTACAAGTTTACAGGTAAATGTTGACTCTGCCTTTATGCCAGGAAACCTGTAATGAGAGAAATACATAGGCTGCCATTGCTGAATGAATTCTGTAAATGATATTTGACTGTCATGCTGATCCAATGGTTTATATACTTTCTAAGGCTAGGTTCACATATATGCAGGTTACAGTTGATATGTCTTTTTGGCCCATTTTGCAGTGCATTTTGCATTTTTAAACGTGTTTTTGATGCGTTTTTTTTTTATGTTTGGTATTTTTGTTGGCCAATAGGAAAGTATGACAGTTCTGTTCATGTGCTGTGACTTTGATGCAATTTTAAACTCTCTGGCACTCAAGTAGCATCAAAGTCACATCAAAGTCACACTACATGAACAGAACTGTCATACTTTCCTATTAGCAAAAAAAAAAAAGCAAAATGCATAAAAAGCGCAACACTTGTGTTTTTGGTGCTTGTCCAATGAAGTCTATTACACGCAAAACGCAATCTACTGCAGGAAAAAAATGTCCCTGACCCTTTAAGAAAAAAAAAGCACCAGCTCAAAACGCACAGATGTGTACTAGATCCATAGGAAGCCATGTTAAATGGACTGTAGTGTGTTTTTGCAAACTGGATAACGCACTGAAATCTGCATAAGTGTGAGCCTGGGGTAAGTCAATGACCTGCAGCAAGTGTTCAGGTTGAAGATGAGTTTTGCAGTTTAGGCTATTTATTTTTTTACACCTGATGGGGGAACAGGAAAAAAATAACTGGGCTTTACCAATCTCAATTGCTCTCCCCTGAAGTCACATGAAAAGCCACATTCAATCTTCCTGCTGTTCAATTAACTTTTATCACGTGAAATGCATCTTAGCTCATCTATGGGTCCATCTACTAGACAGCAGGGAAAGTGAGTGTAACGTTTTGTTCTACACCCGCCCAGCAAATTTAGCTTTGTTCTGCCCAAAGCCACCGCATGCCAGGTCCTTCACCACCACCTTCATTGGTCACATCATCTTTTTTTTTATTATTATTATTATTATACAGGATTTATATAGCGCCAACAGTTTGCGCAGCACTTTACAAAATGAAGGTGACATTACAGTTACAATACAATTTGGTACAAGAGGAAACAGAGGGCCCGGCTCATTAGAGCTTACAATCTAGGAGGAAGGGTGGAGTGATACAAAAGGTAATAGCTGTGGGGGAGATGAGCTGATGGAGGAAATAAATGGCGGTTTACTAGGTAGAAGCAGGATAGAGTTCTTTAAAGAGAAAGGTTTTCAGGGATCGTCTAAAGGTGGATAGATTTGGAGACAGCTGGACAGATTGGGGTAGAGAGTTCCATAGGATGGGAGAAACGCAGGAGAAGTTCTGGAGGTGAGCATGGATGAAGATGACATAGGAACTAGAGAGCAGGAGGTCTTCTGGGAACTGACTGTATTTTCTAAGTCCAAACCAGCGGGGGACCCCAGAAGAGGAGGACTGGGGCTGCTCTGTGCAAGACCGTTGCACAGAGCAGGTAAGTATAATATGTTTGTTATTTTTATTTTTTTTAAAAATGAAGGTTTAATGTTACTTCAAGTATTGCATTTATTATACAGGTCTACACATCTGTCCAAAAAGAGGGGCACCTATGGAGGAACGCAGGACAGATGGATTTGGTTCCAAAAGAGGGACTATTGGGAGGTAAAAGAAACAAACAAATCCAGCTGGAAAGGCCTGGAAAATGGGAACTATAATCACACAGAGGGACAAACACTTACATTTCGATGTATAACAGAATTAGAGACAGCATGTGTGTGTATGTGGGGAGGGGGGGGGGGCGGGGTTGGGACGTGGGTGTCAGAAACAGTGTATCTAAAGCCAAATCATTTTTCTGTGTTTCAGATTGGGTAGCAAGCAGCTAGAACCCCTTTCAAGGCTTTACTGCTCTTTGTTTCACTGCTAGGGAGACTAAATCACTTTGTTTGTTTAAATGACAAATTTACATTTCCTACTATCCAAAATAAATAAATTACAAATTTAAAAGGTTCATAAAGTATATTACTGACAACTCAGTCAGTCAGTGCGGTCCCTGCAGCAGAAAAAGCACCAAACAAGTTCATGACCAAAGTATCAATACTATGGTCCAAATGGAAGCTGCCTAGAAGGGACCCTAGTGCCATGTCAAAATGTTAAATAATTGAATAAATATGTACAAAAATCTCATAGGAGACTATGAGAGCAGTGGGAGCCATAGGTCCATGCTGGTGTCAGTCAAACTCCTATGAGGAGGGAGCTGGGGGCATGGCTTACCAGCACTCTGTGTGCCTATGGACACACACAGCCTTGTTTGGGAGTGTGCCCACATGGGTAGCCCTTGCTAAGGGGGCGCTCAGAGTTAAAGTGGTAGACAGGGTGAAGATGGAAGCCTCTGCAGTGATGACAGCACACCGCTGGATGGCTTCATTTTAAGGTAAGTTCTTCATAATGAGCTAGTCTGTGATTTATGGGTGTAAAAGCAATCAGTGTAAAAAAAAAATCTTCATCACCCCCCCCACAAGTAGTACAGTGTCACTATGGTGACACTGTACTGCTAGGGTGACAGTATGTTAAATTTATAATTTTTAGTTATAACCTAATTTAGGTTATTTTGTTTTACTAAAAACATAGCTGAATACATTTTGGCCAAGATTTGTGAAGAAAGATTATTTATTTGCTAAATTTTATAAGAAAAACACTTTTTTCAACATTTTTGGACATTTTCATTTATATTGCAAAAAAATAAATAAAAATCCCAATGGTAAATAAACACCACCAAAATAAAGTTTTATCCGTCTCAAAAAATTGCTAAAAAATTCATATGGGTACAGTGTTGCATGACCGCTCAATTGTCATTCAAAGTGTGATAGTGCTGAAAGCTGAAAATTGGCCTGGACAGGAAGGGGGTAAAAGTGTCCGGACAGGAAGTGGTTAATATGTATTTAAAGTTGTTCCAAAGTCAATATGGTTGTGACCTTAGTGCATTCTCTGCATTAAGGTATGAAGCTCCCCACTATTTGTTCTTCCTCTCTGTCCCTATACACTTAGATGACTTTTGTCACCACTCCAGCAGTGTCCCGTCTGCAGCACCACTCCTTTGACTTCCTAGTCTCACAAGAGACATTGAGAGCAGAGGGAGCCCTAGCCTCCTGCTGCTGTCAATTAAACTCCAGTGAGAAGGAAGCGAGGGCATGGCTTACTGGTGTGTGTGTCTATAGATGCATACAGTCTGGCTCAGGAGCACACCCACTTGAGTGCCCCTATAGTACATTGCTTGCTAAGGAGGCACTCGAATGAAGGAGTGCACAGCGTCAATATGGGACTGCCAAAGATGAGGCAAAGGACCGCTCTGTGCAATATTCTTGCACAAAGCAGATAAATATAACCTCTTTTTTATTTTAATTTAAAAAAAATAGCCTTTAATAGCACTTTAAATTTAAACTGATGACCTGTGGAGGCTTTTAAAATGTCACCTAGGGAAAATTTAGGGAACTGAAGTTTGTTGTTGGCAATTTTTAGGCTTGACATGTTGAGTGTTATATTCTGTGCACCAAACTAAACATTATTTCATTTTTCATCTAAAGGCATAAAATCAATCAACCCGGAAATCTCCAAACCATTTCCACCAGAGAAGAAAGAGGAGATCTTCAAGTTAAAGCTGTATGCACAGATGGACAGGATGATGGAGTCCTTCGTTGTCAAATCGGGAAGACCAAGATTTTTTGAAAGAAGAGAAGAAGAACTTCAGATTGCAAAGCAGTATGGATATGTGCCGAGGTGAAGACTGACATTTCTTTACAGACACACATTGGTCAACACACATTGACTGGCATACACCGACCTACACTAACAGAGGACGTCCACTTGTACATAAACTGACTGCTACATACTTTAGAGAGATGACAACCAAATGAGGAGAGAGTAGATCGCACACACAGATTATAGGATGAGGCCTACTAAAAACATACACCCAACATTAGAAAAATGATGATTAGCATTGAGTAGGGTAGCTTAGTGTAGCTTAGTGTAGGTCCTGCCCTAGGAGAGTCTACCTTGTCGTGGTGGGCAGGCTTGACATCTGTTGGTCAAAAGTGTGTCAATGAATGGCCGAAAGGATCGCTAGATCTCCACTTTTGGCCAATTGATTTCACCAAAGGACTCTCTGTTTAATCAGAGTACATGAAGATAATTTAAAGGTTTATACTTTCATAAACATACAATAAAAAAATTGGTATAGTTCCATTTTCATTGCTTCCTCTTGTTTTTATTTATCCCTTTCATGACCAGAGGTTATCAAAACTTGCACATACAGGCCACATTTAGCAATTTTAGTTCTAGTATGCATTAGCTAACCTAGTAAATTATGCACGGTTGCGAAAGGCAATTAATGAAGATATCCAAAATTGCTAATAGGCAACCCATAAATTAAAATAACAGCCCTAAAATGTTTCTTCCACTTCTGGTGTGTGTAGGGGCGTGTAATAGGTGTTTAGATATGTACATATGTCCTAACCATGTATTGATGTATGTATGCACTGACAAGCCCCCGATGTGATGGTAGTGACAAGGTCCTCTTTATGGAGACATCAGGGGTCTATTAGCTTCACCCCAAGAACTGGATATAAGTTTGAATCCTGTGATGAACCAATCCCTTCCATACCAGGCATTTTACCCCCTTCCTGCCCAGGCCAATTTTCAGGTTTCAGCGCTCTCACACTTTGAATGACAATTGCGCGGTCAACATTGTACCCAAACTAAAATTTTATCATTTTCTTCACACAACTAGAGCTTTCTTTTGGTGGTATTTAATCACCGCTGGGTTTTTTTTATTTTTTGCTAAATTAACAAAAACAGACCAACAATTTTGAAAAAAAAACACGTTTTTCTTTGTTTCTGTTATAAAAGTTTGCAAATAAATAATTGTTCTTCATAAATTTAGGCTAAGATGTATTCTGCTACATTTCTTTGGAAAAAATAACCCAAATTAGTATGTATTATTTAGTCTGTAGGAAAGTTATAGAGTTCACAAACTATGGGGTATATCTGAAAATTGATCTATTGATTGATTGATTTATAAATATATATATATTATTATATTATATATATATATATATATATATTTATATATTATTTTTAATGTTTTATTACATTTTTGTTCTCTTTTTTTAAGATATTTTTTTCATATTTTACTATGACCAAAGTAGTATAATGTTACCATAGTAACATTGTACTACTTTTGGGAAGTGATCAGTATTTTTTTTTTTTTTACACAGTTTTCTTATAGCAAAGAATTACTTATTATAGCAAAGGCTACGTTCACACTAACTATATCAGAAGGCGTCAGACAGGTGTTTGGGAAGCGTTTTAACGCTTCTCAAATGCCTATGAAAATTCTGCACATGGCAGCACACAGTGCTGTTCACACTGAAGCGTTAGCGTCAAGGCAAAACGGATGCCTCATGTCGAGTCAGGCGGAGTGTAAGCCTCCCATTCAAGTCTATGGTTCCACTCCTCAAACACCTGGCAGGCGTTTGCAGGGCGGTTGCGAGGCGGTTGCAGAGCGTTGAAACCATTTAACTTCATTATAGGCGTCTGTGGTGCAGTTTTAACGCTTGGCCTCAAAATCGTGCATAGGGCATTTGGAGAGCGTTCGAGGAACGATAAAAACGCTTCCCAAAAGCCTGTGTAATGCCTGTCAAACGCTATAGAGGCGTTTGGCAAGAGTTAGAAATAAAGTCAAGTGTGAACGAGCCCTTACTGGCCATTTTTTTTATTCTGTTGCTGTATCTTGCACTTTTTTGCTGTAGTTGATTATGACTTCGCCTGTAATCTGTTAGAAATTGTGTATATAGGCCTACAGAGCAGACAGTGCCCAGTCCACATGTGCTTTTCTGCTTCACCGCAACAAGGAAACAGGAAACTTTATTCAGAGAAAAGACCTAGAATATACCATAGACACAGCTAAAAACTTATAAACACTGCCATCTACTGGTTGAAGAATATATCTCTACTGAGTACTGATGTAGTTGTTGCACAAAATACATGAACACTGTATTCCAACAGCTTCACAACCAAAAAAGGGACATTCACTGTTGTCACTCATGTAGCCCCCACACAGAGGCACGGTGCAGACTAAAACATGGTAAGTCAGTAATGGGGGACAGATCAGCTGCAGAAAGACCACTCTAGTCATTTGCTCTCTACTTCCTTTTAATTGGCATGCTTCTCCAGTCCAGATCTTCTTTATATATGTGTGATAAAGTTTTCTATATCTTTTTGCTGCTTATTTTTTGAGAATATGACCTGAAACTAAGGTTTCCACTTGACCAGTATTTTACCCGTCTGGCTATTAAAAATGGGGTGTGTCCCTAATGTTAGTCCCCAATTTTGGGGTGTGGCCAGCTTTATTGCTGATCTCACATGGCAATACTATATGGTGGCCCCAGTCCTTCCTCTCCTGACTTGTGCAGACTTCATTTGTGGTTAGTAGGGTTGTGGATTATTTGTTGCCTTGCCATTGCTTGTGACGGTGACCTGCAATGCACACCTGGGTCAGCATTCTTGACTCAGAGCAAAGTTTGGCCTCGGTGTCATTATATCATACCCTCTTAGGCCCCTCCCACTGTTAGCATGGTCACAACCAACATTTAGTGTGGTATGTTTTGCATTCTGTAATGTTCCCAACCCCCGCTCCACCCCCAATAAAAGCAATAGGATGTTACCTGGATTTTATTTTGAAAATCTAGTCAACTTACCATGAGGTCAGTTGTGTATTTTGGTTTTGTACTGCCCTAGGCAAGACTAAAAATGGGTACCCCCCCCCACATCTAAATGTGTCCCACCCCTTCTTCTTTAAGGTACACCCCTTTGTCTGTAAAATTCACCCCTTCCTCTTTAGGCTCCACCTCTTCCTATTAGAGCTCCACCTACTGACAACAATGATGGGGCACTATTCTTTCCACTGACAAAAACGGTGGGACACTATTCCTCCCACTGACACCAATGATGGAGCACTATTCCTTCCACTTACAACAATAGTGGGACACTATTCCTCCCACAGTAGGTGGAATAGTGCCCCATCATTGGTGTCAGTGGGAGAAATAGTACCCCATCATTGGGGTCAGTGGGAGGAATAGTGCCCCATCATTGGTGTCAGTGGGTGGAATAGTACCCCATCATTGGTGTCAGTGGGAGGAATAGTGCCCCATCATTGGTGTCAGTGGGAGGAATAGTGCCCCATCATTGGTGTCAGTGTGGGAGGAATAGTGCCCATTGTTGATGTCAGTGGAACGATTAGTGCCCGATCATTTGTGTCAGTGTGGGAGGAATAGTGTCCCATCATTGGTGTCAGTGTGGGAGGAATAGTGCCCCAACATTGGTGTCAGTGTGGGAGGAATAGTGCCCCATCATTGGTGTCAGTGTGGGAGGAATAGTGCCCCATCATTGGTGTCAGTGGGAGGAATAGTACCCCATCATTGGTGTCAGTGTGGGAGGAATAGTGCCCCATCTTTGGTGTCAGTGTGGGAGGAATAGTGCCCCATCATTGGTGTCAGTGGAAGGAATAGTGCTCCATCATTGGTGTCAGTGTGGGAGGAATAGTGCCCCATCATTGGTGTCAGTGGGAGGAATAGTGCCCCATCATTGGTGTCAGTGTGGGAGGAATAGTGCCCCAACATTGGTGTCAGTGTGGGAGGTATAGCGCCCCATCATTGGTGTCAGTGGAAGGAATAGTGCCCCATCATTGGTGTCAGTGTGAGAGGAATAGTGCCCCATCATTGGTGTCAGTGTGGAAGTAATAGTGCCCCATCATTGGTGTCAGTGGGAGGAATAGTGCCACATCATTGGTGTCAGTGGGAGGAATAGTGCCCCATCATTGGTGTCAGTGGGAGGAATAGTGCCCCATCATTGGTGTCAGTGGGAGGAATAGTACCCCATCATTGGTGTCAGTGGGAGGAATAGTTCCCCCATTACTGGTGTCAGTGGGAGGAATAGTGCCCCATCATTGGTGTCAGTGGGAGAAATAGTGCCCCATCATTGGTGTCAGTGTGGGAGGAATAGTGCCCCATCACTGGTGTGAGTGTGGACGGAATAGTGCCCCATCATTTGTATCAGTGTGGAAGGAATAGTGACCCATCATTGGTGTCAGTGTGGGAGGAATAGTTCCCCCTTTTTGGTGTCAGTGGGAGGAATAGTGCCCCATCATTGGTGTCAGTGTGTGAGGAATAGTGCCCATCAGTGGTGTCAGTGTGGGAGGTATAGTATCCCATCATTGGTGTCAGTGGAAGGAATAGTACCCCATCATTGGTATCAGTGTGGGAAGAATAGAGCCTCATCATTGGTGTCAGTGTGGGAGGAATAGTGCCCCATCATTAGTGTCAGTAGGAGGAATAGTGCCCCATCATAGGTGTCAGTGGGAGGAATAGTGCCCCATCATTGGTGTCAGTGGGAGGAATAGTGCCCTATCATTGGTGTCAGTGGAAGGGATAGTGCCCCATCATTGGTGTCAGTGTGGGAGGAATAGTGCCCCATCATTGGTGTCAGTGGGAGGAATAGTGCCCCATCATTGGTGTCAATGTGGGAGGAATAGTGCCCCATCGTTGGTGTCAGTGGGAGGAATAGTGCCCCATCATTGGTGTCAGTGTGGGAGGAATAGTAACCCATCATTGGTGTCAGTGGAAGGAATAGTGCCCCATCATTGGTGTCAGTGTGGAAGAAATAGTGCCCCATTATTGGTGTCAGTGTGGGAGGAATAGTGCCCCATCATTGGTGTCAGTGGGAGGAATAGTGCCCCCATCATTGGTGTCAGTGGGAGGAATAGTGCCCCATTATTGGTGTCAGTGGGTGGATTAGTGCTCCTGTCAATCAGTGAACCGCTAACAAGGACGCAGTCAGAAAGCACATTTAATTAGCCTTTAGGTTCACCTAAACCCAATCACTAAAGATGGATATAAACTTTAGGCTGGCCATACACTATACAATTTTATATACAATTTCTGCCCAATTTCCTTTAGATTTACTTTCAACTACGTAGTGCAAGGGCCTGCCTAATTGTATACAATTGAAAGTGTTGTTCAGGTTTGACCTCCTATTATATGGTTTTTGGTAAATCTAAAGGAAAATTAGACAAGATAATTGTATGATGTATGGCCAGCCTTAGCATGACGCTAAAAACAATCCTATTCAAGTATGTATTAACTCAAAAAAGTGCCTTCTATTGGGAAAACTGTGGTAACCCAAATGGAAGAGGAAAAAAAAAATCTGAAGAATATATTAAAAAAAAACATATTTTTAAAAATATATATTTTTTAACCACCGTCCACCCGCCATATAGTAAAATGACAGGCACAAGGTGGTTCTCGCATTCTGGGAGGACGTCATATGACGTCCTTCCATTCTCACCACGCATGTGCGGCTCAGGGAGCACGATCGGACACAGCCCTCGGACACAGCGGATCACCGATCCACGGAAAGAGCCGAAGATGTCGGCTCGGTCATGTGATCAGCTGTGTCTAATCACAGCTGATCACATGTAAACAGGGAACTGCCGGTTATCGGCTTTTATCTCCTCACGAGCTCTCACGCTGACAGAGGAGAGGAGAGCCGGTAATCGGCATTCCACGGAGGGGACATGTACACAGATCATCAGGGCACTGATGATCAGTGTGCCCTGATGATCAGTGTAGCCCCAGCAGTGCCACCTGTCAGTGTCCATCAGTGCCTTGTGTCAGTGCTCATCAGTGCCACGTACCAGTGCCCATCAGTGCCGCATCAATGCCACATATCAGTGCCCATCTGAGCTGCCTTTCAGTGTCACCCATCAGTGCCAGTCAGTGCCGCCTATCAGTGCTGCCAATCAGTGCCACCTTTCAGTGCCAGTCAGTGCCGTCTATCAGTGCCCATCAGTGCCACCTAACAGTGCCAGTCAGTGCCGCCTACCAGTGCCAGTCAGTGCCACCTAACAGTGCCACCTATCAGTGCCATATATCAGTGCTGCCTTTCAGTGCCCATCAGTGATGCCTGTCAATGCCCATCAGTTCCACCTACCAGTGCCTCCTCATCAATGCCCATCAGTGCCACCTATCAGTGTCTATCAGTGCAGCCCATCAGTGCCCATCATTGCAGCCTCATTAGCGCACATCAGTGAAGGAGAAAAATCACTTATTTACAAAATTTTATAACAAAAACTAAGAAACAACGTTTTTTTTCAAAATTTTCAGTGGTTTTTGGTTTGTTTAAGAAAAAATAAAAATCCCAGAGGTGAGTAAATACCAGGGGCGGACTGACCATTTGGAAACTCGGGCACCGCCCGAGGGCCCGGGGTCAGTAGGGGGCCCCATTAAATGCCCCTGGTACCTTTTTCATAGGCATTTTTGAGTTTGGGCAAGGACACAGGGGCCCCATGATCCCCTATTGCCCGGGGGCCCCACGAGTTGTCAGTCTGCCCCTTGTAAATACCACCAAAATAAAGCTCAAAAAATGATAAAAATTTCGTATGGGTAGTGTTGCATGACCGAGCAATTGTCATTCAAAGCGTGACAGCGCTGAAAGCTGGAAATTGGCCTGAGCAGGGAGGGGGTATAAGTGTCCTGTAGGCTTGTGGTTAAAATATATTCTTCAGATTTTTTTTAACATATAAAAAAAGTAATTTTAACATATATTTGTAAATGCATTCCAAATATTTGAAATGTATTTTTAAACATATTTGTCATATATTTTGTAATAAAAATGCATTTCAACATACGGTATATATATATATAAATATATTTTGAAATATACTGAATATGGCCAAAATTGTAGCATTTCAAATATATGTAAATATATTTGGAAATAATATATTTAAAAATCTATTTCAAATATATTTTTCTTCCATATGGGAAATTATTATTATTATTATTTTTATACAAGATTTATATAGCGCCAACGGTTTACACAGCACTTTACAGTATAATAGCAAACCAAACAAAAACCGATTAGTTATGGACTCAACCAAGTCTTTGTCTAATAAAGGAACAGTAAAGGCAACAGTAACTCAAGTAACTCAAATCCACTTGTTATAACCAAGGTATGCAGAATATCATCTCTGAACTCACAACCTTGAAGCAGATGGACTACAGTAGCAGAAGACCACATCGGGTGCCATCGGGTGCCCTGAGAACAGTATGGAGGCTACAATTTACACAGGCTCACCAAAATTGGACAATAGAAGATTGAAGAAACATTGCCTGGTCTTGATTTCAGCTGTGACATTCAGATGGTAGGGGCAGAATTTGGAGTATACAACATGAAAGCATAGATCCATCCTGCCTTGTATCAACAGTTCAGGCTGGTGGTGGTGGTGTAATGGTGTGGGGGATATTTTCTTGGCACACTTTGGGCCCCTTAGTACCAATTGAGCATTGTTAGAACACCACGGCCTACCTGAGTATTGTTGCTGACCATGTCTATCCCTTTATGACTACAGTGTACCCATATTCTGGTGGCTACCGGCACGATAATGCACCATGTCCAAGCTCAAATCATCTCAGACTGGTTTCTTGAACATGACAGTGAGTTCACTGTACTCCAATGGCCTCCACAGTCACCAGATCTCAATCCAATAGAGCACCATTTGGATGTGGTGGAACGGGAGATTCACATCATGGATGTGCAGCTGACAAATCTGCAGCAAGTGCGTGATGCTATCAATATGAACCAAAATCTCGGAGGAATGTTTCCAACACCTTGTTGAATCTATGCCATGAAGAATTAAGGCAGTTCTGAAGGCAAAAGGAGGTCCAACCCGGTATTAGCAAGGTGTACTTAATAAAGTGGCCAGTGAGTGTATAAATATATGCAGGTTCCCTTATATACAGTAAACAGTGCTGTGCTCCGGCATCAGTACAGAAACTTTCTATCCCATTTCAGGAACAAAACTGAGTAGGGCTGAGTGCTGTTCAGTCATTCACAGGAAACCTTGTATTTTTATGAATACAAGGCTTCTTCTGATTGGCTGAGGTGGAGATTGTGACATCAGCTGCCTGACTCTCTAGCTAAGCCAATTATAGTGCCATGGCCTACCTGAGTATTGTTGCTGACCATGTCCATCCCTTTATGACTCCATCTTCTGATGGCTCCTTCCAGCAGGATAATGCACCATGTCACAAATCTCAAATCATCTCAAACTGGTTTCTTTAAAATGACAGTGAGTTCACTGTACTTCAATGGCCTCCACAATCTCCGGATCTCAATCCAATAGAGCATCTTTGGGATGTGGTGGAATGAGAGATTCGCATAATGGATGTGCAGCCAACAAATCTGCAGCAACTGCATGGTGCTATCATGTCAATATGGACCAAAATCTCTGAGGAATGGTTCCATCACCTTGTTGAATCTATGCGATGAAGAATCAAGGCAGTTCTGAAGGCAAAAGGGGATCCAAACCGGTACTAGCAAGGTGTACCTAATAAAGTGGCCGGTGAGGGTATATGGCCACCAAAAGGCTGACCACAGACTATGCATTGTACAATTTCCTTTACATCTACAATCTTCTATGCAGTGCGGGGGGCTGCCTTATTGTACAAAGATTGATTGCATCGATTGGGTTTGTCCTTCTATTACATCAGTGTGGATCTGCAGTAGAAAACCACTGATCACTGCAAGGGACCACAACTGTTTACTGTGTGCCCTGTTCACACATGGAGGAGCATTTGGGTGTGCTATGGTGCCGAAATCTGTTCCATGTCTGCGTTTTCCATCCCACACCACAGCTCATCCGCACCTCCATTTCTCCCTGTGTTTCCACACACAGCATCTGAGCTGCAATACATAGACCTGAATGAAATGTCACATGGAATATTCCAATAAAGTAAAAAGCAAAAATAAACAGAGATCTACTCTTAAAAAGCATAAGGCACCACCAGCCACATGTGACACTTCCTGTGCAGTAACATGTGATGTTTTACCATGCAGGAAATGTCAGCTCTGGCCACAAGGAGATTGTACAATCAGGTTGTATAGTGTACAGTCAACCTAAAAGGTGGTTCCTGAAGAGCTGATGAAGCAGGGTAAGGGCTTGTTCACACTTGCAGCCGAGGACAGTAAAAATAGACAGCTAAGCTGCAGTTTCACTACCCCCCTTAACCGCGGCTGTGATGTTTTATGGCCATGGGAGAAACTATACAGTACTGCCACCTAATCCAAACCATTTGAGTGAATGGGGTTGTATGTTTAACATGTTTAATGTATGATGCTGTGGGCTTTCAACAGGGAAAAACAGGCAGTAAGGTCCATGTCCCTACGCTAGCCAAAACTAGGGAGTAAATAAGAAATCATATATATATATATATATATATATATATATATATATATATATCCGGGCGGCACAGGGGGTTAGTCGTTAGTACTTCTGCCTTGCAGTAATTGGGTCATGGATTCGATTCCCAACCATGGCACCTCCTGCATGGAGTTTGCATGTTCTCTCTGTGTTCGTGTGGGTTTCCTCCGGGTACTCCGGTTTCCTCCCACACTCCAAAGTAATGCTGGTAGGTTAATTGGCTCCTCTCTAAATTGTCCTAGTTTCATCCCTGGCCATGCGGGATCTCCTGCATGGTAGGGGTTGGGGAAAGACCTGGCAACATACCCCGTAAAATAATTCATGGAAAAAGTCTCTTACGAGTCAGGGTCAGATACAACAGAATATATATATACATATATATATAAAATATAATAGATAGATAAATAAAATATACATGTAATGTACATATATTTTTATTAATTAGGTCCAATCCTTCCTAGGGGAAAATAAGTAAATAAAGAAATATATATATATATATATATATATATATATACCGTATTTTCTGGCGTATAAGGCGACTGGGTGTATAAAACATAGGTTTTGGGCTATACTCGCCGTATAAGACTACCCCCCTTAAGAGGCAACACCATTTAAAAACATCATATTTTTTAATTTATAATGGTTATGACTTACCGATACTAAAAATCCTTCAAAATCCTCATGTTCATCATAAGTTCATGAATGACATCTTGTGATACATTTGTAAGACAGTCATCACATGGATCAAACTCCAAATCAGATGGTTACCGCTGGATGTGCGGTAATACGGTAGCTTCGGCTACATACAGTATACAGTATATATACAGCCCACTGGATGTGCAGTAATGTACATACAGTATACCGCACTGAGCCAAGCTGTTTCAAAACAAATGTCCCTATGACAGATTAATCTGTCATCCCGCTGGATGTGCAGTAATGTACATACCAGGGGCGGACTGACCATTTGGAAACTCAGGCACCACCTGAGGACCCAGGGTCAGTAGGGGGCCCCATGAGATGCCCCTGGTATCTTTTTCATAGGCTTTTTTGAGTTTGGGCAAGGACACAGGGGCCCCATGATCCCCTACTGCCCGGGGGCCCCATGAGTTGTCAGTCCGCCCCTGGTACATACAGTATACCGCGCTGAGACAAGCTGTTTCAAAACGTACCGGTACGTCCCTACGGTAATCAGACCGCTGGATGCATGTATGTACAGTAGCTGAGGCTACATACAGTATATGCTGGGCCAATCACGGCGAGCGATGTATTCTAATGAAGTAAAATATACAGTAAGCGCTCAATACTGGTGGCAGCAGCTGAACATAAAAGGAAAACGCATATAAAGTCCCACAATACATAAATATACAAATGCAGCGCTTCAAAGAGTGATAAAACACAGTCCAGTGAAAGAAGTGCTCCGTGATTCCTAGTGCAAATGGTGGAAATTTACACTAACCAGATAGCGTAAAATTATACGCATGTGTGTATATATCCTGTGGAATCCCCTTCTCCACTCGGATCTGGTCAAAAGAATAGCCGGAAAAGGTAGGTATCCTGCGCCCTTGTGTGGTGAAAGAGTGGTCCAGCAGGTCAGAGTGATGCCAATCTGAGAAAAGCCTCCCCCGTCTCAGGAGATCCTTAGGGGCTGTGAAAATGGAAGAAGCTTAAGTCACAGGGTGTCCTTGCTGCTCCATCACTTCTTCCCATAGTCCAACCCAGGAGAAGTACTCTGTAGATGACGGGACGTCTCTGACAGGAAGATCACAGCTTCTCTCTACTCTGTCCTCAGAAGGCTCTTGACTCCACGGACCAGCTCAGGCTCGATCCTCCTCAGCAACAAGGTTGCTGAGGAGGATCGAGCCTGAGCTGGTCCGTGGAGTCAAGAGCCTTCTGAGGACAGAGTAGAGAGAAGCTGTGATCTTCCTGTCAGAGACGTCCCGTCATCTACAGAGTACTTCTCCTGGGTTGGACTATGGGAAGAAGTGATGGAGCAGCAAGGACACCCTGTGACTTAAGCTTCTTCCATTTTCACAGCCCCTAAGGATCTCCTGAGACGGGGGAGGCTTTTCTCAGATTGGCATCACTCTGACCTGCTGGACCACTCTTTCACCACACGAGGGCGCAGGATACCTACCTTTTCCGGCTATTCTTTTGACCAGATCCGAGTGGAGAAGGGGATTCCACAGGATATATACACACATGCGTATAATTTTACGCTATCTGGTTAGTGTAAATTTCCACCATTTGCACTAGGAATCACGGAGCACTTCTTTCACTGGACTGTGTTTTATCACTCTTTGAAGCGCTGCATTTGTATATTGATGTATTCTAATGAATACAAAGCCTGTTCAGATTGGCTGAGGTTGTGATATCATCAGCCCACCTCTCTGACTCAGCCAATCCGAACAGGCTTTGTATTCATTAGTAGAATACATCACTCGCCGTGATTGGCCCAGTGTATACTGTATGTAGCCGCAGCTACCGTACATACACGCATCCAGCGGGCTGTTTACAGTAGGGACGTACCGGTACGTTTTGAAACAGCTTGTCTCAGTATACTGTATATACCGCACATCCAGTGGGCTGACAGATTAATCTGTCATAGGGACATTTGTTTTGAGCCAGCTTGGCTCAGTGCGGTATACTGTATGTACAGTATTACCACACATCCAGCCAGCTTGACCCAAACAAACTCAAGGTTCACATTTTATACCCCGCGTATAAGACGACCCCCAATTTTTGGGGTATATTTTTAAGTATAAAAAGTAGTCTTATACGCCAGAAAATACTGTAATTTCTTTATTTTTCAAAAATTGTGAAGAAATACCAACTTAAAAAAACTCACCATGCCTCTTACTGAATACCTTGGACTGTCTGCTTTCCAAAAGGGGCCATTTGGGGGGTATTTGTACTGTTGCAATTTAGCAACTCAAGAAATGAGATAGACCAGCAATGGGCAAACTACGGCCCGGCGGACCTTTTAATCCGGCCCGCGGAGCTAGGCTCCCGCTAGGCTCCTCTCAGTCCGCCCTGAAGACCGGTGTAGCATGAAAATCTGTCTCCTATGAGGATCTGTCCCCCTCGATGTATCTGCGCATGTGCCGGAGATCGCTGATTGGCTGCTAATGCCTGAAACTGGCACATGCGCAGATACGTCGAAGGGGACAGATCCTCATAGGAGACAGATTTTCATGCTACACCGGAACGGCGCGGGAAGACGGCGAGAGGAACGCGCGGAGCAAAGGTAAGTGAATTGACACAGGGGGGACTTGGGGACTTAATATGGGGAATGAATTACTATAGGGGGGATGAATTACTATAGGGGGGATGAATTACTATATGGGGGATGAATTACTATGGGGGATGAATTACTATATGGGGGATGAATTACTATATGGGGGATGAATTACTATGGGGGATGAATTACTATATGGGGGATGAATTACTATGGGGGATAAATTACTATATGGGGGATGAATTACTATGGGGGATGAATTACTATATGGGGGATGAATTACTATATGGGGGATGAATTACTATAGGGGGGATGAATTACTATAGGGGGGATAAATTACTATGGGGGATGAATTACTATATGGGGGATTAATTACTATGCTTACTATGGGGGAATATTACTATACTTACTATGGATGACACATACACATCATTCATCTACTCTTGGTCCGGCCCCCGGGTCCAATATATGAACCCATTGCGTCCCTCAAGTCAAAAAGTTTGCCCACCCCTGAGATAGACAGTCAGTACATCAGGACTGATCGATTTCGAAATATATATATATATATATATATATATATATATATATATACACATCACAGTTTGTACACTCTAGAACTTTCACACAGACTAAATAATATACACTGAATTGGGTTATTTTTACCAAAGAAATGTACCTGAATACATTTTGGCATAAATTTATGAAGAAAGAATATTTTATAACAGAAATGAAGAAACAAGAGTTTATATACCAAAAAAACTCAGTGGTGATTAAATTCTGCCAAAATAAACCTCTGTCTGTCTCAAAACATTAACAAAATGTCATTTGGGTACAGTGTTACATGACTGGGTAATTAATAACAATAACCCCACTCCACACTTAATGCTCACTCCAATCCCATAAACCACAACAAAAAATGATTACTAAAAAATGATGACAATAATAAAAAAAAAGAAAAACGAAATCAAAAACGAAAAGCACAAAAAAACACTAAAAAGCAACTGTATATAAATACCCTTAGAAGACCATAAATATAAGGCTAATCCTTACTGTATACAGCATTACACCACAATAAAAATGGTGTGTATATAATAATCAACATAAATATAGAATTTTCATTAAAAGAAGTCTCTATCCCACATTATTAAGAACTGCAAAATATTGTGCAACTTAAACAAAGGGGGAGAGTTACTAAAACTGGAGAGTGCAAACTCTGGTGCAGTTCTGCATAGAAATCAATCACTTTCCAGGTTTTATTGTCAAAGCTTCATTGAACAAGCTAAATTTAGAGGCTGGTTATTATACACAGCTGCACCAGATTCTGAGTGCTTCAATTTTAGTAAATCTGTAAATTAAAGTGTCTATTAAAAACATGCAATTCGCTTTATTGCTAACTTATGATGTGCATGTTCCAAACTTCTTTTTTCTCACCATTGTGAAAAAAGACCAATCTGGTGCAGCCCGCCACCTACTTTAGGTCTCACAATCACCAGCTCCAAATACCCAAGATAAGATCAATTGGGCTAACACAGCATTGGAGTACACCAGAAGTGGATCACATAGCGTGATACTGTAAAATATTGGCAGTTAATTTTTAAAAAAATGCACTGACATGAAAGTAAAATCAATAAAGCCAAAACCATGGGCATCAGTGCTGTAAGTCTCCTCCTGGCCACTGTCAACATATGCGGATGTGAGCTGAGGCCGCTCTCTCACTCCTCGCACCCGCCGTTACACACAGCTCATTCCTGCTAGCCCATCCACATAAGGAAACCATGCCCCTAATGTGTTTCTTTGGTATACAACTTTCTCAAAGAGTTTCTTCTCAAAGGAAAAGAAAATTACTGTAAATATGCAGTGTAAAGATTGAATGTCAGACAATGAAATTGGAAGTGAACCCCTTCTACTGCAAACCTTAGAAAATAGTGGTGTGCTGGGTCTATAGGGACATGAAGATACATGTCCACCAAACCCACTGAAGCCATACAGTTTCCTTCTTTCATTACCAAAATTATACTTTTCACTGTTTCCATTTTGAATGGAGGAACCTTCATAAAGGAGTTTACATATTTCAGATCTAGGATAGGTCTGAAGCCACCTCATTTGGTGACAAGGAACAAAGAGGAGTATGCACCTTCATCCCAATCCTGTTTTGGCAATGGAAGAATGGCTTGAGCTTTCAACAATTTGCCAACCCCTGGATAGACTTGGCCTCACTTCCTTCAGGAAATAGTACATTGACATTCTTCCATAGCCTTAAGCATGGGCAACTTGGCCTGTATGAACTAGCCTTGTTAAAGTGTTTTTGGACTTTCTAAATGGATGAATGGACTAATGTTGCCATTTTCTCTGTTGTGGGATCTGGCCCAATTTATTGCTAGAAACCCACCAAATGGCAGCCTCCAAAGTCTTGCCAAATGAAAACTTTCCATCAAAAGGAATGTTACAGAGACTGTGTTTTTAGAGGCATTGTCTACAGACCAATGCTTTAACCACAAATTTCTTCATGTTGCAACTGAGTGAACCATCAGCCATGCTGTAATCTTATCTCCAGCAATTAAATCTGCCTCTATTTAAAGGTATCAAATGGGCGATGATTCCATGCCCCTCTCAACTTTACGTGAATCACTGGACTCCACCTTAGCTAACCATATTCTTAGGGTTAAAGCTATAGCCAGTCTATAAGATGCTCCTGCTACCACATATATTATTGTTGGGTCTGCATCAATTTTCCATTCCAATGGGTCATCTAGCAGAAGGGTAATATGGTGGGTCAATCATTGTAAAGAACCATCTACTTTCAGCAATGTGTCTCGAGGAGCGGCATCCTTTTGGCAAATTGGTTATAATTTTGAGACCCTATTCTGAACATTAGATTTGTAAAGGGTTTTACCCACTCATTTTCAATCAATTCCTGAATCTTCAAAAATAAGGATAAAAGAAGGAAGGGTTTTCTTCGACCAGGATATCATTGTGTAGGTTTCTAGGAGAACTATCTTCCTGCCACCTCATGGCTCCCTATACTGCTTCTGCAAAGATAGGCAACAGTAAAAAATGAAAAGAGTGAGACTCTGGATTCACATCCAAATCAGATGATTGAGTATTACTCTTCTCAATAGAAAAGAACTGTATAACAGTTGCAGGAACATCACTTGCTGTGCATTAAACTCCCTGTCAAGAGCCACTACTTTCAGACAGGTCATGCACCGGATTACCAGGCAAAGTGGAGGGAATAGGCTCAACAGGGGGACGAATAGGCTCAACAGGGGGACACTTTGAGCTGGTATGGGGATAGTGGCTCTGAAACAGGAAGATGACCTTCTTCTGTAATGGCAAGTTGACCTATACTTTTTGGAGCATTTCTGTTGTTGCAACCTTGCTCACAGTGGGCAAGGGTGACTTGCATGGGCAACAGGAGAAAGTGACTTGGGACACCTCTTTTAATAGACATTTATTCCACCCTGGGCTCTTCCTCCTGAAAAAATCAGACAAGCATCTCTCTTTTAAAACAAAAAATAAAAATAAATATACCTTTTCATAATATCTTCAGTGCTTTGAGGTTGGCAGCAGAACTTAAAAGTAGCAAAATAAGACCTCAAAGGCAGAACCCCAGCAAGGATATGAGAAAACTAGTAAGAAAAGTCATTGCAGCGTAATTAGTAGAGGCATTCAGGCAGGCTGGACACAGGCTGTAAAGTACTTACAAAGGAAGTGTGATGGAAGTTTCCTAGGCTGTATGCAGAGTGGCAGCCATAGCACAGGATGGTACAGAGTGGTGGTAACAGCAGAGCGGCAGTAGAAGAGAAAACAGGAAGCTGGCCCTATAATGAAATGGCAGCGTTCACTCAGGCCAAGTGTCCCAACAGTGCCATGGCAACTACAAGCCTCAGCCAGCCTAAACATTAAAAATAAGGCCAAATGAAGCCACCAGTCTAAACCCAGTCATGTTTACTGTAGTAAAAGAAAGTAGCATGCTTAACTAAATTGTTATGCCGCAGCTGTATTTAACTGGCACTAGTAAATATGCAGTAATATAAACTGCCTTGTAAATTCCATAGAATCAAGGGAACCCACAACCAAGGGAGATTTAAAGCCCAGAAGAAGGGTCTTTTTGCCCAGGAGAGGCTGAACCTGGGAAGAATAGAGGAAATGTAAAGCTT
The DNA here is from genome assembly GCF_062004578.1 of Staurois parvus. Taxonomy (NCBI): domain Eukaryota; kingdom Metazoa; phylum Chordata; class Amphibia; order Anura; family Ranidae; genus Staurois; species Staurois parvus. Next base: position 2,058,165 of record NW_028318680.1, on the reverse strand, counting down.
AAAAATGGACCTACTACAGACCTGTGGTAGGCTGACATGAGAAGGTCCAGAAAAAAAACAAAGCATGTGTGTATATATTATATATAATCCACAATACAGTATATAATATATAGTCCACAATAGTAGTTCTGCAGCACCTCATGCAATTTATTTAATTTATTACAAAATACACATGTAATAAATCTATGTGATGTATACAACAGTTTTTTTTTTATTATATCTTTTATTGAATTTTCCAATAAAAAAAGAAAAAAAACCTAGAACACAAACACTTCACATACGTATACAAAATTCCATTTTACATTGCCTTATCCCCTAACCCATCCTCCCATCCACCCTCCACCTATCCGATCATCCCTGTCCACATCTTATTACCTAGTCTCTATCCTCTGTCATGATTATCTATCTGTATTTATATCTCTTCCCTCCCACCTCTGCTATCTTCTTTCAGGTACCCCGTTAAACTCTGTCTAGGCTTTTCCCCCTAAACTTCAAACAGTTCCGGATATCTATGTTTTAAAGTTTAACCAAGTACTCCACATTTTCCCAACATTTTCTATTTTATCCTCCTCTATGTGATATAACTCCTCTATCCTATAAATATTATCTACTCTGTTTATCCAATCATTTATTCTTGGTGGCTCCGGAGCTTGCCAAAAATTGGGAATCAAGCCCTTAGCTGCACTAATCAAATGATATAGTATCCTGTTTCTATGTAGTTTCACTAAAGGTTAAAAATGATAAAATAAGCACATCCACAGGTCTTTCTGTACAGTGATCCCACATATTTCCTGAATATATTGGGTAATTCCATTTCAGTAATCCTGTATTTTCAGGCAATCCCACCATATATGTGCCATTGTTCCTTTTTCCCCACAACCTCTCCAACATAGGCGAAGCATCTACTTGTTGTTTATGTGCAACACTTGGTGTAATATACTAGCTTGACAGACATTTACAGTTAATTTTAGTTGTGCTCATATTCATCACCTCATGTGGTAGTTTAAATATTTTATTCTTTTGTAACTCTTTCAATTCTGTTCCAAGCTCCTTTTTGCATTTTTCCAAGAACTGGGGAGGATCCGTTCCTTCCATATCCATAAGGATCTTATAAATCCTGCAGGTAACTTATTTTGGAACTGTAGCTACATTCAACAGTTTTTCAAGTGGATACAGATCCTCAGACATCCTCAGTGGTTGTGGGAGCATTGTAACAAAATGGCCTAATTGACAATAACGCCACTCATCTAATTTGATAAATATATATTTTTTCTTCTTTAAATCTTGAAAAGTGTGCAATTTCCCATTATGCAATATATCTTTCAAGCGTGCATTGGTATCTTTAATCCATTTCCCAGAGATTTTATCCTTCCCTGGGGGGAAATACTTTGTTCCCACCAGGGGAGTCATTATGGAATTATATTTCCATATTTTTTGCTTATACATTCTACCCCAAACCTTTAAAACTTTCTTTGTCAATGGACTGATATTCACATCTAATGTGTGAAATTTTAGATCAAGATATATAGCTGATGGATTGTATACTTTCTAATTTTTCTTTTGAGATAAGGTGGATTGTACTTGTTTTTCCTTATTTTATTTATACTTAAACTAATAAACATATATATGTCTAAAAATTCACATGTAATAAATCCATTCGATGTATACAACATTTTTGAACAATTCATGGTCCTTAATCAAGTAAAGCATGCATGAAGCTGAAACTGCTATTAACATTCTTAAATGTTAATTACAACTGATAGAATATAACACCTGTGCACACATCTTTCTAACAATTTGTATGAAAGAACTGTTCAAATTGAGCAACATGAATTATAAATGAATAACTGTATAAAATTACTAATATAATTCACAAAAATAGGAACAAATTCAAATCAATGTTTAACACTTTGAGTTGTACAGAGTCCGACTCAGCTATTCATTTAACTTCCTGACACATCAACTGAAGCTCCTTGCTACCACCCCTTTGGAATTTAGGTATATGGTTGATAATCATAAATCTGAGCTGAGAGAATGAATGTCTATGTTCAGCAAAATGTTTGGCAACAGGGAGCACCACCCAATTTGCTCTAAGTGTGTGTTGTGATAGTCTTTCTCATCCTCTGTGTTGTTTCCCCAATGTAGTATAATCTACTAGGGCAGGGGTGGGCAACTGTGGCCCTCCAGCTGTTGTAGAACTACAAGTCCCATTAGGCATTGCAAAACTGATAGTTACAAGCATGACTCCCAAAGGCAGAGGCATGATGGGACTTGTAGTTCACCAACAGCTGGAGGGCCACAGTTGCCCACCCCTGTACTAGGGCATTTTAACAAATACATTACAAAGGAGCTCTGACATGTGTAATACCCCTTGATGTCTATATTCCTGCCTGTGTGAGGGTGTGTGAAAAATAAACCCTTTATCAGGTCAGAGCAATGTACCCAGGACAGACATAGAAAAGATCCCTTGCGTTTAGGACCCAGAAATGTCAGAGACTTTGCTTTAGGAAGAACTACATCAGCTTTGACAATACCGTCCCCTATGGACTTACTCTTCCCATAGGACTTCAAGGGTGGATGTTGGAATTCTTCAATTTCAGGGTAATTAAGTAGTAACAATTTCCAGTGTTTTTTGATTACATTGTTATTGATATTGTGACACAAATGATATGCTGTGTGACTTTTTACTTCCTAATAATTCTGTTGTACTAGTATTCAGAATTCTTCTTTTCCGTTTTCCAACTCAATCAAAGGGTAACCCCTATCACTCAATTTCTGTACCATCTCCAAGTGACATTGTTGTCTAATGTTGGGCTTGATGTTTGAATGGAACTTACGTTCGACACGAACATCGGCCGCGCGTGTATTCAGAGAACACACGAATGGTAAGGGTGTTCGGTGAGCTGTTGGCCTACCACGCCCCACAATACACTGCAGGCTGACAGTGCATTGTGATTGGCCAAAGCAATGCACCTGACCACAGCGGATCATTTTTTTTTTCTTTTTTTGGGTTGGCGGTGGCAGCATGCATCATGATTGACATTGGATCTACTTTGGGGGATATTTTTTTATTTTTGTTTTTAATAAAGGGCTTGTCAAAGACTGTCTTCTGTCATTTTATACACAACGTTTTTTTTTTTTGCTGAATGAGTAGCGATACCATGTACCCCATACTCATTGACATTGGGGGCCCCCCTTGTTAAAGGGGGCTTCCAGATTTTGTTAAAACCCTGCCACCAGACCCCCACAGCCACCAGCCATGGTTGTGGGGAAGAGGCCATTGTCCCCATCAACATGGGGACAAGGTGTATGGGGGGGAGCCTTCCTGCCTCATAGCACCCCCCATGTTGAGGGCATGTGGCCTGGGTATGGTTCAGGAGGGGGGGTGCTCACTTGTCCCCCCTCTTTCCTGACTTGCTGGGCTGCATGCTGGGATAAGTGTCTGGTATGGATTTTAGGGGGACCCCCACGCCAATTTTAAAAACATTATGCGTGGGGATTCTCAAATCCATATCAAACCCGATTTGCTAATTTTGTAATTGCTGGCAATTATTTTTACATCCAGCTGTCACTGGGGAACCCCACTGACAGCTGAAACTTTAACCTCCTTAGGGGTTTTCCCGAGTGTAGCTCGGGGTAAAATTTGAGTACCAAGAGCAGTAACCCCGAGCTACACTCGGACTTACCATGCGGCGTTGCTCAGGGGGTCCCTGCAGCACTTACCTTGTCCTTCGCTCCCGCGATGTGTCCCCTGCAGCGTCCCCGGCCATCCCCTCCAGCCGATGCCGGCATCCGGCTTCCGTATTCCGGTCCCTGTGACGTCGGAACCTACAGGCGCCGGAACCGGCGGCAAATTTGAAATTTTTAAAAAATGTCATTTTTGCTGTCATTGCTGTTTCAATGCATTTCACATATATTTTGTCCCTACTGCTTTGTCCTGTGCCCTGCCTGCATTTTGACTGTTCTTTCTGCCTGGAAACTTAGAAAAGTCCATGGCGTCCAAACAGTGCCCTTTACGTCAAAAGCGGTTTTAGACCAGCTAGAGAACAGCGATAGTAAATCAGAACCACTTGCAGAATTGAGTGATAATGATTCGTGGGGAAATTCATCATCAGACACTGAAAACGATTTTGCGACTTTGCTCAGCGTTGTGCGAATTTGCCTCTGTATTTCAAATTTCAGTGTTTTTGTTTTGATTATATTATTGAATTAAATTTATTATTATTATATTATTATTTTTTATGAATATTTATTAAATTATAATTTATGATTTCGTGTTTCAAGTTTTATCCTACCCGGAATGTTTACTAGACTCTTGTTCGTACAGATTTCAGTGAGTTATTCCTAAAAATTACAGCCTACAATAAAAAACTACATATTTCCATGCAAAAAAATGGTACCGCTTTCAGCACAAAAAATCGGAAAGAATCATACCGCCAAGGAGGTTAAAGAATGTTTTCACTACTAAAATACCTCATGACTTAATAATATAACTCATGCTGTATTTTAGTATCTGTGCGGTATCTTACCTCATACTCGGATGTGGTAAGATACAGTTTAGTGAATTGTCCCGGTTCAGAGTTCGTGGTCGAACTTTCATTAGGTTCAAATATTCGATAGTGAACCAAACAGGAGAGTGTTCAGCTCATCACTACTGTTGTCTCAGTGCAGGTTCACTAACTATCCTGCTCCCTGTAGCCATCTAACTCTGAGGGATAAAGCAGAACACTACTAAGGATGAAAACATAAATGTAATAACAATTGCTTGCAGTCTGTAGGCTTATCATATACGTTCATCTCTAAATGTCCATCCTTTTTGTGAACCCTTGCATCCAAAAATTATATGCATTCATCATCCTTTGTCATTTTAAACTTTAAGCCTTTCACCATATGATTAAGCTGTAAATCAAACTTGGCAAGGGACTGACAGTCTTCCCCCCTCCCACAGCGCAAACACGTCCTCAATAAGGTGAAACCAAATCATGTTCATCATGTTTTTGAAATAATTAAAATATTATGAGATTATTTTCAAGCACAGCATGTAATAAAGACAGAAAAAAATCAATCTGAGCTGGAGAGCACATTTTACTGTTCTGTAGCAACTGTTGTGTTGCTGCAATACCTGCACTATAATAAACAAACAAGTGATGCTGTGCTGCTGACACACTGTACAAAAAAGCGTAACTAAATAAAATGTCCCAAATTTAGATCATACATTGTGAGGTCCAACAACCTTGATAAAATAACAATCTTGATAAAATAACAATTCTTCAATAAATCTTGTGGTTTCTTCTTATAGTAATGTCCCAAAGCCCATCAAGTGAGATTATGCAAAATCAAAAAATGGTGCCACCTCTGTGCTCAAAGAACTCTTACATTAGAGCACATGAAAATGCACTTTTATATCGAATAAATAGAAAGATTTTCCACTTTCTTAATCCATAGCCATATGGTAGTAATCAAACATCTTACGTGTGCATTTGATTGTCAGATCAGAACTAAGGATAGGTCCCTTTAAGAGCAATGGAGGTCTCATATAGCCATCTTAAAAGCAGACAGAGGAGTCTTTATATAGTGTGCTAAAATCAATTGAACGATGGCCATTTTGTAGAAGTCTGTGGTGGCCATTTTCCAATAGATATAAGGTGAAGTGTCGACGGCCATTTTCTAGAAATCTTTCTGTCTATTCGATATCAAAGCGCATTTCATGTGCTCTAAGGTGAGAGTTATGTGAGCATGGAGGTCGCACCGTTTTTTGATTTTGCATAATCTCACTTGATGTGCTTTGGGATATTAATATAAGAAGAAACCACAAGATTTATTGAAGAATTGTTATTTTATCAAGATTGTTTGATCTCACAATGTATGATCTAAATTTGGGACATTTTATTTAGTTATGCTATTTTGTACAGTGTGTCAGCAGCGCAGCATCACTTGTTTGTTTATTATTTGTAATTTTTGTGGGAACACATTTTGATGTTAGCAGCAGCTATCTCATTTCAGTTTATCTAATTTTCACTTTGTTATTTGTTGGATAGCGCAGGGGTCCACACACTTTTTTAATACCTGCACTATGTTGGATAGATGTACAGAGATTAGCCACATCTCAGGGAACCAAAAGAAATGTTTCTAATGCATCCACTTTATCTAGTTTCATTAAAAAATCTGTGATATCCCTGAGAAAGGACTTGCCTTTAGATACCAGCAGAGAAATAATTCTATCCAAATATACAGCACACAAGGAACCCCTCTCTATCACTAAAGGTCTCCCTGGGGGCAATACGGGGTCCTTGTGAACCTTAGGTAAAGTGTATAATGCAGGTGTGACAAGGAACTTCTCAATCAGAAAAGCTACAGTATCTTTTTTTGCTGGTCATGCAACACTGTACCCAATTTCTTCACACAAATAGAGCTTTCTTTTGGTGGTATTTAATCACCACTGAGTTTTTTTTATTTGTTATTATATAAACTAAAGAATGCTGAAGTTTTTGAAAAAACAACTATTGTATATGTTATACTTTCTGTTCTAAAACATATCAAATAAAAAAATCTAATTTCTTGATCAGTTTAGGCCAAAATGTATTCTGCTACATGTGTTTGGTAAAAAGAAAAAAAAACAATAATCGTATATATTTTAGTTTGTTGCGAAAGTTAGAGTCTACAAACAATGGTATATATACTGGAATTCATGCAGCTATGATGCTTTACTGGTGATCAGCAATGTTTGGTGGTACTGTGATAGTGTGGTGCTAGCTGACTCTGGCTGTGAGGTACACTAACTGACACTGACATCAATAGTGAAACTAATACAGTTATCAATGCTAATAGTATACACTTTCACTGTACTAAAGACACGGGTGGGTTAACATCAAGGGGCAATCAAAGGGTTAACTATGTGCCTAACAAGTAGTACTGCCTGGACCTTGAAGAAGGGGACATACCCCGAAAGCTTGTCCTCAAAATTGTATGTTAGTGCAAATAAAAAAAGCATTACGTCAGTACTCAATTGTTTCTGTCGCAAATACACTAATATGGCTACAATCATCTCATGCCTAATAAGTGTAATGTGTGTAATATGTACTGCTTTTACTAAGAGGTTTGGCTGTTTTTTTTCTCCCTGCTTTGCAGGTAAAGGAAACAGCCACATCTCTGCTCTGTGTATAGAGCCCTGTGTTGTTTGTAAACACAGGGCTTTGCGCTGTGATTTGGCACAGCCGATCAGCAGGCCTCATCCATATATCATAGTCTGGGACCTGCTTACAAAATGCCACTGTGTCCAACCACAGTGTGGGTCAGCAAGAGGTGCAAGCATGCTCCAAACCCAAAAGCAGGCTCAGAACTTTTTTTTGCGTTGCTGAGCCTGCAGCTGCCGCCTGGTCATAGTAAATCGGAAAATTGGTAATTATGCCCTCTCTAGATGCAGGAAAAACTACCCCAGGGGCGCACTGACAACTCATGGGGCCCCCGGGCAATAGGGGATCATAGGGCCCCTGTGTCCTTGCCCAAACTCAAAAAAGCCTATGAAAAATGTACCAGGGGCATTTCATGGGGCCCTCTACTGACCCAGGGCCCTCGGGCAGTGCCCGAGTTTCCAAATGGTCAGTCCCCCCCTGAACTACCCTCTCTATTTTTTACATCAAAGGTGGGATTACAAGTCAATTTGCTATATACTTGATCAGCTGCTAATTGTGTACTTATCTCATTGATAGAATCACTAGTATTCATAATAATAACAGAACCTCCTTTATCTGCTGGTTTTACAGCTATTTCAGCCTGCCAGGCTAGTTTAATAAATACATCATTTTCCTGTCTACTAATATTAAACAGTCTTATCCTCTCTCCAGATAATGATGTCACAAATTTATCAATGTCCCTAGACGCATTGTTTACAAACATTTCTAGTGCATATTATGTACTAGGGGAAACAGTATTACTTTTATTGTATAAACCTAGGTCATTTAACCTTAACATGGAGGCTGAAACACATCCTTATGTGTAGGTAGGTATATTGTAGGTTTCAAATGGAAAAATACCTTCAATCTCACAATCCAGGACAAACAATATAGATCTTGTTTTAACACAAAATTATTCATCCTACCAATAACACAACAATTCTAACCTTTATTAGGTACTCTATCTTTGTCCCTTGTTCAAAGTAATGACACCTGCCCAAATTATTAGGATGTTACCCTCTGTTATTATTTAATATTTTCCACAGCATTCCCCAACTTGGATCTCTAGTTTATGAATCTGTAAGTATTTTTTCTCTAACTTGGTTTATACTGTCTCCATTGTGAATGTCCCTTATTGGGTGGACATAAAGTCCATCAAAGCCATTTTGCCTTGCTTCATCTCCATCCTTTCTTTCCAGAGCATGCACTCTCTCCAGTGTGAATGTTCCCTGGTAGATGCTGATGCTTGGTAAGTTAGGCAAGGTCATCTTTGAACATTTTATATAAACTAGTATTTTAAATGTTTACCTAAGACAAAACCACGCCAATTTTAGAAAGACTGTGGGGTTTATTTACGAAGTCTAGGTTCACACCTATGCAGGTTGCGTTTGAGGCATTTCTGCATTGCATTGCATTTTGCGTTTTTACACTTGCGGTTTTTTCATTTTTTATATGTTTTGCGTTTTTTTTTTTCATTTTTTCAAAAATTTTTCTGTTGCTAGGCAGATTTAAAACACATCAAAAATGCACAAAAACACAATACATGCTTTTCTGCAGCATTCCTATTGAAGTCTATAGAGCCAAAAACACAATGTTTTGTGTTAAAAAAAGCCCCTGACCCTTTCCAAAAAATGCAACGGGTGAAAACATGGAGATGTGAACCTGTCCCATAGGAAATCATGTTAAATGGACTGTACTGCGCTTCTGTAAAATGCAAAACGCAGCAGAAAAAGCTTAGGTGTGAACATAAACTAGCATGTCAGGCTAAGCATAGTATAGATAATTCTAATAAAACTAGTAAATGTTTACAAATGGTAGGATTCACTTTAAAGTCATATGAGTCCTAATATTCTTTAATATTCTTTATTCCTTAGCTCCATTTTCATGGGGGAAATAACAGATAAATAAAATAATATAAATGTGTGTATAGACTGTGCTGCCAAAAATGTGAAACAAAATTAACGATTTGCCACATGTGAAAATGCAAAAAATGGAAAACATTTTTTATAGATGGACAACACAAGAAAATGCAAATAATGTAGGTACAAAAAAACAGTATCAGGGAAAAGGTTCATTGCGCAAAGCAGCTGACTTTCTTAAATCATATAAACCTAACAATTACACCGCACTCACATGTACTGTATATGTGCCTAGGGACCGGCACCAGGTACATACAGCACTTGTTGCTAAGATGGCTGCCACTGCCCCTAAATCAGAAGCTGGCGGTGCTCCAGGGATGAGATGTGATGTGATGTGTCGGCTGGGGAACACTGCTTCAAGTAGTTCTTGAAGACGTCCAATTACAGACTAAACTAGTTGAAGCAGTGTTCCCCAGCCGACACATCACATCCCATCCCTGGAGTGCAAGTATCATTCCTGGTACATGTGAATGGTCAAGTTGGTGCCAAGACACACAGTGGGTCCAACCAAAAAAAGCGCAGTGAGACCTGTCTAGTAATAACAGGTCCATCCATTATGGTGAGTGTAAATCTATGTTATCACCTGTTTTTCTGTTACTAATGGCACCAGCACCTGTTCACCTATCTTTTGGCTTTGAAGCAACTATTATTTGTATTTTTTGACTTGTCCATTTACACATTTTTTCCATTTTTTGCATTTTTACATATGGAAAATTGTTAAGTAATTTTAGTTCACATTTTTGGCAGCCCAGTCTATACACATTTATAGGTCTCACTAATGTGGATATTAGACACATTTTGAAGACTGCAGCAGTCATAATCACACTCATCTGTGTTCGTTTATTTTTAGTTTGTTTATTTTCACATCTGGTGCAGAGTTTTCATTGTTAAAAAAAATAATATAACATATACAATTTCTACAAAAGCCATATTGTAATAGCTATTAAAAATTACCTTTCCTTTTCAATATGCAGTGCTGTAATTTTCTGTAAAGTTCAATGCAATATGGCAACCTAGAGGCATTCAGTACATCATTGCTGTATGGAACACCCCCAGAAATATAATTTCCTGCTTGTGTGATTGGTTCACTGATTTTCCCAGAAATCTGCACAAAAATGAAAGTCGGACTTTAGGCATCCTTTGCAAGAAATATGTAATTTTTGGTGAGATACTCCCAAAGGGTTAATCAATTCTAAAGGAATGCAGACCTTCCTCATCAGAACACTGAAAGTGCATCAGCTGATTGATAACAAAAATTCACTCCAATTCAAATTCACTCTACAGTCCACAAGCAGCTTTTTCTTCAGAGCAGAAACAGGTAGGAATATGCAACAATGTTTGTTAACAAACAATGTACATAGATCACCAAGAGGGGATTGTTTTTTTCCCCAACAAAAGTGCAGTTACTCTTTAAATTTCTAGCATGTTCTACATTACCCCATGTATATTATTGAGTCTTTAAAGGATAAGTTCCCCTTTGAGAACATGTTACTGTACATGTTCCACCAGTTTCTAGGGTGGAACATGTAACATGTTCCCAATTCTGAAGCCATGCCCGCTGCACCCCTCCCTGTGATAGAAGTATGGGGAGAAGTTCCCCATACTATCTGTCAGATTTGAAAACAGATTGACTGTGCAGGGTTCCGCCCACACGGCCGCATCACTCATTCACAGAGTTCCGTGAATGAACGAACTGCAAATCCCAACAGCCTTAGCGGCTGTTGGCTTGTAGTTTTCAATGAACTACCATGGTGTGTGGAGCACTGTGATAGTTCATTGAATCTTCCTGTCAGTATACCTGCTTGCCTGTACATCCCGTATGGGAGAGCAGATATACTGACAGATCTGCAGGAGACCTACATGGCTCCAGTGATCTACTGATTGCTGGTGCAATGTTTTACAGGTTCATGCAGACAAGAATAATAAATGTAAATTTTTTACCTGCCAAAAAATGTGTATTTAATATTTGTGTGCAAAAGGTGAACTTATCCTTTAAGAATACCCAATTGAAACTCAACAGCAAAACTTAATCTAAATGAATTAAAATATAAATAATTCCTTTAGTGCATTTTATTTGATGGTAATAGCAAACTTGGGTAATGCTAATCATTTGTAACAACTGAAAAAAAAATGTATTCTGTACATAAGATGCTTCACGCCTTGTTGCTGCTGAATTCCAAATATTTTTTGCCACTCCAGTGCAACACTTTGATGAATAACTCACATTGCTCTACATTTTAAAATACACTTATTTGATATTCTGAGCACTGCTCAGTCCATAAGAAAAATGCAATTTCATCCCATTACAGAAACGTTAAATGTAGTTGGATTGCCCAGCTGTACACTGCATTTTGTTTATAGGATGTTATCCTCTACTTAATATATTTTGATTGCTAAATATATTGTGAGACAACTGGTAACTTGTATATTAGATCATTTCTTTCAGCTTTCTAAACAACATATTATTTTCAAGATATGTCAGCAAAGGCTAATCACATTTTTAATTTGCAGTAATATTCTGCAGGCTTGTATTATAACGGGAATTAAATGTGGCTCATTCCATGAAGAGATTACAAGACAGGATATTTCTCCCACTTTTTGCTCTCTGGGGACTGAGATAAGAACATTTCCTTTGCATCCTTGTACACACTGTTCCATGCATTCAGCAGTGATGTGCTGTTTTGTTGTCAGAGCAACCTCCCCTCCATCAGAGGCTTGCCTTGTTTTTTTTCAATGCTATAGACATACTCTTCACTGCATGGCAGAACCTAATAAAGAACGGCTGATGCTTTTTCACAATAATAAACAGTTATTTTCACCCAGGAATGTAAAACTGATTTTACTAAAATTAAACCATTATCAATGCATTTATGAGCATGACGAGAAAACTCCACTGACAATTCAGTGATGCAGTGTATGTGTGAAAAACATCTGCTACAAAATTTCCCAATGAGGGAAAAAACAGGTAAAATAGGGTGCCAGTTGAGTTCACACATTTATTTGTTAAAATGAACATATTTAGTATGTTATTGTAATTAATATTATGGGGAAAACATTCATTTAAATAAATTCCTTAATAGTCAAAAGGATATACCATAAATCCACTTTGTGTGCACCAAATGCCTTTTCAAACCCAGATGTTACCTTGTGTAGCACCCTCTTAGTTTAGCTAGGGAGAGCTAGAGCCTAATGGCTAGAGAGGAGCAGATTAGCATCTCAGGTGAGATAATCAGATGGGTTAAATTGTGGTCAGGGCTGAGAGACTCTGCAGGCCAGCCCCTCTCGAATTTCCCCTGCTCTGAGGCTTTCAAGGGAGGGCCTTGGAGGTAGCGGGTGGATTTGAGGAGTAGTTGACTGCATTTTTGAGGGACCATAGCCATCCCCAACAGAAGGCTTCACAAAGGGCTGGACTCCTTAAAAGTGTTGGAGCCTGCTCAGTAGCAGGAGAGTCAGGGGGAAGAAGGAGAGAGCAAGATGTGAGGTGAAGGAGGAAGGCTGCCAGGAGGCCTAGTGGGATGGGGCCTGCCTGCGAGCCTGGAACTGGAAAGGAGGAAACCTCGGGACTCACTGGCCCCCTGAGAGAGGACCACCTGTATGGCAGGGAAGGATCAGCCCAGCTAATAGGCCTGATAGCAGCAGCCAACATACAAGTGGTACAGAAGAGGATCTGAGTGAGTACACCTGCACCCCTTGGGTGGATAAGGGAAGGAGAACTCTGGTAGGAAACCAGATTAGCCCTCTGCTAGTGACTGTATACCTTAGTTAAAGGAACAGGCGCCAGATCCCCTGCTAAGGAAGAAAGTCTCTAGATTGCTGGGTGAAAAGGAGTTCCTCTAGGGTCTGGAGTAGTACAACTGAAGCTGCTGGCCAGCACTCCAACAGAGACTTTGACAGAGAAGAGAAGCTGTGAATAGTTCAGGAAGTTGCCCTCAGATTTTGGTTGCCTTGGGCATCCTATACACCCCTTACCCCATCCAGGTTTAATTCCCTCAATAAAATAACAAAACCAATGCTCAAGGCCTGATTTCTGCCTATGGATGAAAGCTTGTGTGAAAAATGCAAACTGACTGGCTGTACAGGCCTATAGGGGGACTAAAATTCATCAGCAACCCCTAAGGGGGTAGTGCTACACTTGTAAAATGAGTATTGACACCATCATTGGACTGTGCAGAGACACCCAGCAGCAGGCCTTCCCATTACTGGTTGTCTGCAGAAAACTACTGGGGAGTGGATATGGGCCTAGTCACCCTGCACAAGGAGAGGGAGCAGAAGTGACTGTTCTTTATTACAGGACACTCAAGTCACATAGGAAAACTTCATGCTGGTTTACTGCCCGGATCTGAAAAAAAAATACACAAAGCACACTAAGGGGTCTATTTATAAACACATTTGCTGTGTGAATGCCTCAGCATTCATTTAGCTATATAATATGTTTATTTCCTGTGACTGTAAACTCCATCTTGGACCAGTATTTTGTTGATTGGGGTATTTAAGGAAAATGCCACACTATGGCCAGTAGATGGAGCTGATAAACCTAGGAAATTAACATACCAGACTGTAATAAAAAAATGCTCGGTGCAATAACTAAAAACAACTCATATACACGCACACAATCAACATGTAGTCATGCAGGTGCCTTTTAATCAGCATTTAAACCATTACATATTCTACGCATTTGAAAGACCATCTATAGCAGTCACCCGGCACTCCAAGAAATAACAGAATCCAACTGCAATATTCTTGCACTGTCAAAACCTCCACTTTTATTATCACACGACACACAAGAGGATATATCTAATAGACATCACAATCTGCATAATAACACACACCAGTAAGAGTGTGAACATTACAGCATGAAATAGACACATCATTTGACAGCGTCACAGCATAGAATTAATACATTACCAAAGCTATGTTAGAAGCTGGGAGAAACAAATCCCATTGGAATAAACTGTCCAGGGGGTTACAAAGAAGCCGTAGGTGCGACCAGTCGATGAGCCCATATAGCCTTTGCAAAAATCCCAGCATCAGAGCATCCTCTGGCCACTGGGGGGGGGGGCTTCTACTGGTCTTGCCTGGACCTTCGCCTTATAAATCAATTTTCTGGAAGCTGTCCAATAGTGGGTGGTGCCACACCCACCACAGGAGGAGCTAGCAAAGGTGTTCCGCGAGGTTAGCAGAGTCACATTGAACCACCGTATTTGTTATCTGAAAAGTCACACTTTTGCTTCTTATCTACCCCAAAACCTCTTTTCATCTCCCCCAGATTTCTAACTTAGATGTCCTTAAGCAGACTTTTATCTCCTAATGTGAGGCTACTAGATGTCATTAACACGTTTCATTCCATAAACAGGTTTTTATCTTATTCTCAAAAGAATATCTTGTGATTTTGTTCCTTTGACCTAGAGAAATGACACATCAGTCACCTCTCATGCCCCTGGCATTTGGGCAACAATGGTTTATTGTAAAAATTTCCAAAGATACAAAGTGTCCAAGGCCAACACATTTCATAGGCATTACATAGGCTTATTAAAAAGATTTCATGAAACAGGCAGACAGTGGACTGCAGTCCATGGACTTTATAGGCACCACACCAAGTTATCATAATATTACACAATCTTTATTAACCACTTGCCCTCCAGAGAATTTACCCTCCTTCCTGACCTGGCCATTTTTTGCGATACGACTCTGCGTTACTTTAACTGACAACTTTATGGTCATGCAACGCTGTACATAAATTAAATTTGTGTCATTTTTTTCCAGAAATAGATCTTTCTTTCAGTGTTATTTGATCACCTCTGCCTATTTTATTTATTCGTTATAAACAAAAAAAGACCGACAATTTTGAAAAAAAAAACACAAAATGTTTCACTTTTTGTTATAAAACATATCCAATAAAAAATTTAAAAGATCAAATTTCTTCATAAACTTAGGCCAACATGTATTCTTCTATATGTCTTTGCTAGAAAAAATCCCAATAATTGTATATTAATATCTGGGGTGATCAATGAGTTAACTGTGTGCTGTGTGCGTGTTTTGCATTGTGTGCTGTGTGCTGTTTTACTTGGGAGACATGCTGCTTTATATCTCTCTGTTGTGCAGAGTCCATGCTGACAGGAGAGAGACCGGTGCTGTTTAAACACAGGTATCTCCCCTGTCAGCTTTGTCGATGGTCACTGAGTCCCGGCCAGGAATCGTGATTTTGCGCAGCCGTGCTGCCCTGTAACAGTACTTCTGCTATAAGGTGGGTGGTAAGTGGTTAATTCACAATAAAGAAAAAAGGTAGACAATATCCAAATGATGCTAAAGATATGATTGTCCAAAGAGTGCCACCATCCATTCACATAAGGCTTGACATGTTTTGCATATTTCGCTTCTCCAGTAGCAAATGGTGAATGGCTTGGACTGCTACAAAAAGGTGTGGGCGAAAAAAACAGTGCCATAGGTGATATGCCAAAACAACCACAACATAGGTGATGGTCACAAAACAACCACCCCCAACCAAGACAGAATAAGGGGAGGGAAAATTGTTCAACTGTACATCAAGAGTAGGGCGATATTAGATCATCAACTCCACAGTAAATCTTCCAAATATTTGACAATCAAAAGGTGCAGTATTTCTATGTGACTAGTAGCAGTCTGGGAGCTAGTAGAGACAGGAACTGATAATCCAGAGATACAAGCCCAGATAGATACTCCATAGCCTGTGCGGCTTAAAATTTCCCCAGGTGTCTCCCAACTTAGTCCTCCCTCCCCGAGGTCACAATTTCAGCATTAAATCACATTTTTTTTTATGGAAACTGTTATGTGTGTGAGGTTGTTTGTGCAAATCTTGCTGGAAGAACAAGAAATAATTGCTGTATCTGCAATCTAAAAAATATATACTATATGTATGAGAATATTTACACCTGGAAAAAAATACAAATTTGGCACCCAAAAAAAAGTAAAATGTTCAAAACACTGGAAACAAAATATATTTTGTCTCAGTTGCCTAAAAGTTACATTATATACAATTCTTTGGGCAATTGTTTCTTCTTTACTCACAAACAGAAATGGGAACTTAAGCCTAGTACACACTATGAGAAAATAAAATGACCAATTGTCCAATTTTCCACGAAAGTGCGTATCATGATGTAGTCAGAATGGTCATTGACTAAGAAGTTTTTGTCTCTCAGCCAACAAAGGCAAACGTGAAGAAGTGTAGGGTTGTGCTATGCTTGTGATCATGCAAGTTTTTTTCTATTTGATTATTTCCATACGATTACTGTACAATTAAATGAAAATCAGACGTTCTGTTCAAGTACGAGAAACATTTTCTAGCTTGCACCCTCGGATTTTGGCATCCAAAAAGTTGAAATTGGCTGGTGAAAGCACTATACTAATGATCAGATATTTGGCCGATCATTCCTCGTCCAGACATTTTCATATGATTTTCTTATTGTGTGTATGGGCCATTAGACCTGATATGCTATCTCTGCTGTGCAACATTTTGCCTGCAATTTCTGACCTTTGATTTTAAACACACTTAAAATTGACCATAGCACTATATGACATTTTGCAGGGTACTCATATAATTAAAAATGAATAATATTGAAATTATATATACTGCCTTTGATATATTCCTTGCAAGGATGTTGCATACAATTTTCTTCTACCTCCGACACTTTCAGGGAGGGTGGGGGGGCTTTTCTGGCAAGGCAACAGGAAGCTGCTTCCTTCCCCCCTCTCCCAAAGCTCTGAAATCACTGGCTTCTGACCTCGGCCTTTGAAGGCAATTTGTAATGACAGGGGTGAATAAGCAGAGGTTTATCAGCAGGATCTCTAACCAGCACTGTAACTATCACTGTGCAGGCTCAATCCCACACAAATAAAATCACTAAACATGGTCTGCTCCTCTAATAAAATAGCACTGACCTCTAGCAGCTGTTTGAATACCTTTAAAAGATTGTACAGAATCTAAATGTATACATTGCTACACAAACAAATGACTATGATGTATTTAAAAAGTAGCAAAACAAATAATCAAAAGTGTGCCAATAAATGAATAAATAAATTACCACAAACAAATGTATATCTCATAATAATGTAAACCATCTTAAAACAACAAAATGTCCATCTGAAGAGTATCACCTCCAAAACAGTGATAAAGAAGTCTTCACAAAAACAAAAGTGTTCATCCTCTATCTGTCTTGCAAACACTGCCTATGCTAGAAATCCACTCCTCCATCACAGAACTCCCTTTAAAAAAAAACAGACTCACCGATTAAAAATGACCCCTTATTACAAAAAGAAGGTCAAAAAACATTTGCTTTTAAACAGATGTATCCCAGGCTCATTAACTGGCAGCGCTCATACTTCATCTTCCACGGTACGTTATTAATAATAGCCGTAAGAAAAGGAGAGATCCTCAAAGTGCAGACAACCTTATTTGCAAACAAAAACAGGTTAAAATAACACTTACATGATGACATTGCTTCACCCAGCACTACAGGATAGAATGCTTAATAATGCTAGGGAAACATGCACCTCTGTTTTCATGCATGCCTCCCATCAGCATAATGATGTCACTCTGTATTAACACTGCCCAATGGCTTTCATCTTAGATGCTCTCCTGCAGGCCTCCCATGGCTCAAATTTTGACCAATTCAGCAGGATTGGACCAAAATTTGAGCCGTGTAATGAAAGGATTTTTAAAATGTTTATTATATAGGTTAGGTGTCTATTTTATTCTGCTACATTGTCATTGTAACAGAAGATTGAAGTTATACTGTATAGCTGTCTACATCTCTAGAGATAAGAGCTACCAAATAAAAGGGCACTTCTTCCAATACTACTGAGATGTCCTCTTGAGATATGTTTTTATAATTTTAGGATAGCTATTTTTCTTCATAGTGAACTTTCTATATTGATAGATGAAAGCAATCCCAAAAAGAAAAAAAAAGCTTTCCTTCAAATAATCTTTACCTTTATTTCCTTTGCAGCTCTTGAATAGTATTCCATCTTCCCTGTAAGTCAGCTCATTGACCAACTGTTGTTTGTTATGTTAGAACTTAAACTCTAATGCAACAAATGTTCAATGGTAAGATATTACTTGCATCATGCTCTCCTAATCCTTGCAATGAAATATGTTTTGCAAACAAATCCTGAATGAATAAAACTCCAAAACGAACAAAAAACAATAAACAAACAAATAAAACAAATTTTAAAGTGAACCATGCTTTTCATGTAAGCAATACAATGTGCTGCATGTGTACAAATATTAAATGTTCAGATTAAAAAATCCATTATAAATAATTAAATAAATATTCAACCTCATACATAAATGAATATAACATTACATAAAAAAAATAACCAGAGTCCATAAAGTACATATAGACAGTGATCCAGATTAGTCCCATAAATTCCAGGAAACAAAGAAGATCCCCTTCAATGTATGAAATAAATAAACATCTTCCTCAGGAAAGTGCCCACGGTGTCTACCAACATAAGATGCAGTGTTACCAGAGTACAATGACCACCTTATTCAGAATGGTCACAAAAAGCTTCAGCAGATATACTGAGGCATTAATGGCATTTTCCCACATACTACATCTCAGGACCATCAGCAAACACCATTCCTCAAAGAGCACATTCAATCCCCTGCATCACAAACTCATGTAAAGGCAAGCATATAAACTCTCCTCATAGTGTAAATATCATCTGGTACCCATCGTCTTCACAGAGATACTTGACTACACCCCAGGGGAGGACAGACAGCATTGGAACACCATTAGCATAGGGATCTTTTAATGTGTTTTATGCAGAGCTTTGGAGGAGTCACCCTGAAGACCTAAACCAATTCTTTTAGACAAAAGGTGTAGTCTCTTCTCACAAACAAAATAAAATTGAAAGAAATTGTGTACAGAAGAGATACTATTTGAAAAAATGTAAATAAGAAAAAGGATAAGTTAAAAAAGAGGAAAACACTACTAGTCATTGATTTGCTGTGTTTACACTTTCAAATTTCTCAATCATAGTGGATTAATATAGTACAAAGGTGCTATGGCAGCTGCCAAGATATCCAAGTCTTTTGCTTGTGATGAACCAAAAGATATATGCCCCAGATTGTAGTTAACAAAAATCTTTACTTATTACAAAGTTGTTCCCTGTTCATCAGTGGTTCATTTAGCTCATAGCAAAATTGGGATGGCCCCACCTAGAGAAATCCCTACTGTCATTGTCCAATGTTTAAATGAAAAATACATAGCAGGAGAACTGTCAGCCTAGTGTGTACATTACTAAGGACCGGTGCAGTGGACAGAGGTTGCCAGGGAAAGCAGGGGAATCAGTGCAGGGAATTATCTTTCAACATTTATTTTCTAGCTAATTGCTCTGTCCTCAGTAGATAACAAGTTTTTCAGCATCCCAAATCCCAGGGCCTCAGTGGACATTTTAAGTCCTCCCACCCCTTCCACTGCCATAGCAAGCAAGGGCTAAAGGAGATAATGTAATACCCATTAAAAGTAAAAAAAGAAAAAAATGTTGTAGTAACAATAATAATGACCCTCACAATATTTTATATTGACACAATTGTTGGTACTCCTGCACACATTTACTCTACATAATTCTAATAAAAACATATCCAAACTGTGGTGTTTTTTGTGTAACTACTAACAGTTGTCAGTTTAGCTTAGGAGATATTATAGGATTTTTACAGCCTGAGAAAAACTGAATTAGGCATACAAGGTTCATTTCAATGCTGGCCAGGATGACCAGAAGTTCTAATGCCACTCTACAAAGAAAGCTATGCAAATTTTCCTTACTGCACAGCCTGAAAAGGGGATCTGTCGCTAGCAACAATGATTCTGAAATCTCCTTCTGTAGTCTGATGTCAGTTTGTCTTGTTTGGAACTGTCATATAGAGGTAAAGGGTCAGTGTCAACAGCGACCTCTGCAATCCTTAACAATACAGTGATGGATATGTGTTTTCTTCACATGCACACAGATTTTCTATGTCTATATTACCTCAATAGTCCTCCTTATGGGGTTATTTTCCACCCATAGGCCCTCTAGCAATCACATGGGCTGCTATGGATATTACAAAAACAGAAAAATTGTGTGCCAAAAGTACAAACCCAGCACTCACAATAAATTGTAAATCACAAATAGCTTCTGCGTTGTTGAAGTACATGAAATCTAATGATTTGGTGGCAAAGTGGTGCTGTGGAGATCTGCAGCTGACAACACCAAATGACCAACCAGGAAAAAGGGGAAGTTCCGCTTTCAGGCTTCGCCCCCTGGTCTCCATTATGGATTGGCACCTTTGTGGAGCAGGGAGGAGGGGTACCCAAATTTGACAAGTACCCATTCTTACTTCTGCTGCAATTGCCTTGCTGCAATTGCCTAGATGATTGGAAGCTAAAGTTGTCCTCCCTTCCTACCCATAGTCTTCTGGGACATGTGACAGCTGGGTATGGCATTGTTACGCACGTGACATCGCGGTTTTAGATTGGCTAGTCCTTCGGTCACAAGTTTGGTGAGATCAGGGGTCTGACGCCGCGTTCGTCACATATTGGTGGCAACGATCGTGGGATCGTCACATATTGGTGGCAGCGATTCTGCGATCATCACATACACCACTGCTAATCATGTATCTGATACATAGGGTTACAGTCTATCAATCCAAAGCAGTTAAATATTCCTCCAAGTGGGCAAAACTACTCTGTTGAACTCCTAGAACTCCAAGGGAAGTGGATTAAATACCAAGGGAAACTTTTATAACATGTTGAAAAATGCAGTTTTCATTAGGTAAAATATGTACATGTTTATTAATAATTGGATCATGCCAATTGCTAGGAAGTGGAACACTGTCAAATATCAGAGAAAGTATGGCTGTGTTCTTTTCAACATCTTAATTCACTTCTGGAAGTTTATGGACACCATCTTGGTTTATGGTTTTGTCAAACATAAGGCTCCATGTACATGGGACACTTCTGAACGATGGAAACTGACTGCTGGAAAGTATACGTTAAAAAATGTCTGTTTAGCCGTGTTTGCATACCACGTTTATGCGTGTTTATGAGCGTTTGCGTTTAGAAGCGTTTTTTTTAAGGATAAGCTCAGGAGACCTTCCAAAATGCCCAGAATGCACTGAAAAACAGCAAGAAATTAACTATTTCAGACATTTTGAGAGAAATAGTGAGAGCAGAAGCAGAGAGAGCAGTATTTGTTGAGATTAGCTGTCTTTTTTTTGTGGTGTTTGGATGTGTTCCAGCTAATTTCTGTGTAGAAATGATTGCAGCAGTGTCTAACCTCAAACTATGGTGTACCAGGTCCATTTGAGTACTGGGAAAATGCTTTGCATGATGATGAAAAAAGGTTCTGGACAGTATTTGGAAATGGAAGAGTTAAAAAACAATTCCAAATGCAAACGCTTACAAGCGTGGTTAGCCGCATTTACATGCATTTACAAGCGTTTGGTGTTTGAAACTCAACTGCCTGTAAACGACTGTAAACAACATAGTGTACATGGACACATAGGAAAACATTAGGGAGCGTTCAGGGGCTGCTGAAAAAAAATCACAGAAGACTCCTAAACGTGAGTTTATCAGCTGCAGTGTACATGGAGCCTAGGGTTGATTTACTAAAACTGGAGAGTGCAAAATCTAGTGCAGTTGTGCATGATAGCCAATCAACTTCTAACTTCAGGTTGTTCAGTTGCGCTTTGGCAATAACCTGGTTGGTTTCTATGCAGAGCTGCACCTGATTTTGCACTCTCCAGTTTTAGTAAATCAACTCCATAGTGCCCCAAAGTCTTTTTGTTCTGACAGTCTTTGAATATCTTGACACCAGTAGCTGCTAAATGCACCAATGCTACAGTGCTGTAGTTCAAAGCTGGCTGTAGCAGCTACAGCATACATAGCAGTACTGTGACTTAGAATGAATGACTTAATATATTAACTATGTACTTACAGGCTGTACCAACATTCCCTACATATATTAATTAAAGATAAAAAAAATAATCAAAGTATGGTGACTTTTATTGAGACTTTTTAGGTTCCTAACTTCTTTAGAAACCAACAATAATATACAGTATCAGATCAATGTTATAGTTAATATATCTTGTATACAATATTCAGATTGTTCCAGTGCATATTACATTTTTCTCATAAATCTGTACATCATGCATCCGCTACTACTTGATCCCCTAACTTCAAGTTCAGT
The DNA here is from genome assembly GCF_062004578.1 of Staurois parvus. Lineage (NCBI taxonomy): Eukaryota > Metazoa > Chordata > Amphibia > Anura > Ranidae > Staurois > Staurois parvus. The sequence continues at coordinate 2,035,871 of NW_028318680.1, read as the reverse complement.
TAGATTTTACATTTTGCACCTTGTGGCTACACAATATTTTGTTCTGTGGTACAATATGTTTAACCCTTGAGGTCCTGGTTTATGGGGAGCTTCTCGACATGTTTCTCAGGTTATATGATAAATATAGAGGTACAAATCTGCAGTTTAATATACTTTAGAAATATAGCTCACTGCCACATAGTGTATTTATGTGTTTATCTCGACTGCCTTTTACAACTTACTTTTCTCCTTTTTTTACTGTTCCAAGTAGGTTGTAAAAACCTGGAGGTAAACTTGGAGACATGGTTCTTTTGCACTCATTTATTTCCTCTATATTGCAACATTTTAATGTTGACAGGTTACCACTCTAGGCCACTAATACAGGGATATTCCAAAAACGTATTTTTCTGGGCAACACATATCATTCAATTCTGGTAGTTTTGTGATTTTCAGAGTGAATCTCTGTAGAATACATCATCATTGCTAAGTAAATAACAAAAAATAATTTGTGCTAACAGAAAATCAAGTTGCCAAGAGGTATAAACTGGCATAAACAGTAGAGATGAGCGAATCGAAGTAGCCGAAGTGGAATTCGAGTCGAATATCGGAAAAATTTCGATTCGCGCCGAATCCGAAAAATAGCCTACTTCGGATGCGCGAATCAAAATTTTTCCGAAAATGGCGGCGGACATGTGCGGCGACGGAGCGGGGATGTCTGGGAAGGCGCGCAGACAAGGCGCGCTGACCCATAATGCATTCCTCAATGACATGTGATCGCATCAGCCAATCAGCAGCCAGCCAGCCAGCACTGTGTAATGGTCGAGCTATAAATAGCGGCCATTTTGGAATTCTTCATTTGCCTGCAGTCATTGAACAGAGGCAGACCGCTCTGTATTAGGGACAGAGTTAGGGCCACAGAAACGATACTTGGGGACAGAGAAACGATACTTAGGGACAGAGAACCATTACTCAGGGACACAGAATTGTTAATGAGGGCCACAGAATCGTTACTTAGGGACAAAGAAACGCTAGTTAGGGCCACAGAATTCTTACTCAGGGACAGACAGAATTGTTACTGAGTGCCAGAGAATTGTTACTTAGGGCCACAGAAACGTTATTAGGGCCACAGAATTGTTACTCAGGGACAGACAGAATTGTTACTGAGTGCCAGAGAATTGTTACTTAGGGCCACAGAAACTTTAGTTAGGGCCACAGAATTGTTACTCAGGGACAGACAGAATTGTTACTGAGTGCCAGAGAATTGTTACTTAGGGCCACAGAAACTTTAGTTAGGGCCACAGAATTGTTACTCAGGGACAGACACAGAATTGTTACTGAGGGCCACAGAACTGTTACTTAGGGCCACAGAAACTTTAGTTAGGGCCACAGAATTGTTACTCAGGGACAGACACAGAATTGTTACTGAGGGCAACAGAACTGTTACTTAGGGCCACAGAAACTTTAGTTAGGGCCACAGAATTGTTACTCAGGGACAGACACAGAATTGTTACTGAGGGCCACAGAACTGTTACTTAGGGCCACAGAATTGTTACTCGCACAGACACAGAATTGTTACTCAGGGACACAGAATTGTTACTGAGGGCCACAGAACTGTTACTTAGGGCCACAGAATTGTTACTCGCACAGACACAGAATTGTTACACAGGGACACAGAATTGTTACTGAGGGCCACAGAACCGTTACTTAGGGCCAAAGAATTGTTACTCAGGGACACAGAATTGTTACTGAGGGCCACAGAACTGTTACTTAGGGCCACAGAATTCTTACTCGCACAGACACAGAATTGTTACTCAGGGACACAGAACTGTTACTGAGGGCCACAGAACTGTTACTTAGGGCCACAGAATTGTTACTCGCACAGACACAGAATTGTTACTCAGGGACACAGAACTGTTACTGAGGGCCACAGAACTGTTACTTAGGGCCACAGAATTGTTACTCGCACAGACACAGAATTGTTACACAGGGACACAGAATTGTTACTGAGGGCCACAAAACCGTTACTTAGGGCCACAGAATTGTTACTCAGGGACACAGAATTGTTACTGAGGGCCACAGAACTGTTACTTAGGGCCACAGAATTGTTACTCGCACAGACACAGAATTGTTACTCAGGGACACAGAACTGTTACTGGGGGCCACAGAACTGTTACTTAGGGCCACAGAATTGTTACTCGCACAGACACAGAATTGTTACTCAGGGACACAGAATTGTTACTGAGGGCCACAGAACCGTTACTTAGGGCCACAGAATTGTTACTCGCACAGACACAGAATTGTTACACAGGGACACAGAATTGTTACTGAGGGCCACAGAACCGTTACTTAGGGCCACAGAATTGTTACTCAGGGACACAGAATTGTTACTGAGGGCCACATAACTGTTACTTAGGGCCACAGAATTGTTACTCGCACAGACACAGAATTGTTACTCAGGGACACAGAACTGTTACTGAGGGCCACATAACTGTTACTTAGGGTCACAGAATTGTTACTCGCACAGACACAGAATTGTTACTCAGGGACACAGAACTGTTACTGAGGGCCACAGAACTATTACTTAGGGCCACAGAATTGTTACTCGCACAGACACATAATTGTTACACAGGGACACAGAATTGTTACTGAGGGCCACAGAACCGTTACTTAGGGCCACAGAATTGTTACTCGCACAGACACAGAAACGTTACTCAGGGACACAGAATTGTTACTGAGGGCCACAGAACTGTTACTTAGGGCCACAAAAACGTTAGTTAGGGCCACAGAATTGTTACTCAGGGACAGACACAGAATTGTTACTGAGGGCCACAGAACCGTTACTAAGGGCCACAGAATTGTTACTCAGGGACACAGAATTGTTACTGAGGGCCACAGAACCGTTACTTAGGGCCACAGAATTGTTACTCAGGGACAGACACAGAATTGTTACTGAGGGCCACAGAATTGTTACTGAGGGCCACAGAACCGTTACTTAGGGCCACAGAAACGTTACTCAGGGACACAGAATTGTTACTGAGGGCCACAGAACCGTTACTTAGGGCCACAGAAACGTTAGTTAGGGCCACAGAATTGTTACTCAGGGACAGACACAGAATTGTTACTGAGGGCCACAGAATTGTTACTGAGGGCAACAGAACCGTTACTTAGGGCCACAGAACCGTTACTTAGGGCCACAGAATTGTTACTCAGGGACAGACACAGAATTGTTACTGAGGGACACAGAATTGTTACTGAGGGCCACAGAACCGTTACTTAGGGCCACAGAATTGTTACTCAGGGACACAGAATTGTTACTGAGGGCCACAGAACCGTTACTTAGGGCCACAGAATTGTTACTCAGGGACAGACACAGAATTGTTATTGAGGGCCACAGAATTGTTACTGAGGGCCACAGAACCGTTACTTAGGGCCACAGAAACGTTACTCAGGGACACAGAATTGTTACTGAGGGCCACAGAACTGTTACTTAGGGCCACAGAATTGTTACTCGCACAGACACAGAATTGTTACTCAGGGACACAGAACTGTTACTGAGGGCCACAGAACTGTTACTTAGGGCCACAGAATTGTTACTCACACAGACACAGAATTGTTACACAGGGACACAGAATTGTTACTGAGGGCCACAGAACCGTTACTTAGGGCCACAGAATTGTTACTCAGGGACACAAAATTGTTACTGAGGGCCACAGAACTGTTACTTAGGGCCACAGAATTGTTACTCGCACAGACACAGAATTGTTACTCAGGGACACAGAACTGTTACTGGGGGCCACAGAACTGTTACTTAGGGCCACAGAATTGTTACTCGCACAGACACAGAATTGTTACTCAGGGACACAGAATTGTTACTGAGGGCCAACAGAACCGTTACTTAGGGCCACAGAATTGTTACTCGCACAGACACAGAATTGTTACACAGGGACACAGAATTGTTACTGAGGACCACAGAACCGTTACTTAGGGCCACAGAATTGTTACTCAGGGACACAGAATTGTTACTGAGGGCCACAGAACCGTTACTTAGGGCCACAGAATTGTTACTCAGGGACAGACACAGAATTGTTACTGAGGGCCACAGAATTGTTACTGAGGGCCACAGAACTGTTACTTAGGGCCACAGAAACGTTACTCAGGGACACAGAATTGTTACTCAGGGACAGACACAGAATTGTTACTCAGGGACAGACACAGAATTGTTACTGAGGGACACAGAATTGTTACTGAGGGACACAGAATTGTTACTTAGGGCCACAGAAACGTTACTCAGGGACACAAAATTGTTAATCAGGGACAGACACAGAATTCTTACTCAGGGACAGACACAGAATTGTTACTCAGGGACACAGAATTGTTACTGAGGGACACAGAATTGTTACTGAGGGACACAGAATTGTTACTCAGGGACACAGAATTGTTACTGAGGGACACAGAATTGTTACTGAGGGACACAGAATTGTTACTCAGGGACACAGAATTGTTACTCAGGGACAGACACAGAATTGTTACTGAGGGACACAGAATTGTTACTGAGGGACACAGAATTGTTACTGAGGGACACAGAACTGTTACTTAGGGCCACAGAAACGTTACTCAGGGACACAGAATTGTTACTCAGGGACACAGAATCATTGAATTAAAGAGTATGTCAGACAACATGCAGAGGAGTGGCAGAGGAGGCAATGTTTTAGGAGCGAGCAGATGTGGCAGCAGAGGAAGGGGTCGAGGCAGCACTATTCGCAGCCAGAGGCCAGTGCTCCCGGTGTCATCCAGTACAGTGAGGAAGAGCTAACAGAGGGCGGTCAGGAACGGGGGGAGACATCCGCCTCTTCAGCAGCCAGGCGAAGAAGTAGTGGCGAGGAGAGTGGCTCAGTAGCCGGTCTAGAGACAGGTCTGTCTCCTGACCCACACGCAGCCGAGGGGGCTAGTAGTGAGGCGGAGACCCTAATTGATGATGATGAGGCTGATCGCACTTGGCAGCCTCGTCGTCATCAGGCTATTGCTTCCGCATCATCAGGAGAAGAGGGTGGCAGCTTGGCAGCGAGCAAAACAGTCGGTGGGTTGTCTCCATCGCCACACTCTGCCATGTGCCACTTTCAGGTCTCCTCACACACTGCTGGTGTGTTCCATTTTTTGTCAGAGGGTGCTGGCAGATTACGGGCCTCCCATAGCTGCTGCCAGGCCCCTAATCTGCCATGGGCCCCTGTACCGCCTCCTCATGCTGCTGCCAGGTCCACAGTGTCTCATGCCATGTGCCACTTTCAGGTCTCCTCACACACTGCTGGTGTGTTCAATTTTTTTGACATAGGGTGCTGGCAGATTACGGGCCTCCCATAGCTGCTGCCAGGCCCCTAATCTGCCATGGGCCCCTATACCGCCTCCTCATGCTGCTGCGAAGTCCAGAGTCTCTCATGGGTCCCTGTACGGCCTCCCATTGCTGCTGTCTCCATCGCCACACTCTGCCATGTGCCACTTTCAGGTCTCCTCACACTGCTGGTGTGTTCAATTTTTTTGACATAGGGTGCTGGCAGATTACGGGCCTCCCATAGCTGCTGCCAGGCCCCTAATCTGCCATGGGCCCCTATACCGCCTCCTCATGCTGCTGCGAAGTCCAGAGTCTCTCATGGGTCCCTGTACGGCCTCCCATTGCTGCTGTCTCCATCGCCACACTCTGCCATGTGCCACTTTCAGGTCTCCTCACACACTGCTGGTGTGTTCAATTTTTTTGACATAGGGTGCTGGCAGATTACGGGCCTCCCATAGCTGCTGCCAGGCCCCTAATCTGCCATGGGCCCCTATACCGCCTCCTCATGCTGCTGCGAAGTCCAGAGTCTCTCATGGATCCCTGTACGGCCTCCCATTGCTGCTGTATCCATCGCCACACTCTGCCATGTGCCACTTTCAGGTCTCCTCACACACTGCTGGTGTGTTCAATTTTTTTGACATAGGGTGCTGGCAGATTACGGGCTTCCCATAGCTGCTGCCAGGCCCCTAATCTGCCATGGGCCCCTATACCGCCTCCTCATGCTGCTGCGAAGTCCAGAGTCTCTCATGGGTCCCTGTACGGCCTCCCATTGCTGCTGTCTCCATCGCCACACTCTGCCATGTGCCACTTTCAGGTCTCCTCACACACTGCTGGTGTGTTCAATTTTTTTGACATAAGGTGCTGGCAGATTACGGGCCTCCCATAGCTGCTGCCAGGCCCCTAATCTGCCATGGGCCCCTATACCACCTCCTCATGCTGCTGCGAAGTCCAGAGTCTCTCATGGGTCCCTGTACGGCCTCCCATTGCTGCTGTCTCCATCGCCACACTCTGCCATGTGCCACTTTCAGGTCTCCTCACACACTGCTGGTGTGTTCAATTTTTTTGACATAGGGTGCTGGCAGATTACGGGCCTCCCATAGCTGCTGCCAGGCCCCTAATCTGCCATTGGCCCCTATAGCGCCTCCTCATGCTGCTGCCAGGTCCAGGCGAACGTAGTCACACAGGGGAGGAACTTCTCAGTGTAATGAACAGAGAAATCAACAGATGGCTGTCTCCGCGCAAACTGAAAATCGGAACCATGTTGACCGACAACGGAAAGAACATGGTGTCTGCTCTGCGTCAAGGAAGGTTGTGCCATGCGCCATGCATGGCTCACGTGTTCAATCTGGTTGTCAAGCGGTTTCTAAAATCCACCATCCCACTGCAAGACATCCTTAAAATGTCACGTAAACCTTGCATGCATTTCAGCCATTCCTACACCGCAAAGCACACCCTCCTTGAGCTGCAGCGGCAGAACGGAATTCCACAGCATCGCCTGATCTGCGACGTTGCAACAAGGTGGAATTCAACCCTACACATGGTAGACCGCCTTTACGAACAGCGAAAGGCCATCACCGATTTCCTGATGTTACAAGGGGATAAAGGTACTCCCCTGTGTAACTTCGATGTCAGCCATTGGCAGCTCATGCGTGACACCTGCCGCTTGCTCAGGCCCTTTGAGGAGGCCACGCTATTCGTGAGTCGGCAGGACTATGGGATGAACGACGTCATTCCTCTGTTGCACGTCCTGGAACAAATGCTGATAACAATGGCTGGTCAGGGTGCGGTAGACGTGGCGCACAGATCTCAACGCCACATGAACCCTGTGGGGGCAGGACAGGAAGAAGAGGAGGAGGTAGAGGAGGACATTGGTGCTCAGGAATTATTGAGTGAAATGGGTGGTTTTTCCACTCAGCGGACAGGAGTGGAGGAGCAGGAGCATCTGGTAGAGGAGGAGGAGACAGAGGACCCAGACGCACCGTGGCAGTATGCTGTGGAGATGGAGGCAGGGAGTCCTTCGCATTCCTTGGCACAAATGGCCCATAGCATGCTCGGTTGCTTGCGTAGCGACAGCCGAATAAGAACCATCAGACAGAGGGATGACTTTTGGATGTCCACCTTGTTGGACCCTCGCTACCGTTCAAAAATGGTGGCCTTTTTCACACCTGCTGAGAGGGAGGCCAAAATAACGTACTATAAAAACCACCTATGTAGTCAGTTGGTCTCTGCCTTTGTGCGCCAACGTCCATCCTCAGACACTGTGGGCCCTGTGCGCTCGCGTTCCGCTGCCATGGCAGCAAAGGAGGGGTGGGGTGGTAGGAGCAGTGGCAGCTCCACCAGCAGCGGCTGCCTCAGTCTGCAGTCGATGATGAGTAGCTTTCTTCACCAGCGCAGTGAGGAAACTACTAACCAGCCGCAGCAGCAGCAGCATCAGGTGGACCTGGAGCAGGACCTCAAACAACAGGCTTGGGCCTACTTGGACAGCACCCTGCCAACCGAGGTAGACAATACCCTTGACTACTGGGCAACGAAACTTGACCTTTGGCCCCAACTAGCTGAATTTGCCCTTGAAAGGCTGTCATGCCCGGCCAGTAGCGTGGCATCGGAGCGCGTGTTTAGTGCGGCAGGAGGTATTGTAACTCCGCGGAGGACACGACTGTCCACCCAAAGTGTGGAGAGACTCACGTTTGTGAAAATGAATCAGGCGTGGATTAGTCTGGATTTCAAACCACCAGTTCCTGACACAACTGACTAAATCCGCCATGAATCATGCCTCAAACATGTGCCACTTTGAGGTCTCCTCACACACTGCTGGTGTGTTGAATTTTTTGACATAGGGTGCTGGCAGATTATGGGCCTCCTATAGCTGCTGCCAGGCCCCTAATCTGCCATGGGCCCCTATATACCGCCTCCTCATGCTGCTGCCAAGTCCAGAGTCTCTCATGGGTCCCTGTACGGCCTCCCATTGCTGCTGTCTCCATCGCCACACTCTGCCATGTGCCACTTTCAGGTCTCCTCACACTGCTGGTGTGTTCAATTTTTTGACATAGGGTGCTGGCAGATTACGGGCCTCCCATAGCTGCTGCCAGGCCCCTAATCTGCCATGGGCCCCTGTACCGCCTCCTCAAGCTGCTGCCAGGTCCAGAGTCTCTCATGGGTCCCTGTACGGCCTCCCATTTCTGCTGTCTCCATCGCCACACTTTGCCATGTGCCACTTTCAGGTCTCCTCACACTGCTGGTGTGTTCAATTTTTTGTCATAGGGTGCTGGCAGATTACGGGCCTCCCATAGCTGCTGCCAGGCCCCTAATCTGCCATGGGCCCCTATACCGCCTCCTCATGCTGCTGCCAGGTCCACAGTCTCTCATGGGTCCCTGTACGGCCTCCCATTGCTGCTGTCTCCATCGCCACACTCTGCCATGTGCCACTTTCAGGTCTCCTCACACTGCTGGTGTGTTACATTTTTTGTCATAGGGTGCTGGCAGATTACGGGCCTCACATAGCTGCTGCCAGGCCCCTAATCTGCCATTGGCCCCTATACCGCCTCCTTATGCTGCTGCCAGGTCCAGAGTCTCTCATGCCATGTGCCACTTTCAGGTCTCCTCACACTGCTGGTGTGTTCAATTTTTTGTCATAGGGTGCTGGCAGATTACGGGCCTCCCATAGCTGCTGCCAGGCCCCTAATCTGCCATGGGCCCCTATACCGCCTCCTCATGCTGCTGCCAGGTCCACAGTCTCTCATGGGTCCCTGTACGGCCTTTCATTGCTGCTGTCTCCATCGCCACACTCTGCCATGTGCCACTTTCAGGTCTCCTCACACTGCTGGTGTGTTACATTTTTTGTCATAGGGTGCTGGCAGATTACGGGCCTCAAAAAGCTGCTGCCAGGCCCCTAATCTGCCATGGGCCCCTATACCGCCTCCTCATGCTGCTGCCAGGTCCAGAGTCTCTCATGCCATGTTCCACTTTCAGGTCTCCTCACACTGCTGGTGTGTTCAATTTTTTTCATAGGGTGCTGGCAGATTATGGGCCTCCCATAGCTGCTGCCAGGCCCCTAATCTGCCATGGGCCCCTATACCGCCTCCTCATGATGCTGCCAGGTCCAGAGTCTCTCATGCCATGTGCCACTTTCAGGTCTCCTCACACTGCTGGTGTGTTCAATTTTTTGTCATAGGGTGCTGGCAGATTACGGGCCTCCCATAGCTGCTGCCAGGCCCCTAATCTGCCATGGGCCCCTATACCGCCTCCTCATGCTGCTGCCAGGTCCACAGTCTCTCATGGGTCCCTGTACGGCCTCCCATTGCTGCTGTCTCCATCGCCACACTCTGCCATGTGCCACTTTCAGGTCTCCTCACACACTGCTGGTGTGTTCAATTTTTTGACATAGGGTGCTGGCAAATTACGGGCCTCCCATAGCTGCTGCCAGGCCCCTAATCTGCCATGGGCCCCTATACCGCCTCCTCATGCTGCTGCCAGGTCCAGAGTCTCTCATGCCATGTGCCACTTTCAGGTCTCCTCACACTGCTGGTGTGTTCAATTTTTTGTCATAGGGTGCTGGCAGATTACGGGCCTCCCATAGCTGCTGCCAGGCCCCTAATCTGCCATGGGCCCCTATACCGCCTCCTCATGCTGCTGCCAGGTCCACAGTCTCTCATGGGTCCCTGTACGGCCTCCCATTGCTGCTGTCTCCATCGCCACACTCTGCCATGTGCCACTTTCAGGTCTCCTCACACTGCTGGTGTGTTACATTTTTTGTCATAGGGTGCTGGCAGATTACGGGCCTCCCATAGCTGCTGCCAGGCCCCTAATCTGCCATGGGCCCCTATACCGCCTCCTCATGCTGCTGCCAGGTCCAGAGTCTCTCATGCCATGTGCCACTTTCAGGTCTCCTCACACTGCTGGTGTGTTCAATTTTTTGTCATAGGGTGTTGGCAGATTACGGGCCTCCCATAGCTGCTGCCAGGCCCCTAATCTGCCATGGGCCCCTATACCGCCTCCTCATGCTGCTGCCAGGTCCACAGTCTCTCATGGGTCCCTGTACGGCCTCCCATTGCTGCTGTCTCCATCGCCACACTCTGCCATGTGCCACTTTCAGGTCTCCTCACACACTGCTGGTGTGTTCAATTTTTTGACATAGGGTGCTGGCAAATTACGGGCCTCACATAGCTGCTGCCAGGCCCCTAATCTGCCATGGGCCCCTATACCGCCTCCTCATGCTGCTGCCAGGTCCAGAGTCTCTCATGCCATGTGCCACTTTCAGGTCTCCTCACACTGCTGGTGTGTTCAATTTTTTGACATAGGGTGCTGGCAGATTACGGGCCTCCCATAGCTGCTGCCAGGCCCCTAATCTGCCATGGGCCCCTATACCGCCTCCTCATGCTACTGCCAGGTCCAGAGTCTCTCATGCCATGTGCCACTTTCAGGTCTCCTCACACTGCTGGTGTGTTCAATTTTTTGTCATAGGGTGCTGGCAGATTACGGGCCTCCCATAGCTGCTGCCAGATCCCTAATCTGCCATGGGCCCCTATACCGCCTCCTCATGCTGCTGCCAGGTCCACAGTCTCTCATGGGTCCCTGTACGGCCTCCCATTGCTGCTGTCTCCATCGCCACACTCTGCCATGTGCCACTTTCAGGTCTCCTCACACACTGCTGGTGTGTTCAATTTTTTGACATAGGGTGCTGGCAAATTACGGGCCTCCCATAGCTGCTGCCAGATCCCTAATCTGCCATGGGCCCCTATACCGCCTCCTCATGCTGCTGCCAGGTCCACAGTCTCTCATGGGTCCCTGTACGGCCTCCCATTGCTGCTGTCTCCATCGCCACACTCTGCCATGTGCCACTTTCAGGTCTCCTCACACACTGCTGGTGTGTTCAATTTTTTGACATAGGGTGCTGGCAAATTACGGGCCTCCCATAGCTGCTGCCAGGCCCCTAATCTGCCATGGGCCCCTATACCGCCTCCTCATGCTGCTGCCAGGTCCAGAGTCTCTCATGCCATGTTCCACTTTCAGGTCTCCTCACACTGCTGGTGTGTTCAATTTTTTGTCATAGGGTGCTGGCAGATTACGGGCCTCCCATAGCTGCAGCCAGGCCCCTAATCTGCCATGGGCCCCTATACCGCCTCCTCATGCTGCAGCCAGGTCCACAGTCTCTCATGGGTCCCTGTACGGCCTCCCATTGCTGCTGTCTCCATCGCCACACTCTGCCATGTGCCACTTTCAGGTCTCCTCACACTGCTGGTGTGTTCCATTTTTTGTCATAGGGTGCTGGCAGATTACGGGCCTCACATAGCTGCTGCCAGGCCCCTAATCTGCCATGGGCCCCTATACCGCCTCCTCATGCTGCTGCCAAGTCCAGAGTGTGTCATGGGTCCCTGTACGGCCTCCCATTGCTGCTGTCTCCATCGCCACACTCTGTCATGTGCCACTTTCAGGTCTCCTCACACACTGCTGGTGTGTTCAATTTTTTGTCATAGGGTGCTGGCAGATTACGGGCCTCCCATAGCTGCTGCCAGGCCCCTAATCTGCCATGGGCCCCTATACCGCCTCCTCATGCTGCTGCCAGGTCCAGAGTCTCTCATGCCATGTGCCACTTTCAGGTCTCCTCACACTGCTGGTGTGTTCAATTTTTTGACATAGGGTGCTGGCAGATTACGGGCCTCCCATAGCTGCTGCCAGGCCCCTAATCTGCCATGGGCCCCTATACCGCCTCCTCATGCTGCTGCCAGGTCCAGAGTCTCTCATGCCATGTGCCACTTTCAGGTCTCCTCACACTGCTGGTGTGTTCAATTTTTTGTCATAGGGTGTTGGCAGATTACGGGCCTCCCATAGCTGCTGCCAGGCCCCTAATCTGCCATGGGCCCCTATACCGCCTCCTCATGCTGCTGCCAGGTCCACAGTCTCTCATGGGTCCCTGTACGGCCTCCCATTGCTGCTGTCTCCATCGCCACACTCTGCCATGTGCCACTTTCAGGTCTCCTCACACACTGCTGGTGTGTTCAATTTTTTGACATAGGGTGCTGGCAAATTACGGGCCTCCCATAGCTGCTGCCAGGCCCCTAATCTGCCATGGGCCCCTATACCGCCTCCTCATGCTGCTGCCAGGTCCAGAGTCTCTCATGCCATGTGCCACTTTCAGGTCTCCTCACACTGCTGGTGTGTTCAATTTTTTGTCATAGGGTGCTGGCAGATTACGGGCCTCCCATAGCTGCTGCCAGGCCCCTAATCTGCCATGGGCCCCTATACCGCCTCCTCATGCTGCTGCCAGGTCCACAGTCTCTCATGGGTCCCTGTACGGCCTCCCATTGCTGCTGTCTCCATCGCCACACTCTGCCATGTTCCACTTTCAGGTCTCCTCACACTGCTGGTGTGTTACATTTTTTGTCATAGGGTGCTGGCAGATTACGGGCCTCCCATAGCTGCTGCCAGGCCCCTAATCTGCCATGGGCCCCTATACCGCCTCCTCATGCTGCTGCCAGGTCCAGAGTCTCTCATGCCATGTGCCACTTTCAGGTCTCCTCACACTGCTGGTGTGTTCAATTTTTTGTCATAGGGTGTTGGCAGATTACGGGCCTCCCATAGCTGCTGCCAGGCCCCTAATCTGCCATGGGCCCCTATACCGCCTCCTCATGCTGCTGCCAGGTCCACAGTCTCTCATGGGTCCCTGTACGGCCTCCCATTGCTGCTGTCTCCATCGCCACACTCTGCCATGTGCCACTTTCAGGTCTCCTCACACACTGCTGGTGTGTTCAATTTTTTGACATAGGGTGCTGGCAAATTACGGGCCTCACATAGCTGCTGCCAGGCCCCTAATCTGCCATGGGCCCCTATACCGCCTCCTCATGCTGCTGCCAGGTCCACAGTCTCTCATGGGTCCCTGTACGGCCTCCCATTGCTGCTGTCTCCATCGCCACACTCTGCCATGTGCCACTTTCAGGTCTCCTCACACACTGCTGGTGTGTTCAATTTTTTGACATAGGGTGCTGGCAAATTACGGGCCTCACATAGCTGCTGCCAGGCCCCTAATCTGCCATGGGCCCCTATACCGCCTCCTCATGCTGCTGCCAGGTCCAGAGTCTCTCATGCCATGTGCCACTTTCAGGTCTCCTCACACTGCTGGTGTGTTCAATTTTTTGACATAGGGTGCTGGCAGATTACGGGCCTCCCATAGCTGCTGCCAGGCCCCTAATCTGCCATGGGCCCCTATACCGCCTCCTCATGCTGCTGCCAGGTCCAGAGTCTCTCATGCCATGTGCCACTTTCAGGTCTCCTCACACTGCTGGTGTGTTCAATTTTTTGTCATAGGGTGCTGGCAGATTACGGGCCTCCCATAGCTGCTGCCAGGCCCCTAATCTGCCATGGGCCCCTATACCGCCTCCTCATGCTGCTGCCAGGTCCACAGTCTCTCATGGGTCCCTGTACGGCCTCCCATTGCTGCTGTCTCCATCGCCACACTCTGCCATGTGCCACTTTCAGGTCTCCTCACACACTGCTGGTGTGTTCAATTTTTTGACATAGGGTGCTGGCAAATTACGGGCCTCCCATAGCTGCTGCCAGGCCCCTAATCTGCCATGGGCCCCTATACCGCCTCCTCATGCTGCTGCCAGGTCCAGAGTCTCTCATGCCATGTTCCACTTTCAGGTCTCCTCACACTGCTGGTGTGTTCAATTTTTTGTCATAGGGTGCTGGCAGATTACGGGCCTCCCATAGCTGCTGCCAGGCCCCTAATCTGCCATGGGCCCCTATACCGCCTCCTCATGCTGCTGCCAGGTCCACAGTCTCTCATGGGTCCCTGTACGGCCTCCCATTGCTGCTGTCTCCATCGCCACACTCTGCCATGTGCCACTTTCAGGTCTCCTCACACTGCTGGTGTGTTCCATTTTTTGTCATAGGGTGCTGGCAGATTACGGGCCTCACATAGCTGCTGCCAGGCCCCTAATCTGCCATGGGCCCCTATACCGCCTCCTCATGCTGCTGCCAAGTCCAGAGTGTGTCATGGGTCCCTGTACGGCCTCCCATTGCTGCTGTCTCCATCGCCACACTCTGTCATGTGCCACTTTCAGGTCTCCTCACACACTGCTGGTGTGTTCAATTTTTTGTCATAGGGTGCTGGCAGATTACGGGCCTCCCATAGCTGCTGCCAGGCCCCTAATCTGCCATGGGCCCCTATACCGCCTCCTCATGCTGCTGCCAGGTCCACAGTCTCTCATGCCATGTGCCACTTTCAGGTCTCCTCACACTGCTGGTGTGTTCAATTTTTTGACATAGGGTGCTGGCAGATTACGGGCCTCCCATAGCTGCTGCCAGGCCCCTAATCTGCCATGGGCCCCTATACCGCCTCCTCATGCTGCTGCCAAGTCCAGAGTGTGTCATGGGTCCCTGTACGGCCTCCCATTGCTGCTGTCTCCATAGCCACACTCTGCCATGTGCCACTTTCAGGTCTCCTCACACTGCTGGTGTGTTCAATTTTTTGACATAGGGTGCTGGCAGATTACGGGCCTCCCATTGCTGCTGCCAGGCACGTAATCTGCCATGGGCCCCCGTACCGACTCCTCATGCTGTGACGTTGCAACAAGGTGGAATTCAACCCTACATATGTTAGACCGCCTTTACGAACAGCGAAAGGCCATCACAGATTTCCTGATGTTAAAAGCGGATAAAGGTACTCCCTGTGTAACTTAGATGTCAGCCATTGGCAGCTCATGCGTGACACCTGCGCTTGCTCAGGCCCTTTGAGGAGGCCACGCTATTCGTGAGTCGGCAGGACTATGGGATGAACGACGTCATTCCTCTGTTGCACGTCCTGGAACAAATGCTGTTAACAATGGCTGGTCAGGGTGCGGTAGACGTGGCGCACAGATCTCAACGCCACATGACCCCTGTGGGGGCAGGACAGGAAGAAGAGGAGGAGGTAGAGGAGGACATTGGTGCTCAGGAATTATTGAGTGAAATGGGTGGTTTTTCCACTCAGCGGACAGGAGTGGAGGAGCAGGAGCATCTGGTAGAGGAGGAGGAGGAGGAGACAGAGGACCCAGACGCACCGTGGCAGTATGCTGTGGAGATGGAGGCAGGGAGTCCCTCGCATTCCTTGGCACAAATGGCCCATAGCATGCTCGCTTGCTTGCGTAGCGACAGCCGAATAATAACCATCAGACAGAGGGATGACTTTTGGCTGTCCACCTTGTTGGACCCTCGCTACCGTTCAAAAATGGTGGCCTTTTTCACACCTGCTGAGAGGGAGGCCAAAATAACGTACTATAAAAACCACCTATGTAGTCAGCTGGTCTCTGCCTTTCTGCGCCAACGTCCATCCTCAGACACTGTGGGCCCTGTGCGCTCGCGTTCCACTGCCATGGCAGCAGGGGAGGGGTGGGGTGGTAGGAGCAGTGGCAGCTCCACCAGCAGCGGCTGCCTCAGTCTGCAGTCGATGATGAGTAGCTTTCTTCACCAGCGCAGTGAGGAAACTACTAACCAGCCGCAGCAGCAGGTGGACCTGGAGCAGGACCTCAAACAACAGGCTTAGGCCTACTTGGACAGCACCCTGCCAACCGAGGTAGACAATCCCCTTGACTACTGGGCAACAAAACTTGACCTTTGGCCCCAACTAGCTGAATTTGCCCTTGAAAGGCTGTCATGCCCGGACAGTAGCGTGGCATCGGAGCACGTGTTTAGTGCGGCAGGAGGTATTGTAACTCCGCGGAGGACACGACTGTCCACCCAAAGTGTGGAGAGACTCACGTTTGTGAAAATGAATCAGGCGTGGATTAGTCTGGATTTCAAACCACCAGTTCCTGACACAACTGACTAAATCCGCCATGAATCATGCCCCAAACATGTGCCACTTTCAGGTCTCCTCACACTGCTGGTGTGTTCAATTTTTTGTCATAGGGTGCTGGCAGATTACGGGCCTCCCATAGCTGCTGCCAGGCCCCTAATCTGCCATGGGCCCCTATACCACCTCCTCATGCTGCTGCCAGGTCCAGAGTCTCTCATGGGTCCCTGTACGGCCTCCCATTGCTGCTGTCTCCATCGCCACACTCTGCCATGTGCCACTTTCAGGTCTCCTCACACACTGCTGGTGTGTTGAATTTTTTGACATAGGGTGCTGGCAGATTACGGGCCTCCTATAGCTGCTGCCAGGCCCCTAATCTGCCATGGGCCCCTATACCGCCTCCTCATGCTGCTGCCAGGTCCAGAGTCTCTCATGGGTCCCTGTACGGCCTCCCATTGCTGCTGTCTCCATCGCCACACTCTGCCATGTGCCACTTTCAGGTCTCCTCACACACTGCTGGTGTGTTCAATTTTTTTGACATAGGGTGCTGGCAGATTACGGGCCTCCCATAGCTGCTGCCAGGCCCCTAATCTGCCATGGGCCCCTATACTGCCTCCTCATGCTGCTGCCAGGTCCACAGTCTCTCATGGGTCCCTGTACGGCCTCCCATTGCTGCTGTCTCCATCGCCACACTCTGCCATGTGCCACTTTCAGGTCTCCTCACACACTGCTGGTGTGTTCCATTTTTTGTCATAGGGTGCTGACAGATTACGGGCCTCCCATTGCTGCTGCCAGGCCTCTAATCTGCCATGGGCCCCCGTACCGCCTGGTCACGCTGCTGCTGGGTCCACAGTGTGACATGGGTCCCTGTACCGCCTCCCATTGCTCCCACTCTGCCATGTGCCACTTTCAGGTCTCCTCACACTCCTGCTGGTTTCCATTTTGTCATAGGTTGCTGGCAGATTACAGGCCTCCCATAGGTGCTGCCAGGCCCCAAATCTGCCATGGGCCCCTGTACCGGCTCGTCACGCTGCTGCTGGGTCCACAGTGTGACATGGGTCCTTGTACCGCCTCCCATTGCTCCCACTCTGCCATGTGCCACTTTGAGGTCTCCTCACACTCCTGCTGGTTTCCATTTTGTCATAGGTTGCTGTATGGCCTCCCATTGCTGCTGCCTCCACCGCCACACTGTGGCTCCAAACACTGGTTTTGGCCCCGTGACTGGCCAAATGAGTGAAGTGTGCGGTGATTCTAAGATCGACGGCACTCATCTGCATGTCATACTGAGTGACAGTATTATTTCTCTTCCCCAGCAGACTCCAAGGGCATTTAAATTAAAGGTACAGTGTTCTGCACTAATATTAAGTCTCTCTGAAGCCTAGAAACACCCTTTTTTAAGTTAAATTCACAGCGAATTTATTCGACTCGAATCGAATATTGTCCACGAATTCGCCGAATCAGTCTAATCGAATTTTTCATTTCTTCGCTCATCTCTAATAAACAGTATAAGGTTAGCAAAACTTATATTATTATATTATAACCATGCTAATATGGTACATGACACTGTTCTCAATAGTGATGGCTGAACAACCCCCTGTTCAGTTTGCGGTCGAACATTCGAACCTAACGTAAGTTTGACCACGAACCGGAACATCTGAGTATGAGTTAAGATACCGCACAGCATTTTTAACAAAAAACTTACAAAAATACCACATGAGCTTTATTATTAAGTCAAGCAATATTTTTGTAGTGAAAACATGCTTCAATGTTTCAGCTGTCGGCAGGGTTCCCTGCCGACAGCTGAATGTAAACAGAATTGCCAAAATTTGCAAAACAAACAGCGTGGGGTCCCCCTCCCATCCATGCCAAGCCCTTCAGGATTGGTATGGATTTTGAGGGGAACCCCCACTCCAAAATATTTTAAAAAATGGTACCGGGGTCCCCCCAAAAATCCATACCAGACCCTTATCCGAACATGCAGCCCGGCAGGTCAGGAAAGGAGGGGGATGCAAGCACCCCCCTCCTCCTGAACCATACCAGGCCAAATGCCCTCAACAGGGACAAGAGCCTCTTCCACACAACCGTGGCTGGCAGTTGTGGGGGTCTGCAGGCGGGGGGATTATCAGAATTTGGAAGCCCCATTTAACATGGGGCCTCCAGATCCTGCCCCCCCATGTGAATGAGTATGGGGTACATGGTATCGCTACTCATTCACAAAAACAAAAAAGTAGTGTAAAAAAACCAACAGAAAACAGTCTTTGACAAGTCCTTTAATAAAAACAAAAATAAAAAAAATGTCCCCCGAAGTAGATCCAACGTCAGTGATGATGCCACCAACCTGTAAAAAGAAAAAAAAAAGGCTCAACTCTCGACGCTGGCTCCCACCGTCTGACAGCTGCGCCACCCTGACAGTTCTTAATTATCTAAGGGGCAGGGCCACCCTGTGACATCAACTGGGTGATTCCACCCCCTTGTGGTGTCATCGTGTGCTGTAATTGGCCAAAGCATTGCACCTGACCTGTGCATTGTGAGGTGCAGTGGGCGAAAAGTGCACTGAACACCCTTACCGTTTGAGTGTTCGCCAAACACATGAAAGGCCAATGTTCAAGTCAAACTTATGTTTGACTCGAACATCAAGCCCCATGCTAGTCCTCAAATACTGGAATATTTTCCAAACTTCACAAACAGCCCAAGCATCCCCTGTTTTGTGTGCCATGATGTTCCTATCAGGATATGTCTGGGAATGGATCTTTGAAATCAGGGGGGGGAAGCAAAGCTCTAAAAATTTACAGGATAGTGCACTGGGAAGCTCTTTTCAAACTGTGTTATCGACTTGATAGTCACCATGCAACCATACCTCACTATGCTAGGCCCTCTGACCCAGGCCCCTTAGCACTACCGTCAGTTGCTACAGCTAGAGCAATACTCCTCATAACCACTTTAATGAATAATTCAATTCACTAAGATGAAGAAGACTCAGCAAGGATGAATCAAGGTCTCAAGTGCACTCAGAAAATAGTAATTTGCCCTACTGTGATTTGATATGGGCTCCAAGTCTTCTGAACTGCAGTATCAAAAGTAAATTAGTGGAACATAAATCTGACATATTATATAAAAATGAAGAACCCATAGGAAGTGTTTAAAACCTAATAAAATGCATACTGGGCTGAATAGTATTAACCCTTCAATGTACATGTATTTTAGCGCCAATAATACAACCATCAGGACCTACTGCCTTGAAGCCAGATGCCGCTATGTGATGATGTGCAAATCTTGGTTCATGGAGAAATCTCATAAATGAGCTCTCTATCATGCTACGGCATATCATGACCTATAAATTTACTAAAAACAAATAATAAAATCTATGCTCATGGTTCATGTATAAATAAAGTGAAAATGAGGGTGTTCGGATTTCAGGTTCAGGATATATGACTGCAGTTCCTTTACTACCTTAATACATATTCCACTGCTAAAACATGGAAAAAAAAAGAAAAAGGTCAGGGAAGGTTTTACCTGTATACTTGATCAATAATGAAAAAAAAAAAATTTTTTTAGATTACGTAATTCAGAATTAGGATATATCAATAGCCATACTGCAAGTCAGAAGTCAGGTTTCATGTTTCTTAAAAGAGGTGGGTTATGGCTTTAACATACGGTAAATTAAATCTAAGATATATTTAAAATCATCACAAAGTATTTCAACTTTTTCGCTAAGGACCATAGAAAATTAACAATTATTTTACTGTAGACACCTCAAAACAGAATTGTTGATACACAGAATGCATAGAGCTGTGTTTACCATTAGGCACAGTAAGCTCATACTTATAGGCGGCAGAAGGAAAGCATCTGTTTGTCCCTTTATAATTATTGGCCACAAAATTTTTTCCAAGATTAGTAGATATAGTCATACCATGTAGTGCTATTTACACATTATTACAATATTCTAAGCAAGGTAAAGACCAGGAAAACAAGGAAATTCTCTGCATATAAGAGATGATCCTAGTAAAGAGGTGTTACTTAGGATATCAAAAGTTGAGTGACTACAGACTCTAGTGATGAAAATCCCACCCTTATTATACAGAATGTTTTGCACATTAATGGCATGACTCCCTGTAGAGATAACAGAAGATGAATTTTAGTAAGTCACTTGAAACAGAACAGAAGTTAAAATTACACTAAACTCACATTTTCTTTTTAATAAAATAAGATAAATGCAATGGACTTGACTGACTAAAACTGAAGAGTCCAAAATCTGGGCCACCTCTGCATAGTAACCAATCCACTTTTTGCTCAAATCTTAATTAACCACTTGCCCTCCTGAGGATTTACCCCCCTTAATAACCAGGCCTCTTTTTGCTACTCGGCACTGCACTAATTCAACTGATAATTGCGCGGTCATGCAATGCTGCACCCAAACGAAATTTACGTCCTTTTTTTCACACAAATAGAGCTTTCTTTCGGTGGTATTTGATCACCTGTGCGCTTTTTATTTTTCACGCAGTGTATATTGATTGCTTTGTGTGGAAGTTATAGCATCTACAAACTAAGGTATAGATACTGCAATTTACGCCATTTTTTTGCTATACAGCGCTGCGCTAGTTTAACGGACAATTGCGCGGTCATGCAATATGGTACATAAATGAAATTTACATCCTTTTTTTTCCCACAAATTGAGCTTTCTTTCGGTGGTATTTGATCGCCTGTGTGTTTTTTATTTTTTGTGCTATAAAAAAAAAAGGCTGACAATTTTGAGGAAAAAAACAATATTTTGGACTTTTTGCTATAAAACATGTCCAGTAAAAAAAAATTAAAAAATCAAATTTAGTCATAAATTTCTGCCAAAATGCATTCTGCGACATGTCTTTGCTACAAAAACCCCAATACGTGTAAATTAATTGGTTTACGTAAAAGTTATAGCGTTTACAAATGGCGGGAAAGATACTGGGATTTTTAATTTTTCTTTTATACTAATAATGGCGGTAGTCAGCGACTTATAGCGGCGATCAGTGACTTATGGCGGCGATCAGCGACTTATGGCGGGACTGCGGCGGACATTCTGACACTGGGGGGGAACTGACTTGGGGTCACTGACATCCCCAGTGACACCAATGCAGTGATCAGTGCAAAAAAAAACACTGACACTGTACTAATGGCACTGGGGAGGAAGGGGTTAACTTTATTATTCAATGAAAGGGTTAACTGTGTGAGGGGAGTGTTTTACTAGGGGGTGGGGGTGTGTACTGCAGGGAACACTGCTGATCGGGACAGATAAACTCTTCTGTCCACATCAGCGTGTCAGGAGCTGTCAGGGAACTGACAGAAAGCACAGCTACTGCAGCTGTGCTCTTTGTCACTGATTGCCGCTAATCGCCAGGACATAGCCGGTAATGACCGGCTGTGACCCGGCGACTGACATCCACGGCCGTGATCGGCGGGACAGGTAGGGCGGCGCACCTTGCACGTGCCCCCTACCTGTTTTAAAAACACACGTTTTAAAATGTGGTTTTGCCCAGCCGTGCCGCCCTGCCACCGTATTTCTACAGTGGCTGGGCGGCATGTGGTTAAACAAACTGAAGATAGAAGCTGCTTGGCTACCATGCCCAGCTGCAGCAGATTTTGCATTCTTCACTGCTAGTAAATCAACCCCAATATTTTTAAATATACTGTATGTGAACTGGCCCCATAGAACGCCAGTTTAGTTCGCATGCCATGCAAATCAGATGTGGTTCAAAACGCATCCAATTCACATATCTGTGAACTGGGGCTTCTACTTTGCATACCCTTTAAATATAGTGTGTCTGGGAATAATTTACCCTTGTAGATGACTGTTCCTCCATGGAACCATGTTGGATGCGCATGAACACAACTGTGTTCGATATGAACATGCTGACCAAGAAAACAAGTGCAATCAGAATGCGAAGTGTCATGTGCAGCATGTTCTTAGTAAATGAACCTCAGAGACTTTTAGTGTCTTCACTGACAAGAAAGCAATTATTTACATACATGCATTAGGCAGCAGGCTAAAATAACTCAACATCTGGTTTCCTTTGGGCTTTCAAATTGACAGATTAAGCTATTTACCTTTCGCTCAGAGAAATGAAAGAGTGCAGACTGATGTGCAGCAGTTTTAGTTAGGAAATGAATAGATCCACTGAACCCTATATTACAGTTTCATTAGATCCCATCTTTGACTAGGTACAATGACTTTTCATTTAAGCAGGTGTAAATAGTACAAAACACCTATGTTGCAAAAAGGAAAAAAACATTTTTTTTGGGGGGGAGCAATCTACAAAACACAATTTTCATCTGTGTAACCTCCAAAATTATAGCAAACAGTTTACACAAAAGAAGTCACTTTCTCTGCTTTTAGAACAACAACTGTACTGCTCCTCTCAAATGATTTACAACTGCACTGTCACATCCCCCCCACACACACACCCACTGATTCACTAGCCAAGTAACATAAAATTTTGCATTGAAATGTTTCAATAATTTAAAGAGCTTTTCTAAACTTAAAAAAAATGTATGTAATGTTTAAATTGTTGTCAATGACTGTTTTGGGAGTTTTCAACTCATTTTCTGTCCTTGTGTCAGCAGCACAAGAAAAGAGAGGAATGGTTGTCACTGAGGCAGGAAGTATTAATAACCTGACAAGCGTTGTAACCCATTCTCATTTTGCCCAAAAGAGGGTATCCCTACTAAAGAGATTTGCAACCTCTTCTTGTCCTTAAGGAGGAATACAAATGACAAAAAAAACCTTACAAAGGTTCTATTTCTTTCTCAATAAACTAAAAAAGTTCAGCTTTAAAATTACAGAATGATTTGACTTTTCAAAGCACAATGTTGGACCTAATCTTGTATACTGCATAAATGAAGAACAAGCAAGTGCCTTGTAATCCACATACTGAGCTACCCTGAAGTTGCTTCTCATAAAATAACACCCTAAATACCTTCTACATGAACCGCTTCAAGTCCATACACTTTTATCCCCTTCCTGTCCAGGCCAATTTTCAGCATTCAGAGCTATCACACTTTGAATGACAATTGCGCAGTCATGCAACACTGTACCCATATGAATTTTTTAGCATTTTTTTGAGACAGAGAAAACTTTATTTTGGTGGTATTTATTCAGCACTGGGATTTTTATTTTTTTTTGCTATATAAATGAAAAGGTTCAAAAGTAAAAAAAAAGTATATTTCTTATAAAAGTTTGCAAATAAATAATCTTTCTTCATAAATATTGGCCAAAATGTATTCAGTTATCTAATAACCCAAATTAGTTTATAACCAAAAATTATAATTTTTCAAAAAATGTTTTACATTTTTATTTTATTTTTTTTATATTATTATTTATGTTTTTTTAACATACTGTCACCCTAGCAGTACAGTGTCACCATAGTGACACTGTACTACTTGTGTGGGGTGATGAATTGTACCATGTGATCTCTGTGATCATTCACAAATTGCACACGTAGTAAGCAATGATGTCAGAAATTACATCTTGCTTACTACTCTTCATGTGATCACTGATTGGCCAATCAGTGATCATATGATCGGGACCTCACACAGAGGTCCCGTACAATGATTGGTGTTCTACTGTGTCCTGAGGACATAGCGGGCACTGGATTGCGGTGCTACGCGCTACCAGGGAGCGCGCACAAGCAGGGAGCGGGGAGGATGTTTAGAAACGGCCACCCACTCCTGCATTGCTCCCGTTCAGCCAGATGGGAAGTGGTTAAAGGGTATGAATATCCAACATTTTTTTATATTTTATATTAAAAAAGGGTTAACATCCCAGCCAGGATATTTTTTGCGGTCTGTGTACTATTGGGGAAATTTCCTTTCACTTCCTGAAGTCTAATTGTCCTGATCACCAATGTTACTGAAAATTAAAGTCAGGGTAAATCCAAAATTTTGAGCTGCCATCTAAACAGGAATAACGGGGAAAATCTTCCAAAAGGGCCACTTGTTACTGTAACACCCTGCGTTAATATTGGTTGCACGTTAAGTGACCACAAGGTGGCAGTGTTCAGTGGTTCATCTATGCAGTCTCTGTTGAAGAAATGCCTTGTTAAACTTGTATGCTGGTAGCAGGATCTTTGTGCTCAGACAAGGAGTAAATGAACTACATTTTCCAGAAAAGCTGGCAAAGGGGCAGGAGCATAAATATTCAGAAGCCCAGAAACCTTGCAGAAAGGAAGTGGATGGTAAATGAAAGAGAACGGATGTGTGGAGAAGGCTGTGCAGGACACTGACAATACCGGCTGGGGCAGGCCACAGAGTGGAGAAGTGAAGAGAGATCGCAAACCACTGGTATCACTGACAAGCAGGACAGATTATCCTGAAGGCAGGTGGATCGGGGTGCTGTTATCAACATCGCTTCTTAACAGAGGGACCATGAGAAAACTTGGGCCCCCTTACTGGGAGACTACCTATGACACTACCGAAGCTACAGCTCAGGTGAGAGGGTTCCATACCCAGAATAACACAACTTACAAGTGACTGTGTTAAATTCAATTGTTTCTTTCAGTTCAGTACCCCTTACATCCTAGTTTATAGCACTGAGGCCCAGACTGTCCAGCTTAGTGCAGTTTACTGATTAGTGCTTTATTAACAACCTAAGTTGCAGGACTTTGCTACAGTATATGCACCCTGCAAACAGAATCACAGGAATCTCCTTTCAAGTCTCTTTGATCTCTCAAAGAACTTGCTTATTCAGAGAAGCTCACCACCTTTGATGAGGAATCCACCTTTTACAATCTTAGTAAATGTTTGCCTTTATCCTTTGTATTAACCACTTGCCCTCCTGAGGATTTACCCCCCTTAATGACCAGGCCTCTTTTTGCTACTTGGCGGTGCACTAATTCAACTGATAATTGTGCGGTCATGCAAGCATACTCAAATGAAATTTACGTCCTTTTTTTCACACAAATAGAGCTTTCTTTTGGTGGTATTTGATCACCTGTGCACTTTTTATTTTTCACGCTATAAACAAAAAAAGACCAAAAATTTTGAAGAAAAACATTATTTTTTACTTTCAGCTATAAAAAATATATAGTAAACTCAAATTTGGTTATAAATTTAGGCCAAAATGTATTCTGCTACATGTTTTTGGTAAAAAAATCCCAATAAGTGTATATTGATTGCTTGTGTGAAAGTTATAGCGTCTACAAACTATGGTATAGATACTGCAATTTACGCCATTTTTTTGCTATACAGCGCTGCGCTAGTTTAACGGACAATTGTCATGCAATACGGTACATAAATAAAGTTTATGTCCTTTTTTCACACAAATAGAGCTTTCTTTTCGGTGGTATTTGATGGCCTGTGCATTTTTTATTTTTTGCGCTATAAAAAAAAAGGCTGACAATTTTGAGAAAAAAAAAACTTTATTTTGCACTTTTTGCTATAAAACATGTCCAATAAAAAAAAATTAAACATCCAATTTCGTCATAAAGTTCGGCCAAAATGCATTCTGCGACATGTCTTTGCTAAAAAAAACCCCAATACGTGTAAATTAATTGGTTTACATGAAGTTATAGAAAGATACTGGGATTTTAATTTTTTTTTATACTAATAATGGAGGCGATCAGCGACTTATGGCGGCGATCAGTGACTTATGGCGGCGATCAGCGACTTATGGGAGGACTGCGGGACTGCGGCGGATATTCTGACACTGGGGGGGAACTGACTTGGGGTCACTGACATCCCTAGTGACACCAATACAGTGATCAGTGCAAAATAAAAACACTGACACTGTACTAATGGCACTGGGGAGGAAGGGGTTAACTTTTTTATTCAGTGAAAGGGTTAACTGTGTGAGGCGAGTGTTTTGCTAAGGGGCGGGGGTGTGTACTGCACAGAGACACGCTGATCCGGAGAGATAAACTCTTCTCTCCCGATCCGCGTGTCAGGAACTGTCAGGGAACTGACAGAAAGCAAAGCTACTGCAGCCCTGCTCTCTGTCAGTGATTGCCGCTAATCGGCGGGACACAGCCGGTAATGACCGGCCATGACCCGGAGACTGACACCCGCAGCCGGGATTGGCGGTGCAGGTAGGGCGGCGGCACGCCTCGTGCGCACCCCCTACCTGTTTCGCAAAAACGTGTTTTAAAACGTGCTTTTGCCCAGCCGTGCCGCCCTGCCGCCGTATTTCTACAGTGGCTGGGCGGCTAGTGGTTAAAGAGATTTTACTTAAATTCAACATCACTCCGAGGAGGTGTCTTTTTCCTCAGATTTCACCATCTTGAGAGAAATTTGCTTTCAAACAAGGAAAGATCTGAACCTTAATGTGCACCAACTAGGGCTCCATTGAGCATGCAGAAGATGGGACATTTTTGCTAAAAGCGATACCAAAAAGGAACATTGTTGATCTTCACTAAATAATTCACCCCCAGAGTTAAACCCTGTCACCAGTAACTGAGAGCCCAAAAGGGAGTTAGTCTGACAGTTTGATAGCTCCCAGCTCACTTGAGTAGAGATATTTCAGAGGCTGGGACTGATGTTAAATTTTGATCCTGCAGGACATTTGGGAGTTGCTTAAAGTGATATTGTGTTACAACACTTTGTTGAACCTTCTAGAGCATTGAACCTGTGTTTTATGCTTATCCACTGGTATCTTTTTGTTATGCTTGCACTCTTATTATTGTGACCTCAGTATAACCAGAATACTTGTTCACCATAAACTGTGTGTGTTTGTTTTATGGTTCCAAGTCAGGGGGTCCTCCTGGTCAAAGGTTTACAGTGGTCCAGGTAGCGTGGATCCCACAAAAAGAGATCTAGACTCTTTTGATTGAAATGCATTAGAGCTTCCACCTGGATATTGTACGAGAATTAATTTTGAACTTATGATCAACAATTGTGATGGTGCAGCACAAACAATGCATCTCACTCTTTTAAATGAATATTTATTAGTAAACTGAACTAGCTTATTAAAAGTCAGTGTGCTTCTCCAATATAAATTCATACACTCATGTATTCATGTATGAACCTGTATGCTGTTTTATATCTTCTGTATTTATTTAGTCTTGAGCTTATTGAGTTTGGCAGAAATTATAATACAGTAATACAGATAAATTGTATTGAGACTGAAGATAATAAAAGTTTCTGAAGTGACCTGAGTTCTGTAAACTGAAAACCTAATTTCTATCTGCATTGCCATAAGCCTCTTTGAAATTTTATGAAGAAAATGCGTAATAGAAGAGAATAAGGTGGAAGAAGTCACTATAATCTAAACTGATTAATGAAGTTCAAGCCAAAATACAGTTTGGCAATATATATTACATGAAGTTTTGCGTGCAGTGTGTGATCCATTAGATCATTATTAATAGCTTGTATTGCAAGTATTTAGGAGGTTTGCCAGAAATATTCTGTGGTTCAGAAAATGTTAGAGCATTTATACCACATTAAACCATTCAAGAGCCACAGCCACACTTTAGATGATGGATTTCATATTATAAGCATTAGACTAAGAATTAAATTAAAATATCTAGCAAAAAGGTCTACTCAAGGGATATTACACACCCAGGGGGAAAGTAAAAGCATGATCTAAAATCTCTCAAATGTGAATTCCCTAACAATTGATATATAAATAGGAATGCAAGATTTTTAAGCGAGGAAGTGTGTGTGTGTGTGTGTGAATATTCTGTGTCTATCTATTTACCTTCTTATGTTATTCATTAAGGGTTCTGAGGAGCTGTAGGCTTCCTGCTGAGGTTGCCTGGGTCACAATGAACAGCAGTGGATTAAGCTTCTGTCTCTCAGTGCCTGCAAAGATCTGGCACCAATGTCAATTGGTAGAACAATGGAGCTTCTCCTCTCTTGTCTCAGATAATCATTTATTGTTTAATATATTTACTTACACCAATGATCATGTTAGATGGAATTCTTCTCAATGACCCCTAATGTAGGGTGAATTTTTTCCCTCTGATTTAAAGGGCATTACACAGACTACCAATGTAAGGGATGTTCATCCCACTGACCACAATATATGAGGGCTGTATTGTGGTCACCAAAGTAAGGGGCATTTTTCCCACTGACCATCAATGCAAAGGGTGTTCTTCCCACTGACCCCAGTATAAAAGGGCTATACACTGAGCACCAATGTAGAGGGCATGCTTTTCACTGAAGGCAAGTATAAGGTGACTCTTCTTCCACTGACAACCAATATGAGGGTTCCCTTCTCCCATTGACCATCAATATTAAGGGTTACTTCTCTTACTGATCACCAATGTAAGAGATCAATTCTCAACTGGCCACCAATGTAAGGGGACATTTCTCCAACTGCTCCCACTGTAATAGGTTCACTGTAAATGCACAATGTATTTTCTGAATAGAGTTTATAGTTGTTTCATAACATGGGTGATAGTGAAAATGCTAGTATAGTATAGTGAGTATGTTAGTATAGTTATAAAGTTAGTATGCCTGTATAGAGCAGAAAGAATGTTAAAAAGTTATCCCCTCTGGGTGTCAAATTCACACACCATATTCTTTTTTATTTTATTTAACTTATGCCAATCTACCCTTATATACTGTACTTATTTAACCAGGGGTTCAATGAGACCTGAAAATGAATTCAAGGGTTCTTTTGTGGTAAAGAGATTACGAGAGGTTGGTTTATAAAAAGAAGTACTATATATAATACTATGAAAGTTTCTATGCATTACTATAACCCTTTTGTGTGATGCAGGCTTGGTTCTAGTATGGTTGGCAGTTGAGCTGTTAATGCAGGGGAGCCTGCAGCTTCTTTGGGGAATATTTTCGGGCATCTCTTTAAATATTGCAAAGAAGAAAGACATCACCCAGGCATATGGTTTTTACACCAGTGTCAATAAAGATTACACTCATTTGACTCATTTTTACTCATCACACTGCTTTTTAAAGGTCAAAAACCACAGATGGTACATGAAGTCAGCAGTCTTTAAAATTTACCTTGCATCAAAATACCAGTATTTGTTAGAGTCTCCTTTCCCCATGTAAAATCCCTAGGAAAAAAGACATTTGAAGAGCAATGAGAATGTCATTTATCTGTATAACCTTGCTTCTGGCATCCTCTTCTAGGTGCCAGTGATGTACATTTTCACTAGATTTGGGATCTTCAGCTTTCCCAACAAGTATATTGGAAGAAGAGTGTAAACCCCTTTTGAAAATGTGGATGTTAGTGCGAAAAAAGTACCACAAACATTACTCAGTTTTTTGGGGGGGCTACAGTCATCTCTTTTGGCTATAGTCATCTCAGTTTTCCCAGAATCCTTCAACACCTTTGATCCAAACACTGCTCTGCTAAGTTGTTTCAAAAGGAATAAGCAAGAATGCTTTAAGAGCTTAATGCTTTAATGACTTTAATGCCATTCACACTTGCACTGTCAAACAACCCTTACTGATAATTGTTTGCTATGTGCCCTGTTCACATGTGAACACAGCCATTGGATGAGCTGCAGTGAAGTGCAGAAATCCGAAATGTCTGCATTTTTCTGTCCCACATCACAGCGCATCTGCAGTTCTGTTTCTCCCTGCATTAGTACACACTGCAGTTGAGCTGCAGTTCATAGAAATGAATGCCACACTGTGATATTTCCATAAAGTAAAATAAAAAAGTAAACAGTGTCTTACACTTTAAATGTGCATGGCACCGCTGACCAGAATCGATACTTCCTGCCAGGGGCGGACTGACCATTTGGAAGCTCGGGCACTGCCCGAGGGCCCGGGCTCAGTAGGGGGCCCCATGAGATGCCCCCGGTACCTTTTTCATAGGCTTTTTTGAGTTTGGGCAAGGACACAGGGGCCCCATGATCTACTATTGCCCGGGGGCCCCATGAGTTGTCAGTCCATCCCTGCTTCCTGCATGATAAAACATGCCATTTTACTGCACAGAAGGGGTGAACCAGCCCTCTGAGGTCATTTCTAAACACATGTAAATACACATAATGATTTATCAATGGTGCCGGTCATACTGGGGGAGGATTACTAAAGCTAGTTCACTCAGAATCTGGTGCACCTCTGCTTGTTCAGTTAAGCTTTGGCAATAAAACCTGGAAGCTGATTGGTTTCCATGCAGCCTCTTTTGTGGAGTTTAGTTAAAATAGAGTTCTGGGCACCCAGGATCTGGTTAGAAACTTCAAATGTAGCTAAATGCATGTAAATGCAACTAACCATGACTAAACCATGCTAAACCTGCTTTAAATCAGGTACCATAAAAGTTGTTTATTATTACTAGATGACTTTTCATGCATTTATTAACTACTTGCCCTTCAGAGGATTTACCCCCCTTCCTGAACAGGCCATTTTTTGCAATACTGCACTGCATTATTTTAACTGCGCGGTCATGCAACAGTGCACCCAAATGAAATTTATGTCCTTTTCTTTTCCCACAAATGGAGCTTTCTTTTGGTGGTATTTGATCACCTCTCTGTTTTTTTTTATTTTTTGCGCTATAAACAAAATAAAAAAAAAACAATATTTTTTACTTTTTGCTATTAAACATGTCTAGTGAAAAAATTTTAAAAATCAAATTTCATCATAAATTTAGGCCAAAATGTATTCTGCTGCATGTCTTTGCTAAAAAAAAAATCCCAATACATGTAAATAATTGGTTTACATGAAAGTTATAGCATCTACAAATGGCAGTATATATACTGGAATTTTTTTTGTTACACTAGTAATGGCCGCGATCAGCGACTTATAGTGGAACTACAGAACTGCAGCGGGCATTCTGACACTGGGGAGGAACTGAGTAACTGTCACTGACATCCCCAGTGACACTAATATAGTGATCAGTGCTAATAAAAAGTACTGTTCACTGTACTAATTACGCTGGGCAGGAAGGGCTTAACATCTGGGGCGATCAAAGGGTTAACTGTGTACTGTTTTACTGTTGTGTATGTGTGTGTTGTACTGTGTAAGCACATTGCTTTGTATTGCTTTGCTATGTGGAGCAATACAAAGCAGTGTTCTGGAGCTGACAGGGGCCGGGACCCTGTGATCGACAGCTGAAGCTGCCAATGGTGGCGTGGGTAGGGCGCATGCGTGCCTCCTACCCGGAAATACAAAATCCTGTATATATACAAGATTTTGCGCAGCCCTGCTGCCCTGTAGCAGTGTTTCTGCTACAGGGCGGCGGGCACACTGTTAAAGCTAAATGCAGGTGTGCCAGTGTGAATGTCATTATTTTAACCTGCACGATCATGCAGCTCTGTACCCAAACAAAATCTTTTTCACACAAACAGAGCTTTATTTTGATGGTATTGGATCACCACTGTGTTTTTTGTTTTTGCAATCTAAATTAAAAAAAGAGAACACTTTGAAAAAAAAAGTTTTTCTTTCTGCTACAAAATTATCCAATAAATAAATGTAAAAATCAAATATCTTCATAAATTTTGGCTAAAGTGTATTCTATTACATGTCTTTGATAAGTGTACATTGATTTGTTTGTGTGAAAGTTATAGCGCCTACAAGCTATGGTGTATACAGTACTGGAATTATTATTATTATTATTATTATTATTATACAGGATTTAATATTAGGAATTTTTATTTTGTTTTTTTTTATACTACTAATGGCGGTGATCAGCGGCTCATAATTGGACTGCGTTAGTGCGACAGGCAATCTGGCACTGACTGACATCATTAGTGACACTAATACAGTGATCAAGAATAATATTATACACTGTCACTGTAATAAGGACACTGGCTGGGAAGGGGTTAAAATATAGGGCAATCAAGTGCTTAAATGTGCCTAATTATGTGTAATATGTGTAAAGTGTGCTGCTTTTACTAAGAGATCTCTAAATTTCTCATACCTGCTTTGCGGGGGGAAGAAGCAAATAGATCATTCCCTTTGTACAGAGCTCTATGTTGATTGTCAACACAGAGCTCTGGGCTGTGATTGTACACAGGCAACCAGCAGGTCCAAGCTCATTGACCAGGAGTTGCTTACAGGCTCCAACTGTGTACAGTCACAATGGGTGCTGGCTGGGGGGGGGGGTTATATGCGCACCCAAAACCTGGAAGTAGGCAGTGAGGTACGGCTAAGCCGCTTTGCCTACACTGACCACCTGTCCTCAGTACATTGCGAGTGGGTTGTGGGCAGTCACTAAGTGTTTAATGAAAGCTGCAAATTAAATATTGAAAGTGACTTTTGAAATCATATTATTATTTTAATGCTTATATGAGATTTTAGTCACTGGGTTTACCTATACGTTAAAACAAACTCAATGAAAACATTAATAAAATGCTGGTCTCTTAGCACCCAAAGTAACATGCTGAAATCACTCAAGTGCATATTTAAAAACAGATGGAAGATTTGCTACTTGGAAGATGTGCTACATTCTCAACTGCATCCTCAATGTACAGCCTTGGTAAGGCCTAAGCAGTGATGAGCAATGTACTTCTCACATCCAAATGTACCACATCACTGTTACATTTGTAAATAAGTCTTTAATTATGTACCATTTGCAGTTTCAGCTCACAAAAGTAATAGCAAACCAATATACTGCTGTTGAAGACAGACACAACTAAAGTCATTGACAACTAAAAAAAAGGTAAACTAACATTGACACAGTATGGAAGAGAATTCTGGCAATAGTATTGATTAGGGTCAGAAGTATAGTGTTCAGCAGCACTATCCAGTTATGTGGTTGCTGTTGAATAACTAATTCTGTGACTTTCTTTTTGTTAAACACTTCTGTACCTGCATGCAGCAGGGCCTGGAAATGCAAATTGACCACTCCAGCACAGATCTGATTCCATACATGCATTGTTTGCTATCTTTCCAGTCACAACAGTGATCTTAGAGCTACTGCCATGGGAAGAGAGAGTGCATACATAGGGTTTTAAAAAGAGAAGCTAGCTCCTATGATGATAAGGTGAGCATCAATGGCTGGGAGCCACTGGCCATATTTTGGCTAATAACCCTGACCAAATATGGCCATGGTCATTCTTGGCCAATGATGTCACCACCAGGGGCGGACTGACAACTCATGGGGCCCCCGGGCAATAGGGGATCATGGGGCCCCTTTATCCTTGCCCAAACTCAAAAAAGCCTATGAAAAAGGTACCAGGGGCATCTCATGGGGCCCCCTACTGACCCCGGGCCCTCCGGCAGTGCCCGACTTTCCAAATGGTCAATCCGCCCCTGGTCACCACCATCCCTGCCCTTTTTTATATAGCTTATGGCAGCTTGAGGAACTGTCATTCAGCTAGGAGTACCATTGGGATTGGTAATCAGATTTTTTTTTCCTGGCAAGTTGATATGCAGTGGGCACCATGACTAAACATATATTTACAAGGGACTTTTTTGGGGGATTTTTATTTTTATTTAGATTGTAAGCTCCAAGGAGCAGGGCCCTCGAACCCCTCGTGTATTGAATCGTATTGTTACTGTACTGTCTCGTGTACTGTCTCCCATTATAATGTACAGCGCTGAGCAAACTATTGGCACTATATAAATCCTGTATAATAATAATAATATTTTTTTTTTTAATAAAGGACTTGTCAAATGTTTTGGTATCTTTATTTCTGGGTTGCAATTCTTATTTTACCCCATATTTATTCATGTATGAGAGGGTGGTATCTGGGGGTCCCCTTATTAATAGAGGGGTCTTCCAGGTTATGATCAAACCCCCATTCACAGACACCAGCTGGGGTTTTGGGAAAGAGACCCTTGCCCTTATCAACATAGCAAGGTACCCCCCCATTTTGAGGGCATGTGACCTGGTATGGTTCAAGAGGGGGCTGCAGGCTCATTCCCCCCTTTCCTAGCCAGCCAAGATATGTTTGGATAAAGGATCTGGTATGTATTTTTAAAGGGACCTTGTGCATTTTAAAATATTTTTGTATGAAGTACCCCCTTAAAATCCACACCAGGCTCAAAGGGTCTGATATGCATTTTGGTAAGGACTCATCATTCAATTTGTTTCCATTCTTGCTCTAGGATGTGCTACAGCAAAAGTGACATTTACAAAGAAAAAAAACTGATATGGATTAAATTGGTAAAAAGTTACATTCATTGCCACCTTCATTTTAAAAAAAAAGAAAACACACACATCTCTCTTATTGAGGGCCCCCAAAATACATAGCAGACATTTGGAAGGGTCTATGTGCTTTTTGTAAATAAAAAGAAACTGTCAATGGCAAGGCAGTGTTCATTTGTAAATGTCAGTCATGCTGCAGGAATATCTGTACATCACTGAAGATGTTCCTCATTCTCGGGCAGGATTAGGGCAACCCCCAGACATGTGATTTAAGGGATTTGGGCATTTTAATACACTTTATGAAAAAAATAGCAAATAAAAAAATAATATAGTATATACAATTGCTACATAAGCCATATTGCAATTTAATGTTATTAAAAATTATCATTCATTTTCAATATGCAGCTGTTGTAATATTCTGTAAAGTTGAATGCTATATGGCAACCTGGAGACCTTCTGTACACAGTTAGTGTACAGAACTTCACCAAAAATATAATTTCCTGCACTAAGATATAATTAAATTTCCAGGCATCTTATGAAATAGGACCATTTTCAGTGAGATACTACCTAAGGAGTTACCTCTAAAGGGATGCAGGCACTGCAACTTTCCTCATAAAAAACTGTAAGTGCATCAGCTGGTTAGAATGAACTCAGACACTCTAATTCTGGAACCAGACTTCCAGGGACATACTGTAGTTGAACTTACATCTAAAAACAGAAACAGGTAGAACTTTTTTCTCAAAAGAAGTGGATTTACTCTTTATGCATTTAATAAATCACTGCTCCTGGCTAAATGTATTTTTAATATTTTTGCAATGGTACATGTTCCCTATGGCAGTGCCTACCCCCATGCTATTTTTAACACCCCCTTGTCTATCAGCCTAGAAAATGGGAATTTTTAATCTGACATATTCAGCTCCCATTGATTTTAATGGGACTTGGGTTTTTCATCCAAAAGATATGTGAGGTCCCCCAGGAAATCCATAACAGACTGTTTGGGGGTTGTTTACTAAAGCTGGAGAGCACAAAATCAGGCTCACTTCTGCAGAGAAACCAATCAGGTTGTGTCATCAGTGTCTAACCTCAGCTTTTTTAATTAGGCTTTGGCAATAAAACCTGGAAACTGATTGGTTTCTAAGCTGAAGTGAGCCTGATTTTGTGCTCTCCAGCTTTATTAAATAAACCTCTTTGGGTCTGGTACTGATTTTAAGGGGGACTTCATGTAAAAAAACACAAGAAAATGAGTGATCTCCTCCAAATAATTAATACCAGACCATTAATCTGAGCATGCAGCTGGGCTGGCTAGGAAAGGGGGGACGAATGAGCACCCCCCCATCAAAACTATACCAGGTCACATGCCCTCAACATGGAGGAGGCATGTTCTCATCAGCACAACCCTTGTCTGTTGGTTGTGTGTGTCTGTAGTTGGGAGATTTTTGGAAACTGGAAGCCCCTTTAATAATAAGGGGGCCCCAGATACTGCATCCAATACATGAATATACACAATGTTGTATATTATGTACATAATGTGCATAATACCCCTACTTATTCAAGAAAATTTGTTTTGACACGGCATTTACTGAAAAAATTTAAATCCCCCAAAATGTTCCACGTTGTCAATCACGATGCACACCACCCATGAATCTCCAAAAAAAGCCCAATGACTTGGTGCACATGACAGATCCTGATGGTAACACTAGCGGAATAACAGCTCTCCAAGCTATATAGGGGAAGGGGCAGGGATAGTGGTGACATCCTGACCAACTATGGTCATGGCCACAGTTGGTCAATGTCATGTGATTTCACTGCTGTCCTTCTGCCTTTGCTTAAAAGGATGGGTGATTCCCCATGGTATTAGTGGTTCCTGTTTTAGAAACCAGTGACCATGGAAATATGAGAACATTTTGGAAATATTCGCCAGGACATAATTACATTTTATTGATTGATTATACAGTATGTATGGTTTGTGTATGTATATATATATATATATATATATATATATATATATATATATAGTCATGGCCAGAAATATTGGCACCCCTGCATTTCTGTCGGACAATGCACCACTTTGCCCAGAAAATTAAAAGTACAAGTGTTTAGGCATTCTCATGTTTATTTCTTTTGCTTGTATTGGTAGGACACAAAAAAGTGGAGAAGAAACAAACCAAATCTGACACATTCCACGCAAAACTCCAAAAATGAACTGGATAAAATTATTGACACCTTCTCAAAATTGTAAAAAATAATTGCATTCCAAGTTTGTGAAGCTCCTGTGATTTGTAATTAAACTCGCCTGTATCCCAGTATAGGGCTCTGGAGAGCAGTGGATGTTGCCTCGGGTGCCATAGTGGAGCTACAGTGAGACAAGGCACAGGACAACGGTAGCCCTGTCACCCACGGATGGTGACCCCTATACACCATCAGAGATCAGTGACCCCCCGGTGAGTTATTTAGTCCTGCAACAGCATATTAAACAGGAGGAGTAAGACATGAAGCCCTCTTCAAGTGGGGCATGGACAGTGGGGGTCAGTACTGTGCATATCGGCAAATCCATCTTTTTTTCCTTTAATTTCACCAATATAGTGCCTGTGTATGAGAGGAGTGGATGTTAAGACGCTATAGGAAGCTCCAAGAGGGGTCCTGGGGATAGTAAACGTAAGGAAAGGAACAAGAAAAGAGAGGGGTCACCCAGGGGGTACAGAAAAAAAGGAGCAAGAAGCTGAATTCTTTTTGAAGTCCTTTTTCTTTTTTTTGGATGTGCTGTACCTTGTGTAGGAGGAGGAAGAGAGCACTTGTCTGGATTTTCTGAACTAACTTGCAAAATTTGAAAATTATTGATGGGACTAGAGTTATAGTGTCATAGTGACAAAAGGGAAAATTGGTAACAACATTGTAACAATATGAAGAGCAGATCTATTAAAGGAGGAGGAACAAAAACTCCCCAATTGAGTACAATAAAGAAATACATGCCCCCACAAGAAAAAAGTCCAGAAGGTCATACCCCTGAGAGACAACAGGGAGCAAAGGGATGGCATGAGCTGGGAAATAATAATGGAGACCAAATCAGACTGTCATTAGGAGCATAAAACCTGGAACAGATTAAAGAATCGAATAATATAGAAAGTGGAATAGACTCTAGAGATATAGAAGAACAATGATCAAGTTTACAAATACCAAAAAAAATGGATATGGAAGAGACGTTTTCGAAACTAGAGTACTCCATAAAGAATGAAATGGACGTATCACATAATGACTTGAGACAAGTTCTATCTCGACTAGAAGAGATGGAAGAAAAATTAGAGACACAAGCACAAGTAATTATGAAGCTAGAAACGCAAGTGGAGGATATGCGCAAGGAGCAAAGGAAGTTGGAATATAGACTAGAAGACCAAGAAAATAGGGATAGAATAAACAACTTGAGGATACGGGGTCTGCCAGAAATAACATCGGGAGAAGATTTATTGGAAGAAATTAGGAAAATATTTAACCCGATAATGGGAAGGCCAATGAGAGAACAACTGAAGATAGACAGAGTCCATGGGATTAAACGACCCCATGGAATAGCCCCAGATGTTCCTACAGTTCTGGAAGTAGAATGTGGATGAGTGAGTTTGCAAATTTTCGTGGACATAGAATCAGAGACTCTAGTTAGAAGGAGAGTTTTTAAAACCATTACTGGACTTGATGTGCAAGAGGAATGTTCGATATAACTGGGGCTTCCCAGCATGCTTGATCGGATAGAGAGACGGACATTTGGCAAGGCTAAGGTTCCCAGAAGATCTAAAGCCCTTTTGTGAAAGACTGGACTTGCCGATAGTAGATATTCCAGGATCCGAAGGGACCAAGGAGAGTTTAGAATTAAGGAAAAATAGGTGGCAATGGGTCTCTAAATAGAGAATAGGATATAGAAGATGTAGCCTAGTGCTCTCCTGTGTGTGTGTGTGTGTGTGTGTGTGTGTGTGTGTGTGTGTGTGTGTGTGTGTGTGTTTTTATCCTTATATACAGGGAATAAAGGTGGATATAGTCAGGAGGCTGAGGAAGGGGAGAAGGAAGAGGGAGGGAAGGGGAAGTGAAAGAAAGGAATAATTTTGTGTGTTGTTTTTTCTTTCTTTCTTTTCCCTAAAGAAGGGCATTGGGAGGCTAAATACGAGATTGGTCATTTTAAAGCTTTGAGACATTGGTCCAGATAGGCGTAGGTGATCCAAGTCCTAACCCTAAGAGGAATCGAAGGTGAAATTAGTCACAACTGATTCCCAGGCTAGAAAATGGGCAAAGGGGAAGTGAGAGGGGGGAGGGGTGTTGCTGAGGGAAGGGGGAAAGGAGTAGGGAGGGGGGTGGGAAGGGTGAAGGGTGAAGAGAGGGAAGGTATAGGTCACCTGGAGGGAATTTTTATTCTGTTTCAATCTGCATACATCTGTCTCCTCTCTGAGTTTTTTTAGTTGGAGAATAGACAAGGAGAAGAGATAAATGTGTGTAATTTCATAACATATAATGTGAAAGGAATGAATATCCTGACTAAAAGATATAACATTCTTAGGGAAATCCACCATTTGGCGGTTGTTGTGTTCTTACAGGAGACATATTTATCTCAAGATACAAAGGTTAAGTTATTCTCTAAATATTACCCTACATGGTTTTATGTGGACTCACCTATTAAAATGAGCAAAAGGGGTAATAATTGGGATAGCAAAAAATATCAGCTTTACTGTGGAAGATAGAGTGGTAGACCCAGGAGGTCGGTTTCTGTTTCTGAGAGGGAAATTACAAGGAGCTGAATGCACACTAGTGAAAATCTACTTCCCTAATAGAAATTTGATGGCTTATCTGGAGGGTGTATTGAAAAGCTTTATGGATTTTAAGAAGGGTCAGTTGATCGTGGCAGGAGATTTTAATTTTTGTATGGACCCATGGTTGGATACGTCTTCACGGGCACGGAGGGACGGAGGTAGCAGTCTAAAATCAATTAAAAAAAGGCTTTATCAGTGTCAATTGCTGGACACATGGTGAATTAAACATCCAAGGGATAAGGACTACACCTTCTTCTCTTCTGCGCATGGGATGTACTCAAGGTTGGACTATA
This sequence comes from Staurois parvus, assembly GCF_062004578.1. Classification (NCBI taxonomy): domain Eukaryota; kingdom Metazoa; phylum Chordata; class Amphibia; order Anura; family Ranidae; genus Staurois; species Staurois parvus. Next base: position 1,996,750 of record NW_028318680.1, on the reverse strand, counting down.
TAATGATAGAGCATAGAAATTTGGAATCCTTGGTAAATTCTAAAATTGAAGTAATGACATTATCAGATCATGCACCTGTTACAATGAGACTAAAATGGGGAAAGGAAGAGAACAGAAGTAATATGTGGAAATTCAATTAAACACTTATACAGAGATGGAGATAAGACTAGGGAAAGAGATAGAGCAATATTTTATGCTCAACGAGACTGAAGAGATATCTGTTGCGACAATATGGAAAGCACATAAAGCGTATATTAGTGGCATTCTGATCTTGATAGGAGCCAAAAAAAAGAAAGAAAGGGAGAATAAAATAAAACTGCTACTGTAAGAAATTATATGACCTAGAACAACTACATAAAAAGAAAATAGATGTGGACATACAACAGAAGATAAATTTGAAAAGAGAGGAATTAAAAGGATATTATGGAACAGGAAACTAGAAGTGTTTTTAATAGGGTGGATAAAGAAAGATATTGTTGAGGGAATACACCAGAAAAATATTTAATGAAAAGGGTAAGAGAAAAGAAATCAAGGAATTATATTGAGAAAATCAAAGATGAAAGTGAAGAAATGGTATGTTCAACCACTGATATGGCTAAAACATTTCAAATATATTATAGTAAGCTTTATGATATAAAATCTAGCAACCAGAAAGAACCAGAGGGAGAAAGAAAAGAAAAAAGGCAGTTATACGTAAAAAAGGTTGGATTGTCCAGGTAAGAGGAGGAGAGGCTGTTAACCCTTGAAAAAAAAATCTCCCAGGAAGAAATCCTGCAACAACAGGAAAGAGCCCGGGACCAGACAGTTATACACTGAGATACTATACTAAGTTTAAAAAACAGCTTTTGCCCAAATTGTGTGGTTATATGAATGCATTGGGAGAGGGGATGGATATGAGAGAAGAGTCGCTGCAGGAATACATTACAATTATACCGAAAGTGGGGAAAGACCCATCCCAATGTGCTAGTAACAGATGAAGGAGTTGATGTTGGATTGGATACATATAGATCAAGTGGTATTTGTGCAAGGGAGGGAGGGAAGAGATAATGGATTAAGATCATTGCTTCTTTTGCAAAAAAGTAAGAGAGTGAGGGGTTCGGTGTTGGTAATGTTGATCGACACCGAAAAAGCTTTTGATAAAGTTGATTGGGGATTTATGATGGACACATTGGAAGTATTAGGAATTGGACACAGGATGACTCAATGGATAAAAAAATTGTACAGTTTTCCATCAGCAGCGGTGAAAGTCAATGGTTCATTATCACAATTTTTTTAAATGCATAATGGGACAAGGCAGGGATGCTCTCTCTCTCCACTGCTTTTTGTTATCTCTCTGGAACCGCTTTTATCGATTGTTCGAAAGAGTATAGATGTAAAAGGAATCTCGATAGGGAGTGTAGAGCACAAAGTTTCGGCTTATGCAGATGACATGTTATTCTATGTTGTGAACCCTAGAATAACATTAAGCAACCTAATGAAAATTTTGAAATACTATGGTGAATTATCAAACTTGAAAATTAATCCCTCCAAATCAGAGATATTAAATATCACAGTTTCAAAGTCAGAAAAACAGAGTTTACAGAAAGCCTTCCCCATTGTATGGAAAGAGAGAGAATTAAATTATCTAGGAGTGAAGCTTTCCCCTTCCTTCAAAAATCTTTATCAAATAAATTATATTCCATTAATAAACGAACTAAAGGAAGAATTTAGGAAAATATCCATAGGGTCATTATCATGGATGGGCTATATAAATATCATAAAGATGGTGATAGTTCCAAAGATTCTTTATAGGTTTAATATGCTTCCAATATATTTGCTGGAGTCCTTTTTTAAAATCATAAGAAGGATGATAAGCAAATATATATGGGTAAATAAAAAAATAAGGGTTAGTTATGAAGTATTATGTAGGGATAGAGTGAATGGGGGTTTAGGTGTGCTGGATTTTAGGAGATACTACCATTCTGTGTTGATCTCACGAATTGTGGAGTGGATGTGTAATCCACAAGGGAAAATTTGGGTAAAAATGGAAAATACACTAAGTGGGTTAAGGTTAGATAAAATAATATGGATTCCACAACAATATAGAATTTTTTTTGCTAAATATATGCACTTTAACACGGAATGTTATAAGAGAATGGGATAGAACTCATAAGCAATTGGGGTGGAAGTATAATTTACTATTAATACCGTTGGAAAGAACAGATTTTTTCCCCCCGGGGAAAGAGGGTATTGCAGGTAGATGGATAAAAGATAAAAATGTACGTTTGAAGGATACCGCTGAAAATGGAGAGTTATGCTCTTTTTTTAGAATTGAAGAATAGGAAGGATTAGTGTTTAGGTTAGATGAGTGGTGGTATCACCAACTGAGGCATTTTGTAGCAACTCTCCCGCAGCCACTAAGGGTGGTGGAGAACATGAACCCATTAGAACGTTTTTTTTAGCCAAGAAACAATATGTAAACATTTAACTTCTTGTATTTATAAGATCTTTACTAATATAACGGGATCTGTTTCTCCACCGTTCCTGGAGAAGTGGGAAAAAGAGTTTGTAATAAAATTGGAGGAGCAAGATAAAAAGAAAATATTCAGAATGACATATGATGCTGTAAATATAAATATAGTAGAAATGAACTATAAATGCTTAGTAAGATGGTATTGCACACCTAGTGTAGCACATAAGCAATGATCACAGAGTTCACCTTTATGTAGGAGGGGGTATGTGGCTGAAGGAACTATGGCACATATATGGTGGTAATGCCCTAAAATCCAAGAGTTTTGGCAAGGAATAATACAAGTTCAGAAGATAACGGGAACCGTAATACCAAATAACCCTTGGGCCTGTATATTTCATAATATGGATTTTACAGTGAAGCAATATGACAACATGGTAATATTTCACTTAATGAATTTTGCCAAAGGTTTGATTTCGAGATTTTGGCAAAGCAAAGAAATTCCCAAAATAAAGGATTGGATTAACAGTGTAATACATATACAGGATGGAGGAACTTTACCATATTGGAGAGGATAAAATTAAAAAATTTAGAAAAACCTGGGAGAGATGGATAAGTTATAAAACAACTAAGAGTTATGTAAAACTGAGAGGAATATAAGGGGGAAGATTGAAGTTATTGCTTTATTGAATTTACTTGAGAGATGGGGTAAGAAGTGGTAGATGGATGATAGAGAGCCGGGGTGACCTGGGAGGGGGGAGGATGGGTGGAGGGGGGGGAGGGAGAGAAGGGTTTTGTCAAACTTTTGAGATTGAAAATGTATTACTGAATTATGTGAAATAATGTTATGTTTCAAAATTAATAAAAGATATAATTTTAAAAAAAAAAGTCACCTGTATCAATTAACAGGTGCTGACAATATAGAAATCACACCAGCAACCGGTTAAAATGGTGAAAAATTGACTCCACCTTTCTGTTGTCTGTCTGTGTGTGCCACAAGGAGCATGGAGAAGAGAAAGAGCAGCAAAGAATTGACTGAGGATTTGAGAACTACAAAGGGTATAGCTGCAAAGGGTAGGCCAACTCAATATTGAACCCTACGGACTAAGACTGGGATGCCATTAAAGTTCATGTGTGTGTAAAGGCAGATGTCCCAATACTTTTGCCAATATAGTATGGGGTATGTGTGTGTGTGTGTGTGTGTGTGTGTATATATATATATATATATATATATATATATATATATTGTGGGGTTAGCTCAGGTGGGGGATCTCCTTCCCTGGGACAAAGGTAGACCGCACAGCAGGCTTTCGTCAAGATCTGACTGGTTGTCAGCTTTATTAAAAAGGTTTGCAAGAAATATCAAAATAAACAAAACATCAAAATAAACCCTTGCCATCCAGGCACTAACTAAACAGAAGATGATTCCTCTCTCAGAGGTGAAGGGCTTCTCCCTGTCACCAAAACAAAAAAAACAGCAAACCTTTTCTTGTAGGTATAGTCCATACACACAGCTCTCTCAGAATACCTCTCTGAGTCCCAGGCCACGAGCAACTCCTTGCTCCAGCCCTGCCCTTTTTGTATCACCTGTTGGTGGTCATTAGTGGAGCCCAAACTCTGGTCCGGAACCACCTCTGCCATTGTGGCCCCGAAAACCCGGAGTGGACTCCACCTTACACCTCACAGTATGATCTCATGCGAGGTGACACATATCTTCCATCCATCACTTTGCCATTCATACTGTCACATAATATATATACATACTGTATATATATATATGCTTTTTTTGGAGGGGGGGTAAGGGGTAGGCATAGTACTGATCTATTGCTTACTGTTATCAGAAATCTATAGGTTTATATTGCAATGATCTGTTGTGGTATAGGAAAACAGTTGAAATGGCATCTGGACTTCAGAGCAAGTGCCAATGTTTTCACAGATGATGACACAGCAAGTCCCTTTAAACAAAATGGTAAAGCATTGTGTTGCACCATGCTGCTGCAGAGATGCTGTTATGGAAGCATGATCAATTCAGCTCTGGGCTTAGTGCTGGACCATGGCTGTCACTAACGGCTGCAAGGTTCAGCATTAAACTTCCTTCACAGCCACTGAGACTGTGTTCTTGTGAAGAACACACAGCCCTGAGAAAAAAAAGTGTTTCAGTTTTGTTTTTTTGCTATAAGCTTGGCCTGTGGCAAATAAAGAACTGATTCTTAAATGCATACTGTATATACAGTTGCCACAAATGCTGCACCATTTTATTTTATATAGCTGGAAACATATTTTACAGGATATGGCTTACAATAAGTTATCTGGTGAAAAATGTTTAAATAGCAATGTGTGTAATTTACTGGTGATTATATCCTGCTATTATCACATGAAGTTTGGTGCTGGTTTTTTACATGAATTCATAATTTACAACACCGTGGCTAGCAATATGCTTATCACTGTCCTTAAAAATCTGGAGCATGCCTAAATGGCATTAAAGGTGTGAATTTCAGACTACCGGAATTTGAACTGTAGAGCTTACTAAATAAGATGCTGGTTTGCTAAGAAGGAATTTATCAGTAATCCATCTCAAACAGTGTGCACTATATCAATTACATCTGTTCAATTTGGCTGTTTACCAAGCATGTAATTAGTGAAGCTTAGAATCATAGACACATTATGGATATTATCCCATAAGGTAGATTTGAACCTAGACACAGTTACAGTAATCCTTGCTGCATGTGCTAAAATGATCTTGTGCGTTTTACATATGTTAGGTCTCAAACGTTTTCATTTGTTTAGTTTGTTTGCTGCTAAGTCCTCAAATCTAGTAATGGACATTCCCAATAATGATAAATCTTTGAAATAAAATTACCTTTTATAAATGTTAAATACTTGACTCCGGTCAAACTCTCTCTCTATTATCCAAACCACTCCCCTGCATGCTGGAGACAATGCGGGGAAACGGGCTCAACGATACATATCCTGTGGTCTTGTAAATCAATTAGGTCCTTCTGGAATACTACCTTCCAACTAATATCTGACATAACCAAAAGTGTAACTACCCCGAATCCCTCATTAGCACTTCTACATATCGAGATTGAAAAATTTCCCTCTCACTCCCGCACAATTATCACCCACATTCTATTTGCTGCCAAAATAAACATCACTAGACTATGGAACTCAAAAAACACCCCCTCAATCACCTCACTGATTACAGACCTCAACTTCCAATGCGAAGTGGAGAAAAAATGGGCACTCAACACTTCCTCCCTCCTTAAATTCAACCACAAATGGACCCGATGGTTAAATCACCCAAAATGCTCTGTACAACCCTGATAACACTCAACATATAAAAACATCACCTAATCCCTGACTGGTACATCCTTCCCCACCTAGTTGCACCTCCCCCCCCCTTTCCTCCACCCCCCCTACCAATAACCCCCCTAACATCCCAACCCCACACCAAAGTTTTTCATTCATATATAAATACCTCTGATGATATAGCTAATTAAGACCAAATTCCTCAGTGCCTCAAAAGTGAAATAACAACTACACTGCTCAAATGTACAATATTTATTGTATTGTATTATGATGTGAATGAACAATGTTTTATTTCCTTGTTCTCCCTTTCTTTGAAAACCCTAATAAAAATATTTTAAAAATAAATGTTAAATACTTTTTATAATATGTTACCCAATGATATACATTCAGCCTATTGAAATTTAAAAACAATCTTAGGCAGTGGTCCTTTTTTTAAGAAGGAAGGAAAGAAAAGGTAAGGCAAAGGAAAGAGAAAAGGAAAAGGGAAAGAGACTCCCTGGGTTTGGTTCGAGCAAGGTTCAATGAACATCAAAGAATTTTGGATTCTGAACCCCATTGAGATCAATAGGAACTATCGTATTTTTTGCTCCATAAGACGCACCTGACCATAAGATGCACCTAGGTTTTAGAAGAGGAAAACAAGAAAAAAAATTTCTGAGCCAATGGACTGCAGACATAGTACAGGAAATGACCAGAGACTGCAGATATAGTACAGGAGATGACCAGAGACTGCGGACATAGTACAGGAGATGACCAGAGACTGCGGACATAGTACAGGAGATGACCAGAGACTGCGGACACATTGTCAGGAGATGACCAGAGACTGTGGACACAGTACAGGAGATGACCAGGGACTGCCGACATAGTACAAGAAATGACCAGAGACTGCAGATATAGTACAGGAGATGACCAGAGACTGCGGACATAGTACAGGAAATGACCAGAGACTGCGGACATAGTACAGGAGATGGCCAGAAACTTCGGACACATTGTCAGCAGATGACCAGAGACTGCGGACATAGTACAGGAGATGACCAGAGACTGCAGACATAGTACAGGAAATGACCAGAGACTGCAAATACAGTACAGGAGATGACCAGAGTCTGCGTACATAGTACAGGAGATGACCAGAGACTGTGGACAGTACAGGAGATGACCAGAGACTGCGGACATAGTACATGAGATAACCAGAGACTGCGGACATAGTACAGGAGATCACCAGAGACTGCAAACATAGTACAGGAGATGACCAGAGACTGTGGACACATTGTCAGGAGATGACCAGAGACTGCGGACACAGTACAGGAGATGACCAGGGACTGCAGACATAGTACAGGAGATGACCAGAGACTGCGGATATAGTACAGGAGATGACCAGAGACTGCGGACATAGTACAGGAGATGACCAGAGACTGCGGACATAGTACAGGAGATGACCAGAGACTGCAGACACATTGTCAGGAGATGACCAGAGACTGCGGACACAGTACAGGAGATGACCAGGGACTGCAGACATAGTACAGGAGATGACCAGAGACTACAGATATAGTACAGGAGATGACCAGAGACTGCGGACATAGTACAGGAGATGACCAGAGACTGCGGACATAGTACAGGAGATGGCCACAGACTTCAGACATATTGTCAGCAGATGACCAGAGACTGCGGACATAGTACAGGAGATGACCAGAGACTGCAGACATAGTACAGGAAATGACCAGAGACTGCAAATATAGTACAGGAGATGACCAGAGACTGCATACATAGTACAGGAGATGACCAGAGACTGCGGACATAGTACAGGAGATGACCAGAGACTGCGGACACATTGTCAGGAGATGACCAGAGACTGCGGACACAGTACAGGAGATGACCAGGGACTGCAGACATAGTACAGGAGATGACCAGAGACTACAGATATAGTACAGGAGATGACCAGAGACTGCGGACATAGTACAGGAGATGACCAGAGACTGCGGACATAGTACAGGAGATGACCAGAGACTGCAGACATAGTACAGGAAATGACCAGAGACTGCAAATATAGTACAGGAGATGACCAGAGACTGCATACATAGTACAGGAGATGACCAGAGACTGCGGACATAGTACAGGAGATGACCAGAGACTGCGGACACATTGTCAGGAGATGACCAGAGACTGCGGACACAGTACAGGAGATGACCAGAGACTGCGGACATAGTACAGGAGATGACCAGAGACTGCGGACACATTGTCAGGAGATGACCAGAGACTGCGGACACAGTACAGGAGATGACCAGGGACTGCAGACATAGTACAGGAGATGACCAGAGACTACAGATATAGTACAGGAGATGACCAGAGACTGCGGACATAGTACAGGAGATGACCAGAGACTGCAGACATAGTACAGGAAATGACCAGAGACTGCAAATATAGTACAGGAGATGACCAGAGACTGCGTGCATAGTACAGGAGATGACCAGAGACTGCGGACAATACAGGAGATGACCAGAGACTGTGGACAGTACAGGAGATGACCAGAGACTGCGGACATAGTACAGGAGATGACCAGAGACTGCGGACATAGTACAGGAGATGACCAGAGACTGCGGACATAGTACAGGAGATGACCAGAGACTGCGAACACAGTACAGGAGATGACCAGAGACTGCGGACATAGTACAGGAGATGACCAGAGACTGCGGACACATTGTCAGGAGATGACCAGAGACTGCGGACACAGTACAGGAGATGACCAGGGACTGCAGACATAGTACAGGAGATGACCAGAGACTGCGGACATAGTACAGTAGATGACCAGAGACTGCGGACGTAGTACAGGAGATGACCAGAGACTGCGGATATAGTTCAGGAGATGACCAGAGAATGCGGACATAGTACAGGAGTTGACCAGAGACTGCAGACATAGTACAGGAGATGACCAGAGACTGTGGACATAGTACAGGAGATGACCAGAGACTGAGGACATAGTGCAGGAGATGATCAGAGACTGCAGACCTTTGGGGAGGGGGGCGGATACCCAAATTTGACAGGTACCCGCTCCCACTTCCACGGAGTTGTCCTCCCTCCCTTTCTTCTGGGACACGTGACAGAACACAGAAGACTGCTGGACCATTCACAAAGCGCAGCGCTTCTCGTGCATGTGCAGTGGGCACCTGGCTGTGAAGCCGCAAGCTGTCACAGCCGAGTGCCCACACGAAAGATGCCAGTGCCAGGGAGAGAATACGGTGAGGACACTGCTGGACCGAGGAACAGATAGGACCGAGGAGCAGGTTCTGCTGCACAGAAGAGCCGAGCGGCCGGCCCAGTATTCTAACACAGCAGTGGCGGGAATACCAGGCTGGCCGCTCCATATTCGCTTCCTAAGACGAGCAGACATTTTCCCCCATTTCCTTGAGGGAAAAAAGTGCGTGTTGTGGAGCGAAAAATACGGTAAATCTGTCAAATCATAATTGCCCATTTTCTGGATTAATGGGCAAGTAGTTGTCAAAAAATAGCATGAGGGTGGGTACTGCCTTGCGAAATATTGAAAAAAAAAGTTTAAGAAATACTATTTGGCCAGGAGCAGTGAATTTTAAATATTTGAAGTGGAACATTAAAAATGCCCAATTCCTTTATGTAACATGTATGAGAGGTGCCCTAATCCTGCCTTTTAAGGGAAACATCTCTGTGATATAAAGTGCAGCAGCACTAACATTTACAAAGAAAAAAAGTGTTTAAAATTGCCAGCAAATGACGTGTCATTGACAGCTTTTTTGTTTAAAAAAAAAAAAAAAAACAAAAAAAACAGCATACAGACTCCTCCAAGATTCTGATATGTATTTTAGGGGAACTTTGGAGGAGTTTGTGTGCTGTTTTTTTTCTTTTTAAGAAGCCAGCAATGAGATGTCATTTGGCAGCAAATTAAACTGCATCTCTTTTTCCTAATAACTGTCGCTTTTGCCAGAAAGAATGAAAAAAAAAATACATCTGGTATCAAGATTCCCGGCCATATAAGTGAATGCGGCCACTGGCATTACTGGTTGTTAAGGACTTGGTGGTGCCTGCCCTTGCTAGCTTCTTTAAAGGATAAGTTCATCTTTTAACAAAAAAATAATAAATGCACATTTTTTTGCAGGTAAAAAAAATGTGCATTGACTATTTTTTGTTTCTGAAGCTGTAGGTGGATCATTGAAAACTACAAGCTGAAGGCTGTCGGAATTCGTAGATTTCTCAATCACAGAGTACTGTGAATGAGTGATGCGGCCAGAGCACCACACAGCCAAGTTTTTTTTTATAAATTTTGACAGCTAGTGGAGGGAAAAGATCCTCTGCTAGCTGTCACCACGGAGGATCGGGGGGGTGCATAGTCCGGTCCATTTGTAACATGTTACATGCTACACCCTGAATATGGGTGTAGTATGTAACATGTTACAAAAGGTAAACTTATCCTTTAACAACCATTGACAGCGGAAAGTTGTCATGTATAATAGAGGAAGTAATACCACTATTATATATGACGTTCTGCTCCTGAAAAATGAGTAAATGTTCGGTCGTTGGGACAGCAAGAGTTTGGTCTAAACTACGTAGAATTTACTTCTTACATGAACTGGATAGCAAAAATGATCTTGGTTATTTGTACAGCCTCCATAGGCAGCTCCCATTTTAATATTGGTGGTACCAAATAATAATAGCTACTGCAATAAGGTACAGACACAAAAAAGGTACAGCATATTTTCAAATAACTGTTTTGGTTTTTTTTTTCTAGCTTTTTTTAATAACCATGCTACATAGATATTACATTAACCACTTGATCTCCGGAAGCTTTTATCCGCTTCGTGACCAGGGCAATTTTCGTTATTCAGCATTGTGCTACTTTAACTGGCAATTGCTTGGTCATGCAACACTCTACCCAAAGAAAATGTATATAATTTTTCAGTTTACATCAACTTTCTTCATAAATTTAGGCCAAAATATAGTCCGCTACACCACTTTGGTCAAAATAACCCAAATTAGGGTATATTATTTAGTTTGTGTGAAAGTTATAGTCTACAAACTAGGGTATATATATCTGATAATTGATCAATGTTGATGTACTGATCTAAATGAGGCCCTTAAAATGCCAGGACAGCACAAATACCCCCCCCCCCATGACTCCTTTTTGGAATGTAGATAGTCTGAGGTATTTAGTAAGAGGCATGGTGAGTTCTTAGAAGTTGTAATTTTTTGTCACAATGTTTTGTAAAATGAAGAAATTACATCAATTTTTTTTTCATTTGTTTTTATGTATTGTCACCAGCACAGTATAATGTCATCATATGGTGTGGCAGTGATCAGGCTACTTACTGGTGACAGTATGGAAAAAATTAAATTAAATAATAGTGACACCTTACAACTTTGGGGGGTGATCATGGATTTTTTTACACTGTTATTGCTTGGTAAAGGTAACCAGGTACCATGTGTTTGTTGTGGGCCAATCATAGATCACAACCAAAAGCAACCTGTTCATGAATGGAAATCTATTCATGAAAATTTGTTTACATTGTTATCATGTAATCGCTATGACCAATCATACTGATCAAATGATACCCGGTACCTGATTACTGTTAAATGTAATCTGCTGTGTTTGGTTGACACAACAGTCACAGGAGTGGCGTGCTACCCGGAAAAGGCTGGATGACGTATATTTACTGATCATGGGTGCAATGCTCTGCAAACTTAGGTGTAAAAATACTAAATGCTAATTATTTTACTTGCAAAATCATGTGCATTTATTTTTATTATTACTTTTTGTTTTACAAAAGGTGAACTTAGACTTTAATAAGAGAGTATAATGGACCTTTGTTTATTGGGAGCAATAAGCAAGCTTACAGAAAGCTAGCATCAGAATGGGGGATTGTACAGAAAGAAAGACTATTAACAAGAATGTAGAGATGGTAAAACCCAGCAAATCTCAATTCACAGGCAAAGGGGCGGACTGACAACTCATGGGGCGCCAGGGCAATAGGGGATCATGGGGCCCCTGTTTCCTTGCCCAAACTCAAAAAAGCCTATGAAAAAAGTACCAGGGGCATCTCAGGGGGCCCCCTACTGACCCCGGGCCCTTGAGCAGTGCCCAAGTTTCCAAATGGTCAGTCCGCCCCAGCTGACAGGCAGTTCAACAAACCCAGTAAAAAGTACAGTAAACACAATTATAGCACTAAACCCAATTGAAATTTATTACAGCTGAATCATATATTGTCTTTTTAAAGGCCAAGTTGCAAGTTTTGTTTAACCACCTTCCGCCCGCCCTATAGTACAATGACAGGCGCAAGGTGGTTCTCTCGTTCTGATAGGACGTCATATGACGTCCTACCATTCTCACTGCGTATGCGTGGCTCAGGGAGCGCGCAGCGCGGCGATCGCCAGTGCGCTGTGTCCCTCAGACACAGCGGATCACGGAAAGAGCCAAAGATGTCGGCTCGGTCATGTGATCAGCTGTGTCCAATCACAGCTGATCACATGTAAATACGGAAATGCCGCTTATCGGCATTTCTCTCCTCTCGAGCTGTCACGCTGACAGCTCGAGACAGCAGGCTGACAGCTCGAGAGGAGAGGAGAGCCGGTAATCGGCTTTCCGTGGAGGGGACATGTACACTGATCATCAGGGCACTGATGATCAGTGTGCCCTGATGATCAGTGTGGCCCCAGAAGTAACACCTGTCAGTGCCCATCAGTGCCACGTGCCAGTGCCCATCAGTGCCACATCAATGCCACATATCAGGGCATACCAGTGCACATCAATGCCACATATCAGTGCCCATCTGAGCTGCCTTTCAATGTCACCCATCAGTGCCAGTCAGTGCCACCTATCAATGCCAATCAGTGCCACCTATCAGTGCTGCCAATCAATGCCACCTATCAGTGCCAGTCAGTGTCGCCTATCAGTGCCGCCTATCAGTGCCAGTCAGTGCCGCCTAACAGTGCCAGTCAGTGCCGCTTAACATTGCCAGTGCTGCCTATCAGTGCCATATATCAGTGTCATGTATCAGTGTCATGTATCAGTGCTGCCTTTCAGTGCCCATCAGTGATGCCTGTCAATGCCTATCACTGCAACCTACCAGTGCCTCCTCATCAGTGCCCATCAGTGCCACCTGTGTCCATCAGTGCAGCCTATCAGTGCCCATCACTGCAGCTTCATTTGTGCACATCAGTGAAGGAGAAAAATCACTTATTTACAAAATTGTATAACAAAACCTAAGAAAAAACATTTTTTTTTCTAAATTTTCAGTGGTTTTTGGTTTGTTTAAGAAAAAATAAAAATCCCAGAGGTGATTTAATACCACCAAAATAAAGCTCTATCTGTCTCAAAAAAATTATAAAAACTTAATATGGGTACAGTGTTGCATGACTGCGCAATTGTCAAAGTGTGACAGCGCTGAAAGCTGGAAATTGGCCTGGGCAGGAAGAGGGTATAAGTGCCCTGTAGGCTAGTGGTTAATAAAGGGCATGGATAGCTGGGCATTGCCACAGGGACATGTACCAATGCAATTAAAAAATAGGGGGAGGGGGGAATTTTACTGTAACTTAAAGAGTAACATTAAGTTACACAAATCTTTTACTACCTCAGTAATGGCATGTTTCAATCCCTTTGTTACCAGGGCATTTTTAGTTTTCAGAGCTGTGATACTTTGACTGACAATTACGTGGTCATGGCAACACTGTACCCTAATGAATTTAATAACATGTTTTCAGACAACCATTGGGGTTCTCATTTTTTACATATAAGGGAAACATTTGTCAAAAAAACTGTTTCCCTTACTTCCTGTTACAAAACATAGCAGATAAAATGTCACTTTTTTACATAAACCTTGGTAATGGTATACTAGGTGCATATTAAATTGGACAAATGACACTAGAGATGAGCGAAGTATTCAAAAATTCGATTCGGCTGATTCGGCGAATTCGCGGAATAAATTCGATTCGAGACGAATATATTCGCTGCGAATTTAACTTATAAAAAGGGTGTTTCTAGGCTTCAGAGAGCCTTTATATTAGTGCAGAACACTGTACCTTTAATTTAAATGCCCTTGGAGTCTGCTGGGAAAGAGAAATAATACTGTCAGTCAGTATGACATGCAGATGAGTGCCGTCGATCTTAGAATCACCGCACACTTCACTCATTTGGGCAGTCACGGGGCCAAAACCAGAGTGTGGAGCCACAGTGTGGCGGTGGAGGCAGCAGCAATGGGAGGCCATACAGCACCCTATGACAAAATGGAACCCACCAGCAGTGTGAGGAGACCTGCAAGTGGCACATGGCAGAGTGTGGCGATGGAGACAGCAGCAATGGGAGGCCGTACAGGGACCCATGAGACACTCTGGACCTGGCAGCAGCATGAGGAGGCGGTACAGGGGCCCATGACAGATTACGGGCCTGGCAGCAGCAATGGGAGGGTCGTAATCTGCCAGCACCCTATGACAAAATGGAACCCACCAGCAGTGTGAGGAGACCTGAAAGTGGCACATGGCAGAGTGTGGCGATGGAGACAGCAGCAATGGGAGGCCGTACAGGGACCCATGACAGATTACGGGCCTGGCAGCAGCATGAGGAGGCGGTACAGGGGCCCATGACAGATTACGGGCCTGGCAGCAGCAATGGGAGGCCCGTAATCTGCCAGCACCCTATGACAAAATGGAACCCACCAGCAGTGTGAGGAGACCTGCAAGTGGCACATGGCAGAGTGTGGCGATGGAGACAGCAGCAATGGGAGGCCGTACAGGGACCCATGAGACACTCTGGACCTGGCAGCAGCATGAGGAGGCGGTACGGGGGCCCATGGCAGATTACGGGCCTGGCAGCAGCAATGGGAGGCCCGTAATCTGCCAGCACCCTATGACAAAATGGAACCCACCAGCAAAGTGAGGAGACCTGAAAGTGGCACATGGCAGAGTGTGGCGATGGAGACAGCAGCAATGGGAGGCCGTACAGGGACCCATGAGACACTCTGGACCTGGCAGCAGCATGAGGAGGCGGTATGGGCGCCCATGGCAGATTACGGGCCTGGCAGCAGCAATGGGAGGCCCGTAATCTGCCAGCACCCTATGACAAAATGGAACCCACCAGCAGTGTGAGGAGACCTGAAAGTGGCACATGGCAGAGTGTGGCGATGGAGACAGCAGCAATGGGAGGCCGTACAGGGACCCATGACAGATTACGGGCCTGGCAGCAGCATGAGGAGGTGGTACAGGGGCCCATGACAGATTACGGGCTTGGCAGCAGCAATGGGAGGCCAGTAATCTGCCAGCACCCTATGACAAAATGGAACCCACCAGCAGTGTGAGGAGACCTGAAAGTGGCACATGGCAGAGTGTGGCGATGGAGACAGCAGCAATGGGAGGCCGTACAGGGACCCATGAGACACTCTGGACCTGGCAGCAGCATGAGGAGGCGGTACGGGGGCCCATGGCAGATTACGGGCCTGGCAGCAGCAATGGGAGGCCCGTAATCTGCCAGCACCCTATGACAAAATGGAACCCACCAGCAGTGTGAGGAGACCTGAAAGTGGCACATGGCAGAGTGTGGCGATGGAGACAGCAGCAATGGGAGGCCGTACAGGGACCCATGAGACACTCTGGACCTGGCAGCAGCATGAGGAGGCGGTACGGGGGCCCATGGCAGATTACGGGCCTGGCAGCAGCAATGGGAGGCCCGTAATCTGCCAGCACCCTATGACAAAATGGAACCCACCAGCAGTGTGAGGAGACCTGAAAGTGGCACATGGCAGAGTGTGGCGATGGAGACAGCAGCAATGGGAGGCCGTACAGGGACCCATGAGACACTCTGGACCTGGCCGCAGCATGAGGAGGCAGTACGGGGGCCCATGGCAGATTACGGGCCTAGCAGCAGCATGAGGAGGCGGTACAGGGGCCCATGGCAGATTACGGGCCTGGCAGCAGCAATGGGAGGCCCGTAATCTGCCAGCACCCTATGACAAAATGGAACCCACCAGCAGTGTGAGGAGACCTGAAAGTGGCACATGGCAGAGTGTGGCGATGGAGACAGCAGCAATGGGAGGCCGTACAGGGACCCATGAGATACTCTGGACCTGGCAGCAGCATGAGGAGGCGGTACGGGGGCCCATGGCAGATTACGGGCCTGGCAGCATCAATGGGAGGCCCGTAATCTGCCAGCACCCTATGACAAAATGGAACCCACCAGCAGTGTGAGGAGACCTGAAAGTGGCACATGGCAGAGTGTGGCGATGGAGACAGCAGCAATGGGAGGCTGTACAGGGACCCATGAGACACTCTGGACCTGGCAGCAGCATGAGGAGGCGGTACGGGGGCCCATGGCAGATTACGGGCCTGGCAGCAGCAATGGGAGGCCCGTAATCTGCCAGCACCCTATGACAAAATGGAACCCACCAGCAGTGTGAGGAGACCTGAAAGTGGCACATGGCAGAGTGTGGCGATGGAGACAGCAGCAATGGGAGGCCGTATAGGGACCCATGACAGATTACGGGCCTGGCAGCAGCATGAGGAGGCGGTACAGGGGCCCATGACAGATTATGGGCCTGGCAGCAGCAATGGGAGGCCCGTAATCTGCCAGCACCCTATGACAAAATGGAACCCACCAGCAGTGTGAGGAGACCTGAAAGTGGCACATGGCAGAGTGTGGCGATGGAGACAGCAGCAATGGGAGGCCGTACAGGGACCCATGAGACACTCTGGACCTGGCAGCAGCATGAGGAGGCGGTACGGGGGCCCATGGCAGATTACGGGCCTGGCAGCAGCAATGGGAGGCCCGTAATCTGCCAGCACCCTATGACAAAATGGAACCCACCAGCAGTGTGAGGAGACCTGAAAGTGGCACATGGCAGAGTGTGGCGATGGAGACAGCAGCAATGGGAGGCTGTACAGGGACCCATGAGACACTCTGGACCTGGCAGCAGCATGAGGAGGCGGTACGGGGGCCCATGGCAGATTACGGGCCTGGCAGCAGCATGAGGAGGCAGTACAGGGGCCCATGGCAGATTAAGGGCCTGGCAGCAGCAATGGGAGGCCCGTAATCTGCCAGCACCCTATGACAAAATGGAACCCACCAGCAGTGTGAGGAGACCTGAAAGTGGCACATGGCAGAGTGTGGCGATGGAGACAGCAGCAATGGGAGGCCGTACAGGGACCCATGAGACACTCTGGACCTGGCAGCAGCATGAGGAGGCGGTACAGGGGCCCATGGCAGATTACGGGCCTGGCAGCAGCAATGGGAGGCCCGTAATCTGCCAGCACCCTATGACAAAATGGAACCCACCAGCAGTGTGAGGAGACCTGAAAGTGGCACATGGCAGAGTGTGGCGATGGAGACAGCAGCAATGGGAGGCCGTACAGGGACCCATGACAGATTACGGGCCTGGCAGCAGCATGAGGAGGCGGTACGGGGGCCCATGGCAGATTACGGGCCTGGCAGCAGCAATGGGAGGCCCGTAATCTGCCATCACCCTATGACAAAATGGAACCCACCAGCAGTGTGAGGAGACCTGAAAGTGGCACATGGCAGAGTGTGGCGATGGAGACAGCAGCAATGGGAGGCCGTACAGGGACCCATGAGACACTCTGGACCTGGCAGCAGCATGAGGAGGCGGTACGGGGGCCCATGGCAGATTACGGGCCTGGCAGCAGCAATGGGAGGCCCGTAATCTGCCAGCACCCTATGACAAAATGGAACCCACCAGCAGTGTGAGGAGACCTGAAAGTGGCACATGGCAGAGTGTGGCGATGGAGACAGCAGCAATGGGAGGCCGTACAGGGACCCATGACAGATTACGGGCCTGGCAGCAGCATGAGGAGGCGGTACGGGGGCCCATGGCAGATTACGGGCCTGGCAGCAGCAATGGGAGGCCCGTAATCTGCCAGCACCCTATGACAAAATGGAACCCACCAGCAGTGTGAGGAGACCTGAAAGTGGCACATGGCAGAGTGTGGCGATGGAGACAGCAGCAATGGGAGGCCGTACAGGGACCCATGAGACACTCTGGACCTGGCAGCAGCATGAGGAGGCGGTACGGGGGCCCATGGCAGATGACGGGCCTGGCAGCAGCAATGGGAGGCCCGTAATCTGCCAGCACCCTATTACAAAATGGAACCCACCAGTAGTGTGAGGAGACCTGAAAGTGGCACATGGCAGAGTGTGGCGATGGAGACAGCAGCAATGGGAGGCCGTACAGGGACCCATGACAGATTACGGGCCTGGCAGCAGCATGAGGAGGCGGTACAAGGGCCTATGGCAGATGACGGGCCTGGCAGCAGCAATGGGAGGCCCGTAATCTGCCAGCACCCTATGACAAAATGGAACCCACCAGCAGTGTGAGGAGACCTGAAAGTGGCACATGGCAGAGTGTGGCGATGGGGACAGCAGCAATGGGAGGCCGTACAGGGACCCATGAGACACTCTGGACCTGGCAGCAGCAAGAGGAGGCGGTACAGGGGCCCATGGCAGAGTGGCGAAGCGTAAGCAGCTTAAATTGAAGGCCATACAGAGGCCTATGTTAAAAATAATAACGTGTTTGGGGCATGATTCATGGCGGATTTAGTCAGTTGTGTCAGGAACTGGTGGTTTGAAATCCAGACTAATCCACGCCTGATTCATTTTCACAAACGTGAGTCTCTCCACACTTTGGGTGGACAGTCGTGTCCTCCGCGGAGTTACAATACCTCCTGCCGCACTAAACACGCGCTCCGATGCCACGCTACTGGCCGGGCATGACAGCCTTTCAAGGGCAAATTCAGCTAGTTGGGGCCAAAGGTCAAGTTTCGTTGCCCAGTAGTCAAGGGGATTGTCTACCTCGGTTGGCAGGGTGCTGTCCAAGTAGGCCCAAGCCTGTTGTTTGAGGTCCTGCTCCAGGTCCACCTGATGCTGCTGCTGCTGCTGCGGCTGGTTAGTAGTTTCCTCACTGCGCTGGTGAAGAAAGCTACTCATCAACGACTGCAGACTGAGGCAGCCGCTGCTGGTGGAGCTGCCACTGCTCCTACCACCCCACCCCTCCCCTGCTGCCATGGCAGCGGAACGCGAGCGCACAGGGCCCACAGTGTCTGAGGATGGACGTTGGCGCAGAAAGGCAGAGACCAACTGACTACATAGGTGGTTTTTATAGTACGTTATTTTGGCCTCCCTCTCAGCAGGTGTGAAAAAGGCCACCATTTTTGAACGGTAGCGAGGGTCCAACAAGGTGGACAGCCAAAAGTCATCCCTCTGTCTGATGGTTATTATTCGGCTGTCGCTACGCAAGCAACCGAGCATGCTATGGGCCATTTGTGCCAAAGAATGCGAGGGACTCCCTGCCTCCATCTCCACAGCATACTGCCACGGTGCGTCTGGGTCCTCTGTCTCCTCCTCCTCCTCTACCAGATGCTCCTGCTCCTCCAATCCTGTCCGCTGAGTGGAAAAGCCACCCATTTCACTCAATAATTCCTGAGCACCAATGTCCTCCTCTACCTCCTCCTCTTCTTCCTGTCCTGCCCCCACAGGGGTCATGTGGTGTTGAGATCTGTGCGCCACGTCTACCGCACCCTGACCAGCCATTGTTAACAGCATTTGTTCCAGGACATGCAACAGAGGAATGACGTCGTTCATCCCATAGTCCTGCCGACTCACGAATAGCGTGGCCTCCTCAAAGGGCCTGAGCAAGCGGCAGGTGTCACGCATGAGCTGCCAATGGCTGACATCTAAGTTACACAGGGGAGTACCTTTATCCGCTTGTAACATCAGGAAATCGGTGATGGCCTTTCGCTGTTCGTAAAGGCGGTCTAACATATGTAGGGTTGAATTCCACCTTGTTGCAACGTCGCAGATCAGGCGATGCTGTGGAATTCCGTTCTGCCGCTGCAGCTCAAGGAGGGTGTGCTTTGCGGTGTAGGAATGGCTGAAATGCATGCAAAGTTTACGTGACATTTTAAGGATGTCTTGCAGTGGGATGGTGGATTTTAGGAACCGCTTGACAACCAGATTGAACACGTGAGCCATGCATGGCGCATGGCACAACCTTCCTTGATGCAGAGCAGACACCATGTTCTTTCCGTTGTCGGTCAACATGGTTCCGATTTTCAGTTTGCGCGGAGACAGCCATCTGTCGATTTCTCTGTTCATTACACTCAGAAGTTCCTCCCCTGTGTGACTACATTCGCCAAGGCATACCAGGTGCAGCACAGCGTGACACCGTTGCGCCCTGCACATGTGATATGCCGGTCGGGTAATGGGACTTGGCACGGGGGTGGCGGCTGAGGACACGGCGGAAGAAGTGGTGGTAGAGGCGGACATCTTTTGTGGACCAAGGACGTGCAAACGTGGAGGCAAAAGCGGCGTGACCTGTCCAAGTTGCTGGTGCGGCTGTGCCGGCACCACGTTCACCCAGTGGGCCGTAAATGACATGTACTGTCCCTGACCGTAGTTACAGCTCCACACGTCGGCGCTGCCGTGCACTTTGGCAGAGACCGACATGCTCAAAGACTGGCCCACCATTTCTTCTTCATGTGAATGCAGGGCTGGCACTGCCTTTTTGGCGAAGAAATGCCGGCTTGACACTCTCCACCGCGGCGCGGCACAAGCCATCATTTCTCGGAAAGGTGCTGAGTCCACCACTTGGAAAGGGAGGGACTGCAGCACCAGCAACTTGGACAGGAGGACGTTCAGCTTTTGCACCGTCGGGTGCGTGCTCGCAAACTGTTGTCTCTTGGAAACGGATTCCAAGAAAGACTGCTGACGGTATCCGTGAAGAGGAGTAGCAGGAGAAGGAGCATCTGAACGAGCGGAAGATGCCAACGAGCGACAACTCCCCTCAGCAGAGGTGTTGGAGCCTTGACTGGCTGATAGAGGGCGATTGACGTCGGGTGACGGAGCAAGTAACGGAGCGGGTGATGGAGCGGGGGCTGGGGCAGGCAGAACCGCCGTATCTTTATCACGGTTTTCCCAGGCCACCAAATGGCGACGCTGCATATGCTGACGCAATGCTGTAGTCCCAACATGGGTCCCCTGGCCACGCTTGACTTTCTGGCCACATAGTCGACATACGGCTACGTTTACTTCCTCGGGCGGCTTGACGAAAAATTGCCACACCGCCGAGTAGGAAACTTTGCCCCCGCTACTCCTCACTGGCTGACTGCTACTTCCTCCGTGCACACCGGCACCACTACTGGCCGTGGTGGTAGGCTGCAGTGGAGCTGGTGCTCTACTCCGTGGCCGTTTGCCTCCACTGACACTGCTGTGACCCTGCTGCCTCCTGGGCAACCCACCAACTGTTTTGCTCGCTGCCAAGCTGGCACCCTCTTCTCCTGATGATGCGGAAGCAATAGCCTGATGACGACGAGGCTGCCAAGTGCGATCAGCCTCATCATCATCAATTAGGGTCTCCGCCTCACTACTAGCCCCCTCGGCTGCGTGTGGGTCAGGAGACAGACCTGTCTCTAGACCGGCTACCAAGCCACTCTCCTCGCCAGTACTTCTTCGCCTGGCTGCTGAAGAGGCGGATGTCTCCCCCCGTTCCTGACCGCCCTCTGTTAGCTCTTCCTCACTGTACAGTGGGGCTGAGCCCACAGCATGCGATACTTCGCTTGGTGAGGAAACACCAAAGGACAGGGGCAGGTAGAGGACACGTGATTTCAGTGGGCTTGCTCCCGGGCCATGCCAACTAATGGTTGTGTCTGACGTACCCACCGACCGTTGGCTGTAGGTGTCAGAGGTGACCTGGGAAGAGGAAGACGACCGAGCCAACCAATCGATGACGGCAGGGTTGTCGGTGGAGACACGACCGCTGGATGACACCGGGAGCACTGGCCTCTGGCTGCGACTAGTGCTGCCTCGACCCCTTCCTCTGCTGCCACGTCTGCTCGCTCCTGAAACAGTGCCTCCTCTGCCACTCCTCTGCGTGTTGCCTGACATACTCTTTAATTCAACGATTCTGTGTCCCTGAGTAACGATTCTGTGTCCCTGAGTAACAATTCTGTGTCTGTCCCTGAGTAACAATTCTGTGTCCCTCAGTAACAATTCTGTGTCCCACAGTAACAATTCTGTGTCTGTCCCTGAGTAACAATTCTGTGTCCCTCAGTAACAATTCTGTGTCTGTCCCTGAGTAACAATTCTGTGTCCCTGAGTAACAGTTCTGTGTCCCTGAGTAACAATTCTGTGTCCCTGAGTAACAATTCTGTGTCCCTGAGTAACAATTCTGTGTCCCTCAGTAACAATTCTGTGTCCCTCAGTAACAATTCTGTGTCCCTCAGTAACAATTCTGTGTCTGTCCCTGAGTAACAATTCTGTGTCCCTCAGTAACAATTCTGTGTCCCTCAGTAACAATTCTGTGTCCCTAAGTAACAATTCTGTGTCTGTCCCTGAGTAACAATTCTGTGTCCCTGAGTAACAGTTCTGTGTCCCTGAGTAACAATTCTGTGTCCTTGAGTAACAGTTCTGTGTCCCTGAGTAACAATTATGTGTCCCTCAGTAACAATTCTGTGTCCCTCAGTAACAATTCTGTGTCTGTCCCGTAGTAACAATTCTGTGTCCCTGAGTAACAGTTCTGTGTCCCTGAGTAACAATTCTGTGTCCCTGAGTAACCGTTCTGTGTCCCTGAGTAACAATTCTGTGTCCCTGAGTAACAATTCTGTGTCCCTCAGTAACAATTCTGTGTCCCTCAGTAACAATTCTGTGTCCCTCAGTAAAAATTCTGTGTCTGTCCCTGAGTAACAATTCTGTGTCCCTCAGTAACAATTCTGTGTCCCTCAGTAACAATTCTGTGTCTGTCCCTGAGTAACAGTTCTGTGTCCCTGAGTAACAATTCTGTGTCCCTGAGTAACAATTCTGTGTCCCTCAGTAACAATTCTGTGTCCCTCAGTAACAATTCTGTGTCTGTCCCTGAGTAACAATTCTGTGTCCCTCAGTAACAATGCTGTGTCCCTCAGTAACAATTCTGTGTCCCTCAGTAACAATTCTGTGTCTGTCCCTGAGTAACAAATTCTGTGTCCCTGAGTAACAGTTCTGTGTCCCTGAGTAACAATTCTGTGTCCCTGAGTAACAGTTCTGTGTCCCTGAGTAACAATTCTGTGTCCCTCAGTAACAATTCTGTGTCCCTCAGTAACAATTCTGTGTCCCTCAGTAACAATTCTGTGTCTGTCCCTGAGTAACAATTCTGTGTCCCTGAGTAACAGTTCTGTGTCCCTGAGTAACAATTCTGTGTCCCTGAGTAACAGTTCTGTGTCCCTGAGTAACAATTCTGTGTCCCTGAGTAACAATTCTGTGTCCCTCAGTGACAATTCTGTGTCCCTCAGTAACAATTCTGTGTCCCTCAGTAACAATTCTGTGTCCCTCAGTAACAATTCTGTGTCTGTCCCTGAGTAACAATTCTGTGTCCCTCAGTAACAATTCTGTGTCCCTCAGTAACAATTCTGTGTCCCTCAGTAACAATTCTGTGTCTGTCCCTGAGTAACAAATTCTG
Organism: Staurois parvus; assembly: GCF_062004578.1. NCBI lineage: Eukaryota > Metazoa > Chordata > Amphibia > Anura > Ranidae > Staurois > Staurois parvus. The sequence continues at coordinate 1,973,548 of NW_028318680.1, read as the reverse complement.
TGTCCCTGAGTAACAGTTCTGTGTCCCTGAGTAACAATTCTGTGTCCCTGAGTAACAGTTCTGTGTCCCTGAGTAACAATTCTGTGTCCCTGAGTAACAATTCTGTGTCCCTCAGTAACAATTCTGTGTCCCTCAGTAACAATTCTGTGTCCCTCAGTAACAATTCTGTGTCTGTCCCTGAGTAACAATTCTGTGTCCCTGAGTAACAGTTCTGTGTCCCTGAGTAACAATTCTGTGTCCCTGAGTAACAATTCTGTGTCCCTCAGTAACAATTCTGTGTCCCTCAGTAACAATTCTGTGTCTGTCCCTGAGTAACAATTCTGTGTCCCTGAGTAACAGTTCTGTGTCCCTGAGTAACAATTCTGTGTCCCTGAGTAACAGTTCTGTGTCTCTGAGTAACAATTCTGTGTCCCTGAGTAACAATTCTGTGTCCCTGAGTAACAATTCTGTGTCCCTCAGTAACAATTCTGTGTCTGTCCCTGAGTAACAATTCTGTGTCCCTCAGTAACAATTCTGTGTCCCTGAGTAACAATTCTGTGTCCCTCAGTAACAATTCTGTGTTCCTCAGTAACAATTCTGTGTCTGTCCCTGAGTAACAATTCTGTGTCCCTCAGTAACAATTCTGTGTCCCTCAGTAACAATTCTGTGTCCCTCAGTAACAATTCTGTGTCTGTCCCTGAGTAACAATTCTGTGTCCCTGAGTAACAGTTCTATGTCCCTGAGTAACAATTCTGTGTCCCTCAGTAACAATTCTGTGTCCCTCAGTAACAATTCTGTGTCTGTCCCTGAGTAACAATTCTGTGTCCCTCAGTAACAATTCTGTGTCCCTCAGTAACAATTCTGTGTCTGTCCCTGAGTAACAATTCTGTGTCCCTGAGTAACAGTTCTGTGTCCCTGAGTAACAATTCTGTGTCCCTGAGTAACAGTTCTGTGTCCCTGAGTAACAATTCTGTGTCCCTGAGTAACAGTTCTGTGTCCCTGAGTAACAATTCTGTGCCCCTGAGTAACAATTCTGTGTCCCTCAGTAACAATTCTGTGTCCCTCAGTAACAATTCTGTGTCTGTCCCTGAGTAACAATTCTGTGTCCCTCAGTAACAATTCTGTGTCCCTGAGTAACAATTCTGTGTCCCTCAGTAACAATTCTGTGTTCCTCAGTAACAATTCTGTGTCTGTCCCTGAGTAACAATTCTGTGTCCCTCAGTAACAATTCTGTGTCCCTCAGTAACAATTCTGTGTCCCTCAGTAACAATTCTGTGTCTGTCCCTGAGTAACAATTCTGTGTCCCTGAGTAACAGTTCTATGTCCCTGAGTAACAATTCTGTGTCCCTGAGTAACAGTTCTGTGTCCCTGAGTAACAATTCTGTGTCCCTCAGTAACAATTCTGTGTCCCTCAGTAACAATTCTGTGTCCCTCAGTAACAATTCTGTGTCTGTCCCTGAGTAACAATTCTGTGTCCCTCAGTAACAATTCTGTGTCCCTCAGTAACAATTCTGTGTCTGTCCCTGAGTAACAATTCTGTGTCCCTGAGTAACAGTTCTGTGTCCCTGAGTAACAATTCTGTGTCCCTGAGTAACAGTTCTGTGTCCCTGAGTAACAATTCTGTGTCCCTGAGTAACAATTCTGTGTCCCTGAGTAACAATTCTGTGTCCCTCAGTAACAATTCTGTTTCCCTCAGTAACAATTCTGTGTCTGTCCCTGAGTAACAATTCTGTGTCCCTGAGTAACAATTCTGTGTCCCTGAGTAACAATTCTGTGTCCCTCAGTAACAATTCTGTGTCCCTCAGTAACAATTCTGTGTCTGTCCCTGAGTAACAATTCTGTGTCCCTGAGTAACAGTTCTGTGTCCCTGAGTAACAATTCTGTGTCCCTGAGTAACAGTTCTGTGTCCCTGAGTAACAAGTCTGTGTCCCTGAGTAACAATTCTGTGTCCCTCAGTAACAATTCTGTGTCCCTCAGTAACAATTCTGTGTCTGTCCCTGAGTAACAATTCTGTGTCCCTCAGTAACAATTCTGTGTCCCTCAGGAACAATTCTGTGTCTGTCCCTGAGTAACAAATTCTGTGTCCCTGAGTAACAGTTCTGTGTCCCTGAGTAACAATTCAGTGTCCCTGAGTAACAGTTCTGTGTCCCTGAGTAACAATTCTGTGTCCCTGAGTAACAATTCTGTGTCCCTCAGTAACAATTCTGTGTCCCTGAGTAACAATTCTGTGTCCCTCAGTAACAATTCTGTGTCCCTCAGTAACAATTCTGTGTCTGTCCCTGAGTAACAATTCTGTGTCCCTGAGTAACAGTTCTGTGTCCCTGAGTAACAATTCTGTGTCCCTGAGTAACAGTTCTGTGTCACTGAGTAACAGTTCTGTGTCCCTGAGTAACAATTCTGTGTCCCTGAGTAACAATTCTGTGTCCCTCAGTAACAATTCTGTTTCCCTCAGTAACAATTCTGTGTCTGTCCCTGAGTAACAATTCTGTGTCCCTGAGTAACAGTTCTGTGTCCCTGAGTAACAATTCTGTGTCCCTGAGTAACAATTCTGTGTCCCTAAGTAACGATTCTGTGGCCCTAAAGTCTCTTTGGCCCTAACTCTGTCCCTAATACAGAGAGGTCTGTCTCTCAAATGAAGAATTCCAAAATGGCCGCTATTTATAGCTCGACCATTACACAGTGCTGGCTGGCTGGCTGCTGATTGGCTAATGCGATCACATGTCATTAATGAATGCATTATGGGTCAGCGCGCCTTGTCTGCGCGCCTTCCCAGAGATCCCCGCTCCGTCGCCACACATGTCGCCGCCATTTTTGGAAAATTTCGATTCGCGCATCCGAAGTCTGCTAATTTTCGGATTCGGCGAATCGAATTTTTCCTAATCTTCGAAACGAATTCCACTTCGCCAAGTTCGATTCGCTCATCTCTAAATGACACAATAAAATGTGCTCTTTTTTATCTGTAGTAACACTATTTCTTTTTAAACTAACACTGCTCAAAATAAAAGAAGATGTGCATTTTGTTTAGTTTTGTTACATTTTTATTGTCTAAGGATCGTGAAAAAATCATTATTGAAAGACAACAGCACAAAAATAAAGTTTTTCCTTGTTAAAAAAAAAACTATGTGTTACCTTGTTATCTTAAGTAATAACAAATTTAGCGCCAAACAAACAGGCTCTTAGCAAAATTGTAAATATTGCTTTGGTAGATTGGGGGTGAACAGGTAGAGAGGCAAAGGGGTTAAAAGAACTTTTCACAGCATGTTTTTTTTTTTTACTATTTAGAATTATTGGTGAATGAGTAAAAAGGGATATGCTATGTACCCCTTAGTAATTTGCCTGAGGGGGAATCTGGAGGCCAATTTATTGTAAATAAGACTTCTGATAAGTCCCCCCAAAGACTCCTCACATCCCTTTTCTAGGACACATTGTGAGGATGAGGCCCTCATCTCCATTAACATGGGGACATAGTGCTTTGAAACGAGGGTGTCTTTTCCCTCTTGCAAGGTACTCTCTCAATGTTGAGGGCAAGTGGCCTGGTATGGTTCAGTAGAAATGAGTTAGCACTCTTACAGCTCTACTCTTTCCCGGCTACCCTAGCTGTGGGTAGGATTGGTTGAGAAGGAAGGGGGGGGGGGCATGCTTGCTTCTTCACACACACACTTTCCTGGCCACTTAGGCTGCCTGTCTGAATAAGGGCCTTTTACACATTTTTTGGAGAGACCCCATTTCATTTTTTTAAATAATGTGCGAGCCCTTTGAGAAAAATAAATATAATGGCCCCCTAAAAATGTATAAATGACCCTTATAGAGGCAGGCAGCCTAAGTGGCCAGGAAAGAGGGTAACATTGGGAACATACCATTCAGGAGGGAAGCAAAGACTCACCCCCTTGCTAGATACCTTGTCTGCAAAGGAATGATGAGGTTTGTGGGAGGGACTTATCACAATATGAAAACCCCCTCATGTGAAAGAATACGGGATAAATAGTATCCCTTAGTCTTAAGGCCACATTCACACTATGTTGCATGATGTCAGGTGTCATGTATATGCACTTTTTTGAACATTGTCACACTACATTCACAGGACAGTACATTAATTTAAATTGGTTGCCCCAAGTGCAACAAACATGGCAAAGTTGCTCATGCACCTTATTGAGCTTGAGCTTGGTCCGTTTTTTAATGATACATTTTTTTAGCACTTTTGATTGACTGAATAGCACTGCAAGCATTTTCATCTCCTAGATTGTAAGCTTCAAGGAGCAGGGCCCTCAAATCCCTCTTGTATTGAACTGTATTGTTACTGTATTGTCTCCCGTTATATTGTAAAGCACTGAGCAAACTGTTGGTGCTATATAAATCCTGTATAATAATAATAATAATAAAGTGCTACTATACTGTGGATGCAGCTTCATTCACATAAATAAAATGAAAAAATAAATTAAAACACCCACACCATAAGATCGCATTCAAACTGTAGAGTTTTGTTCATAAAAATCGTATTGTCCTTGTGGTGCTATGCATTATTAACGGCACCCCAAATGTTGCAGTCAGATGTGCATTTTTTTCATGTAAAAAGCTTGACAAATGTGTCAAAATGCACTTTTAAAACACATGCAGAGCTTGAAGCTCAAAAAGTAAATGAGCTAATTAGCCTCATTTGTCAAACATTGGGCTGCTCAATGAAATGTATGGGCTGCCCATACATATTGTGTGAATGTCCTTTTTAAATAAATAAAAATACCTTTTTATTTTAAAAATAAACAACAAGTAAACCCAACATCAGTCATGCCATCCAGTTATGAAGTCTGGTGGTGGATCAACATCTTGAGGACCATATTTGGTCAATTATATCACCCAGGATCCCCACCTACTTGTTTACAAACAAAAAACAGAGGGGATTTGTCATTTATAAACTGTTGTAATAGTACTGCTAAATGACAGATCACCTGCAAACAGTAGCTAGCAGGGATCTGTTATTTGGAAGGGAATTGTACACAAACATAAGCTGAAGGTTCAGGCAGGTGAAGGTCAAGCTCATCCCTACAGGAAAAGAAAGAGGGGAGAGGCAAGGAAAAGGATGGGAACTGAAAATGGTTCATGAAGTTTTTTTTTATCAATCCTTAGTAAATGTTTATATTCTCAGGCAGATTTAAACATGAAGTTGCTTGTATACTGTTGTAGCCAGAATTTCCTAAAGCAGTGCTATTTATCTAAGAGGCCATTAGTCAGTTTTACACTATCAAATAAAGGTGAATTTGTTGCTAAGTTTAAAAGGACCAAAATGAAGATAGTTATTCACCTCTCCCACTGCCTATACCTTGGATCTCTGTAGGAATAAAGGGAAACCATAGTGGAGAATCTTTAAAATCCTCCAATTCCAGCAGTCTGAAATTCCAGATTCACTGCTGTGTATTGTAGTTTCTTCCACCTTCCCTGGGCCACAACTGAGTCTTGTAGTTATGTAGGGGATGGTAGGTTGAAAAACTGAAAGCAACAGAGGTCTAGGAAACCAACACTACTAGAATTGCTGTCTCCTAAAGAATTGTTGGGTAGTGGTCTGTATAGCAGAGACTGGCAGTGTAGGTGGCAGGAGAAATGAGTAACTCAAAAGTCTTCATTGCAGGGAGCCCTGTGTACATTTTTATTTTAGACACAGAGTTGCTTTGCATTTGTTTTATTAACAGTTGTAATTTTATGGTGCTAGTGGATTAGAAAAAAGGTGGACCAGTTTTCTCATAGAACACAGAATATTAGGACTGTATTTTCTTACCAATTAGACTTTCTAACTTTTGTTTTTGTGACAAATTATAAAAATGATCTTTAATAAGTCCACCATTTCTAAAAATGTTTACCTGTCATAGTACAACCTTGCAAACTAGGAGAAATGAGGCAGGGCTACAGGAGGTCAGGGCTGTGGAACCAAATCAGTCTATTTCTATGGTTGTCAATATACCAATACATTATTATTATCGCATCCAATAGTTTTCTGTTGACATTCTGTAAAGGTAGATTATTTGTGTTATTTGTGTAAAAAACATTTCTTACACTTCTTTACTCTTCTACATCCTTTAGATGGATGGGACCCCGGGCTTTGATAGTCTCCCAGTGGAGCTGTATGTAGCACTGTGAGACTGCATTGGCTCGGACCTGCTTGACCTGTATAAGTTGATGGCAGTGGAGGGCAGAATGTCTCCTTCACTTGGAGAGGGTACAATCTTATATAAGTGAATGCATGAAAGAAATGACTTGAAGAATTGGCATCCCATCTCTCTCTTGAACTTGGACTACACGATCCTTGCCAACCAGCGATAGACCATCATTGGACAGATCATCCACCCAGATCACACTTGTGCCATTCATGGTCACAGGACTTTGGACAGCCTTGCACTTGCCTGGGATATGGTCCAGTTTATCAAAAACTGCTGTGTATATATGGTCTTGGTCAGTCTTCACAAGGAAAAGGCCTTTGTCTAAATCTACAATGGGCTTATGTGCAGAGACCTTTGCAGATTTGGTCTTGGGAAAATGTTTTGTTTGTATGTTGATCTGATGTACCATGACATTTGCAGCACAGTGTTGATGAATGGCTGGAAAACTAAATCCTTCTTGGTCCTCTCCAGGGTCAGGCATGGCTGAACTCTCTCATCTCTTGTTTTTGTTTCTTATATAAAGCTCTTTGCAGAAAGAATCAAATGAAATCCAGAGATCAGAGGGCTCACCACACCAGGTCCAGACTGAAGGGAATTCAAATGTCCACAGTACATGGATGACATGACGGTGCTCTGTGCTAACCAGAATTCTTTTGAATCACTTGTCCACACCTGTGAGAACTTTGGCAGAGCTTCAGGAGCAAAAGTCAACTGTGGGAAGTTAGAGGCTTTGCTCTTTGGAAAGTGGTTCCTGCTGGTACTCCACAGTAAGATCTTCCCTGTGTAGCTGTACCTCTCCCAGGCCTGCCCCCTGGGATCAACACCTACAAGGCCATTGCCAGACTTGTGTAGTGAGGGCATGCCTGACATTGCTACACAACTGAGGTTGTTTAAGGTGCTGAATGGACTATTTTGTGCTGCATTTGCAGAAGTGGACATTGGCCCATTCTGTGATGTATTGCTTTAAGGAAACTTTGTGGTGCACCAGAAAGTGCCTCAACCACAAGAGGGAGAGGATGTTCATAGAGGACTGTCGCAGACTGGTCCGCTGTCTGCTCAGAGACTATAACCTTATGGACTTTAAGAAGGTAGAAGAAATCTGGGAAGATTTCCCCTTCTCCCTCTCTCGGTTATGTTTCTTTGTCCTTCAAGAAAGCTTTTGGCTTGTGGACTTTTTCCCCCTCCCTTATCCCTCCTTCTTATTCCCCATCACACCAGTTGCTTGTTGAATTGTTTTGAAATGTTTTTTAACAGTGTTTGATTTATGCTGCAGTGACATGTAGGATGTGGGGGGCAGTGGTTCACCTCAGGCTCTGCATGTCTGACAGTGTGCCGCTAGGTATTTCGGTGGTACCTTAGGGGTAACATAATGCTTATGAGTAAAGCTATGTATTGCATGACGTTATGGTTTGGGGAACTTTCCTCTGCACAGCACATTATTATTATATTATTATACAGTATTTATATAGCGCTAAAAGGTTTGCTCAGCGCTGTACATTGTAGTGGGGGACAGAACATGAGACAATACAGTGACAAAACAAAACTCGAGGGGGTCAAGGGTCCTGCTCTTTCGAGCTTACAATCTAGGCATCATACCATTGAGTGAATGTAATTTATTGTGTTATTGGAACTGAATTGTTATGTGGCATATTTATGCACTGTGTTGCAGTACGGGGTTGAATGTACCCCAACAAAGTATAACCCCAATTCCCAAAAAACGTTGGGCTGCCATGTAAAATCTACATAAAAACAGAATGCAATTATTTACAAACCTCATAAACCCATATTTTATTCAAAATAGAAAACAGAAAACATATCAAATGGTTAAACTGGGAATATGTACCATTTTAAGAATAAAATAGGATAATTTTGAAAAAGAAGGGACAGGACAACCAAAATCTGATAAAATAAGGGGTACTAACAAGAAAGATCTAAGAAAAACATTTTGCAACTGATTAGGTTATTTGGAAACAGGTCAGTAACATTATTGGGTATTAAAAGAACATCTTAAAGAATCAGACTGCCTCAGTAGTAAAGGTGGGCAGAGGTTCACCAAGCTGTGAAAAGCTCTGTCTAAAAATTGTCGAACAATTTCATAATAATGTTCCTCAACGTAAAACTGCAAATACTTTAAATATATCATCATCTACAGTGCATAATATTATCAAACGATTTAGAGAATCTAGAGAAATCTCTGTGCACAATGGGCAAAGCTGAAATGCAATATTGCATCCCCTTATGGGCTTTTTTCGCTTGTTTGTTCTTGTATATTTTAATGTTTATTGTATGTGTTGTGCCCTATGTATTTCTGTGCAAGAAAAAGGTTCTTTAATAACAATCATTGAAAAACAAGCATGTTTCTGTGATGGACATCAGTACATGGGCTCAAGAAGGCTTCTATAACAGACCTATATAATCTTTGACAGTATCGAAAACCAGTACCTACCACCACTAGTTTGATGCATTCTATGCACTTTATGGACTTTAACTCAGTTCTGTTAAGAATATCTAAGCTGCCACCTGAGGGCCCATGCTTTTATACAGTAAATGAGTTGCATAATGCATTTTTGTGTCTAACATCAGAGGCATGAGCAAAATCAAGACCAAAACTATGTTGGTATATCTGACATATGAACACTTTTAAATATGACCAAATAAGATAGAATCTTTAGAAACTGTCAGTGCAGTTCAGTAGTATTCCTCTAAAGTGAAAAACAAAACTTCAAGGTGCTAACTGCATCAAGTATGCTAATAGTATATTGTAAACATATAAGTATAAATGTAATAATACAATAAAGGTACACGCTAGCCCTTTAAAACATATATAACATACAACAGTAAATATTAAAATTAGAACACACACAAAATAAGTGAATATACACAATAAGTAACTAGAGTTAAGTTAATGTGTATAAATAAAAAGTGTGAAATGTGTTAGTATTGCCAATCACCATGTCCAAATCACTATATTCAGTGACATTAATCTTCCTTAAGTGTCACAAAGGTGCCCACCACGTGCACATATATTCTGCATTCACTAGATCAATACGGCTGACCAAACAGCCTGCAGGCGTTTAAACCTATAGATCTAAGCCTTGGAGAGACTTCAATCATACTTCTTCTTTACATCAACTAATGATACTCAACCACCAGAGATGTACCATTCAAAAAACCAGAGGGAAGTATATAGTGTAGTATATTTATTGAGTACCAATGATAAAAACATAAGTTGTATACACTCACATATAATAGTGCCTCAGAATGCACCCACATAGGCACCGCACCGACGCTTGTTCCACAGAGCCAGAGAGCATTCTACAGACCTGGAAGTGATGTAGGAACTCATTCTGGAAATTACCTCAGCTGCTCAAGCCTCTATGCATTTCACGCATAGGTGATGTCGCCGGGTGACCCTGCCACTTGTGATGTCATCGATCCAGCATGTCTTGGTTGATGATGTCACAAAGGGTGGGGTCACCTGGCAATTTCACCAGGTTTCCCCGACCCTTAGTTGTTTAAGAACTGTCAGGTGGTAGAGCTTTCAGACAGCGGGAGCCTTCGCCAGGAATGGAGCCTCTTTTTTTTTTTTCTTTTTGAGTTGGCGGTGGTGGTGGGTATTGTGATTGATGATGAATCTGCATGGGGACATTTTTTTAATTTTTGTTTTTAATAAAGGACTTGTCAAAAACTGCCTCCTGTGTTTTTTTACACTACACTTTTTTTGGGTGGTGAATAAGTAGGGGTACCGTGTACTGCATACTAATTCACATGGGAGGGCAAGATCTGGAGGCTCCCTTGTTATTTCATGACCAAGTGACCTGCAAAATATGAAAGGAAGAAAAACAATACCCTTAAGCCTCAGTCACACTGCCATGTGATTATATGCATTTATATGCCTGTATGTAACATTTCTAAATGCATATTAATTCATAGAATGATCTTAAATTGTTTAATGCACATTGTGCTGTTACGTGCATTTAGGTACGTAAATGCACGTATTCAGTATGTTTTCTCTTAATAAAAATAGAAATATGTAAGTCCAGGGTTAGATTTGATACTTTGATCACATCTGAAAGCATGTCAGTGCTTGTAGACATCTGTAAATGCATGTAAAACTCTGTTTGCAGAACCTCTGCCTCTCACTTTATTGATTGCCTAAAGGTTGCACACTACTCTATCACATAAGTATGCGGTGGATGTCAGCAGCAAATATAAACTTTGCAGCTCCAAAATAAAAAAGGCCCTAGACCAATCAAATTAAACATACTTCACCTCAAACAAAGCATTGTGAAAGGGCAGATAGCCCATGACCATATGATTCTGCTCTTAATTTTTGCTACTGCCTGCCCTTCCCCCTTTATTGTGGAAGGCCTGTGAATCTTCAGTACACTGACTATAATACAATGAAAAATAAGATCCTGCCTCATTTCCTACTCCTCCTTATTGCCAGTACACCACCCTCCTCCTCCTTCTTTTATTCCAATATAGTTAACAATCATGTGGTTCTGGAGCTCCCTGAAAGGGCTGTCTAATTGCATTCCACATGGTGATGAGGATAAGGATGGCCTTCTGTTCAAAATAATACCGCTTGGAGGATGGACTTCTGGGCAAAATAGTGGAAATTGCTGGGTAACCACCACTGTAATATAGCACAAGGCTCAAACTTACAGAAAGGGGTGTTTGGCAAAGCTGGCATTAAGACACAAGGGAATTATTTAGGGAAATTGTTTTTTTTTCCTCAGCAGCAGATACAGTACATTAAAAATATTGCAGAGCTTTGTGGTCATCCCTGGGCATAGCTGTGTCCAAATAATTCTACTGGCTCCACATAGGCAGTTGGTGGGGTTATGGTGGGATTAGCAAGAGTGGAGGAAGTTGAGGACAAGAGTGCATTAGCAGCACTTGCAGACAAATGGTTGCTATACCCCTTTAAGAAGAGCAAAAAATGGTGTATTAGTAACAGTAATGCAGTTTTGCAGCACTGAGGAGAAGGAAAAGGGCAGCACAAGAAAGCATTATAGTTGCTCTATACCCTTGAAGAGAGTGGCTATTGTATCAAATAATACCCTGTAATGTAAGAAAAAACCTACTTCCTCTCTACCACTTATACTGTAACCTGACCAAACTGCTTACATACTGTCCAGCCACTGAACTTTGTTTGTGGCTATTCTTTCTCAGATAATACATTATAATTTTTATGTAGGTTAGAACCTGTCTTGTGTCTGTCTATTTCCTGCCTACTTTCTGTGCTCACGTTCTGTCCTGATGCTACGCAATTTCTACCAAACATCTACCCAAAGTGTATATTTTGGGTTTTTGGGGAATAACTGCAAATACTAGGAGAGGGCATGAAAATGTGGTGTTGTGGCTTTGAAGTGTTTTTGCAATGTTTTGACATTTTCTTAAACTTTCATGACAATGCTGTGTGGCACTGTGAAAAAAGAAGCTCATAAATTGTAGGATTAAACTGTGGTGCCATAGGCCAATGATTACAAAGCTGAGGTCTTTTGCTTTATTATTTTTAAGAGTAACTGTTCCTATAGCTTTTAGATTTGTTGTGGCTGTGCTTTTCATCATTCAGTTCAGGCCTTACTGCTGTTTGAAAAAACTGGTGTTGCAACTAAAATTACCTTTAAAGCCTTTTTTTCCAAGTTGAAATAAAGCAGATTTGGTTTCTGCTGTTTATCTTAGGCCAAGTTAAATGTAAAAGTTCAAAGATTAAGTACACATTCAAATTATGTGATGACAGAATATGTTTTTGCTGATGCTGTCTGTGAAAATTGTACTGTTATGTAACACCAAATGCAAATTAAACGCATCTCCTAAGCCTGTAGTTTAAGGGATTGGTGTTCTTGCCATGTGTCTCCCAAAGTCACATTAAAAGTAGAATCTGCTCCCAGCTGAACAGTATTTAAATACATTTGTTATGCTTTGCTAAATGCCCCCCATGCCCAGCATCCCAATTCCTTGTCAAGAATACCTTGCCTATTACTTTTTAAAATGGCCAGAATGTAATATCAAAATTCACCCCCTATAGACTTCAAAGGGGGCTGATGTTAAAGTAATTGTAAATGCTGTTTTTTTATTTATTAAAAATAACAAAACATACTTACCAGCTATGTTCAATGGTTTTAAACAGCTGTGCCCCAATCTTCCTCTTCTTGGGTCCCCCATCGCAGTTCCTGGCTCCTCCTCTTCTTGGTATGCCACCATAGGAAGCAGCTTCCTATTGTGACACACCTGCGTGCTTGATCCCAAATCTCCTGTGTGTGCCTATATGTGTGTGCCCCCCCCCCACTCCCTCTTCACTGGCTGTGATAGACAGCAGCGGAAGCCAATGGCAATAAGGAGGCAAAGAGCCGAAAGAGCCACTGCTCTCTTGCACATCACTGGATCAAGATTGGGCTCTGGTAAGTATTAGGGGGGCTGGGGGCTGCATGCATGAAGATAAAAAACCTTCTGCCTTTACAACCACTTTAAGTTCAGATTTTGTGGACTTCATGCAGGATTTGGAGAATCTCTCACAAATTGAACCCAAGAAGATTCACTCATCTTCAGGGGCGGACTGACAACTCATGGGGCCCCCGGGCAATAGGGGATCATAGGGCCCCTGTGTCCTTGCCCGAACTCAAAAAAGCCTATGAAAAAGGTACCAGGGGCATCTCATGGGGCGCCCTACTGACCACGGGCCCTCGGGAGTTGCCCGAGTTTCCAAATGGTCAGTCCGCCCCTGCTCATCCCTATGTATTTATTTGTGTCCAAGGTTCCCAGTTTTGTTAGTGGGTTTCCTTGTGATGTGCTGGAATCTGTTTTTCAGGTCTATGTGTACATTATTTCAGAAAATAGCTATCAAACCTCTATCATTAAAATAAAGGGAAATGAGAGTAAACAAACTACCCAGGAAAGAGGACTAAAGAAAAATTGGCATTCTTGGGAAGACATTAGGGAGCAAGTAAGATCTGTACCACTGAAGTGTTGAAATGTGTATATCTGAGTATCTGAAGTTTTTGCTAAAGATGATTTAATAAAACTCTGCAGGAGGTTTACCATAACAAATAGGCCAAGAGACTATTGGAATGAAACCAGACTACTGAGTTGAAAAAATGTTTGTTTAGTTAGTCTTGGCAATGTTATGCTCAGTGTGGTGGCTGCTTGGTGGCAGACCAAGAGTCTATATGATCAATTGTGTGCACTGACCTTGTCTATATATACTTTAAGGAATATTGCATCATTTAGCATAACTGTGGTTCAACACAGTACTCTTCTTCATCATGTTTTTTTTTTTTTTACAGATTCCCCAGAGGGCAATTAAAAGTTCATTAATGCTCCAAGGACTTCCCAACTGAAAAAAAAAGTGTAAGCAGGTGTCATCCATTTTCCCCTTCTTTGAATAAAATGAAACAAGGCAATCATTAGTTGGACACAAAGAAACAGATCATACCTGTTCCAGGTGTTGAAGAAAAACAGATGTCTCACTGCTCACCATTTTCACTGAGACATCCATATCAACCTGACCTTAGCAATAATCAAATAACTTCTGTTTTTTTTTCAGTGAAACACATATTCATGCAGGCTTGTTTCTTGGCAGTGCATAAGTTCAATGTACTTCAAACTGAGAGGACTTTCATTACAGATCAGTCAATACTGATAAGCAAACACGATTCTAGATGAAAGAGATTTTTTTTGCACCACAGTCCCTTGTGACATTACAAAGAGAACATTGTACTAGACTTTGATTAAGTAATGGAAACCAGGGCTAATGAATCAATAAGGTTGCCCTCAATTGCTATTATGTACATGTTTTCATACCCCTTTTATTCCTTCTATTCCCAAATCTCTCACCAATGTTACATGACACACTAAGACATGAATTAATCACCTACACCAAATCAATGTTTACATAACTGCCTAACCTTACTCTCAAAGTGAACCGCATTATTATGACAATACCTGTAATGGTCATGGTAACAACAGCAGAATAATAATATTCACCATTCACCATGAAATGGTCACCCAGTTACAAAGTTGAATTAAAAAAATACAAAATAAAAAATTGTTGCTCATGCTTAATAATTTCAGCAGCAAGTCAAGTTAGATACAGTATCTGTTTGTATAATGTCAAATGCAATGTTGTATTGGTTTTTAGAGCTTTAGAGCATACATTAACATTTAGGTTAGCTGTCTGCCATTTTGCATCGTTTGTTATTAAGCTATTCATACTTGAAACCAAAATAATAATTGCTACTTATGAAATTAAAAATTGTGAAATTATCCTTTTTCGTTTTGCAACTTTTCAAGAGTAAATTGCCTGTTTCATCTAGAATGGTGTTGCCAAACCTTTTTTACTTGTGCACTTCTTGGCAGTCCATTTTCATAAATTGTATCTCCCTGCCCACACCAAAATGTATTTAATGGATTAAAAGATTTGACATTTGTCGTGAGCAGTACTGGAATGCAGCAGTATTGCTGAACCCCATTCCCTCTTCAGTGTGTGCGATGTGCAGCCTGTTCTCCCTTCACTCACTCCTCATCCTCTCCCACACTCTCACTCATTCCTTTGTGTGTGTTTCCTCCATTTCTGTTCTTTCCTTTTTTCTTCCTCCCTCTTTGCTCCTATCCACCCTCATCTCTTCTTCTCTCACTGGGGTTATCTGGCTTAGCTATCAGGCTTCCAGAAAGGTAATATTACTTGTATTATCATCCCTTCCAATATTCTTTGCTGTGTTCTCATCCACCACCACTCAGTGATCCAGCATCATCAAATGCTATCATCTGAATTCTGTCTAAAAAGCTATTTTGGGATGTGGTTTAGGCAACAATGTCTATAAGTAATTGTATAAATACTATAAATGATGTCTGTAGCATATTCACTCTGTTGAAATAAAATCAATACCAAACTTTTTTTGACCTCCAAAAAAACAAAGTATAGTTTATTTTTTTTTATGGGGATGTGGTTTAGGCATTGATGCAATTCTAGAAATACTATGGGGTTGTTTTACTAAAAATGCAAAATTTGGTGCAGCTGTGCATGGTAGCCAATTAGCATTTAACCTCAGCTTGTTCAAGTAAACTTTGACAAAAAAATAATCCTGAAAGCTGGTTAATTTCTATGCAAAGCTGCACCAGATTTTGCACTCTCCAGTTTTGGTAAATCAATCTCTCTGCTACCTGTAGTGTACACATTCTGTCTTAATTAGAAAATATAACATTTAACCCTTTTTTTTTTTTGGATGTGACGTGGTTTAAGCAATGGGACCTACAAGAAATTGTAGAAAGTATGATATCTGCAAATGTATTTAGTTTAAATTTAGAAACTAAAATTGAAAGAGTAAGTACTTTTTTGTGGAAAAAAACCAAAACAATTCCCTCTGGGTAATTTCTGTACATTGCAAAGATCTCCACAAACCTCATAGCAGAGTTCTACCAGTTTTGTTTTTTTTGTTGCTGTATTGTCTCCCTTTATTTTGTAAAGCACTGAGCATATTGTTGACGCTATATAAATCCTGTATTATTATAATAATAATAATAATCTGGCCCCAGAGGTGGCCACATATTATGAAAGCCTGAACACAAAGATTCTTTTGACTACTGTGATATGCAGGGCTGTGAGTGCAGGGCTTGGGCCTACCACCTAGGAAAAGCTACCCTGTGTCCAGATGCATGAATTGGCTCATCTGGTAAAAAAAAAGTATTGAGTCAGAAATAATGACTGTGGCCCAGGTCACAGAACCATAGGCCTTTCCCTTTGGTCTCTTCTACAGGATTTACAGCAGTGGGTTTGTCACACCAATCCTAAACCAACAGAAATGCTGATGGAGAGCATTGAAAGCTACCTTGTTCTGTAGGACTGACTACTAGCCACTTCACCTGCCTTTGTACTGAGTCAGAAGCCACTTCACCTTTAAAATCTAAGAGCCAGACTTTTTATTTGAAGCTAGAGACAGCTACCCAGGGTAACCCCCATTAGGTTAAGAAGCGGTCCTGAACCTGCATAATCCTCTGTCATTGGGGTGAGACAGATCACTTCACGTAGTTGTGTCCACACTGAGAAGAGCCTATAGACTGCAGTCTGCTCAGAGAGCACTCTCTGTAAGCCCAACTGGTATGTAGCATGGACCAAACCAGTAAACCTATGTGGCCAAAATTACCAGAAGTCTACTGTGTCACTATTGAATTCCAGTGGTTTAGCCACCTAGCTCAAAGCAGGCCTTGTAAACACTTGAGACTTTAAAAGCTGCCTGTATCCATGGCTACAGTCAATTTATTGAGGAAGTGAGCAATATCAATAAATAGATAAATATATAGATATTTGTATAGTGTACACATTCTGTCTTAATTAGAAAATATAACATTTAACCCTTTTTTTTTTTTTGGATGTGACGTGGTTTAAGCAATGGGACCTACAAGAAATTGTAGAAAGTATGATATCTGCAAATGTATTTAGTTTAAATTTAGAAGCTAAAATTGAAAGAGTAAGTACTTTTTTGTGGAAAAAAAACAAAACAATTCCCTCTGGGTAATTTCTGTACATTGCAAAGATCTCCACAAACCTCATAGCAGAGTTCTACCAGTTTTGTTTTTAAGAAAAACTGTATGTGCAACTAAGTCTTTGGAAGTTTTTTTCCTGGATAGGAGTGTCTGTGTTCATTCTAATCAGTCAATGCACTTGCAGTTGTCTAATGAGCAAAGTTGCAATATGCGCATCCCTTTAGAAGGTTTTAACCCTTAAGGAGTATCTCTCCAAAAATATGTTTCCTATTGTAGAGAAAATTTTTACTCGTATCAGTCGTTTGGGAAAATCAATGAGCCAATCACGCAAGCAGGAAATGACATTTCTGGGGAAGATCTGTACATCAACTGTATACTGAACACTTTCAGATTGCCATACTGCATTGAATTTTACTGAAAATTTCAGTGCTGCAGTTTGAAAAGGAAAGGTAACTTTTAATACCATTATATTACAACATGGTATGTGTAGCAATTGTATATGCTATATTATTTTTTTATTATTTGCTTTTTTCACAAAAGTAGAGTTACTTTTTAATTATTTTCTTGACTTTCAAAGCTAAGAGTTGTAGCTTAGCCAGTATGCCTGCAAGAAATTGTAGAAATACTGATAACTGCAGTATACTCATTCAGTTTAAATTAAGAAAAATGTAAACTTTAATTTTGTTGACCTCCAAAGATAAATGGGAGGATGTTTAGCCTTTAAATAAATGGATGGATGGATGGATGAGCAATGCTACGAAGCTGCCTATGAAGCTTCGTAGCGTTGCTCATCCATCCATCCATTTATTTAAAGGCGAGCAGTGCAGTGCATCACCAGGGAAGGACTTTTATTTTATATATATGTGTAACTTTCCACCTATTTATTTTTCACTGTGCACACTTCTTATGGTTCATATGATTTTATGATTGTCACTAGTTTCAATGGTTTTATTTATACACATATATATTTATATATATTTTTATAGACCTTTCGTGTTTACTTACACTATGTCAATTGCCCCTGTGACTCCTCCACCTGCACAGGGGAGTGTCCAGGATGGCCCATGTGACCTTTGGTTTAACTAGTAGTGAGCATATAAAAGAGGGAGCAGACATTTGATCAGTTGGCTCTGAGGAAGAGGCAAGTCCTCGAAACGCGTCAGCCTTTTGGATGTCTATACTCCCTATTGCGGACTGTTACTCAGCGCAGTGTTGACCCAGCTGTTCTTTATGATGTGCCTTGACTATATTGTCGTTTGTGAGTACAACACATACTTTATTTTTTATTAAACATTTTTTATGGTAATGCACTAGGCCTGTGCGCCCTCTGTTTTTTCTTTCCTCATTCAGTATATTTGGATTTCCCCGGTCCATTTGAGGGCAGCAAGGTGTGCATGTTCTAGGACATTCCTTATGTGGTTGTAGCCTGCATCGAGTCCATCCCCATGTGCAGGAGCATTTGTGTTTGCTGGTTCTTTACACTCTAAATTGTATTTCATGATAAAACCTGCCTCATCTCTCCCTCTTCCATTGCAACCTAGTAAAACTACTGAAGTACAGCATGTCTGTGCAATATCACATCACTGACATTAAACATTGTAATTTGTATTTCACACAATAAATACTTAATCTCTCTCTCTTTCATTGTGGCCTAGAGACCACTTATATGATGTGCAGCATATATTAACTATTATTACTTTACATTTTATTTACAAGTTTGTGCAATACTTCTGGCTTGCTTTTCTCTGCATTATGCGCTATAATTTTTATTTCTTTGTTAAAACTGTACTGTCTTTCCTTCCTCCATTGCAACCTACTAAAGCTGGTAAAATAATTAACAAATGTGTTTTTGCAATACTTGTGGCTCCTGTCTCTGACATACTGTAATACACTGTAATTTTTTTTTCATAATAAAACTGCCTTATTTTTCCTTCTTAGATTGTGCAAAGTAATGTAGCATCACGTAAAAATGCACTTGCATTGGCCAGCTTACATTGCTGACCAATCAAGCTGCTAACATATACTCCAGCCACTGTGCTATATGTCTGCCTATTCTCTCTGAAATATGGCACTGTAATTTTTTCAACATAACAACAGCCTCTTTTCTGGAAGTCTGAGGTTGCTTTGAACTGTTTTTTTGCACTCTTTCTTAAAAATGTATTAAACTTTGTAGAAAACACAGTGTGCTTCTGCACTGAAAGAAGAAAAGCTATTTTATGAAACATCTTTTTCTACTGTAATTGTTATAAAGCTGAGTGCTTTAGATTTATTTATTTTTTCGGGAATGTAAACTTTCCTATAGCTTTTGGATCTATTGTGTCTGCTACTTCCAATGCTCCATCCTTTTACGGCTAAATAAAAAAATTGATGCCATAGGAGAAAAAAAAACGCTCAATAAAACCTTCTTTTTCAAGTTGAAAGATTGAAGATAAGCTGCTGGAAACTGAAAATAATGTAAAAGTTAAAAAATATATATTACACATGCTGATTACTGTTTGCATCTTCTGGAATTTATGAGTTATGAGTTTGACAAATGGCCAGCAAATTAGACCAATGCATATTTTTCCATCAATAGTACAGAACCTATAAAGACATATTGCTGCCAATTGTCCAGTAACTACTGAACCAATGCAATGTGATGGCGCTTTGCTAAAAAAATGAATGTCTTTATTTGCTCAGGTGGTGTGTGCTGCAACATGCCAGGAAGGTCTTGAGAAACAAATGTGCTTTATTTCAGTGACTGAAAAGCCAGTTAAAGTTTTGTTTAAGAAAGGTAGTTTTATAATTGTAGTGAAAGCTAATATTAGCTGTCCCTTTATGTACTATATACTAACACTATTAGGGTCATTTGCATACATAGTGATACTCATGACTACTAGGCTCCTGTGATTGACACCTCTGAGGCTCTGCAATACATACAGTTGGCCTAGTCTCTTCATTACTTCATGAAGCTATCATGGGGTGGGATTTTCCATATTTTTGGAATATGTGCAAAAATAATGTGAGTCAAAAATATGATACTCCCTCTAAATCTAAACTCAATGAAATCATCCCCCCTAAGCCCTTGACAGTAATGGGAAGTAGAATCTGTTCTGTGTTCAATGAAGACATTAGACCTTCCCCTTTTACAGTAATGGCCAGGGGTCAGGAGGAGGCTCATAGTATTAGATCTTGCTCACTGTCATATAATGGGTGGACACCTTGGAATTGAGAAAACTATTGAGAGGATAACACAGAGGTTCTTTTGGCCTGGGTTAAATGTCAAGAATGTCTGTATTCTACATCTATGGCCCATTATCGCAGCCCAGTGATGGCTTTGCAAATCACTGAATGACCATTTAAAAGAAATTTCATGGATCTGGTAGGTCCAGTTGTAAAATCTGCCCAGGAACATTAGCATGTACTTACCTTAGATTGTACGCCCCTTGACGGTTAGGGACTGATGTGAATGTACAATATATGTAAAGCGCTGCGTAAATTGACGGCGCTATATAAGTCCCTGAAATAAATAATAATAATTAAATAATGTACTAGTAATACTGGTCTATACTTGATATCCTGAAGTAATTCTCTTGCACAATACACCAGCCACAACTAATGCTAAAGAACTTGTTCAGATATTTAGTCGTGTAGGCATCCTGAAAGAAGTATTAAACCTGTATTATACCCAAATGCAAACATTTATTATACTGCAGCTCACAATTTCTTAGATTTGATGGCTGTGTTAGTTTCCTTTATGGATGACAATGACTTGCACACATGGAATGATGGTTTTATGATTTTTTTTTGTACTATAGAGGCACCTTTCTCTACACCTTTGAGGGGATTGCAGGCTGGGAATGGTGGTCTAGGAAGCAGTGGGCAGGTTTCTTGGCACCCTTCCCCTGGAGATGCTGAGTAAGCATACTTTAATCTTTCCTCTTAGATTGTAAACTCCAAGGAGCAGGATCCTCCTAACCCTCTTGTATTGAACTATATTGTTGCTGTATTGTCTCCCTTTATTTCGTAAAGCACTGAGCAAATTGTTGACGCTATATAAATCCTGTATTATTATAATAATAATAATAATAATCTGGCCCCAGAGGTGGCCACATATTATGAAAGCCTGAACACAAAGATTCTCTTGACTACTGTGATATGCAGGGCTGTGAGTGCAGGGCTTGGGCCTACCACCTAGGAAAAGCTACCCTGTGTCCAGATGCATGAATTGGCTCATCTGGTAAAAAAAAAGTATTGAGTCAGAAATAATGACTGTGGCCCAGGTCACAGAACCATAGGCCTTTCCCTTTGGTCTCTTCTACAGGATTTACAGCAGTGGGTTTGTCACACCAATCCTAAACCAACAGAAATGCTGATGGAGAGCATTGAAAGCTACCTTGTTCTGTAGGACTGACTACTAGCCACTTCACCTGTCTTTGTACTGAGTCAGAAGCCACTTCACCTTTAAAATCTAAGAGCCAGACTTTTTATTTGAGGCTAGAGACAGCTACCCAGGGTAACCCCCATTAGGTTAAGAAGCGGTCCTGAACCTGCATAATCCTCTGTCATTGGGGTGAGACAGATCACTTCACGTAGTTGTGTCCACACTGAGAAGAGCCTATAGACTGCAGTCTGCTCAGAGAGCACTCTCTGTAAGCCCAACTGGTATGTAGCATGGACCAAACCAGTAAACCTATGTGGCCAAAATTACCAGAAGTCTACTGTGTCACTTTTGAATTCCAGTGGTTTAGCCACCTAGCTCAAAGCAGGCCTTGTAAACACTTGAGACTTTAAAAGCTGCCTGTATCCATGGCTACAGTCAATTTATTGAGGAAGTGAGCAATATCAATAAATAGATAAATATATAGATATTTGGAAGTGACTTTTCCTTGTTTTTTTAGAAGACACCTCCTTTGTGTTGTCCCCAATACTGGGGAACAGGAGGGATCACGTCACTTCCCTGAGGTACATGGTCTGATGTTGGGACCCAGGAAGAGAATCCACCAAATTGCCAAGAGTTTAATGATGTAAAGAAGGTGGTGTCACCTGACAGGGTGAACAAGGATAATGTTGTCAGTGATGTTAATGACTGCCACACTTCTTCCCAAGGGTAATGGTAATCAATGACAATTATGCCTGTAATTTGTGAACATATGCTAACAGCCCAGGAGGCTCTAACCAGGATCTGCAATATGTCAGCAAGGGTAAGAATTTGTGACCTGGAAATGGGGTCTTGGTGTTGGTCCCAACCATAACAAATAGCTTTGTGGCAAGGCCCATTTAAGATCCTTTAACAAGTTGGGTAGGTAAACTATTGGATACCAGCCAGATAAGCAAAAGACAGATCAAATTTACTATGTGAACCTAATCAAACCCTGGAAGTATATAGTGTGCAATTACTCTACTTAGTCCACTGCCAGAAAGCAGATCTTTGTTGTCAGAAGTTAAGGTGGCCTCTCTTATCCACAGTGCAGAAGCAGGAAGCAAATGTATTCCTACAGTGAAACCAAGAGGTCCTCTCAGATCACCCAATTGTTGCAAATTCCAAAAGCTTGAATACAAGTTATAGCAGATGAGGTGCAGAAAATGCTAGATCTTTGAATAATAGATAGGTCAGATAAATGAATTAATAGAAAGACTAGGGCTGCCCAGTTCATATCCACCTTAGATCTGACTAAGAGGTACAGGAAAATATTCCTCTCTGACATCACCATAGAAAAGATCACTTTTGCCATTCCAGAGAGTTTGTATGTCTTTGTAAGATACTCAGTCACCTGTTGTGGCACTGTGGATCTCAGAGCTGAATGACATAGTTCAAGTGGCCACCAGTGGGTGTCTCCCAGCAGCCA
This sequence comes from Staurois parvus, assembly GCF_062004578.1. Lineage (NCBI taxonomy): Eukaryota > Metazoa > Chordata > Amphibia > Anura > Ranidae > Staurois > Staurois parvus. The sequence continues at coordinate 1,951,107 of NW_028318680.1, read as the reverse complement.
GCAGATCCTAGGATCCACTTGATACTGGCTGCTGGGAAGGTATATAACCCCTCCCTTGACTTTCATCAGTACTTCAGTGTTTTGCCTGTTAGCCTGTTAGCCATATACCTGCTTGCTGATAATCCTGATCCTTGCCTGATCTTGTATCCTGTACCTTGTAACCAGTATCCTGCATCCTGTATTTAGTACCCTATATCATGTTACCCCATCTCTGCTTCCCTCGTTCCTAGTCCAAGTCCTGATCATGCCCTGTTTATGTGAGCTTCCCTCTATTTGTGCAACATGTATTATAGCTAGGTTGTTGGTTTGGTTATTTCATTCACTATTATATTTATTTCTCACTTTTGCTTTTTTTTGCAGTCTGTTGGTGTCAGAAAGGTGTTTTTTGTATTCAAAAACTTTACTTCACTAATCTTGGTCTGTTTCCAGCTTCCTTAAAGTGGTAGTAAACTCTTCTTTAATAATCCTACCTACAAGTAAGTCTATAATAAACCTTAATGATGAACCTTACCTGTAGGTAAAATAATATCTCCTAAACATGCACCATTTAGGATATATTAGCCCTTTTGGATAGCCTGCGCATGTGCTTTCAAGGAACAGCATACCTTATGACTTTACCTTGCAGTGTTTTTTTTTTATTGGATGCAATTTACTACCGTTTTAAGGTCCCTTTAACATGGGCGGTTAGAATTCAGCTTTTAGCTGCAAATCAATGACGGTATCCACCACACTAAATGCAGACAATGCAGCCCTATGGCCCCATTCACACACTGCATTTAGAGACAGTTTTGTTACATGCAGTTTGGTGCTGTTAGAAAAAATAAAGTTGACTATGTCCAGGAATGATGTATCATTGCTCTCTGTGCATAACCACGGGTAATCGCAGAGCAGAATTTCATCTATGGATAGTAGTAGCAATAAGTGTAAGAAAAACAACAGGAAGCACATTGGAATTGCAAGGGATACTTGGGAAATTCCAGGAATGTCCAGGACACTCAGACAGGGTCATGAAAAGGCTGAAATGGGAGGAAATAGACCAATTTCTGACTTCAAACTTGGAAAATGAATCTGCAAGTGAGCAGGAAAATAGAGGTGAGTGAAAAGATTGTGGGTAGGGGACAAGGGTAGAGATACATGGCCACAGCAACCATATCTGAAAAAGAGCAAATGCATTTTTCCCAAGGTTATTGTTTATTGTTCCCAAGGTTATTGTTTGCTATGGTCAATTAATGCTCCATCCATTGTGTTTAATAGTTGCCAATGGAAAATATTGTAGGAAAGGGAATATTGACAAAATGGAAGTCCCTACATAATTGCTACAATAAGGAACTCCATGAAGAGAGGTCTGCAGAAAGAAGTGGAGCAGCTGCATCACACTGTAGACTATACTGCCATGCAGAGGCCTTTTTGAGGTGCGCCAGAGATACGACCGCAAACTAATTTCATTTTTGAATACAATAAAATGCAGATACTCTCTACTTATAACGACCTTATTATTTGCCCTGTCGTTTGACTATGCAATATCACCAGCTGCTCTCCCGAGCACCACTAACTAGACCAGAATAGTATTCCTATAATCACTTTATTTCCTAAAGGCATCTGAAATTTTTTTTTTATTTTCAGTCAGCTGTTCCTAGGTTGCAGTCCTGTAATTTACATACTTTACACTAGAGTTGTGACAAGCTTTTTTTTTTTTTTTTTTTTTTTTTTTTTTTAGATTAATACTGAAACAGCTACTGTATATCCTGATCCTCAAAGTTCTATGTTATTATGTTTACCTAGAGCCATCTCAAGCATTCCTTCAAGATCAAGGTGTGCAAGTGTGTCTACAGACTATGGAATCGAAGGAAAAACAAACCAAGCAACACCTAGTGGCTTTTAAAAAAACACCGCCCGCCTGGGGTGGATTGACAACTCATGGGGCCCCCGGGCAATAGGGGATCATGGGGCCCCTGTGTCCTCGCCCACACTCAAATCACACCCAAAAAAGCCTATGAAAGGTACCATGGACATCTCATGGGGCCCCCTACTGACCCCGGGCCCTCTGGCAGTGCCCGAGTTCCCCAATGGTCAGTCCGCCCCTGCCGCCCGCCATTCATTTCCATGACTCTAACCCTGCCATGAGCACGCCTTTTTCAGGACCCCCACCAATGTACCCACCTTACACATCTAATCCTGGTTTTCAAAGAATGCATGACCAGCAAAACCCACGCTATCCACCCTCATCTTTACCTTATTTATCTTAACTATTCCTGTCCACTGCCTGGATAAACTAAAGTAGTAATGATCATTTTATCAAAGAGTCCAAGTTGGGTGGCTGATGCCACAATCTGCACCCATGCAATTTAGAACAAGTCTTACATACATACAAAATTATACACGTTTTCCTCTGTATAGTGATTATTTACAATTGTTTCTGTAAGAAAATGGGTTTCTGTAAAACTGGCAAAACACAAAGCTATTTACTGCACCTGCAGTGCCAATATGTATTATGAAAACAAAATTGGCCACATCACATGTGACAGTGGAATACTTGTTGAGATTTCTGCATCTTATCACACATACAATATTGATTCAAAAAAGTGTTGAATATTTGAAACTGAAAAGCTTTCTCAACATTCAAACATTCAACATTCAAATATTTTTTTTTCTACAGGGAAACATGTATTATCAAGATTTTGTATTTCCAAGACCTAAGGTCTTCTTTCTTTCTTTACAAAGTTTGTTTACTTTTTACATAAATCAAACAAAAAAATGGGCAAAGGACTAAACTTTTTTTGCATGTTATATTTTCAAAAAAATATTACAACTGATATGCTATCAATTTTAGAAACGTAACAAACATTGTAAAATGCTAAAAAGGGTAAAATCGCAAAACAGTAGTAAGACTATTTTTACATGAGAAAACTCTTGAAACAATAAAAGGTTATATAAAAATATTTTGTCAAGACACCTATCCTTCTTCAGAAATAAAGTAGTCCACAAAATGTTCACATATCTGGAGGGCATGATTACTGGGACATGTGACAGTCTGATGACCTTCAAGTGCATTTGTCATCTGTTCTGGAGATTCGGTGGACACATTCTCCCTAATCCTTAAAAAGTTATGCAGAACACAGCATGCAAACATTACGTTGATAGCATGCTCAATCTCCAGGTGCATTGATGTTAACAAAACATATCACTCCAAAAGCACACTCCACTATTTTGCGTGCCGTACTCAAGTTGAAAATTAAAAATGTGTTTCCTGGAATCTGAGCCACACTTCGTGTAGGGCCTGAGGAGGTAGGTGGATAAAGCAAATTTCTTATCTGCTACTTCCACTAGAGGCAGATCGGTCTAGAAATGCCAGGTAGAAGTCTTGTTTGTGGCATGTGAATTTCCTCATATTGGAAATGTTGACCCATAACAGAATTACAGAAAATTCTTCTTCAACATCCACCACTTCAAATTCCATTTTGGTGTCGCATTATCGAGTCCCAGTAGAACAATAGAGAAGAAGTGGGATCCGGAATTGGGTGGCTTGCAATACAATTTGGGAAATTAGTGTTCTCTCAAAACTCATCAGCTATTTATTCCCACAAACTGGCAGTTGGTTCTGGCATTACTGATTTTTTCAGTTCTTCCCACAATGTAAGAAATATGTAATGCACAATGTTGACATTGTAGATATTCCCATTAAAAAATGATGGTGTAAGGAGGTGAAACTGGTATCAGTGGCAAGGTATATGCAATAAAAAAACACTGGTATTGCACACATTTAAAAAAAATATATGATTTATTTTAAAAAATTAAAACAGGAAAAAAAATTACCTATATTATCAAATATCTGTTCAACATATATAATTGAGGGACTAACAGACAGTTTTCTTCTCCAATGCTTCATCTCATGTTGGTATGCATTCTGCTCAGACGTCCTCTTACAAATAATAACTGAACGAAGGTTGCCACGGACATCCTCGTAAAATTGTAGTTCTTGTCTGGGTGAGTATGCATTTCTCAAAACATGAGGGCAAAGTACCCAATAAAAGGATGCTGGAAGGTCAAAGGATGTACCCAGCTGAGACAACGTCTCCTCCACTGAATCACTTTTGTCTGTCTCCTTATTCTTATCCTCAAAAGCAGCAAAATGAGAACAGCAATCAGATTGCTACTGTATTCCATTTTTCAATGATCACAATTTAGCAAAAATTGAAGTCCTCTCACTGAACAAAGATGCAGACGCTGAACAAAGACACAGAAAATGTGAGGGCAAAAATGCACTATGGGTTTTCAAGGGACTTAAAAAAACAGTTGCAATAGAAATATCCAGAATTTACCACTACAGCTAAACACAGAGGCATGTAAACACAAGTAATCACTGGTAATCGCAATGTATAGTGATCACTGGGCCTGGAGTATTGGGATTTCTAAAAATGAAAACATGCATTTATCTGCAGCACAACAATTGCCTGTGTGAAAGAGGCCTAAGTGTAGCCCACCAATCTGATCATCCCTGCTGTCACTGGATACCTGCATTTGGTATCCCTTACAGTCTGCATGCTGTTTGGCTTGCAAGGGGCCCCCAAACCTTTCTAAAAGCTAAAAATGAGAACAAAGAAATATGTAAAGATGTTTATCCCCCACCTCTATAGCTAATGTAAACTGTGTGCTTAAAAATAAACAATCAACCATGTGACTATTATACTCAAATATAGAGTAGAGATGGCTGCAGACAACAATTGTGTTCCCACAACAAACAGTAAATATATAATAAACTAATATATATATTGTTGCACCTACTGTATATACGTGATTTTGCTCTTCTGGGTAGGAGGCGCGCGTGAACCACATGTTCTGCCCGTACCACCATTGGCAGCCTCACCTGTTGATCATCGGGTCCCGGCTGGTGATTCCCCGCCGGCGCTCAGCGATTGCCGTGTATCACTGGTGGGGGAGAGACCTGTATGTAAACAATATAGATCTCTCCCCTGTCAGCTCCTGCACACTGCTTTGTATGGCTTTGCATAGCAGAGTGATACAAAGCAGCATGCTTACAGTGTAAAACACACACAACACACAGTAAAACAGCATACAGCACACAGTTAACCCTTTGATTGACCCAGATGTTAACCCTTTCCTGCCCAGTGTCACTAATACAGTGTCAGTGCTTTTTATTAGCACTGATTACTTTATTGGCGTCACTGGAGATGTCAGAGACAGTTAGTCAGTTCCACCCCAGTGTTAGAACGCCCGCCGCAGTTCCGCAGTCATTAGTCCCGCTATAAGTCGCTCATTACTAGTATGAAAAAAAATTCCAGTATCTATAGCACCATTTGTAGACCCTATAACTTTCACCTAAACCAATTAATTTACACGTACTGGGATTTTTTTTTTAGCAAAGACACGTAGCAGAATACATTTTGGCTTAAATTTATGGTGAAATTTTATTTTTATTTTTTTTTAACTGGACATGTTTAATAGCAAAAAGTAAAGAATATTGTTTTTTTTTCTCAAAATTGCCAGTCTTTTTTTTTTATAGCGCAAAAAATAAAAAACACAGGCGATCAAATACCACTGAAAGAAAGCTCGATTTGTGGGAAAAAAGAACATAACTTTCATATGGGTGCAGCGTTGTATGACCACACAATTGTCAGTTAAAGTAAAGCAGCGCCGTATGGCAAAAAATGGCCTGGTCAGGAAGGGGGATAAATTCTCTGGAGAGCAAATGATTAAATACTGTTACACCTTATAAACATTGTGCACATCAAAAATATAAATGTCCTTTTTTGTCATTCAATCACCATTGTTATGCTACAAATAAACAGTGTTTCCACTTTTTAAAGTCTTTTGTGCTCCTCAAATGCGTGTATGAAAATAACCACCACCTTTCACCACTGCACTCACCTCAATAGATGGACCTGTGTGATTCAGGTCTTAAAGCGCTTTTTTCCCTTTATGGGACCCTTTCAGATATATCCACTTCAGTGTGCCGCTTGCCTGGATACGATTTCTATATAATCCCATATGAAGTGATCTGGCCCTTTAGGTTGCGGTCTTCTTCCCTCTATATCAATCTTGTGCACAATAGAAGTATCCCATAGTGTAGCATATTGAAAAAAAATAAAATGTATTGATTAAATTGCACTTACATTAAAAACAAAATCACACATGTCCATCTATTGAGGATGTCCACAAGGTTTAAGAGTGTGTCTATGGGAATGTTTGACCATTCTTTCAGAAGCGCATTTGTGAGGTCAGGCACTGATGTCAGATGAGAAGGCATGGCTCATAGTCTCCGCTCTAATTTATCCCAAAGGTGTTCTATTGAATTGAGGTCAGGACTATTGAATTGAGGCCAGTTTAGTTCCCCCACTCCAAACTCACTCATCCATGTTTTCATTGGACCTTGCTTTGTGCACTGGTGCACAGCCATGTTAGAACAGGAAGGGGCCATCCCCAAACTGTCCCCACAAACTTGGAAGCATGAAATTGTCCAAAATGTCTTGGTATGGTGACACCTTGAGAGTTCCCTTTACTGGAACTAAGTGGCCAAGCCCAACCCCTGAAAAACAACCCTGCCCCATAAGCCCCCCTCCACCAAACTTTACATTTGGCACAATGCAGTCAGGTAAGTACCGTTCTGGCAACTGCCAAACCCAGACACGTCCATCAGAAAAAAACAATCATTGTATTATATGAAAAGTATGAAACCATGTGCTGCAGAATAAGTTGTACTACTGTATATAAGGGCAATATAATTTGTAACAATATATTTTGTCTTTTTAATTAATGGGAGTGTTGGAAATAACATCAACCAATCAGGATTCTTAAAATGCTGTAATTTCCCATTTTTCAGAATTGAATGGTCAATATAAGGCAAAGGCAAAAGTGAATATTGCATATTATACTGGATCAGCAGAACAATTAATTTAACATATGAATAAAAATGTATTTAGATATTAAAATATGTTTAGGTCAAGGTATAATCCTACAGCTAGACTACAGTCACACAGTGTATCAACTTAATGAAACATGTTGAGAGTAAATAGCAGTCAGTTCTGAAGCAGATGAGAACTTTTGATACAAATGAATAGGGAAATAAAGAAGGGTGTTGATGGATAAAATGTATAGAATGCACTCCAGCAAAGGTTTGATGTTTATGTGCAGTGATAAGGTTAAGACCAACCTATAATGGAGAGGTCAGAGAAAAGTTGCCATACATTACACTTGTGACATTTCCTGTAATTATATGTGCCATAAAGGTTTGGTCCAACACAATTACATGGAGGCTAAAATCATTAGCAGCAAAACAAATGCTTGCAATAAAACTATTCCAGGCTACTTTTCAAGTATTAAGCATCCATACAAGCAAATATTAATCTGTTTGTTATGCTCATACAAATGCTCAGAAATAAAATTGTGAGTGTTTTTATAATATTTTCTATTAAAGGCAGAATTCCCTGATTTTTTTGTAAGTTTTGTATAGTTGTTAGCAAGGCACACTATGTGGAGGATTTTACAGAGACTCTGTGATCAGATTTCCACACAAGATTTCTCAGTTCCACCCAGCTGCCTCAGACACTATAGAGCAGTTTAGACAACTATTTGGTGATCCCGTTGGGAAGAGGTGACACCTGCATTACAGCAGAACCTACCCATTTGCTTCTGTCTTCAGTGCCTGGAGTAAAACTGTGCTGTATTTTTAATTTTCTCTTCCTTTCCCATTGTAGTCATCTGATTTGTAATCAAAGACCGTTGCAGCAGACACAAATCCTGTCTGTATAAGCTCAAGATGCCCTAACTGTCTTAGAAATGTCCTCTATGGTGCACACAGCTTCTATAGAGCCCGTTTAATTTGAATTAGAAAGGTTTAGTTGTAGATTTGTGCCCCTCCTTTTGAACTAAAGCTTGACACTTAGGAAATCCCCTACAGTGGTTGGTACAGTACGTTGTCCAGACTAGTCTCTGTCAGAGTCTGACTGGCAACTTTTGGCCCATGGTGCAGCAATTCGACCCCCCTCTCTTTCTCCCTCTACTCTGCCTCTTCCCAATCCCCATCTCAGGCTGAAGCTCCTCTCCAAGTACTCTCTGCTCACTGGGCAGGTCGGGCTAAACACTGCTTGCTGCACCAACTCTGGGTTCCAGGGGGATTGCAGCGGGGACACTCTTTTACTCCTCTTCAACAAGAAGCCTTTAGGCATAGGTGTGTGCAGCCTATTGCATTAGGATGTGCACCCCAAAGTGTGTGTGTGTGTATATTCCAAAATGGAAGAAAAATATATTTGAAATATATTTTAAAAATATTCTTCCCAAATATATTGACATATATTTGAAATGCTACAATTTCGGCCATATTCAATATATTTCAATATATATATATATATATATATATATATATGTATATATATATATACACTGCATGTTGAAATGTGTTTATTACAAAATATACAAGAAATATTTTTAAAAATACATTTCAAATACACTGTAAGTCTTTAAAAATACAAATCTACATTTTTGGTATGCATTTACAAGTATATGTAAAAATATATGTTAAAATGACTTTTTTATATGTTAAAAAAAATCTGAATAATATATTTTAACAAATATTCTTATAACCTTATAATATCATATAAAGCAGGCTCCAGTGGCTCCACATAACCTCAAGGTAGCTTCCTTATATACTGGCTCTCCCTCCAACAACAGACCATGGCAGTACAGCTCATAAGGTTCATATATATCTCATAACAAGGCCATGAAAAAGCAAGCAAGAGAGACTTCCATAGTGTAACTCTGTTTAATCATATTTTAAAGGAAAAAATGCCAAGTAAACACTCACAGTAAAGCTGATAGATTCAGGCAGTTCTCACCACATGTTATGGGTGTGCTGTAGAACACTGGGTGTAGCAAGATGGCATCTACTGGAAGTACGTCACCACGCTCTATGCGTTACGTCACGATCGTCACGTGACTTCCACAGAAGTTTCTGATGGCCGCCATTACTAGTAAAAAAAAAATAAAAAAATTCCAGTATATATACTGCCATTTGTAAACGCTATAACGTTCACCTAAACCAATTAATTTACAGGTATTGGGATTTTTTTAGCAAATACATTTTGGCCTAAATTTATGACAAAATTAGTTTTTTTCCTATTGTTTACTGGACATGTTTAATAGCAAAAAGTCAAAAATATTGTTTTTTCTCAAAATTAACAGTCTTTTTGTTTTATAGCGCAAAAAAGGAAAAATGCACAGGCAATCAAATACCACCAAAAGAAAGCTCAATTTGTGGGAAGAAAAGGACATAAATTTAATTTGGGTGCAGCATTGCATGACAGCGCAATTGTTAGTTAAAGTAATGCAGCGCCGTAATGCAAAAAGTGGCCTGGTCAGGAAGGGGGGTAGATCCTCAGGAAGGCAAGTGGTTAAAACATAATCTACTGGACCACAGTGAGATCACAAACAGACTGCCCACTTACTAAAAAGATCCACCCCCACTATATGCAAAAAAGAGATGATGGCCAAATAAAATAGCTAAAAAAGAGAATGAGTGTTTATTTACACATACATTAATGTAATTATGGGATTAAAATGTTTCCTTTATAACCATGTCCTCTATTTGCAGTGCCTTCACATATTGTTTACTTTAAGCCTGATGAAATCCAAATACAATTTTTTTTTAATATTTTGAAAATATCATATAAATCACTTTAAAATAGGAGCTTTTTCAAAATTGTGGGACTGGAAATAAAAGTATTGCTCTATCATTTTGACATGAGTTGGCTTTTTTTCTAGTACAGGTCGGGAAGTGAAACCAAATAGTTTGTCCCTGAGCGTGGGAACATACTATATGTAGTTCATTGTTCCAGTTTTTCACAAGGCTCATGAAGATAGCACTTCCGGAATCTTGTGCAAAATAAATTACAGTTATTCTATGTTTAGATATGTCCTATCAGATTTGTAAATCACAGTCACATGCCTAAAATAAAGATCCTCATCCTTGCATTAAATCTTTGTGACTTGTGCCTTTGGTCAACTGTTTTTCCTGAGTTCATTTATCAGAACCTCAATTCCATTTAACTATAAAGAAGAGTGGCTTCTTGCTGAGGTCCCATATCACTTTCCTCATGAAGGGGCTTATAAATGAGACCAGCTGCGTGCATGACCTGTAACACTCTACAGGATTATACTTTGGTTGGTGTAGCAAAAACATAAGTATGCACTTTTGAAAGAGGTGTGCTTCATTTTTAGCTTAGGGCTCATTCACCTGGGTATCTAGATTGCCATGTTTAAATATGTACAGAGTATAGCTTTGTATACAACTAAGCACATCACTAGAAATCAAAGGGGCCATACACATAGCTGTGTCTACAAAAGAAAATGTACACTGTGTTTAGCAGTGCTCAAAAATTATTACACAGCTTCGGGGACCATACATACCTGCCTATTCTATGTGTGTAAATATTGCACACATACACACATAATAAAGTCATTAGAAGAGTTGTGTACATCTAAGCACTGTACGTAATTAAACATGAATATTTTGGATGCATATAATAGCAGGATTTTCTGCTAGCTCTTCCAGCATGAACCTGTATTCTGTGAATATACTCGGGTGAATGTAGCCCTAAAGTTGCTAAAGATTCACTGATGTGCTAACAGATGCTTTAGCTACAGTCCCTGCATCTTGGCTATGCCCCCTGATGTGTGTCACCTTGATTGGGCTTAGTTTTGACCTCAAGGTAAAATGAGAGAGTCATGGCCAAGATGCGAGTACTGTAGCTGAAGCCGCTGTAAGCTTGTATTTACAATTGTTGCTGTAAATATTGTTGTTTTCTCAAGAGAAGAACCCTTCTACATATCTCTGCAAGATATATAGATAAATACTGTACTTTGACTTATTAGAATTATGAGAAAGTATAACCCAGAAAATTGTGATGAGAAGCCAAAAAGACCTCTACTAAATCTATGAAGACCCAATAGAGCTTTCTTAGAACAAAAAGTGTTCTTATATCCAATTCTATTACAAATTCCAACAATAAGGGGATCATTCCTCTTTTAGGATAGTAGACAGAGCAATTCCTTTTTGCCCAATTGGCTAAATGTATGCTTCTAGATTAGGCACGAACTGGAACAATAAATAGGCCCGGGCATTTTGTACTGATTAGCCCAAGACCTGGGGACCCTTTCCTCAGAGCCCGGTGGCGGAACGTTAGGGACTGGTTACAAGAGCAACCTTTGCGAACCTGGTAGTTCTGCCACTAGTGTCAGTAGATTTTTATTTAATTTTTTACAATTTTATTATTTTTTAAAAAAAATTTTGTAGAAAGGTAGGAGGGAAAGAAAGGAAGGAGGGAAAGAAGGAAAGAGGGAAAGAAGGAAAGAGGGAAATACAGAAGGAGGGAAAGGAAAAGGGAAATAAAGCAGAAAGGAAGGAAACAGGAAACAGAGAGAGAAATATATATATATATATATATATATATATATATATACAGAAAGAGAGAGAGGGGAGGAAAGAAAGAAGGAAGGAAAGAAGGAGGGAAAGAAAGAGAGAAAGAAAAAAAAAGGAGAAACAGGAGACAGAGAAAGAGAAAAAAAAGAAAGAGATGTATAGAAAGAAAGAAGGAAAGAGGGAAAGAGGGAAGGAGAGAAAGAAAGAAGAAGAGAAAGAAAGGGGGAAGGAAAGAGGGAAAGAAAGGAAAGGAAGGAGGGAAAGAAAGGAAAGGAAGGAGAGAAAGAAGAAATGAAAGGAAAGATGGAAAAAGGAAAACAGGAGACAGAGTGAGAGAAGAAAGAAAGAAAGAAAGACCTATAACAAGAAATAAAGAAGGAGGGAAAGAAGGAAAGAGGGAAAGAAGGAAGGAGAGAGAGAGAGAGAGAAAGAAAGAAAGAAAGAAAGAAAGAAAGAAAGAAAGAAAGAAAGAAAGAAAGAAAGAAAGAAAGAAAGGAGGGAGGAGATAAGACACAAGGCTGGCTCGGAGTGTGGGCGGGGCAGACACAGGAGAGGAACCGAGAAATGCACAGCCCTCTATGTGCCACCCGGCCACCTTGCCTATCCAGGCAGTCCCGGCCCACCGGGCAGATGCCCAGTGTGCCTTATGGCCAGTCCAGGCCTGTTCTAGATGCATGGTTAGCCAATGGGGCAAAAAAGAACAATTAGCATGGCTCTGTTCTATGTCTTAAGAAAAGAAAAAATCCTACCGTTTTCGACAGCTATTTCCTACATTGGCGGATTTCTTGATCATTCATATGTTTTTAGACTGATTCCACTACCCTAGTTTTATTTTAAGCACTGCACTTTTTATTTCCTATTGTATTTCTGAGGTTTCTTTTGGTTGCCGGAGTGTACTAGCTGCTACACAGGAGAACGCTCACTACTGTTTATATACATACTTTAGAATCTAATGTTTCCATAAACTGCACTGATGGTGGTATATGTTTACTGCTGCTCAAGGCAGAGAGACTTCCAAATCTCCAAGCACAACTCCTCTTGTAGGTGCTAGCCCAGCTTGTATGCTGCATAGATGAGAACAAAGGGAGTCCGATCGGCTGCACTCCAAACAATCCACTTTATTGAACCAAGATAAAACCAATACAGACAGTGGAAGTACAGTGGGGGACTGGCAAGTAAACATGATTCATGCTAAAGAGAGTGCATATTCATCACCCCATTGTACTGATGGAAGTCTACAAGCCTAACACATATGTATGCCAATGGGCAAAAAGGAATTCTTTACATTGCTCTAGCCACTCTCCCAAAATGAGGAATAAACATTTTTTTGGAATAAGACAAATAAGTCTATGGAGACTCTAGTGCAGGGGTAGGCAAACTTTTGAGCACAGTGTGCTTTCAAAAAACTGAGAGTGTGGTTTTATAAAAGAAAAATGTAAACTTCACACTCTCAATCATGAAAAGAAATTTTGTTAAGTAAATGCTAGATGGGATGGGCCTGTGGCTGGATCAATAATGGGCACAGAGCTCCACTTCGAATCAACCACCAGCAAGGTGAAGGTGGAGTACTGGTATGGGCTGGTATTATTAAAGATGACCTAGTTGGACCTTTTAGGGTTGAAGATGGACTCAAAATCAAATCAAAAATCAAGAAAATGACAGACTCTATGAATGGAAGGCTTATGTCTGTTATTGAAAAGAAGGGTGGCTATAGTGGTCAATGATTTTTTTTTTTCAAATGTCAGAAATGTTTATTTGAAAATTTTGACTTGTTTGTTTATTATTCTCACTTTAACATATGAAAATAAACACGTGAGATGGAAAGATTTTCATTTTTTCACTCAGTTGCATAATAATTCTGCACACTGATAGTTACCCAATAATTGTACACACATAGATATTTGTCCAAAACCTCACTTTTACATTCATAAATATTCAAGTTTGAGGTGTGTTGACATTTTGGATTGACTGAGAGCAATTAATTATCACAAATACAACTTGCCTAATAATTGTGCACACAGTGTAGCTACCTGTCCTGGCACACTCATCGCCGCTGACCCGCCTCTCACATGCAGCCCAGGTGCTTGCATGTGATTTCAAATACTGGCCCACTGCTTTCAGAAAATGCCCCTGACCTGAGCTCATCACTGCACACCCATTACAGATACATTTGTATATGATATCACATACAAGCATCTGGAATAGATGTGCAGTGATGAGCTCAGGTCAGGGGCATTTCCTGAAAGCAGTGGGCCAGTGTGCAAGATCATAAGTTGGGCCCTCCTAGCTGAGAATAAGTGTGGCTTGGTGCACTGCAGAAAAAATGGGTGTGATTTTCACTGCGCTGAACACTGGCTGTGGCTTAAAGGGATGCAGAGTACAGGGGTTCAGCATTAAGTGACGCAAAGGTTCAGGAGTAACTGAGGCAGAGTGCAGGGATCAGGAGTAAGTGAGGCTGAGTTCAGGGATCAGGAGTAAGTGACACAAAGGCATGAAGGTTAAGGAGTAAGTGAGGTAGAGTTCAGGGATCAGGGGTACATGATGCAAAAGCTCAAGAGTAGGTAAGGCAGAGTTCAGGGGTTGGGAATAGGGGATGCAGAGTTCAGAGGTTGTTAGTAGTAGATGACACAGAGCTGAGGGGTCAGTAGCAAAACACACACACACACACACACACACACACACACACACACACACACACATATATATATATATATATATATATATATATATATATATACACACACACACTATATTGCCAAAAGTATTAGAGTACTCCTCCAAATCATTGGATTCAGGTGTTCCAATCACCTCCATGGCCACAGATGTATAAAATCAAGCACCTAGGCATGCAGACGGCTTCTACATTTGTGAAAAAGTGGGTTGCTCTCAGGGGAGGGAGTTGCATGCCAGCAAATGAGGCTTCATGTGCCACTTATGGCAACCAAGCCAGGGGTTGCCTACCCCTGTTCTAGTGTGCTAAACTGTACTTGTACAATAAAAATTGTCGAGCTCATGCAAAGCATATTTTGGTAATTGGATTAGTTACTGATGCCCAAACCTCCATCTCTTTTCCCTTAAATGTACATGTATCATAATAAAATATAACAAGAAAATTCTGCAAGAAAACAATTGAATACGTAATTAACTCTGAAAAATGTGCACATTACAAAAACAAAATTGTCCAAGAGGACACTTTTGTACATGAAAACATAATTAAACAAAAGAAGTGTAAATAAAGTTTAAGTACATGACAGCAAAATTCCTTCAATTGTAGCTTTTTTGCTCTCTGCTCTAATATTTAACATGCAGCACACTGGCAATAGCAAAGAATGTAGCAGTAAAGAATGTAACATTATTCTTAATTGGCATATATATTACTCCAGCAGCAATTTAATCCTTCAGCAATTTTGCATTTTTATATATAACCTTAGGGTTGGAAGTAGTGGTTCCAAAACTTAGATTTTGCATAAAATATACCAATTAAAAAAATCCCCAATTTCCCTCTGCTACAATCTAAAATTAAGGTATCCTTGGCTTTTTCCTATTCACTCCTGCAACAATGTGTTGTTGATTTTTTTTTTCAATACCTTAGGATTTTTGCTTTTCGCCACAAACTTATCTTTCAATATGTCTGCTTGTTGAAGAAAATAGTAAATAGCCGTCATCATCCATTATGGATGGAATTTGTACTAGTCACATTTTTTTTCTGGTTTGGTAATCCATACTACTTACAAGTAACTGGAGAGGCATGGGGTTAAATTTTCACAGAGGCTAGCTAATATTTTTTTTACAGACTATTTAGAATCTGAGAATGTGAAACTATTTTTATAAACAGACTAAAGGAATTCAAATTTTGAATTATAAATTAAAATGTACCCACATAGCA
The DNA here is from genome assembly GCF_062004578.1 of Staurois parvus. Taxonomy (NCBI): domain Eukaryota; kingdom Metazoa; phylum Chordata; class Amphibia; order Anura; family Ranidae; genus Staurois; species Staurois parvus. The sequence continues at coordinate 1,935,790 of NW_028318680.1, read as the reverse complement.
TTTCTTTAAGAATTAAAATAAATTGTTAAGGTCTGATTTTTTTAACTATGGTACATATTAAAAGATTTATGAAGAAAGGTTTATGAAAAAATGATGTCATTCTAAAATGTTTGAAAGAGAAATAAGAATGGTTACAGGAATGAATAGGGAAGAGCTTCGCTCTAGTTACACTTTTTTGTTCCCAGTATAGAGGAATTTTTTTAACCAAAGGTAATGTTTTGATATCACTGTGTCCAAGAAATTCTTAGGTTGTACATAAAAGTCTAAATTGTTGAAGGATGAAATTTCTCAGTGAGTAATAGATGCACCATTTAGGAATACAGTTACAATCTTTTCTGGTAAAGGTTTTTCCTCCTAATGTTAGGTTGGTGCATTTAAAAATAATACAATAATGAGATATAATTACTTAAAATAATTGAGAGTTTTAAAATTGATGAGTTGATTTCTTGCCTTATCATGCATTTATAGTACATGCTAGAGTGCTCATGTCACCTCCAGTATGTAGGTCTACTACTAGAGCTTTGAGTGTAAACTCACCAGACACTTTATTAGGTACACCTGTTCAATGGCCTGGTAACGCAAACTGCTAATCAACCAATCACATGGCAGTAACTCATTGCATTTAGGCATGTAGATGTGGTGAAGACGACTTGCTGGAGTTCAAACTGAACATCAAAATGGGGAAGAAAGGGGACTTAAGTGACTTTGAATATGGCATGGTCATTGGTGCCGGACACGCTGTTCTGAGTATTTCAAAAACTACTGATCTACTAGAGAATGAGCCGAAAAAAAGAAAATATATATATATATATATATTATACTTTTTATTTTTCTTTAAAAGTTTACCATCTGCCCATTTTGAGAAAATACATAACGGAGACCCAAGAGAGCTGAAGTTTTACAGGATTGATAGGGTGTTTAGAAATATATCCCAAAATTGGGCAAAGTGAGTATACCAGCTAGAAACTCTGATTCCTATAGCCTTTAATGTCGATGCAGATCAGAACTGTTTTGTTTTTGATTGATGGGGGAATTATAAAAATAATATTGATGTCTATTTTTATTTGTATACCAGGGGTTGTACATACAGTATATATTTTATGTTATATGATTTTAGTAGTAGCTTTATACACTGTATTTTATGTTTGGTTATAATATTTTCTACATTGACATAGGGATGGAAGCCATGGGTTTAATGATATGGGTTGCATAAATATTTGGGATCACTATGACAACTAAGGATAGACGTGAAAGGTGTGCAGTCTTAAGTGTGATGATAGTTAGCCTTCCCCATGTAGCACTATCCCTGCAAGAGACACTGATTGGTTTGGGTACTCTGTTTCTGTTTCACCCCTTTTTGAGGCCCCAAGCTTACTGACACCACCATTATATCTTTCTTTATGCTTTAATATGCACACAATTCTATGGAAAATATCAAAATATATTGGCAAGTTAAAGTCAACCAGCATGAAGCATAGTAATAGGAACAAAACCAGATTTACAGAGTTAATTGCAGTGATTTTAAATTCTAGCACACACTGTGAACCCAACAGCCTAAACTATAGTTCTCTTCATAAGGGGAGCTGCAGCAAGTGACACAAATGGGTAACAAACCTGAACATGGGCTAGGTCATTTGGGAGCTCTCACAATGAGGGGCTAAGCTGAAGCCTGTGGTAATTGAGCAATAACAAATATGGATCTGCCCTCAGGATAAAGTAATCTGAATAAAGTCCTTAACATTTATTTTCTGCCGACTACGTTGGGGCCCTTGAAGATGTTGGCGCTCATCAATGAGGTATGTCTGTGGTGTGAGTGGTTGAAATCCTTCACTCAGTAGGTCAGGCCGTAAGGCATAAGGGATCAACTTCAGCAGTTGAATGAAAACAAACAGGAAAATGGACAAATTGGGCCTAGTTCAGCAGCAAAACACTAGGGCAGGGCACATGTGCGGTGGTCCCTCGGACCTACTGGCTCTCCCGTTCCATTTCTGCTGCTGCTAGAGATCTGGGAGAGCATTCTCCCAGGTCCTTGCATAGCTCTGCATCTACATGGGAAAAAATTGGGCGCTGGAAGCCCCCCATGCCGCCTCCTTCAGACCGACGGCCCTCGGTGCTGGACCATTTTTTTACTAGGCCCGGTTTCCTGTCCTCAAGTAGCGGCAGTGGCCCTGGGGAGCTCTCCAGACAATCCCAGCTCTGACACCTTAGAAGCCAAGCTACAAGTATTTCTGCATAATATTTCCGCCAATATCTCTGCTGAAGTTGGAAAACTGGCCCAGGAGCTTAGTGGGGAGATCACTCAGATAGGAGACCGCACAGACCACCTTGAGACTAAATTTAACTAACTGGTACAATATGTCTATGTTCTGGAGGAGTATAACGCCAACCTGTAACACTCTGTGTCTCAATTACAGCTCCAGCAGGAGGATTTGGAAAATTGGGAGCGCCACCAGAATATTCGTATTCGTGGCATAGCTGAAATGGTCTCTGATTCTGTTGTCCCTATTCACCACTCTTGCTCCTAGGGTCCCAGAGGTTGATTGGCGGTTGGACTGGGCCCATAGGTCGCTAGGTCCAAAACCCTCCGAGGGCATCAGTCCTTGGGATGTTATTGTACGTTTCCACTACTTTGACTGTAAAGAAGCCCTACTCTTTTCTACTCATAATAAGCCCTCTTTTAAATTCAAGGAAGACAGGCTCCAACTCTTTAGTGACGTATCCCCCATTACCCTGGCCAAAAGATGGGTCCTGAAGCTGGTCACTCTTCATCTCCAACAATATCATGTTCCCTACCAGTGGGGGTTCCCCTTCAATCTCGTGGTCTCCAAGGATAACGCCCAAGACACACTCCCTGACCTGCATGAAGCGGACTCTTTTTTCAAACAGCTGGGGCTCCCTCCCCTGCCGGACGAGGCATCTCCGCTACCTCTAACCCCATCCGGATCCTCCACCACCCCGCGTAAGATATGGACACCAGCTAAACCTGGAAGGATGCGGTTTTCTCGCACTCCTCAACGTCCAAGACTTTCTGGTTTGATGAGCTCCGCCACCTGATGGGCTTCTTAAATGGGTCTCCTGTTCTGTTATTTGTGTGCATTATCCATAAATGTATTGCAATGTCTTGACCATAACCATTTTGCTTTTTCTGAGGTAGGCAACTGCCACTATGGGCCAGTTGCCCCCTGGAACGTCGGGCCTTCGGCCTCGATGACTCGAGATATGACCACTTTCCCAGGTGTTTTTCCTTGTTGATATCTTTGTTTCTAGCTGTGATCCTTACGGCTTTTGTTTTGAATGATGTATTTTTGTACACTAGGCTTCTTGCCTTGTTAATTGCCTAATTCCCTATCCCTGTTGTTTTCTGTTTTGCCTCATTGATGATAATTTTCTTGCATATTCCGGTTACACTGCTGATATACCTAATGTTGACTTTAAAGCTGTTGTCAAAGGTCTTAATATTCAGAAATGGTGGATGGCTCTGACGGAGTTCAGATCCTTGCGAGCAGATATTGTATTTGTTCAGGAAACCCACTTCAAACAGGATGGCTCTTTCCTCTTTGCCTCTAGGAATTTCCCACAGTCCGGGAAAGCTGGAGAGGCTACATTGATTCAGAAAAACTGCTCCATGTGGGTCTCCTCCTCCAGGGTTGACCCACTGGGTTGCTATTAGAGATGAGCGAAGAAATGAAAAATTCGATTCGACTGATTCGGCGAATTCGTGGACAATATTCGATTCGAGTCGAATAAATTCGCTGTGAATTTAACTTAAAAAAGGGTGTTTCTAGGCTTCAGAGAGACTTAATATTAGTGCAGAACACTGTACCTTTAATTTAAATGCCCTTGGAGTCTGCTGGGGAAGAGAAATAATACTGTCAGTCAGTATGACATGCAGATGAGTGCCGTCGATCTTAGAATCACCGCACACTTCACTCATTTGGGCAGTCACGGGGCCAAAACCAGAGTGTGGAGCCACAGTGTGGCGGTGGAGGCAGCAGCAATGGGAGGCCATACAGCACCCTATGACAAAAATGGAAACCACCAGCAGTGTGAGGAGACCTGAAAGTGGCACATGGCAGAGTGTGGCGATAGAGACAGCAGCAATGGGAGGCCGTACAGGGACCCATGACACACTCTGGACCTGGCAGCAGCATGAGGAGGCGGTACAGGGGCCCATGACAGATTACGGGCCTGGCAGCAGCATGAGGAGTCGGTACAGGGGCCCATGGCAGATTACGGGCCTGGCAGCAGCAATGGGAGGCCGTACAGGGACCCATGACACACTCTGGACCTGGCAGCAGCATGGGGAGGCGGTACAGGGGCCCATGACAGATTACGGGCCTGGCAGCAGCATGAGGAGTCGGTACGGGGGCCCATGACACACTCTGGACCTGGCAGCAGCATGAGGAGGCGGTACAGGGGCGCATGACAGATTACGAGCCTGGCAGCAGCAACTTGGACAGGAGGACGTTCAGCTTCTGCACCGTCGGGTGCGTGCTCGCAAACTGTTGTCTCTTGGAAACGGATTCCAAGAAAGACTGCTGACGGAATCCGTGAAGAGGAGTAGCAGGAGAAGGAGCATCTGAACGAGCGGAATATGCCAACAAGCGACAACAGTGGCCCATGACAGATTACGGGCCTGGCAGCAGCATGAGGAGTCGGTACGGGGGCCCATGGCAGATTACGGGCCTGGCAGCAGCTATGGGAGGCCCGTAATCTGCCAGCACCCTATGACAAAAAATGGAACCCACCAGCAGTGTGAGGAGACCTGAAAGTGGCACATGGCAGAGTGTGGCGATGGAGACAGCAGCAATGGGAGGCCGTACAGGGACCCATGAGAGACTCTGGACCTGGCAGCAGCATGAGGAGGCGGTATAGGGGCCCATGGCAGATTAGGGGCCTGGCAGCAGCTATGGGAGGCCCGTAATCTGCCAGCACCCTATGACAAAAAATGGAACACACCAGCAGTGTGAGGAGACCTGAAAGTGGCACATGGCAGAGTGTGGCGATGGAGGCAGCAGCAATGGGAGGCCGTACAGGGACCCATGAGAGACTCTGGACTTGGCAGCAGCATGAGGAGGCGGTATAGGGGCCCATGGCAGATTAGGGGCCTGGCAGCAGCTATGGGAGGCCCGTAATCTGCCAGCACCCTATGACAAAAAATGGAACACACCAGCAGTGTGAGGAGACCTGAAAGTGGCACATGTTTGGGGCATGATTCATGGCGGATTTAGTCAGTTGTGTCAGGAACTGGTGGTTTGAAATCCAGACTAATCCACGCCTGATTCATTTTCACAAACGTGAGTCTCTCCACACTTTGGGTGGACAGTCGTGTCCTCCGCGGAGTTGCAATACCTCCTGCCGCACTAAACACGCGCTCCGATGCCACGCTACTGGCCGGGCATGACAGCCTTTCAAGGGCAAATTCAGCTAGTTGGGGCCAAAGGTCAAGTTTCGTTGCCCAGTAGTCAAGGGGATTGTCTACCTCGGTTGGCAGGGTGCTGTCCAAGTAGGCCTAAGCCTGTTGTTTGAGGTCCTGCTCCAGGTCCACCTGATGCTGCTGCTGCTGCTGCGGCTGGTTAGTAGTTTCCTCACTGCGCTGGTGAAGAAAGCTACTCATCATCGACTGCAGACTGAGGCAGCCGCTGCTGGTGGAGCTGCCACTGCTCCTACCACCCCACCCCTCCCCTGCTGCCATGGCAGCGGAACACGAGCGCACAGGGCCCACAGTGTCTGAGGATGGACGTTGGCGCAGACAGGCAGAGACCAGCTGACTACATAGGTGTTTTTTATAGTACGTTATTTTGGCCTCCCTCTCAGCAGGTGTGAAAAAGGCCACCATTTTTGAACGGTAGCGAGGGTCCAACAAGGTGGACAGCCAAAAGTCATCCCTCTGTCTGATGGTTATTATTCGGCTGTCGCTACGCAAGCAACCGAGCATGCTATGGGCCATTTGTGCCAAGGAATGCGAGGGACTCCCTGCCTCCATCTCCACAGCATACTGCCACGGTGCGTCTAGGTCCTCTGTCTCCTCTTCCTCCTCCTCTACCAGATGCTCCTGCTCCTCCACTCCTGTCCGCTGAGTGGAAAAACCACCCATTTCACTCAATAATTCCTGAGCACCAATGTCCTCCTCTACCTCCTCCTCTTCTTCCAGTCCTGCCCCCACAGGGGCCATGTGGCGTTGAGATCTGTGCGCCACGTCTACCGCACCCTGACCAGCCATTGTTAACAGCATTTGTTCCAGGACGTGCAACAGAGGAATGACGTCGTTCATCCCATAGTCCTGCCGACTCACGAATAGCGTGGCCTCCTCAAAGGGCCTGAGCAAGCGCAGGTGTCACGCATGAGCTGCCAATGGCTGACATCTAAGTTACACAGGGAGTACCTTTATCTGCTTTTAACATCAGGAAATCTGTGATGGCCTTTTGCTGTTCGTAAAGGCGGTCTAACATATGTAGGGTTGAATTCCACCTTGTTGCAACGTCACAGCATGAGGAGTCGGTATAGGGGCCCATGGCAGATTAGGGGCCTGGCAGCAGTTATGGGAGGCCCATAATCTGCCAGCACCCTATGACAAAAAATGGAACACACCAGCAGTGTGAGGAGACCTGAAAGTGGCACATGGCAGAGTGTGGCGATGGAGACAGCAGCAATGGGAGGCCGTACAGGGACCCATGAGAGACTCTGGACCTGGCAGCAGCATGAGGAGGCGGTATATAGGGGCCTACGGCAGATTAGGGGCCTGGCAGCAGCTATAGGAGGCCCGTAATCTGCCAGCACCCTATGTCAAAAAATTCAACACACCAGCAGTGTGTGAGGAGACCTGAAAGTGGCACATGGCAGAGTGTGGCGATGGAGACAGCAGCAATGGGAGGCCGTACAGGGACCCATGACAGACTCTGGACTTGGCAGCAGCATGAGGAGGCGGTATATAGGGGCTTATGGCAGATTAGGGGCCTGGCAGCAGCTATAGGAGGCCCGTAATCTGCCAGCACCCTATGTCAAAAAATTCAACACACCAGCAGTGTGAGGAGACCTGAAAGTGGCACATGGCAGAGTGTGGCGATGGAGACAGCAGCAATGGGAGGCCGTACAGGGACCCATGACAGACTCTGAACTTGGCAGCAGCATGAGGAGGCGGTATATAGGGGCCCATGGCAGATTAGGGGCCTGGCAGCAGCTATAGGAGGCCCGTAATCTGCCAGCACCCTATGTCAAAAAATTCAACACACCAGCAGTGTGAGGAGACCTGAAAGTGGCACATGGCAGAGTGTGGCGATGGAGACAGCAGCAATGGGAGGCCGTACAGGGACCCATGACAGACTCTGGACTTGGCAGCAGCATGAGGAGGCGGTATATAGGGGCCCATGGCAGATTAGGGGCCTGGCAGCAGCTATGGGAGGCCCGTAATCTGCCAGCACCCTATGTCAAAAAATTCTACACACCAGCAGTGTGTGAGGAGACCTGAAAGTGGCACATGGCAGAGTGTGGCGATGGAGACAGCAGCAATGGGAGGCCGTACAGGGACCCATGACAGACTCTGGACTTGGCAGCAGCATGAGGAGGCGGTATATAGGGGCCCATGGCAGATTAGGGGCCTGGCAGCAGCTATGGGAGGCCCGTAATCTGCCAGCACCCTATGTCAAAAAATTCAACACACCAGCAGTGTGTGAGGAGACCTGAAAGTGGCACATGGCAGAGTGTGGCGATGGAGAAAGCAGCAATGGGAGGCCGTACAGGGACCCATGAGAGACTCTGGACCTGGCAGCAGCATGAGGAGGCGGTATATAGGGGCCTATGGCAGATTAGGGGCCTGGCAGCAGCTATGTGAGGCCCGTAATCTGCCTGCACCCTATGTCAAAAAATTAAACACACCAGCAGTGTGAAGAGACCTGAAAGTGGCACATGGCAGCAGAGTGTGGCGATGGAGACAGCAGCAATGGGAGGCCGTACAGGGACCATGACAGACTCTGGACTTGGCAGCAGCATGAGGAGGCGGTATATAGGGGCCCATGGCAGATTAGGGGCCTGGCAGCAGCTATGTGAGGCCCGTAATCTGCCTGCACCCTATGTCAAAAAATTTAACACACCAGCAGTGTGAAGAGACCTGAAAGTGGCACATGGCAGCAGAGTGTGGCGATGGAGACAGCAGCAATGGGAGGCCGTACAGGGACCCATGAGAGACTCTAGACTTGGCAGCAGCATGAGGAGGCGGTATATAGGGGCCCATGGCAGATTAGGGGCCTGGCAGCAGCTATGTGAGGCCCGTAATCTGCCTGCACCCTATGTCAAAAAATTAAACACACCAGCAGTGTGAAGAGACCTGAAAGTGGCACATGGCAGCAGAGTGTGGCGATGGAGACAGCAGCAATGGGAGGCCGTACAGGGACCCATGAGAGACTCTAGACTTGGCAGCAGCATGAGGAGGCGGTATATAGGGGCCCATGGCAGATTAGGGGCCTGGCAGCAGCTATGTGAGGCCCGTAATCTGCCTGCACCCTATGTCAAAAAATTAAACACACCAGCAGTGTGAAGAGACCTGAAAGTGGCACATGGCAGCAGAGTGTGGCGATGGAGACAGCAGCAATGGGAGGCCGTACAGGGACCATGACAGACTCTGGACTTGGCAGCAGCATGAGGAGGCGGTATATAGGGGCCCATGGCAGATTAGGGGCCTGGCAGCAGCTATGTGAGGCCCGTAATCTGCCTGCACCCTATGTCAAAAAATTTAACACACCAGCAGTGTGAAGAGACCTGAAAGTGGCACATGGCAGCAGAGTGTGGCGATGGAGACAGCAGCAATGGGAGGCCGTACAGGGACCATGACAGACTCTGGACTTGGCAGCAGCATGAGGAGGCGGTATATAGGGGCCCATGGCAGATTAGGGGCCTGGCAGCAGCTATGTGAGGCCCGTAATCTGCCTGCAACCTATGTCAAAAAATTTAACACACCAGCAGTGTGAAGAGACCTGAAAGTGGCACATGGCAGCAGAGTGTGGCGATGGAGACAGCAGCAATGGGAGGCCGTACAGGGACCATGACAGACTCTGGACTTGGCAGCAGCATGAGGAGGCGGTATATAGGGGCCCATGGCAGATTAGGGGCCTGGCAGCAGCTATGTGAGGCCCGTAATCTGCCTGCACCCTATGTCAAAAAATTTAACACACCAGCAGTGTGAAGAGACCTGAAAGTGGCACATGGCAGCAGAGTGTGGCGATGGAGACAGCAGCAATGGGAGGCCGTACAGGGACCCATGAGAGACTCTAGACTTGGCAGCAGCATGAGGAGGCGGTATATAGGGGCCCATGGCAGATTAGGGGCCTGGCAGCAGCTATGTGAGGCCCGTAATCTGCCTGCACCCTATGTCAAAAAATTAAACACACCAGCAGTGTGAAGAGACCTGAAAGTGGCACATGGCAGCAGAGTGTGGCGATGGAGACAGCAGCAATGGGAGGCCGTACAGGGACCCATGAGAGACTCTAGACTTGGCAGCAGCATGAGGAGGCGGTATATAGGGGCCCATGGCAGATTAGGGGCCTGGCAGCAGCTATGTGAGGCCCGTAATCTGCCTGCACCCTATGTCAAAAAATTAAACACACCAGCAGTGTGAAGAGACCTGAAAGTGGCACATGGCAGCAGAGTGTGGCGATGGAGACAGCAGCAATGGGAGGCCGTACAGGGACCATGACAGACTCTGGACTTGGCAGCAGCATGAGGAGGCGGTATATAGGGGCCCATGGCAGATTAGGGGCCTGGCAGCAGCTATGTGAGGCCCGTAATCTGCCTGCACCCTATGTCAAAAAATTTAACACACCAGCAGTGTGAAGAGACCTGAAAGTGGCACATGGCAGCAGAGTGTGGCGATGGAGACAGCAGCAATGGGAGGCCGTACAGGGACCATGACAGACTCTGGACTTGGCAGCAGCATGAGGAGGCGGTATATAGGGGCCCATGGCAGATTAGGGGCCTGGCAGCAGCTATGTGAGGCCCGTAATCTGCCTGCACCCTATGTCAAAAAATTTAACACACCAGCAGTGTGAAGAGACCTGAAAGTGGCACATGGCAGCAGAGTGTGGCGATGGAGACAGCAGCAATGGGAGGCCGTACAGGGACCATGACAGACTCTGGACTTGGCAGCAGCATGAGGAGGCGGTATATAGGGGCCCATGGCAGATTAGGGGCCTGGCAGCAGCTATGTGAGGCCCGTAATCTGCCTGCACCCTATGTCAAAAAATTTAACACACCAGCAGTGTGAAGAGACCTGAAAGTGGCACATGGCAGCAGAGTGTGGCGATGGAGACAGCAGCAATGGGAGGCCGTACAGGGACCATGACAGACTCTGGACTTGGCAGCAGCATGAGGAGGCGGTATATAGGGGCCCATGGCAGATTAGGGGCCTGGCAGCAGCTATGTGAGGCCCGTAATCTGCCTGCACCCTATGTCAAAAAATTTAACACACCAGCAGTGTGAAGAGACCTGAAAGTGGCACATGGCAGCAGAGTGTGGCGATGGAGACAGCAGCAATGGGAGGCCGTACAGGGACCATGACAGACTCTGGACTTGGCAGCAGCATGAGGAGGCGGTATATAGGGGCCCATGGCAGATTAGGGGCCTGGCAGCAGCTATGTGAGGCCCGTAATCTGCCTGCACCCTATGTCAAAAAATTAAACACACCAGCAGTGTGAAGAGACCTGAAAGTGGCACATGGCAGCAGAGTGTGGCGATGGAGACAGCAGCAATGGGAGGCCGTACAGGGACCATGACAGACTCTGGACTTGGCAGCAGCATGAGGAGGCGGTATATAGGGGCCCATGGCAGATTAGGGGCCTGGCAGCAGCTATGTGAGGCCCGTAATCTGCCTGCACCCTATGTCAAAAAATTAAACACACCAGCAGTGTGAAGAGACCTGAAAGTGGCACATGGCAGAGTGTGGCGATGGAGACAGCAGCAATGGGAGGCCGTACAGGGACCATGACAGACTCTGGACTTGGCAGCAGCATGAGGAGGCGGTATATAGGGGCCCATGGCAGATTAGGGGCCTGGCAGCAGCTATGTGAGGCCCGTAATCTGCCTGCACCCTATGTCAAAAAATTTAACACACCAGCAGTGTGAAGAGACCTGAAAGTGGCACATGGCAGCAGAGTGTGGCGATGGAGACAGCAGCAATGGGAGGCCGTACAGGGACCATGACAGACTCTGGACTTGGCAGCAGCATGAGGAGGCGGTATATAGGGGCCCATGGCAGATTAGGGGCCTGGCAGCAGCTATGTGAGGCCCGTAATCTGCCTGCACCCTATGTCAAAAAATTTAACACACCAGCAGTGTGAAGAGACCTGAAAGTGGCACATGGCAGCAGAGTGTGGCGATGGAGACAGCAGCAATGGGAGGCCGTACAGGGACCATGACAGACTCTGGACTTGGCAGCAGCATGAGGAGGCGGTATATAGGGGCCCATGGCAGATTAGGGGCCTGGCAGCAGCTATGTGAGGCCCGTAATCTGCCTGCACCCTATGTCAAAAAATTTAACACACCAGCAGTGTGAAGAGACCTGAAAGTGGCACATGGCAGCAGAGTGTGGCGATGGAGACAGCAGCAATGGGAGGCCGTACAGGGACCCATGAGAGACTCTAGACTTGGCAGCAGCATGAGGAGGCGGTATATAGGGGCCCATGGCAGATTAGGGGCCTGGCAGCAGCTATGTGAGGCCCGTAATCTGCCAGCACCCTATGTCAAAAAATTTAACACACCAGCAGTGTGAAGAGACCTGAAAGTGGCACATGGCATGAGAGACTCTGGACCTGGCAGCAGCAGGAGGAGGCGGTATAGGGGCCCATGGCTGATTAGGGGCCTGGCAGCAGCTATGTGAGGCCCGTTATCTTGCAGCACCCTATGTCAAAAAATTTAACACACCAGCAGTGTGAAGAGACCTGAAAGTGGCACATGGCAGCAGAGTGTGGCGATGGAGACAGCAGCAATGGGAGGCCGTACAGGGACCCATGAGAGACTCTGGACCTGGCAGCAGCAGGAGGAGGTGGTATATAGGGGCCCATGGCAGATTAGGGGCCTGGCAGCAGCTATGTGAGGCCCGTAATCTGCCTGCACCCTATGTCAAAAAATTTAACACACCAGCAGTGTGAAGAGACCTGAAAGTGGCACATGGCAGCAGAGTGTGGCGATGGAGACAGCAGCAATGGGAGGCCGTACAGGGACCCATGAGAGACTCTGGACCTGGCAGCAGCAGGAGGAGGTGGTATATAGGGGCCTATGGCAGATTAGGGGCCTGGCAGCAGCTATAGGAGGCCCGTAATCTGCCAGCACCCTATGTCAAAAAATTCAACACACCAGCAGTGTGAGGAGACCTGAAAGTGGCACATGTTTGAGGCATGATTCATGGCGGATTTAGTCAGTTGTGTCAGGAACTGGTGGTTTGAAATCCAGACTAATCCACGCCTGATTCATTTTCACAAACGTGAGTCTCTCCACACTTTGGGTGGACAGTCGTGTCCTCCGCGGAGTTACAATACCTCCTGCCGCACTAAACACGCGCTCCGATGCCACGCTACTGGCCGGGCATGACAGCCTTTCAAGGGCAAATTCAGCTAGTTGGGGCCAAAGGTCAAGTTTCGTTGCCCAGTAGTCAAGGGGATTGTCTACCTCGGTTGGCAGGGTGCTGTCCAAGTAGGCCCAAGCCTGTTGTTTGAGCTCCTGCTCCAGGTCCACCTGATGCTGCTGCTGCTGCTGCGGCTGGTTAGTAGTTTCCTCACTGCGCTGGTGAAGAAAGCTACTCATCATCGACTGCAGACTGAGGCAGCCGCTGCTGGTGGAGCTGCCACTGCTCCTACCACCCCACCCCTCCCCTGCTGCCATGCCAGCGGAACGCGAGCGCACAGGGCCCACAGTGTCTGAGGATGGACGATGGCGCACAAAGGCAGAGACCAACTGACTACATAGGTGGTTTTTATAGTACGTAATTTTGGCCTCCCTCTCAGCAGGTGTGAAAAAGGCCACCATTTTGGACCGGTAGCGAGGGTCCAACAAGGTGGACAGCCAAAAGTCATCCCTCTGTCTGATGGTTATTATTCGGCTGTCGCTACGCAAGCAACCGAGCATGCTATGGGCCATTTGTGCCAAGGAATGCGAGGGACTCCCTGCCTCCATCTCCACAGCATACTGCCACGGTGCGTCTGGGTCCTCTGTCTCCTCCTCCTCCTCCTCTACCAGATGCTCCTGCTCCTCCACTCCTGTCCGCTGAGTGGAAAAACCACCCATTTCACTCAATAATTCCTGAGCACAAATGTCCTCCTCTACCTCCTCCTCTTCTTCCTGTCCTGCCCCCACAGGGGTCATGTGGCATTGAGATCTGTGCGCCACGTCTACCGCACCCTGACCAGCCATTGTTAACAGCATTTGTTCCAGGACGTGCAACAGAGGAATGACGTCGTTCATCCCATAGTCCTGCCGACTCACGAATAGCGTGGCCTCCTCAAAGGGCCTGAGCAAGCGGCAGGTGTCACGCATGAGCTGCCAATGGCTGACATCTAAGTTACACAGGGGAGTACCTTTATCCGCTTGTAACATCAGGAAATCGGTGATGGCCTTTCGCTGCTCGTAAAGGCGGTCTAACATGTGTAGGGTTGAATTCCACCTTGTTGCAACGTCGCAGATCAGGCGATGCTGTGGAATTCCGTTCTGCCGCTGCAGCTCAATGAGGGTGTTCTTTGCGGTGTAGGAATGGCTGAAATGCATGCACAGTTTACGTGACATTTTAAGGATGTCTTGCAGTGGGATGGTGGATTTTAGGAACCGCTTGACAACCAGATTGAACACGTGAGCCATGCATGGCGCATGGCACAACCTTCCTTGACGCAGAGCAGACACCATGTTCTTTCCGTTGTCAGTCAACATGGTTCCGATTTTTAGTTTGCGCGGAGACAGCCATCTGTCGATTTCTCTGTTCATTACACTCAGCAGTTCCTCCCCTGTGTGACTACGTTCGCCAAGGCATACCAGGTGCAGCACAGCGTGACACCGTTGCGCCCTGCACATGTGATATGCCGGTCGGGTAATGGGACTTGGCACGGGGGTGGCGGCTGAGGACACGGCGGAAAAAGAGGTGGTAGAGGCGGACATGCTTGCTGGACCAAGGACGTGCAAACGTGGAGGCAAAAGCGTCGTGACCTGTCCAAGTTGCTGGTGCGGCTGTGCCGGCACCACGTTCACCCAGTGGGCCGTAAATGACATGTACTGTCCCTGACCGTAGTTACAGCTCCACACGTCGGCGCTGCCGTGCACTTTGGCAGAGACCGACATGCTCAAAGACTGGCCCACCATCTCTTCTACATGTGAATGCAGGGCTGGCACTGCCTTTTGGGCAAAGAAATGACGGCTTGGCACTCTCCACCGCGGCGCGGCACAAGCCATCATTTCTCGGAAAGGTGCTGAGTCCACCAGTTGGAAAGGGAGGGACTGCAGCACCAGCAACTTGGACAGGAGGACGTTCAGCTTTTGCACCGTCGGGTGCGTGCTCGCAAACTGTTGTCTCTTGGATACGGATTCCAAGAAAGACTGTTGACGGAATCCGAGAAGAGGAGTAGCAGGAGAAGGAGCATCTGAACGAGCGGAAGATGCCAATGAGCGACAACTCCCCTCAGCAGAGGTGTTGGAGCCTTGACTGGCTGATAGAGGGCGATTGACGACGTCGGGTGACGGAGCAAGTAACGGAGCGGGTGATGGAGCGGGGGCTGGGGCAGGCAGAACCGCCGTATGTTTATCACGGTTTTCCCAGGCCACCGAATGGTGACGCTGCATATGCTGACGCAACGCTGTAGTCCCAACATGGGCCCCCTGGCCACGCTTGCATTTCTGGCCACATAGTCGACATACGGCTACGTTTACTTCCTCGGGCGGCTTGAGGAAAAATTGCCACACCACCGAGTAGGAAACTTTGCCCCCGCTACTCTTCACTGGCTGACTGCTACTTCCTCCGTGCGCACCGGCACCACTACTGGCCGTGGTGGTAGGCTGCAGTGGAGCTGGTGCTCTACTCCGTGGACGTTTGGCTCCACTGACACTGATGCGACCCTGCTGCTGTCTCCTGGGCAACCCACCGACTGTTTTGCTCGCTGCCAAGCTGCCACCCTCTTCTCCTGATGATGCGGAAGAAATTGCCTGATGACGACGAGGCTGCCAAGTGCGATCAACCTCCTCATCATCAAGTAGGGTCTCCGCCTCACTACTAGCCCCCTCGGCTGCGTCTGGGTCAGGAGACAGACCTGTCTCTAGACCGGCTACCGAGCCACTCTCCTCGCCAGTACTTGTTCGCTTGGCTGCTGAAAAGGCCGATGTCTCCCCCCGTTCCTGACCGCCCTCTGTTAGCTCTTCCTCACTGTACAGTGGGGCTGAGCCCACAGCATGCGATACTTCGCTTGGTGAGGGAACAGCAAAGGACAGGGGCAGGTAGAGGACACGTGATTTCAGTGGGCTTGGTCCCGGGCCATGCCAACTAACGGTTGTGTCTGACGTACCCACCGACCGTTGGCTGTAGGTGTCAGAGGTGACCTGGGAAGAGGAAGACGACCGAGCCAACCAATCAATGACGGCAGGGTTGTCGGTGGAGACACGACCGCTGGATGACACCGGGAGCACTGGCCTCTGGCTGCGAATACTGCTGCCTCGACCCCTTCCTCTGCTGCCACGTCTGCTCGCTCCTAAAACATTGCCTCCTCTGCCACTCCTCTGCATGTTGTCTGACATACTATTTAATTCAACGATTAGGTGTCCCTGAGTAACAATTCTCTGGCACTCAGTAACAATTCTGTCTGTCCCTGAGTATGAATTCTGTGGCCCTGAGTAACAATTCTGTGTCTGTGCGAGTAACAATTCTGTGTCTGTGCGAGTAACAATTCTGTGTCTGTGCAAGTAACAATTTTGTGTCTGTGCGAGTAACAATTCTCTGGCACTCAGTAACAATTCTGTCTGTCCCTGAGTAACAATTCTCTGGCACTCAGTAACAATTCTGTCTGTCCCTGAGTAACAATTCTCTGGCACTCAGTAACAATTCTGTCTGTCCCTGAGTAACAATTCTCTGGCACTCAGTAACAATTCTGTCTGTCCCTGAGTAACAATTCTCTGGCACTCAGTAACAATTCTGTCTGTCCCTGAGTAACAATTCTCTGGCACTCAGTAACAATTCTGTCTGTCCCTGAGTAACAATTCTCTGGCACTCAGTAACAATTCTGTCTGTCCCTGAGTATGAATTCTGTGGCCCTGAGTAACAATTCTGTGTCTGCGCGAGTAACAATTCTGTGTCTGTGCAAGTAACAATTTTGTGTCTGTGCGAGTAACAATTCTCTGGCACTCAGTAACAATTCTGTCTGTCCCTGAGTATGAATTCTGTGGCCCTGAGTAACAATTCTGTCTCTGTGCGAGTAACAATTCTGTGTCTGTGCAAGTAACAATTTTGTGTCTGTGAGAGTAACAATTCTCTGGCACTCAGTAACAATTCTGTCTGTCCCTGAGTAACAATTCTCTGGCACTCAGTAACAATTCTGTCTGTCCCTGAGTATGAATTCTGTGGCCCTGAGTAACAATTGTGTGTCTGTGCAAGTAACAATTCTGTGTCTGTGCAAGTAACAATTTTGTGTCTGTGAGAGTAACAATTCTCTGGCACTCAGTAACAATTCTGTCTGTCCCTGAGTAACAATTCTCTGGCACTCAGTAACAATTCTGTCTGTCCCTGAGTAACAATTCTGTCTGTCCCTGAGTATGAATTCTGTGGCCCTGAGTAAGAATTCTCTGGCACTCAGTAACAATTCTGTCTGTCCCTGAGTATGAATTCTGTGGCCCTGAGTAACAATTGTGTGTCTGTGCAAGTAACAATTCTGTGTCTGTGCAAGTAACAATTTTGTGTCTGTGAGAGTAACAATTCTCTGGCACTCAGTAACAATTCTGTCTGTCCCTGAGTAACAATTCTCTGGCACTCAGTAACAATTCTGTCTGTCCCTGAGTATGAATTCTGTGGCCCTGAGTAACAATTCTGTCTCTGTGCGAGTAACAATTCTGTGTCTGTGCAAGTAACAATTTTGTGTCTGTGAGAGTAACAATTCTCTGGCACTCAGTAACAATTCTGTCTGTCCCTGAGTAAGAATTCTCTGGCACTCAGTAACAATTCTGTCTGTCCCTGAGTAACAATTCTCTGGCACTCAGTAACAATTCTGTCTGTCCCTGAGTAACAATTCTGTCTGTCCCTGAGTATGAATTCTGTGGCCCTGAGTAAGAATTCTCTGGCACTCAGTAACAATTCTGTCTGTCCCTGAGTATGAATTCTGTGGCCCTGAGTAACAATTGTGTGTCTGTGCAAGTAACAATTCTGTGTCTGTGCAAGTAACAATTTTGTGTCTGTGAGAGTAACAATTCTCTGGCACTCAGTAACAATTCTGTCTGTCCCTGAGTAACAATTCTCTGGCACTCAGTAACAATTCTGTCTGTCCCTGAGTATGAATTCTGTGGCCCTGAGTAACAATTCTGTCTCTGTGCGAGTAACAATTCTGTGTCTGTGCAAGTAACAATTTTGTGTCTGTGAGAGTAACAATTCTCTGGCACTCAGTAACAATTCTGTCTGTCCCTGAGTAAGAATTCTCTGGCACTCAGTAACAATTCTGTCTGTCCCTGAGTAACAATTCTCTGGCACTCAGTAACAATTCTGTCTGTCCCTGAGTATGAATTCTGTGGCCCTGAGTAACAATTCTGTGTCTGTGCGAGTAACAATTCTGTGTCTGTGCAAGTAACAATTTTGTGTCTGTGCGAGTAACAATTCTCTGGCACTCAGTAACAATTCTGTCTGTCCCTGAGTAACAATTCTCTGGCACTCAGTAACAATTCTGTCTGTCCCTGAGTATGAATTCTGTGGCCCTGAGTAACAATTCTGTCTCTGTGCGAGTAACAATTCTGTGTCTGTGCAAGTAACAATTTTGTGTCTGTGAGAGTAACAATTCTCTGGCACTCAGTAACAATTCTGTCTGTCCCTGAGTAAGAATTCTCTGGCACTCAGTAACAATTCTGTCTGTCCCTGAGTAACAATTCTCTGGCACTCAGTAACAATTCTGTCTGTCCCTGAGTAACAATTCTGTCTGTCCCTGAGTATGAATTCTGTGGCCCTGAGTAAGAATTCTCTGGCACTCAGTAACAATTCTGTCTGTCCCTGAGTATGAATTCTGTGGCCCTGAGTAACAATTGTGTGTCTGTGCAAGTAACAATTCTGTGTCTGTGCAAGTAACAATTTTGTGTCTGTGAGAGTAACAATTCTCTGGCACTCAGTAACAATTCTGTCTGTCCCTGAGTAACAATTCTCTGGCACTCAGTAACAATTCTGTCTGTCCCTGAGTATGAATTCTGTGGCCCTGAGTAACAATTCTGTCTCTGTGCGAGTAACAATTCTGTGTCTGTGCAAGTAACAATTTTGTGTCTGTGAGAGTAACAATTCTCTGGCACTCAGTAACAATTCTGTCTGTCCCTGAGTAAGAATTCTCTGGCACTCAGTAACAATTCTGTCTGTCCCTGAGTAACAATTCTCTGGCACTCAGTAACAATTCTGTCTGTCCCTGAGTATGAATTCTGTGGCCCTGAGTAACAATTCTGTGTCTGTGCGAGTAACAATTCTGTGTCTGTGCAAGTAACAATTTTGTGTCTGTGCGAGTAACAATTCTCTGGCACTCAGTAACAATTCTGTCTGTCCCTGAGTAACAATTCTCTGGCACTCAGTAACAATTCTGTCTGTCCCTGAGTATGAATTCTGTGGCCCTGAGTAACAATTCTGTGTCTGTGCGAGTAACAATTCTGTGTCTGTGCAAGTAACAATTTTGTGTCTGTGCGAGTAACAATTCTCTGGCACTCAGTAACAATTCTGTCTGTCCCTGAGTAACAATTCTCTGGCACTCAGTAACAATTCTGTCTGTCCCTGAGTAACAATTCTCTGGCACTCAGTAACAATTCTGTCTGTCCCTGAGTAACAATTCTCTGGCGCTCAGTAACAATTCTGTCTGTCCCTGAGTATGAATTCTGTGGCCCTGAGTAACAATTCTGTGTCTGTGCGAGTAACAATTCTGTGTCTGTGCAAGTAACAATTTTGTGTCTGTGCGAGTAACAATTCTCTGGCACTCAGTAACAATTCTGTCTGTCCCTGAGTAACAATTCTCTGGCACTCAGTAACAATTCTGTCTGTCCCTGAGTAACAATTCTCTGGCACTCAGTAACAATTCTGTCTGTCCCTGAGTATGAATTCTGTGGCCCTGAGTAACAATTCTGTGTCTGCGCGAGTAACAATTCTGTGTCTGTGCAAGTAACAATTTTGTGTCTGTGCGAGTAACAATTCTCTGGCACTCAGTAACAATTCTGTCTGTCCCTGAGTAACAATTCTCTGGCACTCAGTAACAATTCTGTCTGTCCCTGAGTAACAATTCTCTGGCACTCAGTAACAATTCTGTCTGTCCCTGAGTAACAATTCTCTGGCACTCAGTAACAATTCTGTCTGTCCCTGAGTAACAATTCTCTGGCACTCAGTAACAATTCTGTCTGTCCCTGAGTAACAATTCTCTGGCACTCAGTAACAATTCTGTCTGTCCCTGAGTAACAATTCTCTGGCACTCAGTAACAATTCTGTCTGTCCCTGAGTAACAATTCTGTCTGTCCCTGAGAATGAATTCTGTGGCCCTGAGTAAGAATTCTCTGGCACTCAGTAACAATTCTGTCTGTCCCTGAGTAACAATTCTCTGGCACTCAGTAACAATTCTGTCTGTCCCTGAGTAAAAATTCTGTGGCCCTAATAACGTTTCTGTGGCCCTAAGTAACAATTCTCTGGCACTGAGTAACAATTCTGTCTGTCCCTGAGTATGAATTCTGTGGCCCTAACTAGCGTTTCTTTGTCCCTAAATAACGATTCTGTGGCCCTCATTAACAAGTCTGTGTCCCTGAGTAATGGTTCTCTGTCCCTAAGTAACTTCTCTCTGTCCCCAATTCTCGTTTCTGTGGCCCTAACTCTGTCCCTGTCCCTAGTACAGAGCGGTCTGCCTCTGTTCAATGACTGCAGGCAAATGAAGATTTCCAAAATGGCCGCTATATATACCTCGACCATTACACAGTGCTGGCTGGCTGGCTGCTGATTGGCTGATGCGATCACATGTCGTTGAGGAATGCATTATGGGGCAGCGCGCCTTGTCTGCGCGCCTTCCCCGACATCCCCGCTCCGTCGCCGCACATGTCAGCCGCCATTTTCTGAAAAATTTCGATTCGCGCGTCCGAATTAGGCTGTTTTTCGGATTCGGCACGAATCGAAATTTTTCCGATATTCGACTCGAATTCCACTTCGGATACTTCGATTCGCTCATCTCTAGTTGCTATATTTTATTGGAATGTATGTACGAAGGTTCCCCACTTGTCGTTTTGAACCTGTATGCACCTAATTCTGGTCAGCTGACATTTCTCTCTCAAACGTTAGACAAACTATGTTCGCTATCCACCGCACACATGATTGTCGGAGGAGATTTTAATTTGATTATGTCTCCTCACAAGGATAGGAAGGTTCTTTTTACAACTACTCCTTTGAAAAGACAATGCTTCTCCTTGAAAACTTTCCATAAACTGATATGGGAACATTACCTTTTTGATGCCTGGCGGGTTAGGCACCCTCTTCATAGACAGTTCACATTCTACTCTACTCCACATTGCTTTTTTTCTCACAATTGGATAATTTTTTTGTCACCACCCCCCCGGCTCCCCTTTAAGGTTTCTTCCAAAATCAACCCTATAACTTTGTCAGATCACGCCTCTCTAACACTTAACCTTCTTTTCCATACCTCCCCCCCTAAAGTCTGTCACTGGCACCTCAATGAGAGTTTTCTGCATTCAGTCCACCTTCAAGAGGAACTCTCTCAGGAGTTGGAGGCATATTTCCAATGTAATGTTAGTTCCGTTGCATCCTCTTCAACCCTATGGGAAGCTCACAAGGCTGTTTTTAGAGGCCTTTGCATCTCTATTGGCGCTCAATTGAGGAAAGCCTCGGTAAGCACCAGACAATCTCTTTTACAACATCTCTCTCTGTCCAAAAGACGGCTCCTAGACAAACCGTCTGTCACTTGGCTTCAGAAGGTAACCCACCTACGTGACCAAAATCAAAGCCCTTGACCTTCGCAAAACTGCCCAGTCTCTTGTCTGGGGTAAACAGAAATTCTATGAATTCTCTAACAAACTTCATCGCATGCTTGTGAATAGACTCAATTCTCAGACGTCTCCCTCACTACCAGGTCACCTACTCCATTCGGATGGCAGACCCACATATGACCCGCACGTAATGGCTACTGTATTTGGGGAATATTATGAGAAGCTCTATAATTGCCTAGGCCCTGATCCTCCCTCCCCCCCAGAAAGCAGCTTTTAATGCTTTCTTCGATCCCTTGCTACTTCCAGGTTTGTCACCTTCTGATGTCTTGGCTTTAAATGCGGACAACTCCTCAGAGGAATTGTTAGGTGTTATCAAACACCTCCCTACGCACAAGTCTCCGAGACCTGATGGTCTTCCTTACTTATACTATAAGACTTTTATAGGCTCCCTGGCCCCCCATCTTCTGGATAGAAGATCTTTTGAAAGGCTTGCCCCCGTATGATGATTCCACATGCGCATACATCTTGGTGATTCCTAAACCAGACAAGGACCACTCCCTCCCAGATAATTACCGCCCTATAGCTTTATTAAATTCTGACTACAAGATATTAACAAAAATTTTGGCTAATAGGTTGGCCAGATGTATATCTAAGCTTATACACTGAGACCAGGTGGGTTTTGTACATTAGATCCAACCCGGATATACAGGAGATACGTACTTATGACTGTGACTTTAAATTGTCTCTGTTTGCTGATGACATTTTGCTGACACTGATGTTACCCCATACTTCCTTATCTGTTTTGCACTGTACTTTACAGCTTTTTGGTTTTTCGGGATATAAAGTTAATGAGTCCAAAACCGAAGCACTATCACTTCATATCTCACCTACAATCCTATCCTCCCTTTAAACTATCCCTACAAGTGGTGTCCTCATTCCCTGAAATACTTAGGTACTAACCTTACTTCCTCATATCACTAAATTTATGCAGTTAATTTCCCTCCTCTGTTCCATGCAATTTCCCAGTCCTTAAAATCACGGGACTCTCTTCCCATTTCTTTCCTTGGACAGATCAACATACTGAAAATGAATATATTACCCAAGCTTCTGTATCTGTTTGAGACACTTCCTGTCCCTATCCCCATGCCCAAATTGTGTTCTCTTCAGAAGTCCTTTCTCCATTTCATCTTGCACAACAAATCACATCGGATTGCTCGTACTGCCCTTCTTTTCCCTTGATCAAAGTGGGGCTTGGGGTCTCCAGACATTGTATTGTATTATTTAGCTACCCACCTCCGGACCCTCGTCTTGTGGTCCGCCCGGCGCCACCCTAATAAATGGACCGAGATTTAATCTCTACAACTCAGTTCGACGCACCCTTGTTCTCTTCTCTGGTCTACAGCAACCATTGACTTCTCCTCTCACAATCGTTTCCTATTAGGACCTATGCAGTTTATGTTGTCTATATGGAGGAGGTGTAGGGTTAGATTCGCCTTAGGCTTTAAGTGGTCCCCCTGGACCAACATCATTTTTAATCAATTCTCTCAGATAGTCTGACCATGGTTCCAGTGTGTTCTAGAGCTGAGGCTAATCTATTCCAATTGCAACATTTGTTCAATCCAGTAACTCACAAGCTTAAATCCTTCCCTGACATTCAAAAAGCTGCTCGTATGCCACCCCATTAGTATTTTGTTTAACAACAGATACGTCATTTTTTTACCTCCATAGCCTCTTCGCTGACTTTTGCGAAACCTACCCCTTTTGAGCATATCTCCATCCAAGGCCCATACCAACAGGGCATAATATCTGCTTTTAGATGCCTGCCCTCTTTCTATTGATACTCACCTTTAAATTTGTAAATGGTCCCGTTTCCTTCAATGAGATATTGGTTTGGTTCAATGGAACAGGATTTGGGAGGCCGCCTCTAAATCTTCTATGTGTGTACTGTATAAAGAAAATACTTATAAGATCCTGATGTTTTGGTATAGGACTCCTGAGGTTCTCCATGCTCATAACCCCAATGTTTCTTCTGTTTGTTTGCATTGTGGGACGGAAACTGGCACTCTTTTCCACATATTTTGGGATTGCCGGTCCATTGAGCCCTTTTGGAGGGAGGTCCTTACCCTATTGCGATTACTATTGCAAGCTCCTGTTCCTTTTGAGTCCATTTACTTTCTGCTAGGTCTACCTTTTTCGGGTCTTTCTAAATGTGCATGTAAACTTTCCACCCACATTTTAACGACAGCCAGGAGAACCATTCCCATGCATTGACTTTCTTCTATATCCCCCACGTTACTGGAACTGATGAAGGTCATAGCACAGATTAGAAATATGGAGTACCTAACTGCTTTACACGCTGCTACTGTCCCTGCGTTTGATGCAGTTTGGGACCCATGGGACACCTATAACACTGATTTGTCTGCTCATATTGTTTGTGATTGATTGTTATTTCACTATTCTGTATTGTCATGTACTTATGAATCTCTCATCGATGAGCTTGTTTGCTTGTTTTTTGGCTTTCTCTTCCTCTCTTCTTTTATTTTACATTTAACTTTGCAACTGCTTGTTGTAATATGTTTGAAAATCAATAAAAAGTTATTTACAAAAAAAACCCACTAGAGCAATTGTGTGTAACAGTTTGAAAACACAAACTTCTTGCAAGTAAACAATACAAACAATGTCAGTATTCCAGCCTAACTGTGGGCCTGCGACCCTCTCACCACTCTCCCTTGGGAGTTCCATCAGTGACTAGCCAAGACCTTGGAGCCCCCCCCCCCCTTGATTCACTTTATCTGTTTGGTGGGAAACATGATGTCTGCTCCTTCTGCTCTCAGGTGCACTTGAGTAAAGTAGTTCCCCAGCAGAGGTGTTGACTCTGCTCTCTGCCCAAACTACATTTCCCAACATTCTGCAGTCTAAGTTCATTTCCAACAACAAGTACACCTGCTACTGCCATCTTGTGGAGGAAAAAGAGTCCTGCATAGTCCAGCAACATTAAATTATGTTACACATACATGCCTGAAGCAGTTGCCTGTCAATGAAATGCATGGAAAGGTGTTTGGATGACGTCGTCCTGTTGCTCACATGCAGGCTTCTTCTATAGGATTGGGGTTGGTGTGGATTGCTGTTTGGATGGTTTGTGACTTGTAGTAGTGATAAATACTGAATACATGTGAGTAATTTTATACTTAGATTTTTTTTTTATAAAGCAAAGTAGAACTTCACTATGAAGAGCTTCTGTTTCTTGTTTCTTTTATGCTACATACATTACACTCATGAGAGTTTTACTACAGAGATTGATTCAGGATTTCACAATCCACAAAGTGAAGAAAGGAGATACAAGCATTGCATTGGTGGAAACAGATATGATCAAGCATTACGTGAACTTCTCTTCATTTGGGAGACATTAGGTAAGCTGCTTAGATATCATCGTGGAGCTGTAATCCAGAGTTGGGTAGAGGCATGCGTGTTTAAAGCACAGAGAAAGCACAAGGAATTTTGCTGTAAAGTAAAGTAACTTCATTTACACCTATTTTTGTTTCTTTTGGTTTAATGTAAATAGCACTGTCTTGGACTTTACAAAGTTGTTTTTGCAACCTGAAAACTTTTCTATGTTGTTAGCATTTTTTTCAGACATGCCTGCTATATACAGTAAGTGTATTTTTTTTATTAGATTTTAGTTTTGTGTAGGCACAGCATTGAGTTCACTTTAAGAAATGTAACCAACTCTGTCTGATGATTTCCTTTTGTCACACTGTATTCACAGGTCGAATAAAACCTTTTTAGAGCTCTTTTAATCTCTTTTGTTCTGGCTCATAGCATTGTTTATTTCTGTTTTTCTTCCCTTTTTTTATAGACTTGTTTTTTCATACATTTGTCCATTAATTCATAAATATTGTTGAAATCACTTGTGATAAACCTCTTTACTGCTGGTCTCTTAAATTAAACTGTGGAATGTTAAAGGCAAACTACATATCACTAAGCCTAATGGATTTGTAGCATTTCTTTTTCCCTTTTCTGTACACTTTTTTATATACTGTACATCTTTTTAAGATTGCATACTTACATCTGTCTTGTTTTGACAGTTTTTTCTCATTTGTCTAGTATTCAAATTCCTTTATTTATATTTTTATCTACTGCTGTGGGTTTCTATTGCAATTTTTACTAGACTCTTACATTTACATTTTACATCTATAGAAGCAACAAGCACGACTATAGCATTTTCTTTATTTATTCATCACTAGATTAAAAAATGAATATCTGGTCGAGTATAGTGTTTTAGGAAAGGGAGTATCTTTACCTGATCATAAAAAAGAAACACAATATGCCATAGATAAGAAAAATCAGCACATACATAAGCCAGATGGATAGTAGATTATCCATTGAGCAAAACTATTATTTCTTTAGAAAGAAACTATCTAGTAAAACTTAAATCATATAAAAGAGGAAGCAGTAGTGAAAGATAAGCAAAAACTCCAAAGCAAAGTTGTCAGCCCTGCCATAGTTTTGCTCAGCTCTCCTCCCCCTTTTTATTTTGTTAACATAAGGGGAAAGTTCTGTAGTCTAGAAATGGAGAAATCAGGCAGGGATGACAGTACCGCTTTCCATTTCACAGCAGCAGAGACAAAGTTATTAGA